>NC_134509.1:24820362-25421196 GCF_027942865.1 Odontesthes bonariensis | reverse complement strand
TACTTGTCCTGTTACTTATGGCAACAAAGACTACTACTTCCTGATGCACTCTCTGAAAACGGACTGTGGATTCAAAGTAGAGGTTTGTACAGAACATTATTTTAAACAAATTAGTTTGGTCTTCATGTTAAAAACTACACAGAAACGTTTGTTTTTCTAGAGTTTCCCAGATTTTTTGTCCATTGGCACGAACCTCCACTACAAGCCATCCAGTCCTGTTTTAAGGGAAATGCCATTTGACGTTCCCCTGCAATGTAGATATCCCAGGTGAAACTTTTAGGCTTCTTTTAATTTTGGCCTAGAAATTCGGTCATCTTTGCTCATTTTTTTTTTTTTTTTAAACTGTTGCAGATTATTTTACTCCTATAAAGTTGGCTACCATCCCAAACTACAAGGAGGAACAATTTACAAAGCACTCCAGCCAAAAAGCAGTTTCATCATTTCCCCTCAAGATGGTATGCCTTTCAAATGTGATTTTGACACATGTCCACTTTCTAGCATTTTTTTTATTTTTATATAATATTCAAAGCTTCTGACATCCTTTCAGCACCAGGTTTGTTCATGTCAAATAGGATTTAAATGCTGAAATGTAGAAAGAAGGTAGAAAATTATATCCAAAGTTTCAAAAATTCCAAACTAAATGTTGATGGAAACATATTTTGTAATGCAACAAAGTAGAAAATGTTTTATTTAAAAAGAAGAAAAAAATATGGACAAAGAACAGTGTAAGCTACTGAGGTGGTGTTAACTGTAATTATAGGGAATAATGCACGTGCCCTCATTTTTTCTTGTTAGATTTCAAACTGATTCAAAGTCGGAGGCAAGCTTTTAGTTTGTGCAAACTCGCTGATTTATCCTGAGCAATTTTTTTTTTTTTTTTTTTTTTTAAAGATGTAAAAGAAAAGTATAATTTTGCTTAAACATGGACAAATATTCTCAGTAATACATGACCGCATTTAATATTGCTTAAATCTCAGAAGTTTAAATGCTCTGACAAACATTTCTTAGACCCATCCAACTCATCCTTATCACGCACCAAATGTACTGCAGGAGTCTTGATTTGGTTGTCCTGATACTTCTTTCACCCTGCTACAGCATCGGGGAATAAAATCAGCCCAAGCAAAACCTACAACTTAGGACATTCAATGTACTTTGAGGCCAGTGGACCTAACAAAACCACAGGCTCTGAGGATCAGAGGATGTACATCAAAAAGTGTTTTGTAGCTGCCTCCAAAGACACCAACTTGCAGCCTAGATTTACAGTTATTGACAACCAAGGGTAAGATTTAAATAGTCACATTTATTTTTTCTTTTAAATTACATTTTGCTCAGGATGAACGTTCTCTTTAAATGCAGCTGTATGATTGACGGCAAGATAACGCTGCAGTCAAAGTTCCTCGCTGGTGACTCAAAGATGGTCCAGAAATTCAGTGTGGGCACCTTCATTTTCAACGACAGTGCTTCTACCACATCACCAAAGGTACAATCCGTAAGTGACAAAATGGATCAATGACGACAAATATTTCAGTTAATCCAATTACAATGCCTTCCAGCAATTCTACATGCACTGTGAGATGTCGATGGGACCACTCACTCCAACTCCGAGTTCAAAGGCTTGCAATTATGATCATGTGACCAAAAAGTGAGTTTAAATTTGCTAAACTTTTCTGTGAAGAACTATATTGGATGTTGTACATGTGCTTGATGGCCAGATTTATTAAGCTTCAGTTGTCTTGATAAGCTTGTTTATGCTTTAGGTGGAAGGAGCTCTACGGTACAGACTATGTTTGTGCCTGCTGTGAATCTACATGCTCATCAGAAAAACCAAAGGGTAAGTTTTTATATATTCTTTGTCTACACTTTATGCATAGAGGATGCAGTAAATCTATAAAAATTCAAGATCTTTACACATGTTCATCAATGGCACAAGGCTCAGCTTAAAGGAGAAGTTCGGGGGGGGGTTAAACCTGGACCTTATTTCTGGCATAATACATGTTTATTGATGAGTAGACGTATTTTATGCCAGAAATAAGGTCCAGGTTTAATTAAAAAAAAAAAAAAAAAACTTCCTCTTTTAAGACGATGAAAGCAATGTTATTTACAGCAAATAGCCTACTGGCAGAAACCCAAAGTACTTATCCCTTTGGATCTTACAGAATCATAAATCATAAAAGTCATGAACAAAATAAAATTTGGAATTTAACATGTCCTGTTTCAGCAGCATCCAAGGATATCATCTCCAGTCAGGCTTGGAAGGTTGACTTTATTTGTGAAGATGAAGTTCAGGATGTTGACCCTCAGTTAAAACCCTCTCGATTTGGAAAGGCGAGCTTGGAATACCCCAATATGGAAGAGCAAACAGACTGACCATGGCTAAAAAGACTGAAAGACTACCATGTTGCAGTGGTTATCATTTTTAATAAAACATTTGCTTCATTTTGGGGCATTCTTTATTGCACAATATGCCATTATTTCATCAAAGGCCCACAGTTTACTATAAATACTTTTCATGTAAAGCAAACTTCTAAACAGTACTCTGACATATTAAAAGGAGCAGTTGGTAGCTTATGTATGTTGAGCAACATATTCATCTATCAGCATGTGCGCATTTCTAAGCATTTCCTGGAAATGCATGACAGCATTTTTGTATATACAGTTGTGCACCACAAGGGGATGGAAGAGATTTACTGGCTTTGCTTTGGTGAACTCCGTGGGCAGTTCAATAATCGCAGTTAAAGGGTTGCCAATGAGAACATGGTTTAGAAGTTTTTTCTCAAGGCTTTTCTCCATAAAGGCCAGCAAGTCCCGTAGCCTGAAGGCCACATTGTCTGGTCCCCACGCTGATGGCTTTTTGTTCAGAAGCAGAAGGTGCAGTAGTGCAGCTTTGTAATGGAAATCTTTCAGAGCTGTACTTCCTGACAAAGCTGTCTGTCTCTTGTGCAGGAAACATGCAATTTCAAGAGTTTGATTGTGGCAAGAGTTTTCAGGAAGGCCTTTAGAGAGCTGTTCTAAGAGTCGGTCCTCGTAGATGGTCAGTGAGAGTGTCCAGAAAGTATCCAAATCCTTGGGGGACCAGGGTGTAATGAAGAAATGAGCGTCGGTGCTGAATTTAACCACTGGATTTATACTGAAGTTAATCTTTTTCCCTGATCTGAATCGAATCACCAGAGCACCTGGAGCCTCAATGTAGCGAATGTTGAGCTCAAATTCATACTTGTGTGAAATCAGTGCCCATGCTTGTTTAAGAGTGCTCTGAAACCATCTGGTAACCTGTGATTTTGACAGGAGAGGAGTGCTCCTAGAGCACAGTGGGCCATCACAAACATCTGCTACTTTTGTCTTTACTATCTCGCTCTCACTATGCAGCAGGCAAACCATGTCATCATCTGCATCAGAGGACTGACAGGGGCAGCCATTTGATATTTTCTTGCCTTCCACCAATTTTATTTGACCACTGACTTCCGTATCCAACAACGGGTCGTTTGCCCGGTTGTTCCAGAACAAACACTGAAACTCATAAGGCTCAGGTGGAGTAAAATTAACTATAATATTGCATGTATTCACCATCTGAAAGTCCTCAATCACCATACTACCATCTTTTTCACAGATACTTCTCATGGCCTCTAAGAGATCGTTTGCAAATCCTTCCAAAAACTCATCCTTCCTCCACTTCTTCTCATTTGAGACTTTAACACATTTAGCATGAAAATGCTGCAGAGTGTCAACGTTGAGCAGCAATACTTCATCAGCAGTACAGATCACCGGGAAGGCCCTTGTTACCTCTCGTTTCGTTTGGGAATTTCTAATTAGGTATTTCTTCAAGAAGCGGATCATAGAAAAGATGGAGAATGTGTTCCAAATGTACCAGATGAACTCTTTCTCCCACTCTGAAATGCTCTTTTTCGAAGTTTCACTCTCTGTTGTCTTTGTCTGGATGTGTGAAAGGGGCGTTTCTTGTTCTTTAGAGCTGAACATTTCCTCCTCTGGCATCCTGTGTTTACCTTGTGGTCTGCCAGGCTCTGTGGTAGAGCTATCAGTCAGGATGTCTTTTCCGTTTTCCTCATGTGTGATCTGTGAAGTCTTCACAGCAGTCGCAGACTCATCGTTATATTTTTCTGGCAGACTTGGACCAGATTCATCAATAAAACGTCCTTCTGGTAATTTATTGTCAGCACTGTCTTGTTCAAAGTCAGTCACATTTGAGTCTGACATTTTATCTTTTCTACTGACATGTTGATCAGACTGATTCGGATCTTCAGGTTTGTTATTTATGTCATCTTCAGGCCCTTTCTCAGATTGTGCCATTTTCTCTCTGACAGGTGCTATCACTTGGTCTAGTTTCTCTTCTCCTCTCAGCAGCCTTTCCTCATGCTTTTGCAAACTCACAGCAACAATGTCATCCCATTCATCAACGCCGGGGTCGTCTCTCGGACACATCAGAAGACCAAGAGCCACCACAAACACTCGCAGCAGCATTTCTTGCATCATCAATACTGTCTGTGAAACGATCAAGGAGCAGAGTCAGAAAAAATCTATTTCAAAAAGGCTTTTGTGATCAATTAAATATTTGAAAACAAAAGACTGAATAAAACTTCTCGCATTGGCATATAAGAATATTCTACTAGAAATGTTGCAAAGCCACAAAGAGTGAAGTGACTTCCTCAACTGCCAGAAAGCATTCTTATTTCTTTTTGTGGTTCAACTGAATCTGAAGCATCATTACTTATTGCACAAAACATAAGATGAATAAAAGAATAATACGCACCTAAATTAGAGATTGATTATCTTGGTAGTACAACGTTCCGATATTGTGTGAATCGATAGAAAGGAGGAAATAACCTTGCACAGTAACAGACTCTGAGGTCTCTTCCTATTTTAGGTGTAGGTTGTGACTTACTTCCTGCACACCCTGCCCATGTGCTCTGCTGTGACACTTTCCTGTGCAACATTCAGAAATAAAAAGTTTGAGCTGACTTCCTGAAATTTGAACTGCCTATTCACAAAGGTCTAAGTCACTCAAACAGTTTTAGTAATGCAGTACAATGCTGTGATAATGACAATTAGGTTTCAAGCATACTTTTGTTCAAACAAACTGTGTAGTAAGTGTTTTTTGTTCATGAATAGATGGATAAACTTGTCTTTTATCCTATTGTGGGCTTCTAACTGGTTTGTCAAGCTCTGTTTCATTCTGTAGATCCAGGTGTGTTCAAAGGACTTTACGAATTAAACTAACCCCTTAAAGATTGCCCATAGGTCACATTTTGCATTTGATTAACTATTGTGTCTTGATTGGTTTATCTCTAATAGAGCAGGTGGGAATGGATTCGCCCTTCACCTTGCTGACGAAAACCAAATTTTCCAGCCAACGCCACCAAAATTTGAATGGTTTGCGAGCTTTTTTGCATGTCATGGATTGTTAGAGCAAGAACAATAGTATGCCCTTGATGATCGGGTACCTTGGATTATTCATTACTACAGAGTACTCTGATCTAAAAAAAAAAAAAGTATTTTCTAAGGAGTAAAAGATGGAATGGAAACTATGTAAATGTTTTCTGAGCCTGTAACAGGTTTACTTTCGTGAAAAGGGCACCCTGAACGAGAACCTTTTGTAACATCACACAAACGCAGGTGCCTGTAAAGGGAGGGGCATGTTGACTGATGCCTGGGTCGGTCTGGAACATCACCAGAGAGTTCGAGAATCCTTTACAGTCGGTCAAGGATACAGTATTTGCAAGGCATATACGGAACTACAAGATATTTACTATGGACAGTGTCATAATATGACTTTTTAACCTTTTTTTTTCCCATTTATCTGCTCATCCAAGCTTAAGTATAAAGGTAAGAGTGTGATGTAACTTTGTGATCAATATTTACAATTCTCTTGTCAGTATATCGAGCTAAACCTTTGTCTGTAGGAACGTTGGCTGAGAATGATTATGAGGGTCAAAAGCTGCCTTTATTTGATAAGATACCTTTCAATAAATCTTGATAATAGCCTGATTATTGTTGAACCATTTACAAATGTTTCATAGTTAGACCAACTTTTAGATTCTTTCTCACTGCAGAACCACTGGAAAAGTGCTCAGCCAAAATACATTTAGAGATTTACTAACTTTGGGGGTTTTAAACAGATTAGAATAATTAGTTAACCCTTACTTATCCCAGTTAAAGGCTTTATTAGCAACTTAAAAAACAGATGTTTTTCAGCTCTGTAGTCTAAATGTTGGTGTAAACATTAACATTATTTATAAAGTATTGATAAAGGTTTAAATCCCATTCAGGTTCCATTCAGACGATGATTCCCACTATCTGGTCCTTTTAAGTAGAAGCTTTTACAACAATGATTTTCAGTGTTTGTGCAGTGGCCCAAACACTGGCATGCTGAGCTGTCTTTTCTTCCACTTTTTATACTTGTATTAAACTTCCAACTGTGCTTCTTTTCACAGATTTAACAGGTTCTGAATTAAAGGTCCACAACATCTCAAAAGATGGATAAATTTCGTATGATGTTCCAGTTCCTCCAGTCCAACCAGGAGTCTTTTATGAATGGGATCTGTGGTATCATGGCACTAGCAAGTGCTCAGATGTACTCTGCCTTTGAGTTCAGCTGCCCCTGTATGCCAGAATACAACTACACCTACGGGATCGGACTGCTTATTGTACCTCCTATATGGTTCTTTTTGTTAGGTTTTGTCTTGAACAATAATGTGTCAGTACTTGCCGAGGAGTGGAAAAGACCTACAGGGAGTCGAACGAAGGATCCATCAGTCCTACGCTACATGTTTATTTCCATCACACAGAGATCTTTAATTGCACCTGCAGTGTGGGTGTCTGTCACTCTAATGGATGGGAAGAGCTTCCTCTGTGCTTTCAGCATCAACTTGGATATTGAAAGGTTTGGAAATCATAGTCTTGTTTCAGGAATGTCAGAGACGGAGAAAATAAAACTGCTGGCGAGGATTCCCTGCAAAGACCTGTTTGAGAATCATGAACTAAGAGTGGCAGCATCAAGATACATCAAGTGTATATCACAGGTACCCTGATTTATTTTTTTTTCTTCTCTCCATTGTTTGTTTAATGGTTGTCTACGGTCAGCTTCTTCGTGACAAATTCCTGGAGACAAGTGATGTGAAACCATTTGTTACATAACTTGTTAGTTTTTCAGAAAGGTTCCCGAGTTAAAAGGCATTTCATGGTTTCCGTATACACCCACCCGTGAGGCCTGCATGATGTAAATGTAATTATTCTCACCAGTCTGCGAGGGTCTTCTAGGTTCCTCTGCAGCTGACTTCAACTTTATTGTCAAATCTGTATAGTACAGGACATACACAGGATTGAAATTATGTTTCTCTCAAACTCAATAGTGCAGCGCAGTGGTAGCATTTAACTTAACATTTAATATACAGCAGAAATAAACTATGGTAACCGGTAAACAGAGTGACAGCACAATGTGGATGTGTGTGTGTGTGTGTGTGTGTGTGTGTGTGTGTGTGTGTGTATGTATGTGTATGTATATATATATGTATATATATATATATACATATATATATATAAAGTCTCTGATATCAGTTTCCAGTCAGGAAATAAACAGGGTAGACTAATGGCGATTTTCCACTAGCTCGCTTCGGCTCGGCTCGGCGCGCTATTGCGTGTTTCCACTAGCACGCCGTACCTGCAACCGGGACGATTTTCCGTATCACCTCAGCCCTGGTTCCAAGCGGGCCGAAGCGTTACTAAAAGGTGACGTCAGCTAACTGCCTTCCACTGATTGGGCGATGAGTGTCGTCACTGGAAGCGTCATAACGGATAATTAAAACTAGCGTTAGCAACCGTTAGCTTACCTCCAAACGTCGTCTTTTTGAAGCTCGTAACAAAGCTTTCCGGTACTTTTCAATACTGTTTTGACTGGCGGCCAGGAGTCTTCTCTGGCTCTCTTCTCTTGCCTTCTGTGCGACAAAAAGCCACAGGGTGAGCAGCAACACGCGCAGCCGTGTCACGACGACCCCGCCCACGTCGAGGAGACACGAATTATACTCGTTCGTAATGGAAACACAACCAAACCGAGCCGTGGCGAGCTAGTGGAAAAGCCCCATAAGGTGGAGAATATCCTTTTTTGTTCACCATTATGCTCATGTTGGTGTCTGGCTTCAATAGTCTGATTGTTCACAAACTTGCCCGCGTACTACACATGTCATTGCTGGATTTCATTATGGGATTCACCAGTGAGCTTTGCAGGATGGTTTGCAGGATGTAAACAATGAAAATGGATACAACAAAGGAGGCTAGTACTAGCTTGATTGCTTGCAGCAAAAGTGTCAGCTGCAAGATAGTCGATGCCTTTTAAGGGCCCCTAAATCACAGATGTTGGAGGATTACATTGCCACTTATTGCATTTTGTGTATGTGTAGCTTTAATTTCTGAGGATGTGCCCAACCAACGCGTCACACAGATGCAGGGTATAAACACAAATGCAGAATTAAAAGCCAGTATATTTTTGGCTTCAGAAGATGAACAGAACAAGAACATGTGAGCTTGTTTGGTGAAAGAATTTGCAGGAAAATTGTCACTATCCACACCTCTAAAATGTACTGTAGACTGATAACATCCCCATGGACGGGAAGCTGACCCAAAAGATAGTATAAACAGCATCATGTGCTCTTCTGCAGAGTCGTAGTTTGGTTTGCTGATGTGGCAACCATGTACCCAGTCTAACCCTGACAACATGGCTAAAATTGTAATTCTTATTTATGTATTCTTTTTTTTATTGTAGCATTTTTATTCTCCTTTATGCTTTCACTACATTTAAGATTAAAATATTCTTTCTACTCTGTCAATTTTGCAGACGGGATAATAACTGGTGTTTGCAAAATAAAAAAGTTGGCCTCCAGTTCTCACAAAAATCAGCCCCATCTGGGATTTTATTCCATTTAAAATCATCTCATGGTTTCATTGCAATAAATGTTCATACATTATTGTTAGGGTTAGGGTTAGAAAGATAAGCCACACGTTCAAAAACTGAAAAAATATTTGTGTGTCAGAACTTTGTTTTATCTTCTGTTCTCTCCCAATTAATCACCTCACAACTCCCCAGTTTCACTGGTGTTTCTGTAGATAAAACTATGTAAAGTAGGTCAAGCTAGCTCCACATCCAGCTGCTACAGCAGTGACATGTTGCTAACAGTACAAACACTGTAGCTTCATATGTCATACATGAAGGTAGGCTATGTCAATCAGAAGAATAAATTAGTACTACAGTGCTTAGAAATCCCATTTTTTATTCATATTTCTGAATATCTACATGCAATAGGATTTTACAAGCAGGAATTTTACTCCATAACTCCATAATTGGAAGTAATTGTTTTCTGTATGACGTTGTCAATCTCTCACGTCGTGACAGAATTTTGGTCCACTCTTCTTTACAGTGTTGCTTCAGTTTGTTGATGTTCGCTGCCATTCATTTTTGCACAACTTTTCTAGGGTTCCACCACAGCATTTCAATCGGGTTGAGGTCTGGACTTTGACTGGATCATTACAACACCCTGATTTGTTTATTTTTTAAGACATTCTGTTATAGATTTGCTGCTGTGTATGGGATCATTGTCCTGTTGCAAGACCCAATTTCAGTCAAGCTTTAGCTGTCAGACAGATGGCCTCACATTTGACTCTGGAATACTTTGGTATCAAAGGGTGCGTTCATGCAGACAGACAGGGCTATCATTAAGTTGAATAATATGCAACTTCCTATGGTAGTTAAACAAATGCATGTGAATTGTAATGATGACATTCACACTGGTGATGGACGCATTGTACTATGACCTAACCTTAACCAAGTACTGATTTTATTTGGAACCTGGAACAAAGTGAAGTTCTTTTCAAAAACCAACCCGGATGTTACAATTTAAATTTAAATTTTTTTTTGTATTGTGTTTACATGGAACCAAGTCAACCAGCAAAATAGCATCCATGGAGGTCACAGACAGGGAAGAAGAATGTTTCCTAGTACTAATCATGTTTTATATCCTAAAACATGGCAACATAGTTTCATTGTCTAAACCCAAGCGGAATGGGATAAAGGTGTTTTACGAAAGTATCATCATGTTATTGACTGAATATAGCACTGAAGTTTAAAAAAATCTGTTGTCATATGTTGTTCTTAATCTCGTGTCACATGAAGGTATATAGTTCAAAGTACTGCACATAGCTGCACACGCTAATGTCCAGGTCCTGTGGCTGCAAAAACAAGCCCAGATCATCAGCCCTCCACCACCGTGCTTGACAGCTGGTATGAGGTGTTTGTGCTGATATGCTGTGTTTGGTTTTCTCCAAACATGCTGCTGTGCCTTATGAGCAAACATCTCCACTTTGGTCTGGTCTGTCCAAAGGAGATTGTTCCAGAAGTCTTGTGGTTTGTTCAGATGTAACTTTACAAACCTGAGCTGTGCTTTTTAGATAAAATAGGCTTTATCCTGCAACCCTTCCAAACAAGCCATACTTGTTCAATCCTTTTCTAATTGTACTGTCGTGAAGTTTAACGTTCAACATGCTAACTGAGAGAGTTCATCTCACAGTCTGAGCTCTTGTACGTTCATTCCTGGGAAGACTGACAACTGTCTTGAATGTTTTCCACTTGTGAATAATCTTTCTCACTAAAGAATGATGGACTCCAGATAATTTGAAAATGGCCTTACAACCCTTCCCAGATTGATGGGCCGCAACAATTGCTTCTCTACGATTATTACGAATGTTAAAGAGGTGCTCACACTTGCTGATGATCAGTTTATCGTGTGCATTTGTTCAGCAGTACCTGGCTGCTACTTACTGTCTTAATTAGTCTGGAACAATAAGGGGATACTTAGTTTTTCACACTGCTTATACCAAAATGCAGAAGCAGTTAGTCTCCGTTTTAATTTGCCCAATTTTCAGATCTTATAAGGACAAGATGTTTTCCCTAACATGTGTAAAATCTTAGGAATACAGAGGGTTAACATTTTTTTTTTTTTCATCTTCACTGTAGGTGTCTGCATTTATCGTTCATGGAACTGGGACCCATTTCAGTCCTCCATTAAAAAAAAAAAAAAAAAAACACCCATGCTGTTGTTTAGGTCTTTGAGTAGCCTGAGGGCCATCATAAAGACTTAAAAGGAACATGTCTCTTAAAAAGAAATGTCTGTCAGGAAGCTGCTAAATGTATTCTTCTCATCTGACAAGATGATTTCCGCTCAGCAAGATCACAGACACACTCAAGACTAGCAAGACGTCAAAGCCTAACAAAGCAACTTTTAACTTCTCTTTTCCATTTTTCAATCATGTAGTATTACTTTGACTGCTAAGAACTTTTTTGCTGCAATAGAAATACTAATGTCTGTATTTATTTGTCTATATTATTTTACAGGCATGTGGGTGGATGTTTTTGCTCTTGATGACCTTCACTGCCTTTCTGGTCCGAGCTATTCGACCCTGCTTTACCCAAGCTGCCTTCCTTAAAACCAAGTACTGGTCTCATTATATTGACATTGAACGCAAGATGTTCGATGAGACCTGTAAGGAGCATGCCAAGAGCTTTGCTAAAGTTTGCATCCACCAGTACTTTGAGAACATTAGTGGAGAGATGCAAAACTTCCACCATCTTCGCTCCAGGAAGGATGACAGTGGCGATGAAGATGAAGACAAGAAGAAAAGTGATGAAGACAAGCTCCTGGGTATCAGGGCACAGGATGACATGAACAAGGTTTTGTGGAACTGGCACTCCTGTAAGCCAGCTCTGGCTCTGAGAAAGGACCAAATTGATGGAGAAAACAATGGCAAACTGAATGGAAATATCAATGGTGCAGTAAATGGGTTTGCAAAGGGACACACCCCTGACGTGGAGAAAAAGGAATGGGCAGTGTATTACAGTAAGGTTTGAAGAGCTGAAAGAGAAAAGAAAAGACTGGCAAGTCAGAGTTGCCACAATCATTTTGTTCCAGGGACAACTTTGAGACTGCAAAATTAATCAATGCAGTCTGAACTTGTTTTATCTTCTGTTTTTATTCAATTTCAATGTACAGACAAGTTTGCTAATAATATTCAGAGTGCAACAGTCGCGTCAGAATGTAAGCCCATAACATGGAAACAACAGCATTTATATAAATTCATAAAGAGTTGTAAATATGAATAAATCTCACCGGCCATCCTTGAGGAGTAGTAAAAAAGTTTTGTTTGCACGCTCTTCCAACAGTATGGGTGCCATAACTAGGTTGAGTATTTCCAATTATGAAAAGATGTCTCACGTGGAAAATCTTGAGGGTGTTAAAGGGTAACTGCCAACAAAGTCTGGACCTGATTCTCTGAACACTGTCCAAAGTGTTTCAAGACAGCGTGAGGATATCTGTCTGAAAGGTAAAGTTTAACAGGAAGTGAACCTTTCAACAGGGTAATGATTCATAGCTACAAGACAATTAGAAATGGATGTTTATAAAAGACAAAAAACAGATTTCGATCCCTCTAAAATTGTGTTGAAAAATGATCAAAATATTTCACCAAGCAGATGTCAGAGACTCACGGACAACAAGAGCATTTGTATCTGAAACTGACTGTTGAGAACTGGTTCTTTCATCTACCTGAAGCCGGTTTGACTGCTTTAATGCTCTATTTGCAGGATTATACATTCACTCAGAAGAGCTCATTCAACATGAAGCAGCTCGAAGTCGTCTGTGCACATGCCGCTCTGGTGCTGAATCACTTTATTAGATTTTTGCATATTAGGTTTTTTACTGAGTAGTGTTCACTTAGTATGTATGCTTCATCAACTGAGACTCTGTATATGGCTTACCTCACTTACTTCACTGTTGTCTCTTCCTTATTTTTCTAATTTTTACCATTTATGTAAGTTTTTTCAATTTAAAACATAAAGTGTACAATAGCCATTTCCAAGATGCAAAAATGCCTACAACTTTATTTTTGCTACGGGTGGGTATACAAAACACGGGGTGAGCTTACTTTTGATTCTTTCCGATGATAATATGACACTTTAATATGATATTTTTGGCCAGTAAAAGATTTTAAAAAAAATTGAAAATGATCCTTTTTTATCCTTTTAATCTGAAGGCCATTTTAAAAGCAAATCTAATATCTTTAGACATGACAGACATCTTGCTCTCAAGGGCAGGAACATCATAAATACTCCCATAGCACAAAAATATGAAACATGGGTTGTATGGATAATGGTAAAAAGCTGAAGACACTTCTTTCCCTTTCTGCTCCTTGCTTTACACCAAGACTGTGTGTGAGAAATTACACAACATTTCACATTTGGAAAGTTGGACTCATAGTGGTAATCTTGCTTTGTCTGGTATGACCACTAGTTTTGTAACAATGGCTAACTTGACCTAAATATGGCTGTGCAAATAACATTATTGAGTCAGTTCCCTGTTCTGAGCAGAAAATTGATTCAGGCCTGAAAAGACTGAAAACTGTTGAGACCTAGATTTATGCAAAAAAAAACAGATGGTTGTGGCAGCCAAAACATTTACAAGTCCCAATGAAAACAAAACCACCATTTGCATCTCATTTGCCCCGTCCCTGTTTTTGTCGGTGGCACCCAGCTAAAGCCTATTTCACAAACACTGGGGGATTTCCTTTTTAGTCTTGAAAAGTGATTGATACATTTTAGATTGATATGTCTAGAGATTAATAAAAGCAAGGCAAGGCAAGGCAATTTTATTTATAGAGCACAATTCGTACAGATAAAAACATCCCCAATTCCAAAGCAGTTGGAACACTATCTCCCAAAGCTCCAACATCTGGTCTCCTCGGTTTCCAGATGTTTGCAGGCTGTTGTTAAAGGAGGAGGGGGGAGCTACACAGCGGTAAACATGGACCCGTCCCAACTTTTTGAGACGTATTGCTGCCGTCAAACTCAAGATGAGCTGAGGTTTTCATGGAATACTAAAATGTCTCACGTTCAACGCTTGATATGTTTTCTATGTTCTGTTGTGAATAAGATATTAAATTTCAAGATCAGCAAATCTTTGCATTGTGTCTTTATTTTCATTTTCAACCTTTGTGGACTTGGGGCTGTATATCCTGTAAACCTTTTCATAAAGTGATTATCTTCAGGAAAGTGTTGACACAGTGTTGTTTTCCTTAAACCGGGATTCACAGGAGAGTATGCTGTTACCAGAACCACCACCCCTCACATGCCAACAACAACACAACCCTGGAGTAACAACACGTCATATTTTATCCTGAAGCCTCTGAGGGCCCAGTAATACATGCAGAGTACCAAGTTCTGTATTTATGCTCATGCGTCTGTGCAGTCAATCCAGCTGTTCCTTAGTATTCATGAGTAATGACATTACTAGAGCTGGAGGGGGGAGGAGGGTAGGGTGAATGAAAATGGCATGTATCCCATTGAAACCTCCCCCACCCTCCCCCTTGCCCCCGAGGATTAGTGGAGCAGCACTCCCCTTGACCGTCTCACAGTTTGCCCAGTAGCCCAGCAGCTGTTCTCCTCCTCAGCGAATTGGCAGCCAGTACTGCTGGTGTGGGGGTGGGCGTGCACGCAGCGTCTTTGTCCAGGCTGTGATTCTTATGTTGGTATTCCTCACTTTTTTTTTTTTTCATCTGAGTTTTTCAAATTGATTTCTTCTCATGTCAGGATCTTCACCCTTCCAAGTGCTCTTTGGCTGCAAAACTGTGTCACGTTTCATTGTTACATCAAACAATGAAAACATTTTCAAAGATTCTCTGAAAAGCTCTAAAAATACAATCTGAGAATGAGTGCAAGGAGGAAATGGTGCATAAAGAGGCATCATTTCTTCTTTTCCTGACCTCTCTTTCACACAAATGGCTTTGTTTTGGTTGTCAGGACATCAGCCATGCGCATATTGCTGGCCTCCCTTGACTTTGCTGCAAGTGTGTCTCTCTTCTCCCTCTCACATATACATGCACAGGGGTGTGCGCACACAGACGCATACACATCAGCATGCTTGTAGGCGCCCTATTCGTCAGTGTCTGGCTCATTCTGCCTCGTTTCTGCCTACAGATTGGAGGACAGAGGCAGCGAGGGAGGGCTGAAGGAGAAGAGAGTTGCGAGGCAAAACGGGTGGTCACATGAGCAGAGATCTGTTTACAAACCCAAGGCAGAGCAGAGCAAGGGGAGGAAGGGAAAGGCAAATTGCAGGCTCTCTCTGAGCACCATTATGGAGTGAATGAGGAAGAGGGGAAGCCTGCCATGACAAAGCCAGCTGGAGGTGCGAGAGGCTGAATGCGATACACTTAGACACACACTCTGCCTTTGTTTCAGATTTTTTTTCTCAATCGAAGCAGCAGATGGTTAGAGGGAGAGTAGGATCCCCCCTACGCAGACACACACACACACACACACACACACACACACACACTCACTCACATACACATATCTGCTGACTGACACACAAACACAGTCACCAGCAGACCCAGCTAGAGGACTGTTGTTGACTGCATGGAGCTCTCCTCACTTTGTTTGGGCTTTAAGGGAAGCACATCTTTGCCTTCTAGACTGAACAGGAATATCAACTGCAAGATCAGAGGACTGGAGGAGGAGGAGACAGCAGAGGAGACGAGAGAAGTGTGAGACTTGTGAAAATCCCCTGCTAAAAAGCAGCTTTAGGAGGAAGACAAAGCACAGATTAATGTTGGATAATTACCTTCCTTGGGTGAGGACTGTCATTTTAAACACTGTATGCCATTGAAATTGGTGAAGGGACGACACTGCAGACGCAATAAGAAGTCAAAGAGGCCCTCTTCTGCTTGATATGTAAGTATTTCCTGTTAGGAAGCTGCTTGTGTTGTTTACAGCGTTATGATCAAGTGAGATACAACATTTCACAATGACAAATCCTCAGTCGTAGATGTTGTCAGGCCTCTCGAAAAGCAACCATTTCTTCTCAACAACATTTCTTTTGTTTCTTCTTCTCTCTGTTGTGTGATGACATCATTCTTGCTGGGCACATGAGGTCTCCAGTCCCGGTCACGACCTCACTCCCAAATCTCCAAATCTTAACACAGAGCGGTTAATCCAGATTTGGGAATGTTGGACGGTTCAGACTGCTGAGCCAACAAAACCACACCTCCTGAGGATTTCTGGAATCTGAAAATCTTGATGACTGTTTCTGCAGGAGCTAACGTAGCCAAACAAAGGAGCGATCCAGCTCAGGATAGCTGAATCCAGGCAACAAAACAGATTCAGTGTCCGAGGATCCAGCCCACAAGTTTGGCTTGTCTCCAGCCTTCTCCTGATAGGGCCTGAATTCATTGCTGCTGCCTTGGGAGTCAAATTTCATGCAACCATTCCAATGGTGTAACGGTAAGTGAGTGGATTTTGCTGCTGTTTTTTTTCCAAATACATGATAGTGCAGAGAGTGTCTTTAACTCAGCCAGAGGTATTCACACGATGGTAATTAAGTCAGAGCAGAGGCACAAGTAGGTGTTTTAAAGTGTGAGGTGAGAGCACAAAAAGGCTGTTTGTTTGACAGTTATCACTTTTCAAGATATTTTAGCCTCTCAACTTTTCCAGTGTTATACATCAGTTTCTTTTTTTTAACATGCAAAATACTTAATTCATAATTGCGCCTCTCATCATGCTACAACTAGTCTTCCCTACACTACCCCCAACCCTTGTAAATCCCCCAACCCCCAGCCACGTCAAATGGTCCAACTCATGCCCCCCACAGTGTGCAAGCTGTACCCATTCACTCAATTTAAAGAGAGTCACATGGACATTTAGAGGCTGGCAAAGAGCATCCTCGGTGCAAATTATTAGGAACACGTGGCCTGTGGAAGTGGGCCATCCTCTTCTATTGTTTTACCAAATGGTCCTCACCCCCGGAGTTCATTCTGTTTAATACACCCCCTGCAACAAATTTGCACATCTCTACGTACCACAAAGACACCACAGAGACCCTTCCATCCCCCAGCGCTGTTACACACACACTCAGACTGTGCTGGTCACCTCTGCAGAGTCTGTGGAACAGATGGTGGCTTGACGGAAGGGGTGTCTGTCCTTCATGTTTGTCTTGTTCACAGCCAATTAACGCAGAGTCCTACGAGCATCTCAGTTGCCACCACAGTGTCAGTCACAGCTCCATGGACATACCTGCATGTAAGCAGTTATTAGTCCACCCCAAATATATGATACTGTACCTGCAGGCACCAAAGACCAAAAGCCTGGTTGTCCTAAATCCTCATGGGGGTATTTACATTCATCTACATTTCATGGTAAATGATAAACAATCTCCCATCACTAAAATGAAGAACTCGGTGTTTGCAGGTTAGATAATATTATTGTGACACACTTTTTCCTTCATAGTAAAATGATTCTTGCTGTTCACAATTAGAGCAATTGCACACTGTAAAGTCTTACATTAAAGCTACCAGTTTAAACTTGAATCGTATTATCTTGGTTATAATTGAAACGTAAACAATTTTGCAAGATAGGATATTACTTTTTCCAACAGCTCTCTCGTTTGAAGATATAATGAGGCTCGAGGACATTGGCTGTAAACTAATTTCAAATGTACACATGTACAAAGAAAAAGGATTTAGTATTTTCTGTCATGGGAATCCTCACAGAGTTGGAGTTACTCAATAAAAAAAGAAAAGAAAAGCACACCAAGCAAATAAGGACAGAATATGAGTCAATAGGCGTATCTAAGCTAACATGTTGAATCTTTACCCTACAAGGTGACAAAAGCATGTATTTGCAAACTCTTCCTGGCAGGATGCCTTTGTGGTTTGGGTTCTCAACGCTCTGAACACTACTGCAGCATGACGTCTGACATCTATCACCTCCCACTCAATGTGTATGTCATTGTGCTGGGCATTGGCCTTTTCGTCTTCATGCTCAGCCTCATCTTCTGCTGCTACCTTTTCAGGTAGGTGGAGCACGTTAGTAGTAAGGAATTTCTTGCACTTTGAACAAGAATTGCAACACAATGTGCCACTGCGGTGTAAAATGAGCTCGTACCCTGGTAATGAGCTATTATCGCATTGCTGATGTTATGATAAGAGCACTCTTGCTTCAAATGTCTGCTTTTTTGCGCTGCAGAACTGCCTAAGCTGCGATCACAGTTTTTAACTTTTCAGTAGAAAAACAAAAATGTAACCACTTCTCTGTATATACGTATAATACATACAGCATAACTTTTTCAACTACAGAGCCTTCTGAATTGTTTGTCCTAAACTATATTGCAAAATCAAATTTATGCAGAAAATGTGAAAAGGATGCTGATAATGATCAGCGCAAGCGGTTCTCATCAACTCTGCAGTAGGACATGTTTCCACTGAGTGAATTAACCCCTTTCAAATAGTTGTTTTGATTTACAGCCACATTTTTGCTGCTTTGGTTCACTCTCACCGCTCTCATTGGTGTTAATTTCAAATGCAGCATGCAGCTGTTGTCAGTAAAAACCCACTAAAAGCCACCTGTCCAGCACCAAACTGCAGACAAAGTTAGCAACCAATTTGCTGACTGACTATTTTGTCCAAAAAAAAAATATTATAAGAACAGTGAACAGTATTTTCAAACTCTGTGTAAATGCCAAAATTGCAAACGCTTGTTGAGCCAGAGATGTTTTGGAACCAACCTAGTGGCTGTCAGTGGTACTGCAATTAGAGTACGTCCATCTTTTACAAACATGGTTAAGGACAGAGATGTATAGTAACGAAGTAGAACTACTTCACTACTCTACTTAAAGCGGAACTCACCCTTTAAACAACATCGTGCCCAATCACTATATTTGACCATAATATAATAGTGAATTGTGCTAAAATGCTGTATCTGTACTCTACTAGAGTATTATTTTTTTCTCCTACTTCCACTTTTACGTCAGTACATATTTTCAATGAGTTTAGTACTTTTACTCCGATACATTTTTTATGTGCTGCATCGTTACTCGTTATTATAAACATGTTAGGAATCATTCCAAACCCCACAGTCACGCTAGTTCAAGTCTAACGTCCCGTTCAGAGTTGATGGTTGCTATAACAACCGTTGCATCCAATTTTACTGTGGCGCGAAGTTATACATGACGTAGATCTAATGTGTGCAAACTGAAGGGTGAGAAGACCGCTCGTGCTGCTCTCTGCTCAGCCTCTTTCGCTCTGCTGCCTGCCTGCGTCGAGAGAAAGTGCTTTGTTTGAACCAAAGATGGAAGAACCAGAATCACCTTCAACTTCGAGTGATCGTGGTGGTGGCGGTGAGGAAGAAGACCACCCCTGGCCCGACTTACAGTCTCTGTTTTCATTCGCCGGAGCAATGCCGGTTTGGCATTGGTATTATCCGGGACCTATCCCGGCCCAAACCATCGACCTAGGCTGCTTGGCCCATGGGGAAAATAGTTGTAACTAATTTTTGTCACTTATCTTATTCTTGCATTAATATCAATTCAACTGTAGTCTGCATAAATTCACCATTGCAGCGCAGCCGCCTGCTGCATCACAGCAGATTAAATAGGTTTTACCATGTAAGGGAATTCTCTCCTCCCAAATGTTTCAGATGGTTTGGCCCATGGCTCGTCTTTTAAATAACAATGGCGCGACACAGAGCGCGTCAGTGATGGAGGGTAAAAAGAGGCCAGGTGGAACAGAGAGGGCTAAGCTCAAAAAAAGACAGGAGGTGGCAGCCAAATTGACAGATATCTTCTCAAGACAAGCTGGTAGGTTACTGAGAGATATGGATAATAGGCCTGGTTGTGAATTTGATCAAATAGGCTATAACGTGGCAAACGTTTTGCAATGTCAACTCAACTGTCATCTGACAGCTTTTGTTGTTAAATATGTAAAATCTCACAATTTATATGATTTAGAAGTGTATTCCTATATTCAAAGAAGATCCGAACACTTTCTTTACATTCCAGTTCTAATGAACAATTAACGCTTTATCACGCTTTATCTCCTCATCAACTGTAGCCTGCATTCCCACAGGCGCGCACATGTGGTTACTAACGCAATATTAAATAGGGGCGATCACATTTGTTGTTTGATATTTGTTATTAAATGCATCTCAAACATGCAATTAAAATAAATATAATTATTTAGAAGGGCTGTATGCAAATATTGTACATGGTTCGCGTGCGCAGGGACAGGGGCAGTATGGCAGGAAAGGGGCAGCGCGAACACGTTGGGGTGTTTAGTTGCCTTTTTTAATTACTGGAGAGTCTGCACGCGCGTTCTATCCGCGGGAATCAGCATCATGTTTCATGTTCAAGCCTTCCCCTCCCATTTATTATAATGTGAGCTGAGCCCGCTCTAGCCCGTGCAGGGAATAGACTGTTCTATTTTCAAGTTGCAATGAGCACTTATCCGGACACCGCGCGGGCACGACGCTTTGATGTGAAAGGAAGAATCTGTTTTCTTGTTGATTTCTATCCATTTCCGACTGAACACGAATGTTTTTTGTTTGTTTTATCTTTTTTCATGGACTCAAATTCCTCCTCCATATCAGAGTGGCCTGAATTTGAATTAAATTCCTGGACTGAGAAAATGGCCCACCCCGGCCCTGCGCCGGAGTGAAAGACAATTCATACAAAATAAAGTGCCTACTATGCCTCCCGAGAGATTGCGAAATATTGGCCTTCAATGTTTTAAGGTGCTCTTGTACATTACAGCCAAACATTTTGAATAATATAAACAATTTGATTTTCAAACTTTCGACTGATTTCTTTACAATACTTAATACTTTTACTTTCAGTACTTGAGTAGTAATTTTAAAAATAAACTACTTGCAGTACTTAAGTACAAAACATGTTTAATACTTTAGTACTTCCACTTAAGTACGGTGCTTAAAGAGCACTTCTACTTCTACTCAAGTCACTTTTTTGATAAAGCACTTCTACTTCTACTCAAGTCTGAATCGCTAGTACTTTATACATGTATGGTTAAGGACTTACAGACAGCTGGGAAAAAAAACAAGTAAACAAATACACACTTTATTTAAAAGACATTTAAAATAGATTATGTGCTCAATATAGTATAGGTAACTAATCACAGGAATACAATTAAGTTGCGCGGTTCAGATTTGGATTTCAAACATGTAGCAGAAGTAAAATAAATGTAAGCTGGGGCCAATTTAACCAGACTGTCGTGTAGTTATTGAAAGTGTGAGAAATTTAGTCAAAAATTGATTGTTATGATCGCATATGATTTTTAGTCCAAGTCTAACAGTCGAGGAGCACCCACTTACATTCTGCACAGACCTCTACTTGCCGTGATGGGAGCTACTGAGTGATGATACAGTTACGTCTACTGTACAAACAGCAGTGTTGTTCTCTGTGTGTCCCTCTCAGGTTGAAACAACAAGGAACGAGGGAGCAATTCAGCTACAATGAGGTATGCCACTGCAGCTTCTATCACTGTGGGTGAATATGTAACACGAGCCTCTTAGGCTTGTTATAAATACTGGTTGGCCTATAGGATCTCACACTGTTATTGCCAGCTGTGAAACTTAACACCACCCTTCATAGATGACCTTGACTCCATCCATGCACGATCACTCTGGTTTTGAAATGTTAATCCAGTTGCAGTGTGAAGCGGCTTCATATGTTAAACAGGTAGCAGGGTGTGACAGTGTGGTGTCTTGACAGGAGACAAAAATGTTTTCAGCCTTGGGGAAGGTTGAACTCCCACTGCAGCTTTCTGCAGCATGTAGATGGTTCTTTTATCTATGCAAGCAACAAAAGAGCACATACCACACATGCTTATGTTTAAAGCTAATGTGAGATAACAATGAACCCAGCTGAAGTGTTTGTTTTACACCACGGCTTTTTTTGTTCTGGTGTCTGATTGGAATTGGGAGAGCTTTAATAACAACACAATCCAACAGCTCTCCCCCTCCTCTCACTTTCCTTCACTGTAGGTGGTGTTGAAGGGAGCAAGCAAGAAACTGAGCCTTCTTGGAGTAAGTAACTTTTTCTGCTAAATCTTGTTCTTAAACAATGACAAATGTGCACATTCAGCGTTACCCACGATGTTCCCACATCAGTTCAGATGCTCCATAATGAGATGGGAGGATTCATTCGGTCGATTAACTCAGTCAGTTTCTCCTTTCGGATGTTATAAGCAGGATTTATTGCACATACTCAGGGTGCAGATGCCCTGCAAATGTCTTAAAAAATGCCAGTGTGAGAGTGCCCTGCAGAATGCAGGACTCCAGGAATAACTGAGCTCATTCAAAATGCATTATACGAAAGATCTTTCTCTAGTGATTCTAAAGAGACTGCTTTTATTATTCCTTTTTTTTACCAAGACTAAGGGGAAATTCTGGCTTTAAACCCAATGTCCAAATTCTGCTGTTGCTTGGAAACGCAGCAAAAGCACAACACTGGCATATCTGTGCTTCAGTGTTGAATTAAATTACTGCGAAATAGAGGCCACAAATGAAAGCTCATGAGATACAAGCCGATTCAATAAAGACAAAAGCAGAAGTGGAAACAGTATCTTGATCTTAAGTGCTCGTAATGTGGTATAGAAATGTTCTCTCATACGTAAAAGTAACGTCTTTAAATATTTTTTCAAGTAAAACGATATTAGAATCGAAATGTACTTCAAGCTGCCAAAAGCAAAGGTACTCATCATGTTTACAAGATATTAAAATTAGATAGATACAATCTCAGATGAGAAACAGCATATTGCACCATGTCATTTAACAAAAAACAATCCAAAATGCAGAGACTGTGTGAAGAAAGTAAAACTTTTATGCTTTCAGGTAGCAACCAGGTGCTGCTAATCAAATGCACAAGTTTGTGACAGTAAAACTGGAAAAAGACAGAAAAGGTGTCTCTTATTTGGAAGAGTTGAAGGAGAAAGCCTCTTCTCTCTAAAGAAAAACATGGCAGCACGGCTTAGGTTTGCAAAGTTGCATTTAAACAAACCACAAGACTTCTGAAATAATGTCCTTTGCACAGATAAGACCAAAGTGGAGATGTTTGCTCATGATGACTAGCAGCTGCAACATAAGCAATTTCTTCCAAACTTCAGTGAACTGAAGCAACACTGAAAAAAAATCCACAATAATGTGAGACAGATAACTTTATACAGAAAAGTGATTACTTCAAGTTACTGATGCTAAAAGTGGTTCTACAAGCTGCTGGATCATGGGGTAAAAGCTGTTTTTCTAACACTGCTTCTGCATTTTGTCTTAGTGTTAACTAAAAAGTAGGCTACAAGATCGGCCTCTGAATGAAAGCTAAATAGAGGTATAAAGTAGCAGAGAGCTGAAATGCTCAAAGAACATACAGGTGACTCAGAATTGCACTAAAGTACAGTTTCTGAGTGAATGTTCTTAATCCTGGAAAGAAGTTACATCAACTAACCTTTTGTTGTTCATGATTGTGCAGCAAACTTGTGCGGTGTGTCTGGAAGAGTTCAGGACTCGAGATGAACTGGGAGTGTGTCCATGCTCACACGCATTTCACAAGAAGTGAGTGTTCCAAAGTTTTTCAGGAATATTTTGATATTTAGGGAGGACAGCCAGCTGATTTTCTTTCTCGCTGTTATATACAAAGCTTAATGCCATTCTCACACCTTTATGACAAGCTGTCATAAAATGTCAGTTAAGCTTAACAGAAAGACAGATTGTGCTTTCCAAAAATCCCGGCAACCATGGTCACCACAAATTTGCATATTTGCAAAATTCTTCATATTTCCAGACTAGCGCTATGCTAAGCATACCAACTTCAAGAGGTATTTTTACACAAGAAAGACTTGTTTCCAGGTCTCTCTAGGCAGTGAGTCGTAATTCTTAATTTAACTCGTGCAAAAAAATTAAAAGTGCTTCACCTGTCAAACTCAAACTGGAGATAACTTTGTTCTTACTGATTAATGTAGCAAAGCTTTTCTGATCCCATTTAACACAAAATATTTTTACCATTAAAGTCATTGTAAAAGATTCTTCATAGAAGAAAGCTTTATTTTACTTTGACCTAAACAGTTCTATTAAAGACCCAATGTTATGCTCATTTAAAAGTTCAGAATTATACTTTGTGGGTGTACAAGAATAACTTAAATCTCTTAAATCAGTCAGTCACAGAATAGATTTTAAAAGCCTGCTGATGGTTTACAAATCCCAGAACAGTTTAGGCCCAAAATACATCTGTGATATGTTCAGAGAATATAAACCAAGTAGAGCTCTTAGATCCAAGGACTCAGGTCAGCTGGTCCAGTCCAGAGTCCAGACTAAACATGGAGAAGCAGCATTTAGCTGTTATGCTGCAAACAAGTGGAACAAACTGCCAGTGGAGATTAAACTTTCACCAAATGTAGACATTTTTAAATCCAGGTTAAAAACATTTCTTTTCTCATGTGTCTATGCATGAAATCTGCACGATATCTTTTAATTTATCTGGACTGTTTGCTTGTTTTTAAATTCATTTAAATTATTTTATTTGTTTCTCTTTATATTCTTTTATGTATTTTTAATGCTTCTTCCACTCCCTGCTGCAATGCTTTTATTTTATGTAAAGCACTTTGAATTGTTTTGTACATGAAACATGCCATACAAATACATTTGATTTGATTTAAATGTTTAGACACATTTTTCTCATACTTTATATGTTTTCTTGTAGCTCCTCTCTCTTTAATATCCCCATCCCATTCTTTTATTGGTCAAAATGATAAAGACAGCTGCTTGTTCTCTGAAAGCAGTTGAAAAGCCTGAAAATGATCTTTTAGTTGTTTTTTTTTTCCATTGACACCTTTTTACCCAAATACCTGAATTAAACATCAACAGGTCAACAAATGAAGGGATTGTGAGTTGCTAAAAAGCGTAGGAAAAGACAACTGCTGCACCGAGAATACGAGCTGGGATGAAAACTCCAAAACTATTTTGGAAAACAGAAAGGGCAACAGATGTTTTGGCCATTGCAATCTTAAACATGCAAAACCCTGTAAAAGTACAACTGAATGGCCATGGTTGATAAAAAGCCACAAAAGTTAGTTATATTGCTAAGAATTGTTATTTAGACTCACCATCTTGACCCAATATTAACACAAATCTCAATTAATATGAGTGAATAAAATAAACCTGTGTAATTCTTAAATGTTGCACATATCAGGAGTGGGATGCTCCTTAGGATTTGGAGATTTTGACCATACAAACTACTAACGGCTACTGCTTTGATACTTTGGCTTAGATCCCTCTGTGGGAAACCTTCCACTGCCAATGTTTGCTGTACACGGTGATGTAGAAAAGAAGCAGAAAATGAGACGATTCAGTCAGGTCAGGAGCAGAATGAAAAACTCTCTGGTTCAGACTTTAAGCTTTATGACGTTGTCGACATTTAATTAGCACTAAAAAGCAATTACAGACTGAAGGGATTCAGTTAATTTGCTTCGCAAGATTGTGCATGAACTTTTCTGAAACAGTATTAAAGACTTATTAATTGTACTGATTATTATTTTATCCAAGTCTCAAACAAAATCATCATGCAAGCCATGGCATAATACTGATATGATTACTGCTTTTTTTTTGTCCTCTCAGGTGCCTGCTTAAGTGGCTTGAGATCCGCAGCGTGTGCCCCATGTGTAACAAACCCATCCTACGGCTCCACACAGATGCCCCCCAGGGTGCTGAGGGTCCCATGGACCCAGAGGAGGTGTGAGATAGTTGGGGAAGATAAAATCTGACTCCCCCTTTCAGAAAACACACATCTAAATACACTAATGATGATGAACGGTGGTGGTTCATAATGACCCCAAGTGGCAGGGTTGCTGCTGACCTTTCAGTAATATGCCTCAGTGGGAATTGAATATTGATAGCGCCAACATGATTTGGTCAGATCAGTCAGAGAGAAGCTGGGTGAGTAGGATCTTTTCATTTAAAAAAATGTTCCTAGTTCTACTTCCACGCTGCACTGTTCACCAAAAAAAAATGACAGGAAAAGGAGCCACATTAGAGCTGGATATCATTGCCACCGTCACTGGATGACTAATGCAGCACTGCCAGAGACAAACATCACCAGAAGCATTGAGCGGGACATTAGATACAGGACCAGAATGGATACCTCTATTATCTCAGGGGTGTTACCAATACAGCCAGCACAAACCATTTCAATAATCCTAAAACCCAGTGCCACACATGCATCTTCAATACTGCCAATGTAGGTGAAATGCTCCAGCAGCCAGAGGTAGCCACAACTTCAGGCTGAAACAAAGACCAACCGGAGTACAACCATGATGATTTAAGTAGAAAATGTTGTTACAGATTGTGTCCCAGGCCCTTCTCCTTTTTAAAGAGACTGATAGGAAACTAGTCTTGCCTGTATGTACTGTATGTAAACGTCTCCCTATATATTGTTATTTTGTATTTTAAATAAAGTGTCATGTAATGTATTGTGATGGTGTTGGATTTATTTAAAGATCAACCAATGAGTTCAGTCATTTTCATAAAAAGGGGACCATTTTATAAATCTTCCCTCCTCACACTATTATACAAAACAGTTAAAATGCGAGTTCATGAAATGTTAAACACATGCTTGTTTTTAACATTTATAGGTGATTACAGCTCACTTTACAAAAAGGTCTTTTGTGCCCTGCATCATTACGGCTTCAAACAGACTTTCAGATTTAACAGTTCGTAATGATAAAAAACAATCTGAAGCCACAAATGTGTTGCACGTCTCCTGAAGTCCACTTCCATTGCAGCAAATGTTTTCATATTTGCTCTTTAATTTGCCGCCTCTGTGCCTTTGGCTTCCACAAACTCCATGGCCTTTTCTTTGACCGCCTGGATGCTCTGAGGGGTGCCATGCTTCTTCTCATACTCCAGGTAGCGCTTGAAAAAGAACTTAATCTTTTTCACAGAAACACTGAGGTGGATCACTCGATCAAAGAGTGCCCTGCAAGAGGAAGGAGGTTGGAAAACGCACTCAGTTTTCATGAAAGTAGAAGGCTATTATTTGTGTTGACATAGAGTTAAATGTAAAAATGGGAAAGAAGCTGTTGAACTGGCAGAAGAGCTTTTGTTCACCTGACTTCCTTCTGTGATCCATGTTTGACCATAAGATCGATGAAAACGGACCAAAGATCTGTACGTTTTGGGTAGCTTGTCAGGACTTTGTCAAACATATTGCGTCCTTTCTCAACATCACCATAACGGAACTCCAGCTGAGCAAACTTGGCGATCACATCCACACCTGAGAGGATAAACAACAATACAGTAAGGTCCAAACCTGAGACGATTAACAGCTAAGAGAGGGAAACTTCATTAAATAGACAGCATTACAGTGAGAGAATGTCTACATTTAAATGGGAAATCTTACTTTCTTTGGCAGGAAGACTCTTCAGCGCCCTCTGTAGCAGAGCCGTGGCATCATCGCTCTGACCCTGCTGAAGCAGGAAGGTGCCGTAGCCAAACCACGCCGCCTTGTTCTGGCGGAAACGCTTCACCATCGTCTTATACAAGCCCTCCGCCTCCTGGACACAAGTACAAAAAGAGGCAAAACACACAAAGAGAAGCATTCAGACATTAGAGACTACAGAACAGTTTATTTTTCTATGTAGTAAAGTAAGGCGCAAGCGACTCAGTAGGCTGGACCTTGATTTTGTTGGATTTGGCGTAGATGTCAGCCAGCTGCTGATATACCGGCATTGGCTCACAGAACTGCAAGGCTCGCTCAAACACTTTTTTGAGACTCTCCTCTGTGCCGTACATGTTCTCCAGGTTCAGCAGGGCCACCCACACATTCAGCTTCTCCTGCTCTTCCCTGAACCCAAAGCAGGATTAGATTTTACACAACAGACAGCCATCGGTCATCAAAATAGATCCAGAATAATCAAAAAGTGCTCATTTCACATATGAATGAGATTTAATAGAGATGTCATCATTCTAATTACCTGAAAGAGATAGTTTTGAGGGCCCTCTCAGCCACAGCACGGGCCTGCTCGATCTGTGTGGCTTGCAGATGGTGAGCCATGTACTGGAGCCAGAGCAGCGAGCTGTTGGGTGAAGCTAAAAGGAGGCGCTCAAAGGCAGCCGCATCCTGAGGCTGTAGGCTTGGATCCATCAGCTCAGCCTCCCGCTGTACCAGGGCTTTCTCTGCTGCCTTTTTCTCTTGTTCGAGCTCATAGCGAGACTTCTTCTGGGCCTAGAAACAAAAGGAAGACAGACAAGAAAATGACTAATTATATAGAACCAAAATCTAGGGACAAGTCATAGATAAATAGCTTAATCAGATTATCTGTTGAAAGTTCCATTCAATCAATAAATCAATCTTACCTTGGTGCTTTTATCTAGATCTTCTCCATCACTGGAGTCCCCTTCCTGTGCTGCAGGCGAAGGCTTCAGGGAGCTCAGGCCCACGTCCCAGGAGAAACCTGCAGACACCTGCAGTCTGGATGGTCCTGCTGAGCTGGAAGTCACCTGCAGAGAGAATTTGTTTGAAGGCTGTGGAACGTGAAGTTCAGGAATGACACAGTTACTTAGCAGCTGCTTACTGTTGCAGGGTCAGGTTTTTCTTCATGTTCCTCTTCTTCTCTGAAGTACACCTCTACCCCGCTGTCATTTCCATCATTCTTTGCTCCCTTTCTTTCTTTTTTCTTCTTCTTTGGAATCTCAGACTCTGCTCGTTTCTGCCAAACGAATGAACAGCAAAGATTACCATCAAAGCTTAAATAAACCACAGAGCATCCTCAAAGATGAATGCAGCTTTTGTTACTCTCAGACCAAACAATTATAAATGGTGTGTAAATTAGGCTGGGATTGATTTATTGCCAATACTGAGCGCCGTTTACTTTGACTGTCTAACAAAATGGTTCAATAGTCATTTATAGATAAACGCACAAAAGAAGGATAAAAGGTTTGAATTGAACCGATATTTAGGCTGCAGTATCACCTGGTCGCCTTCAGAAAGTGTGCGTTTCTTGTTCTTTTTCATGTCATGTTTCTTCTTCTCCTCTCCAATGAGACGGAGGGGCAGACCAAGTGATTCTGGAAGGACGTCTGGCTTCCTGGTGTCCTCGGGGAGCAGAGAGAGGTTGACAAACTCCTCCTCTTTGTCAATACTGAGGAGAAGAATGGCAGAAATAGCAGACCAAAAATAACTAAACAACAGCTTGAATTCTTAAAATTACTGCCTGAAGTTGCAAAACAAAAAAAAAAAAAATAAATTGTTATCAGCACGTTGCTGCTGATCTCTTCTTGCTTGGTCAGATCAGTTTCTGTATTCAAACATGATACCTTATTTGTTCTCCTTCCGTTTCAAACCACCTGCTTTTGAGGAATGTCTTTCCTAAAACTAGACTGGACCAGATACATCTTGGACAATTTCTAGATCCTCATTATCCAAGTCTGAGCTGAAACGGGTTGTTTTACCTGAGGATTTTGGTGGTGAGGAGCATGTTGGGAGGCAGGTGTTCAGAAAGGACTTTGTGGTTGTTAACAAAGTACTTTGTGGACTGCTGAAGTTGGGCTCTTCCAGTGATGGTTCTTGACAACCTGAAATAGAACAAAAATAATTATAATAAAAAATAATAAAAAAAAAAAACACATGAGGAGGACAGAAGACATGCCAGGATACCAGTTGAGACCTTCCAGCACTTTCAGAAGCATACTGTTCATTCTGAAGTTCCTATATTTGTGTTGAGCTTGATTTGGCTAAATGAGTTACCTGATGAAGACTCCCTGCTCTCCCACAGACTTGACGTAGCCTCTGATGATCTGGCCCACCTCTAGTTTGTCTAAAGACAACACTTCAGGGTCTTTTCCTGGCTTGGTCTGCAGAGGGTTCAGCCTGGAGAACCATGTTGTGACATGTTTCTTTAAACCTCAGTCAGAAAGTCAAAAAAAAAAAAAAAACACAACCTTTACAGTGACTCCTCTTACCTTGATGGACGCAGAGACAGCTGCCACTTTCCTTTTTCATTGTCAAGCAGGTAAAACCTGAGGGTAAAGTTAACATTGAAACATTTTAACAACTTATATCTACTTCAAAGGTTTTGAAGGAATAATAATCGAGGTGGTAATCCATATTTGTGGTAATCCATGTTTGTGCTCAAAGATGTTTGCTCTCATTTTGAGGGTGTCCTTCCTCTTCCTCTGAGATCATGTTGCATCCTTATTCTGTTGCCTTCTGCATCTTGGTTGCTACTGCTGCTCTACCAAACAAGTTAATGCTTTACTTTAAGTGCACGAGCATAGGAACATTGTCACAGCTACAGGATTTAAATCTCCAGTGAACAAAACTGCAGCTTTAAAACCTGGAACAAATGAGGACATTTGTGGAGGGAAGGCTATGTTGGGCATAAAGTCTGGTCTCTCTCTGGCTTTTCATAAAGTCCATCTTTGATTGCATTCTGTTCATATTGAAAGGATATGACGCCACAATCCACTGACCTGAGGAGCTGGTCTTTGTTGTACATCTCAAATGGGTTTGGCCTGTAGGCATCCGCCAGATCAGCGACTGAAACGGCACCCACACCACCGAAGGGAAGTTTGACCTGGAGGCCGACTTGAGGCTGAATATTAGTCACTATTCCCAAAGTAGTGCCACCTTTCTCCAGTTTATGGACACCTGGGAAACAAAGGAAAATCAGGGATCGAATCTTTTTATCATTCATTAGTGGAATACTCGAGCCTGGGAATTCCCATGCTGCTTTGCGCGTGATTTCATTCACACTGCAAAGACAATACATGCCCAGTAATATTGTTGTAATGTTTTAAATACTTGAACGCAGTTTTTCTAGAGAAGATAATTGTTTTGTATATGGGAGTATCGTCCATTGACTCTTTTGGGCTTTCACATGCGCGAGCATACCAACAAGAGGTAAGTTACATGCTGTTTATAAAGTTGTTTTGTAACGTCCCCATGCCAGTAATGTGAGAACCATGCATATGGTTTTGATGGTAAGGCTTGTGACTTTATTGTCGGATGGTTTATAAAGTGGTGTGACGTTTCTGCAGTGTGCAAGTTGTTGTTCCCCTTTAAGTAGCTTAGAACGCAAGTTTACTTTTAAAAAAGAGCAACGTTTGGCGTTGAAAGATTTCATTGCCTTCTTCCTCGTCGAATTTCCGTCACTCTACATATGTCATCTGGTATAAGTGATACAATTGGCTATGAATCGCGCGCAAAGCAGCATGGGAAGAACCAGACGCCATTTGGTAGACATTCGTAGCGCCCAATAAACGGCTCTAGGCATTCGTAAACCACGCCTCAAATACGAGAAAATGCACACCTAGTTCCCAGACCACCATCTCATCGAGATGTGGACGAGTCAGCCAGGCTAGGAATACTCAACAATAACAAAAAAAGCACAAAAGTCTGAGCTTTTCTTACCTGTGAGTGAGAGCACAAAGCGATGAGGTTTGATGCTCGCGTCTACCACTTTAGCGCGGACCGCTTGGCCCAGCTTATACAGCTTCTCTGGGTGACTGGCATCCTGAAACAGCAACATTTTATTCATGACCCATCAAGTCTCATTTCATCTTCAGTCTTACACAATATTTGCACTTTTAAAATACATCACGTCATAACGTGCACACGGCGGCTTACTTTAAGATCAGAGATCATGGCAAGCAGTTCAACTGTCCCTGTGACACCAGGATCAGTGGTGATCTCCAAAGACTTCCTGTCTGAATTAAACTGGAGACAGAAACAAACATACTCAACCTTTAAATTACAGAAATAACCACATGTAAGCTAATGTCCCCAAATAACAGTTTCCAAAATTTACCTTTGATACAAAGCACGTAACGTCTTCCCCAACCTTATAGCTCTTCATTCTATCTTTTGCTGCAACTTGTTTGAAATCTCCACTCTTATCCAGTTTGCTACAGCAAGAAAAACACATTGGACAAAAAGTAAGCAGGAATGTATGAAAAACATAAAACCATACAACCATTAGAGCAGGTTAATACGATTGGAATCCTTTTTTAACAATAATACATCAGAACAAAAAGGTGGCAGAAACCAATAACCGGATGAGCGGTGTGAATAATTCAAGGTGAAATACTATTCAAGTACATAATCATAAAGATGGACTGTTCTAAAATTACCTTTGTATGAGTGTGAGCTCAGGAATGGTGTAGGTGAATTTGGGATGAGAGAAAGGCAGAAATCTGCAGTCAAACAGATGAGATTCATGTTGGGTACAATACAATTTTCATAGGAAAAAACATTGACAGTGATTTTAACACTTTCGTAAGATGAAAAAAAAACAACTTAATGTGGACAAATAGAAAGTATCAACATGTGCAGTGAAACGAGTGTTTACCTGTGGCTGGAGGCTTCTCGTCCTCCGATGACCCTGGCAGTGACCATGCTGCCCACTTTCACAGAGGATGTGGGGAAGGACCCCAGCTGCACCTCAGCAGCTTCCGCCACTTCAGACACGTGCACGCTACCCGTGCTGCCATCCTCCAGCGTGACCTGAATGCAGGTGGGCTTCACTGTTCGCACTTTACCTTGCAGGATTTCACCGAAGCGGTGACCCCTGGAGTTTGTCAGGTTTTCTGAGGTTGTGCGCTGGCGTCTCGGTGCGCCGCGCTCCCACGACACCAAGGGGAGCCCTTGTAATTCTTCACAGCTCGGTTCCACAACTTCAACTTCCAAAGTCTTGCCCCCCCTTAGCTTCTCTGACTCGGAAAGAATTACCTCATTCAGGTGGCTTCTGGTCTGAATCGCAGCCAGCTGTGCTGTATCATCCAGTGAAATGATGGCAAAGTCTTTGTCTATGTATTGCACCATTGCACTGTATTTTGATCCTTCAGTCAACTGTGAAAAGAAAACAATGGTCAAAACATTGCATAAAAAACAAAAAAATCATGTAATGCACCTCGAAAAAAATTCCTGCTACTTTAATGTGAAATTGTGTTTAAGTATGAGACAAACCAATAACGATAAGTAACACTTACAGATTTCTTCTTCGCCACCAGCTTGGAGAGGATAGAAACATGGACACAGGTCGACAGGGTGTCCACATGAAGGATGACAGCAGTAACTTTCTGTCCTGCAGTCAGGTTAACACCTGAAAAATACACCGCCAACAGACAGATATTGATCTCATGTGTAACTTAACAGAACCACAAAGAAACTCTGGTCTCCAGACATCACTACAGAGTAATTAAGGTTCCATTTTTAATCTGTTAGAGAGAAGCAACAGAAACTGGTTCCAATTGGGCAAAATCATTTCTTTCTAAAAATGCCCTGTGTGGCAGATTTTGCATCCAACAAAAGCCTTTTTTTTAATTTAATTTTTAATGGAAGCCCAGCAGAGCCGGTGCAGAATGGTGGGGAGCTCACAGTATTCATCCCTCTATCAGAGGTTGCTGTGTATAAATAAATCTATAAATATGCAGAGGGAAATAACACTTTAATTGTTTTACCTACTGATTCCCATTTTCTTGCTTAAAATTATAATAATGACAGTTCAAAACTATTTCTGCATCTTCTCTGATGAAAAATTCGACTGTACGTTCACACGAAGGCACCTGCTGTTGCACAACTCTCCAGGTTACTGAGTTGTATCCTAATCTGACTTGAAAATAAGTAAAGAAAAAGAAAAAAGAAAAAAAGTGCTGCAATTTACTGGCCTACTGGTTTAGCACAAATTAAATTAAAATTAAAATCAACTGCAGTAAACTTCATCTAACACAAAAGATGGCCATATCTCACTGTGGCACACTCATCTCACAGCCGGCTGCACACTAAGAAGAGTTAATTGTTTGTTTACTTGCAGTGGAACGAGCATCTGATCAAACTTAAAGCTGCGTGCCTTCTTGAATCATGTGAAGAACTCATACTCTGACAACGGCTTAGCTTAGTTTGTGTCCGTGTATGCTACATTAACCATCGTGGGGTTCGGGTGGAAATCTGACAAACACAGAATCTGCCTGTCTGAGGTCATGGCAGATCAACAATAAATCAATTGTTCTATGAAATGGGAACACACTGGCATTGGCTATCAAAATTTGAATGTTGAATAACACATTATTTTGGCTGATTATATGATGAACACCTGGCAACGGTTTGTGTCCATTACACATATCTGAGAACTGCAAGAAATGCACTTTATCGGAAAGACAAGAAATTCCTAAATGCATCACCTGTATACAAAATGACAGATCTGAAATTAAATCTCTTGACACACCACATAAGCTTCAAACTCTGAGGACGTTTCTGATTCAGTACATACCCATTATGTGGTACTTATCGGCAAGAACAGAGGCACCAACCAAATCATCAGATTTAAATGTGGCACCGCTGTCCTTCACAGAATCCACCGTCAGCTTCAGCTTCTGGCCAACAGACAGAGCAGCCAACTGCTGGCGAAGTCCACTGCTATCTGAAAATAAAGACAAAATTTCAAGCGCACCGCTGGTACGCTACCACTAGGTGTCCTCCTGAATGGATAATAACGTAGAAATCCTGAAACCATCTCTAATCCCTCTTTGCGAATACTGCATTCAGATTATCACTGCAACAGAAAATATCTCATCGACGAGATAAACAACACCAGCATACCTCTCACAGCCAACATCTCATTCACAGCTCTTCTCTCTTGCAGGCCATTAATGAGTCTGGTCTGGGCGTCCCCCTCTGGAGATATGACCTCTGAGATCTTCAGGTTGACTAGGAACCTTTGCTTCTCCTCATCCAGGTTGGTCACTTTAGCAAAGACTGTTTGGCCCAGCTGGAAGGCGGTTGTCGTATCATTGATGAACTTGTCGGTCATGGCCTTTAAACACAAAGGGTTGAAGAAATTTTTAATAATAGGGAAATATATCTTTTAAGATGTATTAGACATTTTCAGCCCTCAACCCACCGATTTGGGTGCAAGGCCAACAAGGCCGTATGGGAACTCTACAAACACGCCATAAGACATGATGTTCTTGATCCAGCCAATCAGCTGCATTCCAACTGTTATCTCAGAGAAATCTTTGGCAACCAATCCCTCCTCCAGTGACCATCTCACTGTTGGCTTCTTGGTGAGAGTCTAAGTGAGAAGTAGCTAAGGAAACAAGACAACTTTTTTTCTCATTTTCATACTCAGGGCTTATGACAATTTGCTTGGGTTAGAGTTAGCCCTTAACTCGAGGTCAGAACTGTGCAACATCTGTAAAGAAAAAGGATACAATATTCTGTTTGCTCTTGTTGAAGCAGATGAGTTTAGAGATGACATCTCCTTCCTGGAGACTCTCCCACAGCAAAGAGCAGTTGGACACGTGATCAGAGAGGTGCATTGTGGGTAGAACAGCACGGATTTCATCGGGGAGGATGGCCACCTCCAGGCCACTGACTGCCTTTTTCACCACTTTTGCTTCCAGCTTCTATATCACAAAGACAATGAAGGCAGAACATTAGAAAATGTTAGAAAACACATGACAAAAAAAGAAAAAAGAAAAAAAAGACTTAAAAATAACCATTTTGCCTTACCTTCCCCACCTCAAAGTCAACCTGAGGCTTTCCTGATTCCTCCGCCTCTCCTGCTGTCACCGCCTTGAATGACAGCACCATCTTTTCCTTTTCTGGGTTACACTGAAGAACTTTAGCCTTTAACACCTGGACCCTCACCAGAAACAAACAACTGATCAGACTCAAGACAAAAGTTGAGCTTGTGGTTCTGGACACAATTCTCGGTATCCGTGCCGTTCGATTTTCTCACCTGCCCAACATAGAAGACTTCCTCGGGACTGATGATGGGCTCGGAGCTGAGCTCGTTGAGCGGGACCAAACCCCTGACGGTGTTGTAGAAACGAACAATGCAGCCAAAGTCTTTGATGCACACGATGTAGCCATGGGACACACGGCCGGGACGGGCATCGGTATAGCTGAGGAATAACGGCAGGGAGCTTTCAACCAAAGCCTTCTTTCGGGTCAGGTAGAGCTTTTTATTCTCTGCATCCACTGACAGCACCTAAAAGGCACATATTCACACACAAACACATGACATGAAAATCTGCACAAACTCTTGAAACTGCATGTTAAAGGTTTCATTCCTGAAGTCATTTGTAGAAAGTGGTACTAACCCTGCATCTGATCTTCATGCCCTCAATGTACTTCTTCTCTGGGTTCTTGAGGACGATGTCAGAGAGGTGAGTCCGAGGTACCAGACCTTTAATGTGGTCTGACAGATGCACCACCATCCCCTGACTCAGCAAGACTGACACAGTCCCCTTAAGAGGAAGAGACACATGCAGAAAAGAACGTAAGTCACTTTATAAATTACTTTAATTGTAAAAGAAAAAACTAACTGACTTGCATAAAATACTTCTCAGTAAAAAAAACTGTCAAAGTAGAGCTGCTTGCTCTTGCTCTAATGAATTCTTTAAAAAAAAAAAACATATTCAAGTCCCGTGTGTCCCACTTGAAGGGAGGGTAATGCTCTGTCCTCACCTCTACAAACTGACCAGCCTGAAGATCGTGGTATCTGTAAAAAGGCTTCTCAATCATACTCCTGGAATAAAGACAAGAGATTGTCAATGGATCAAAGCAGAGTAGTGAAATCCTCCATTACCACAGGATGAGACACATAAATGGGATCTGACATACTTTCGTACACTGGCAAAATAAAGTTGCTCCATTGGGCTAAAGTCCATGATCCTGCAGGTGTGCTCAGGCGTTGCAAACACCCTGTTTACATTGGCTGGCTCATTAGGCTCTTTCAGATGGTTCCTCTGTCAAGACAGACAGTAAAATTAGTTCAAACCAGGCTGATGCAGCAGAATACTTCCAAACAGGATTTTTTAGTTTTCATTAATACACCCCTCCCCCAAAGCACCAGTTCAACTCACATGTACAAAAGCCAGCGATTTGTCTGGCAGTTCCAACATGGCTCCTGACATGTGGTGCATAGCATACATCTTGCACTCTTTTACCACCTCGCCGACCCGGTCCCCTCCAGCAGAAGTCGTGTCGATTACAGTCCCGGGCTGAACGAGGTAGCTGCGCAGGCTCAGTCCCACCAGACGGGCGGACGGCTCCACGTACAGCACACATGCTCGAACCTGAAAGGATGGATGCAGAAGAGGTAAGAGGCCAACACAAGTTTATTCCCTTCGATTTGTTTCTCTTCAGTGGTGCCAAGTGCAGAACTCAAAATAAAGAGAACTACTTTTGTGATTGTGAATTGAATATCACACACGTCATGGAAAAAACAAAACTTTCTGCCAAACTCATCTAAAGCAACATTACTGAGGGCTGAAAACGTTGACAGACAGAGTTGGACATGACAGGTCAGTTTTACCTCGAGCCTCTCAGTGTAGCTGGATGTCTGATCTGGCTCCATGTGGAGAAAGTCCACCTGGCTACTAAAAGATGACAGGAAGTCCAGAAGCAGGCCATGTTTGGTCACCTGCAATCCAAACATGTGGACTTTATTAAGTGACAACAACACCGACAGAGCATATTCCCTGTATATAAATAAAGACACGCTGTAATACTTCATGTGATTAGATTACTCTTCTTTATCATATCCTAATATCTCAGAATTGAAAAAGGATGTGATTTTTTTATTCCCATGACTATAATTCATGACTGAGGGTAAAAGATGTCCTCACCTTTTTGATGGTAGCTTTGACCAGAAGGCCAGGCAGAAGATTGGTGAGGTTCCAGCCATGCTTGGTTTCAGCACAGGCCTGAGCGATAGTGGAAGGGTTCACAGAAAGGTAGACCACTCGCCCACTGTTCTTTACTTCATTTATTAGTGAAGTCACATACTGACCCACTTTCAGCTCTGGACAAAAGGAGAATACACAAATGCTTGACTTTTTGCATGTGATTGATTAAAAAAAAATAAAAAAAATGGAAACAATTGTTTGATAAAAGAAGCACAGTCCTACTCTAAAAGAGATTTTTTTTTTATAAAAAAGGTGAATAAGTAGCTGAGGTTATTCTCCAAACTTAGTGCAATTAGTTGTTTTTATACCTTCCAGTTTACTTTGTCTGGCTGTTATGACTGCCTTTGGAAGAAAAGCTTTGGTTCCACTGACGCCAATGTCAATTATGCAGCCATGATCTTCCACGCTCTCCACGCACCCACTCAACACCTAAATTGCATATCAAAATATTTAAACACAATGTTTTGCATTAAAGCATTAAATAAAAATAAACAGAACAATCATTTAACTGACAATGCTCATTATGGCTCACCATTCCAGCTTTTAGAGAGCTTGAGGTGAGACTCTTGTTGACCAGTTTTGGATTGACTGACAGCTGGATGCTAAGCGACCCTCCCTTAGTTATGTCCAGCTTGGCAACCACACATCTGATCACCATGCCGGGAGAGAAAAGATGCGGCAGAGAGCAGATCTCCTGTGAAGTAAAAAGCTCAGACATGCATCTCGAAATGTGTGAAATAATTGTGGACCAGTTCTCGCCCTCGATATTTTTCAAGTCATCATTTCACTATACCTCTGTGTCAGCTGACTCCAGTTGCTCACTGAGCAGCTTGGTGTACGAGTCGCAGATGTTTCTGATGCTGAGGTAGCCTTGCAGGCCACAAGGCAGGCTGACAGTCACCTCAAAGTCCGTCACCTCTTTCACACAGCCCAGAATCAGCATCCCCTCTTTTACATTCTGGGAGAAAAGAACATAGTATTATCACAATGAAAAGTAGTTTTAAAATTAATCAACAGAATACATCTAACAAATGATTAACTATACATTATATTAAGTGACAAATTTATTACCTTGATATGCAAAATTTCCACACATTTGGCCGCGGCATTGAGTGTCAGGCCACCTTCTGTTTTGCCATCTGTCTTTTGCTTCTTGAATTTTTTGCCATCATCTTTTGTGGCCCCCCTTCTTTTCTTAGTTTCTGTTTGTTCATTTGGCTGCAAGAGAAAATATATATATATATATATATATATAGTGGTAAATACAGATTACTGAAACCCTGTAATATAATAATTAATATATAAATATATAATATAATAATAATTGGATCAACACGTTGCATAATAAGGTGCAAATAAATCAAATGTCTTCCCAATTTTCGGGCTTTCAGCAATAAACATAGAGAGAGAAGTTAAATTCTACCTGAAACAGGTTGTCCACTTGTGTTCGTTCCACCTCTATTTTACTCTCAGTGGGTTTCTTTGTTGTCCCTCCTCGAGGAAAGTCTTCCTCAGCTGATGCCATGTTTGATGTTTTTTCAGAGGTCTGAGAAATTTAAAGTCAAAATCAATGAGGAGATCACGTTTAAACATCTAAAAAGCTGTTCGACACAAAAGTTAAATATACTCTCCGCGACTCGATAGTAGGAGATGACTGAGCACTGTATATATTTGGTCACTGCATTTGTGATTATTTCAGTTTCACTGATCAAATGCTCTAAAATATCTCAACTTAAATGGACAGTTAGACCATGTCCGCCTAAAATGCAAGTCCTCTGGCATTCGAGCGAAAGCCTTAACAGAGTACCACAAGAAAATAAGCCAGCAAATAAGAAACCGGTCTCGATCGATTTAATCTCAGTTTAAAATGAAAATATCAGAATTATCCCAATACTTCCTCAGATTTACTCTAGAATTGTGCATATCAAACACTCACATGTTGTTCAGCAACACGCCATCACCGTAACCCGGAAGAAAACCTCATGGGCTGTTCACATAATGGCCAATCACAGCAGAGACTGAATGATTGGCACTAACTTTAACCATTAGGTGATCGCGATGGAATTTAGATTTGAGTGACATAGCTTTAAACCAATAGAAAAGCCAAGTTAGATTACCAGTAATGGGCGGGACTTCCTACTGAATTTAGCATTGCGGCCTCTTGCTGAAGGGCACCTGTCTCATTCTGTTTGTACAGGGGTCGTGTGTTAAAGGTAAGCGTAGCATTTTTATAAATAACGTGGCTAATCGTTTTTGGTTATCTGCAGTCTGATTGGAACTAAGTAATCTTAGAAATGCCTCGGTAACGACGTACTATTTTGCTAAGGACCCAAAAATCATCTTAGTTAGCAGGCTAACATAGCAAGCTAACGTTTACTTGACATAGTGCGTTAGCTACTTTGCATTTACTCTGATGAGAGACGTTTCTGTAAGAAGTGACTAGAATTTGTGCGTTCATGGACAACATTAGAATATGTTAATATATATATTTAGCTATACTTCAATAGATAACGTTGGACTATTCAAGCTCTGAGCCTTAGTCATGTTTGACTACTGTCGCGTCAAGCAGTATAAAGATCATGATCTTAATTATATAATGTCAGTAAGAGTTTGAGGTTTCACTTCAGAAATGCAAGAATCCACCAACACTGTGCAAAAAATTACACACATTGGCTTTTTTTTTTTTAAATCCATTGTGTGATTTATATGCACCTCCATGTCCCTTCAGAGCTAAAGGTCATTTTATTTAAGCTTCAACTGTCTTTATCAATTTCATTTCCAAGATCTGGTGTTGGAGTGTAGGACCAGTTTAAGGGCAGTGTATTCCCTCTGTAGGCTGCGTAGTATCTCAATTAAATCTGCCAAGATTATTGTGTACGTCAAAGGCTGAATATTTACTACTACTGTATTGTTGTAATTCGATATGAAAATTTAAACTTAAAGGAATTTATAATAAAAATAAAAAGTATTGGCTGTGAATTCCTTTCAGCATTCCTTTTGGCATTAAAAAAATGGACATTTGTAGTAGTTCAAGGTTGATGGTGCACTAGTTTTACAGTTGGATAAAAACTAATATACTTTTAATTTTTATTCACTAACCCTGCTTTGAGGTTACATTTTTGAGTCAGATGTTGAACCTTTTATGCGGTCAAGACTAATTCCCGGGTTTATTGTATGTCTCGCAAAGAGTTAAATGGGCACAATGTGAAGTTTTGAAGGTAGAAGAAATGGAGCTTGTTGTAGATGGGAAGAACGCAGAGTCCTTGCTGCACTTAAAACTAGTTTAGTTCTCAATTACAGAGTATTAAATGCAGGCTGAAGATGAGTCGGGGCCTGTCATGAGGAAAAGAAATGGGCTTTGAAGTATTTTCATATGAATGTAACACAGTGAACCAATGATGGATGTCTTAAGGCAAATAAGAGAAGAAACTGCTACTTGATGTGTAAAGATATTATGCATTGCAGATCTGTTATTTTTGAAACCATGTTTTAAAGTGTAACGAAAAACTTGACTGTTGTGCTATTAGTCATTTACCGTTTTTCTTATGGTAGGACCATTAACTTATCCATCATGGGAGGACACGACGCTGGAGCTCAGCACCAGTTCACTGGCATTGCCAAGTACTTCAATGCATACACAATCACAGGAAGGAGGAATGTAAGTTGCGTTAACAGCTTTACTGTTAAGTGGCTTAAAACTACCTTTAAGATTCTTACTCTTTATTTTCACTTTTTTATCTTAGTGTGTTTTGGCCACATATGCCAGCATTGCAGCCCTCGTCCTTTTCTTCAAATTGAAGCCCAAGAAACAGGCTGCCATCACAGAAACGAAGTAATGTAAGTACGTTTTGGTCTTTTGTCACTGTACCTTTCATGCTACAGTGTTATTTTCTTAACTGGGCGCTGCTTTCGTCTCCTCACAGGTTTCCATTTGACCATCATTTCTAACAGCTGGCAGCGGAGAGAGAGCAGCTGGACGTGTTGTGTTAAAATGTGACTGTTTGGTTTTTCCCATGTTAACAATAAAGAAAATTTATGCCCAGAATGTAGAAAAAAAGGCTTTGTTTTATTTACAGTGTGCACCGGTATAAAAGTCTTATGTTACAGAAATGTCAGCCATGGATAGAGTTAAGCTGAAAAGATGGCAGTGATTTATAAAAACAGTCCTCAGTCTGCAGGAGCGGTTCTCTTTGACAGAACTGCAACAGATGCGTTCAATCTGGGCCCTTATCTGTCAGATGGTTACATGTGGAGCTCAGGGGGCTTCGAGTGTGTCATTCAAGCTTCCACTGCTTTTCTTATGGATTGTAGGCTCCTGCAGCTAGAAGCAGATTCCTCCGTGTGAAGTGGAGATGAATGACGGGTGTAGATTTAGTCATGTAAGTGCCTAGCAGAAGCTCCTGGGAGTTATCTTGTAGATGGACGTGTCCCGTAGCTGCTGTGAAGTCATCGGTCTCTAAATCGTCAAATGCTTTCGTTGCATTCCACAGGCGAACGGTGTTGTCCATGGAACCTGAAAAAAAACAATGAAGCTTTAGGCTATACAGGCTTTTGTTGCTTCGCTTTAGTAACTGCAGTTGACGTTAAACACCCACCTGAGGCGAGGATCTCTCCATCTCTGCTGAACCTGAGGGAATAGACGGTATCTGTGTGGCCTTTGAGCTCTCCAATCATCAATCCATGACCAATGTCCCACAGAAGAACTCTGCTGTCAGTTGCTCCCGAGGCCAGAAACTTCCCATTGGGAGAGAAAGCCAGTGTATGGATGGGACCCTGGAGGACACAGGATACAGAGACTGCGTCAGTATGGTGTCTGCAACATTCAGTTCAGCTTATGTGAACCTCAACTGTCTTCGACTCCCAACAAAACTGAAATTATGCACAAACTAAAAAAGCCAAATGACTGAATAACAGCTGGAAAGGCTCCAGGGACCCTGAGTTGGATTAAGCGGTTATAGAAAATGGATGACTGAATAACATTTTGCTCATCTCAGCCTATATTTTTAGAGATTTCCCAACTTTAGTGTGCAGCAGCCTTGATCATGCACATGCATGTACTGTAAGTCTGTTGTTGAGCACATTTTCCACTAACTGACATATTTGTTTTGCAGGCTATTAGCAGAGTGTTATTGGGGGCTGACATGAAGAAATATTCATTTAAAACTTTTTAACAGTGCCTTATCCGTTCATTTCTCACAGACTTAAGTTTCTGAAAGATCCAAAAGCTTTATACCACAAATGGCACAAGCACCTGGTGTCCCTTGTGGGTTTGTGAACATCTTGAATTTGGACATCATTATCCTTGTCTTTTGAAACTGGAAGGTACAAGCAAGCCTTGTGTGTGAGTGAGACTTAAAGGGACACTGTCATTTCTTCCCCCATCTAGTGGTGCAATTTTATTTTGCAAAGTCGAATGAATTTGCTCTCTAGCGCCTCGCGTTTTCAAATGTGCGTGTCAACTTGTTGAACTACGGCAGGCGGTATGTGTCAAGATTCTCTTTTTTGGCAACGAGGATCCCTTCTCCTGTGGCGTGGCATAACTATGGTCTTCCATTGCGAATAAAAGTGCAGGCCGTTCAGGCTGGTTTATACCAGAGAATGTCTAATGGCGTAGACTGGCTCTGTTTATACCTGCGTGCAAACGTTACGTCAAAATGACGTCATTTCCGCTTGCAGGCCTGGCGTTGGGGAAAACGCGATTCGAAGTGCTTTATGTCCCTCTCGGCACTTCGTCGTTTTTCATAGACCGGAAGGACATGGCAGCCTCCATAGAGCTTGCCCGCTCTATGGAGTGTGATTCTTCGCTCATGAGGATAAGTGAGATTGTTGACAGAGATAATTTTACACCAATGAGGACTAATTTATAAATGAATATGTTGATTTGAGCTAATAAATGACTTAATATATTACACAGTGTCCCTTTAAGGAAACTCCTCACTCCTTTTAGGTAGCAGCATAAAATTTAAATTTTTGGTGGCCAGAAATTTTAAAATGAACTTCATGTTGTATTAAAGTAGATCTCACACTTGCAATTGAGCCCATAAACTCTCACTTAGAAAATATTTACTGAGGTCACAGGTAAGGTGAGACGTAAGGTCTCTTTTGTTCACCAACTTTAATGAGAACAAACTTCTCTTTGCATCTCAGGAGTCGTCCCCTGCTGACCAACATAGAGAAGGCCGGTTTAAGGCACTTCCACATTTGCAACATTTCTTAGACCCGAGGCTGTGACTACTTTGTTAATAGAGTCTATGGAGAATCCACAATACCCCACATTGTCTGAAAAATGTCAGGCTCTTCCTGTGGAAATGATTTTTTACTTCTTATGTGATTACAACGTCCATTTAAGGGAAAACACTTGGAGAGCATAGCTCAAAACAAAAAAAAAAATGACCCCACTGACCAAAGTGTCACAATGGATGCACAGAGCTGCCCTGGTATACTGACCTTATGACCAGTGAAGATGCGGACACAGTTTCCAGTGAGTACATCCCAGAGGCGGATGGTGCGGTCAGATGAGCCCGTGGCCAAGTAATTGGAATTAGGGTGGAAACGAGTACAAGTGACATCAGCCAGGTGCCCAGCAAATATCCGCAGCGGCTGGTAGTGATCTGTTGCCCACAGACTGTTGGAAAATACACAAACAAAGACATTTGTGTAAAGAGCTTTGACACTCAGCTTTCCGGTGTTGTCCAGAGAACTGCCTCACAAAATTACAATTTCACGTGTTAATTAAATGAGCGCTGCAGTTTCTTACCGAGCGACCCGGTCATGTCCCCCGGAGACAAAATAGTATCCATAAGGGGAAAACTGCGTGTCCCACACTGGGTAATTGTGACCTTTGTAGCCCACCAGACAAGTGAATGTTTGGAGACTCCACAGCCTGACTGTGCCATCCTCAGAACTTGACAACAGATAGTTTCTGAAAGGCGAAAACCATCTGTTATTGACACTTACAGTGGAAACAAAAAATAAAGGGAACTCAGAAAAAGTTCCAAACCATAATGTTAGAATCTGCTGCCGTTTAGAGCTCAAGTCCAAATCTACCTGTCGGGGCTGAAGCTGATACCATACACTGGGCCGCTGTGTCCATAGAGTATCTTTGACTCACTGGCCGTCTTCTCGTCCATGATCCTCTCCAGCACATCATCTGACTCTTTGTCAATCAGATTCAAGTCTGAAGAGGAAAAATACAAAGCAAAACAAGTGAGGTTTTTGATCAAATATTTTTTCTAACAATAATCAAACATGTCGTTGCTCCCGGTGATATAATGTACCTCCTGCAGACTTGACCTTGCGGAGCTTTTTCGGCGTGACGCTCCACACTCGTACTGTGGAGTCAGCAAAGCCTCCGGCAATCAGGCTGGAGTCGTCAGTGAAGTCCACTGCAGTCAAACCCTGCAGAGGTTAAAGAGAAATAATGTTTAGTATAGTTCCCACTGGTATCGGTTCTTCCATCTGTCAACCGCTGTGAAGCGTAAACACAAACAAGCAGCAACTCATTGTGGTCACTTACCTGATATGCATTGAGAAAAGAGTAGAAGCAGACGGAGGGGAGGTTATCTGGTCCCAGACGGATTCTCTTGGTGGCCTCCTTCATGTACATGATCTTGTCCAGCTTGTCTGAGTCTTTTAGTTCTGGCAGAGGTATCCTAAATCACAGCACTCTATCATCAGCCACTGGCAAGTAAATCAAAGGTACCAGAATACAGAAGCTAACTGGATGATGTGGTTGTGGCTTTACAAAATCATTTTATGGAGAATATAAAACTCTAACTCTAAAGTCAGAGGCGCACAGTGTATCGTTGTGTGAGGAATCCCCACCTATTCTGTGAAGGAGCATTTGGATCCTGCTTCTTGCTTTTGGAGCCCATGCTGTCCTTTTTGGGCTTTTTCTTCTTTGGCTTGCCCTCCTCATTCTCTGCTTCCTCGTCCTCGTCATCCAGAGGCAGCTCGATTTCGGGCTCCTTTAGAAGTCCATAGTAAACCTACATCGGCAACAGGACATGTTATCGTTTCAACAGGGATGTTATTAGATTGTAGGGCAACATGGAAAACTAAGATCAGGTTATATCTGTGTAGTATTTATCCAACCTTAGCCTTATTGGCCTCACGCTTTCCCTCTCCTGCCAAGCTGCCAGACATGGCATCGATCTGGCTCTTGCTGCGTGGCATGCCATCGAAGATGTCAATGTAGAGATGCTCTTGGATAATATTCCAAATCTGGTTGTTCTGACGCTCCTGCAGGTGCCTCTTGAGCAGCTGATATGAGTCGCGGGAGATACGCAGGACAAACTTGCTGGTCCGGAAGTCCAGCAGGGTCTCATTGCCTCTCATGTGCTCCTTCTTTGTCAGGCTGGATAAAATACGCAAATCATCTTCATAGTAGCACTCCTGGTCCCCGCTGAACCTGAGACAGAGAGAGAAACGCATGAGATGAGGTTATCGAGATGTTCAGGATGAATCCTGGGGTTCATATGTGAGAGTAAAGCACGTTAAACACACTCACTTTCCAAAAAAGGTCTTAGCCTCATTTTCATGATTGTTGTACACCAGTTCCAGGTACATGTGGACAAACAGCGGGTAGAAGACCTGAGACAGTTCTGCTCTGTGACAGTCCAGAACCGTTTCTATGAACTTCTTTAGATCTCTGTAGTAAACCTTGTACAGAATTGGGTCTCCCTGCTGGCTGTAGGCTGACAGCACTACACTCACATCTGGCTGATCGTCCCCAGCTGCTGCTGAAAGAAACCCAGTGTGAAGTACTGTTCTGTCACAAATACATTCGTTTTGGTCATTTTTAGATATTCTTTTTTTTTTAATTGATATTGTTAAACATATTCAAACACATTTTTTTTCATTTAAACAATTTATATATTAGCAATAAGACCAGGAGTTTGTAAATGAAACCCCAAAAGTAAATCATGAACATTTACATCGGGTAATAAAAATGCAAGAAACCTGACAATAAAAAGTATTAAGCTTCCAAAACAACGCTTAACACAATAGTACTCTGAGTTTCAACTGTAATGAACGACTATTTACATTTTCATATCTAGCTACAATTCGTAGAAATTAATAAACACGTTCATTCGTAGTTCCTTAATTTGTTATTCGTAGTTGTCGGTGTTTCCTGCATAAAAACTAATTGTACCCTTGGTTGGCGCCGGAGCTACGGCGGAGGATGAGACGGTCACCCGGCTGAGTAGAGAACTTGCATCCGCGCCATCTACGTCCGCACTGCCCGCAGCACCTCCCGGTCCTGATCCAGAAGAGTCAGTTCCCTTCGGATCTAGCGCATCTTCCGGCAATCCCGCTTCACGTCTCAAAATTTCAGCCGACTCAGTCAATTTGTTCTTCGCGAGGAACTGCAAGACTGCCAACAGCGTCTGCTGGTCCTCCGGTGCTCCGCTCGCAGGTTTGGCGCTTCCAGCCGCGGTACTGGAACCAGGGGATGTCGAAACCACTCTGCTGTCGTTTGCGTTACTATTTCCGAAGCCATCACTTTGTGGCTCTGATTTTATGTCTATCTCGTCTTTCGCGTCGACCATACTACCTTGTACGGCCGCCATTTTCCGAATGAAATGCGCATGTGCGAGGTTGAAAAACGGAAAACTCCAACGGCACAATATCAGGTCATCTGATTGGTTCTTACTGTTCAGCGTCATGTTATACGGAGCAGAAGTCCCGCCTACTTCACTTCCGCCTATAACGCTTGAGAAATGTCTCTGACAGAGGAAGAAAGCACTCCATACACAGGGGTGGAGCAGTGATTTTAAATGTGGGGGTGTTCCAGGGTGGCACATGAGCGCCACATTAAGCCCATAGACACGACGCTGAAGTTGGCATCCGATTCGCAAATCAAATGGATGGGCATAAAGGGCCATTTCACTGCGTTTTGATCACCCTAAACTAGATCCTGTATGGAAACTACAATAGTTACACTGCTCAAATCTGCATGGAATTATTCTAATGAGGCTATAGATTCATTAAAACCTTGTTTGGTATTTGTGAAACCTTTTTCTGATCTGTGAAAATGCAGAACAGGGCCATTTTACTGCATTTTTTGCATTTTGATCACACTAAACTAGATCCTGTATGGAAACTACAATAGTTACACTGCTCAAATCTGCATGGAATTATTCTAAAGAGGCTATAGATTCATTAAAACCTTGTTTGGGATTTGTGAAACCTTTTTCTGATCTGTGAAAATGCAGAACAGGGCCATTTTACTGCATTTTGATCACACTAAACTAGATCCTGTATGGAAACTACAATATTTACACTTCTCAAATCTGGATAGAATTATTCTAAAGAGGGTACAGAGTCTTAAAAAAAAACATTTTATGATTTGTTAAAACTTTATTTTGGTCATTGAAAATTCAAAAAGGTGAAATCATCTTGCTGTAAAAGTGGGGGTGTCGAAACACCCCCATCCCCCACGGGTGCGACGCCCATGTCCATACATATCAAAGTTTATGACCTAAACGTTTAATTGGCCACAGCAGTAATTAGATCGACCCTATGTATTTTTTACCACGTATAATAGTTAAACTTGTTGAAAATGTAACTCTTTAAACATGCTTTTAATGAACCTGAGTTAAAACTTTGGGAAGTTTATAGTATCCCCAGCTGCTTGTTCCTTCCATCATCTGACTCCACAGTTTTTAGAAATACCATTTAAAACTAAAATAATAAAAGCACAGTCATGTAACTTGGGTTTGGTTCAAAAGTTTTAAAAATTTGGTTGGAAAAGTTTGAGCATTTTCACACGCTCTGCCCTCCATACACAAAAAAAGAAAATCAACTTATTATGTTCTATTGTTCAATCTAGCCCAAATAACGAGGTCTCTTCTTCCAGTGTGTCCTGGTCAAGACAGCAGCCCAAACACAAGAAACATGTTCTAACATTAGAACACATGTAGTACATAAACACCTCACAAGAGCAACAGCTTAAAGACAGAAAATGTAGACACATAGTTATATCCATAACACATCCTACATCAAGTCAAATTATATATAAAACAGCAACAAGTTTCATAAGTGTCTTTTTGCTGAAGGCATTTAAAGATACTCAAAGAGGGTAGTGTTTCTAAGTGAATGGCATTTTAAAGCTAATTCTATGCTCTAGGGTGCAATTTGACCAAACTCAGAGTGTACCCTGGGAACATTTAAAAGCATTTGAGTGGTGGATGTTGCTATGGTTAATTAGGATGATGGGACAGAAAGCCGGACAAAGAGCAATCTTAGTTAATTATGTATTGTGTTTTTTTCCCTTGATATAGAGAGGACCATATAAAGATTCATGTAAAAAGCCAAGGGGTAAGAGTCACTGTTTATTAGAAAACTAAATGCACAATGATATGCTGGATCCAGTTGACAGTGGGAAGAATTTACATGTATATGAAGGCCATCATGTTAGTTTAACTTTGCACAGTTATTTCTCTGGCTGCAGATCCAAAAACATTTCAAGTGGAATAAAAGCCCATTTGTAGTCTAACATTTTTAAACAATTTGTCTAGCATATAGAATAATGCTGAACAGATCTTAATTTGTTTTCCTCATTAGATGATAAAAAGTGTATTACATTATGCTCCCAAGAAAACAAAAATGTTTGTTTTATCTGAGCAACTATCCAAACCCAAAGATACTGAATAAGTTCACATTAATGAGGAAGAAAAGCACCAAATACTCAATATGAAAAACAATTTAACCAGCAAGTTCAGCAGTTCAACATGTTTGCTTGAAAAAAAAACTAAAACAGTTAATGACAATGAAATTAATTTTCTGTCAGTTGACGAATCAACTAACAAATTAATCTGCATGTCTAACTTTTCTTTTGCGAAAAGGGTGTAATTCCACAGTCATGATTTTTTCATCTGTTAGTAGATATGTACCTTTTTGTACCAGACGGTGGCACTTTGTTCCCACACATTGAGCGTCTCAACCAGCCACAGCATTAGAGCAATCTTTTTTCCTACTGAATAAATACATTTAAAATCTAATGCTTTGTAAAAGGCCAGTAAGTAAAATAATTACCAACTGAAAGGAATTCCTAACTGTAATTGCTGAATTAATGACATATTAACAACGGCATCTTGCTGGATTTTATGATAATTGTAAATTACAGTTCGATGTGCTCATTGCGTGTAATTCAACAAACAATGCAGTGAGTAACCAATAACAGCAGATAATTGTAATTCATTAACTTAAAACGTTCAATCAGCCTCCCCCATGAGTGCAGTGGTTGGCTGAATTGATGCAATCACCATTTGAACACAGAGGGGTGTGTTTAAATGTGAGCTCTGTCCTCAAAATGATGTATTCTTTCAAAACAGAAAGGAACATGTTCAGAGAGTTTGTTTCAGGGTAAATTAACCTCTTGCAACACTGGTTACTTATATCATAAGTTCCTGGAGGCTATTGTAATACTTACATATAACTTATTTTGTGCTAACATTAGCTTAAACATGAAAACTATTCAATCACAAAAGTAATATTAAAAAAAGCCTGATGTGTGGAATGTTAACATAAGGGCACCCATCTTAAATAAAAGGCTTAATATTACTATGTTGATTAATCAATGGCATAATTAGTGAAGCTTTAAATTGACAAATAGTAAATGTCTAAGCAAAGCACATTGGGGGCCGTTTTAAGTTACTATTTGCACTGTCAACAGAGGCATGTGGTGCAAGAAAGGTGGAAAACATGCAGCAAAAATCTCCAGTACTGATCCAAGGACAATGAAGATACTGGAATAGAATTTAGCTCATTCATTGATTCTCCAAACCACCCAATAAACAGACAGTTTTTACAGTTTTTCAGTTTTTTTATGGTTAATCATTTTTCTAAAAGTCAATGTTTAGGTTTGTGAGGAACATATATGATCCCAACTGTTACATCCTGCAAAGTTCAAAGTTTGTTATGAACATTTTTGTATATTCAACTTGTACCAGAGAGGAAGCTCAAGAGTGACAGAAACTGTTGAAGGCAGCACCGGTGTTCACTTTGCATTCTGCTGAGGTTGGATTTGTGCCTATACGGAATAACACACCTCCTCCTTCTGTGAACATGTTGTCAGACACACCCGTGTACTGCTGACTGGGCAGGTCTTGGGTCAGTGCGGCATCTGTTTTCATTTTACGGATGCTGTCAGTAGTAAATAAAAACGAAGCCATATTTCACCAAAGCTTCAAGTATCTTTTTTAAATGAACACCTTATCGTTTGTATCATGAGTACAATAGTATTAGGTGATGCTTATTTGTAATCATATTCCAACTAACTTACTGTGAAGCTGAACATGCAGCATCTCTCAGACACTCATTCATTCTGGACATCATGACAGCGATAACTTAGCTGGTCTATGCTGAAGGATGGGACAGAGGGCAGAGAGCGAGCAGGGCGTTGTGTAACACTGCGGCTACACTGCTCCATGTGAAGGAGAGGTGGGGGTGGGGTTTGTTGGTGGGTGTAGGGTATTTTAACATCAGCTGCTCAAGGCGTGCTGAACAATACAGGATCATTGTAAAACTGCTAATTAGAGGGGAAAGTATACTCCCTTCTGTGATGTGGAAAGATGCCAGCTGGTCAGAGCTGTAACACATGTGAGGCCAAAGGTTATTGATTTAAGATCTATAAGGGTTGTCTTCATACAGCAGGTTACATAGGCTACTCTGCTGTTTTTCTGCACCTCCATGAAGGGAGCAGTCGACGTGGTTTGTGATATTAACTGCACTGCAAATACAGCAAAGACAGACAGCATTTTGTTCCCGTTGGCGGCTCACCGTTGCTGACATTGAGTAGAATGGACTGCACCTGTATTGGAGCAATTTGTGTAAAAATAACTGGAAGAACTTAAACAAGTTGTGCACACTAGTACAACTTTAAGGTGGCACTGTTACAGTTGTGCTCAAATTGCATTTGCAAGCTTGGAAAATACAATGCGCTGTATACCACCAGGATCACGTGCTTACACTATAAATATCCACAGTTTTACAGTCCAAAAGGAATTTTTTCACCCTGACTTTTGCTTTGAACACAGTATATATGAAGTTTATTTCATCGTGTGTCTTATTTACCCAATCTATATGTCAATGGGATTTTCTTTGTGTAAGAAAAACTGATAATGATAATGACCCTTCTCACTTTATCATCATTTTTCACTTTCATTTTGTCCCCTTCAAGCCCCACCCTGATTCCCACTGATTCACTCAGAAGTTCCCCAATGCTGCCCTAATAAACAAATTGAAGAGATTATGTATTCATCATTTCAACTCTCCCAAGTTGCTATACTAACCACTTTTAAGTCAGAGCCTCGCTAAACAACCCCTTTGTCTTTGATGTAGTTATGTGAAGCCGTTCCAGTTGACTGTGTTAATGAAATGGGTGAGTGACGAGAAGAGACACACATGTTCAGTTTCATCCTTTCTTGACACCTCAGTGATGATTGGCTCAGTTCCTCAACGTGTGTGTGTGTGTGTGGAAACTGGAGGACTCTCCTGCCATCCCCCGTTCTGCTCTGTCAGAAAGCAGCAGGGCGTGGCTCTCCCACAGAGACAGGTTTGTAGGAGCTCTCACCGAAGAAAAAGAAACACCTTTATGTACAGTTTTATTCCTGAAATCCCTATTGCCATAAGGCCATAATGTAACACTGTATATCTTGATGGAGTAATTGTCAATAAAGAAATGATAACTGAAAAAAAAACATTTCTAGCCTTCAGCAATATCTGTACTATTGTTTTAGTCATCATAATGTCAAGAGCTCTGCTTACATTTGAGTCTGCTCAAATCTGCTTATACCATTGACGTGCATCAGTAATTTAAAATAAAAGGATATTACGCATGTTCACATGGTTAAAGCACAGCAGGAGAAGCTGGGACTTTATGTCCCCTCCAGCAGTTACACTTGCAGTAAAAATGGAGGGGTGGTTTGATGTGCTAATTAAAACTAGCGCCACTGACATCTGACAACCATGAGCAGGTTCAGAAAAGGGTTCTTTTAGATTAAAATTTCAGGAAGATTGGACTGATATTTTTTCACCAAGATTTAAGGCATAAGCTTTTAAAGAGAAATGCAGCTGGCAGGGAAACCTGCATGTGCCCGTCATTGTGATGTGGTCTTGGGAGAGCAGAGTTGGGCGTGGCCCATTTCTCTGCGCTTTCTGTATTTTTTGCTTTATTTCAACATAAGGCAGCTTTTTTCCAGCTGCGTGTATCAGCCGAAATCCCCCATTCACAAAAGAAAATACCTGCTAACAGAATTATCCATAAAATCATTTGATCATAATCGATGCACTTTTGTTTTTGAACTCAACCTTGAACACCGTTAACACTCAGCGCTTCCCTGGCTTGTTAATCCTGCCTTGGTTTTTTATGTTCAAATGATCATTTAATTGCAGGTCTCAGCAGTGAACCAGCAAGCGACTATGCCAATAAGGTGATCTGTGATTACCTGTGTATCTGAAGGAAACACCACCAGTCTGTCCACTGAATTGGTCAAGAAATGCAGCAAAGCACCCTGCTGAGAAGCACAAGTAAATAATTCATGAGGTGTGACTCTGAAAAGAGGGAGACATGCCCTGAGAGGAAGAAACAGAGTGGGGAAAGGATGAAAGGAAAGAAAAGGATGGCAATGTTGGAAAGCAACATGGTGGGTGGGGTGGGGAGCGGGTCGGGGAGCTGGAAGGGTGGGGCAGAGCATCAGGAGCTGCAACAACAGGGAAGGGCTGGAACCTCAAAGCCAAGGGATGTATGGTTGAAAAGAGCGAAAGGGAATTGTGAGTGTGAGAGATGACAAACAGGGGTGAGATGCGGGTGTAAAAACAGCCGCGAAACATGTGAAGGTTGAGAAAAGGCAAATGAAAAGAGGTAACGGTAAAGCAGGTGTTATCCAGTTTCATCATCACTAAGAGATGCAGCAATACAATGGAGATGCTTTTTTTTTTGATGGATCGAAGCTGTTTCTGAAATCTGAATCTTTGCTGCATCTTGTTATTTTTTAAACACACAATAACCACTCTTAGTCTTACAATTTTTTATTTAATTCCACTAAACTTTGGGGTGGAATCCATCATTAAGTACAAGGAATCTTTTCTTTGCTATAAAAATATCAAGTTATTTCTGTGTATCATCTATTTTCTCATCCATCGTCTCGCAGAGGCTGCTGTTTTCTTTGCCCCATGGGAGTTAGAGCAGTGCCTGTGCACAAATACATTAAAGAGTCTTTTGCCTAACCAAGTGGAATAATGGGTGTGAAGGCAGAGAGTGGTACCGGAGATCTCCATTTTGGAGGAATGAAATGTGGGTACCTTGCATTATTCAGTGCTGAGCCAACTGGAAAGCTGGATCCGTCGCACACTTTTCCACACTGCTGGTTTTAAAGATTGGGGGTGGTGGCTGCTGCAGATCGTAGTTTTAGTTTTATTAATGTTAATCATTTCTTGTCTTTGTGTAAAGTGAATGATGATAATGATAATAATAATAATAACAGGCATTAGCGGTGGCTTCATACTGTATGTATTATACTGGCATGACATCTGTTCCTCTGACTCCTGCCAAGACAGTGAACAAGAGGAACGTGCAAAATGTTGAAATATTCATTCAATAGAATTCAGCTTTTATTGTAATTTGGAAAAGCATCTTGATATCTTGAAACAATAGCAAACGCAGCTGTTTTTTAGAGAAATAAAAGAGTCAAGTTTATTTATGGAGCACATTAGTTGACCAAAGTGCTGCACAAAGTAAAAAATGGCATAATAACAGCTATGAATAACCACTGCAATAAACAAAATGATAGAAACAATAATTATTATAGTGGAAGCAGCAAGAAATATTAAACTCTGCACACAGGATCTGCAATTTAACCCGTCGTTAAGTTGTGAACACATAGCAATGAACAGTTAAGCTCACACAAAAGAGGCAGTGGAATCAGTCAGTGGTGAACAGATTCCACTCATACGGGATGTTGACGGGACTGAATCTACATCTGTGCATCTGCCCCGAAATATATAGGGAGTGGTCTACATGTTCTCAATGATTTTCTAAAACTGTATTTCATATCAAGAAGTAATTTTACTCCCCCTACAGCCTCTCCTTTCCGCCTGCTGTTTCTCTCATATCCCTCCCACGCAGCCGCTGTCACTAGAGATCTAACCAGGCACTTAAGCAGCACCCAGCTACAGTTCCCTCACAGCACAGCATTGAGCACCACAGTTTCTTTATCACTATAAATGATGCAGATCCCATCTAGAACTAATAAGGCAGCGTGGCACAGTCCGGCAACATAACAAACTCCTGCAAAGAAACTAGTGGAGTCCTATTGAAATATTTGGATTCAAAGCATTATCTAAAAGTGTCTATCTTAATATATCAGCACATATTACATCATCAGTATGATAGCTGTTGCAAGTCATCATTGTATGTGGTTCAACCAGGCCGTCTTGTTATAAATTGAAGCTTTGTGTAAGAGACATTTTCCTTTGTTCTGATCAAAGCCTCTTCAAAATAACCTCTCCCTACCAATTAGCCCTCTCTGCGGTCCAGTGAGTGTGTCTGAAGATTATCATACACACACACGCACACACACACACACACACACACACACACACACACACACACACACACACACACACACACACACCTACACTGACTGACAGCTGCTGTAGGGATAAGATAAAGGAGTGACTTCTAATTTGGTTTCACATTAGATATCAGGACAAACCCCACCTTCTTTAGAATAAGAAAAAGGGCAAAATCACTAATTTAAATTTGTAACCCGTGACAATATTAACATCATACTGAAAAAATCTTTGACACAATTTCATAATTTCTGAATTATTTGCAGATGTTGATGCCATTTTAAGTGCACAACACCCTCACTGCTGCTTTACAATAAAGATAATCTGTTCCAATCAGTTACCTCCATGTGTGTTGGTGTGGTGGTGGAGTGGGGTGAGCGTGCATGGGCACAATAATGAATAATATAAAAAGATATGATGATAGAGACATTTTTGTATTTTGCTGAAGACGTTCATTGCCCCCTCTTAACTTGGAATAATTTATTCTGGATCATCACATCCCTCCTGACTTGCGTGCGTCACATTGGCAGGAAATTTTCTCCTGGACGTCCAGGACAACAGACCATCTGATAAAGCTCCTGCTCTCCTAAAGATGGTGACCTTTAGTGCATTCACGAGATCAGTCAATGGCACATGGACTAAATCTGATAAAGCTCTGTAAGCTGTTTTACGGAATCACATTTTCACTAAACATTATCAGTAAATTTGTGCTTTGAAAGGATACTTCGTTTTCCATTCAGTTGCTCGTTTTCATGGCGGCAAAGTAGCACTCATTTTTACCTTAGTATTGAAATATACTGTACATGTATAGAAATGACACATATAAACCTCGTCATTGGGAATGTCTTTGTTCTCCTTGAGGAGTGTAAGAATGGGGGTGGACCAACTCCCTTTGTTAACACCATTTGATGTCACCGGGAGGGGAGGGTGGACAGGATGATGTCCTTGGAGACTGACCTGTGCAAACAGAACAACAGACTGAGTGGCACAGGCTTTGCAATGGTACCCATGCACAGATGTCAGAGAGGGCCCACATGTAAATTCACATATGTGCTTATATGCAGGAAATGATGTGCTGCTTAATTTAGTTTGGTACCTGTTTAGAAAAATACACTGTAGACTTTACTTATTTATCGGAAAAATCTTTTTGTTTCTTTTGTTAAATACAACCGACAACGAAATGTTTATGTTACCACACTGAACACCTAGTTTTCTTATTTAAATACATTTCTGAATTTACCTTTAAATCACTTGCCGACTGTTTTATTGTAATCAACCAACTGGGAAAGTTGGAAAAAATATGGAAATCAGTGTTTTCCGTATAGTTTGACAGCAATGACCTGGCAGCCCCTGACCCCAAAATTAGAGTCTTACGGCATTTTTCCATGTAGTTTTTCTTTTAATTTTCTTTTCAATTGCAACTGTCATTTTATCAGCAGGAGAATAGCTGATGCTTTAATATGGCGTTCCTGCCATCATATGCAAAACTCATCAACTATCCTTGTCACATTGTGAAATTTTGGCCCAACTTTCAAATATACTGGATGACCATGTGATCTCTCTTGTTATCACTTTTCAAACACAGTTGGGAAATCTTTATAACACTTAATGCAATGTCCCACACATACAGCTCAGATCAATTCAGTTAAAAAAAACTCCTGTAGTTTTGGAGCAGACTTTAACAATGCTGTTTAGGCTATGTTTGTCCTTCACAGACATGTGTTTCACCACATGTTGGAAAATGTTAAAAGACTTTCAACAAAATCCTGATAGAAGTGGCACAAAGCTCAGGCATGATGCTAAAGAGGAGAAGAACTAACAAAAATAGCACAAAAACATGGTAGATTCTTACATCTAGCTGAAATAAAATTGGTGGACACAAATTTGGCTGAATCTTTTCTGTAGTCTCACACTCTGCAGCACAAATTGCTTTTTTTCTTCTACTTTTGGTCTGGAGATGGAAGGTACTTATAACTCTGACACTGGAATTTTAAGAATCCACATCATCAAACTCCTCACATGCTGAGCCACAAATCTTGACACAGCACTACACACCAACTTCCCTTATTCTTGTCCTTTAAAGGTTTATACAAAAGGGTTGTTGTTTTATCTTAACCTTCTATTTCTGAAAACATTGGTTTTTTTTCTTTCTTTTCTCCCCGGTTGTGAGGGAACATCATTTTACAAACTGACTAAAAATGAAAATATGTCCAAATCCTCCAACATTGAATGAAGATTTTGAAATTTTGTTCTTAAAATGAATGCAATTTAAACACATTTAATGCAGAAATTTTATTTATAAACTACTCTAAAGATACTAACTTGTTACTAATGTCTGATGGTAATATCGATCAGATGTCATTTTTTGTCTTCCCTTAATTCAAAAGCACACCCAACTGATGGTTTACATGTCTTCCCTGTCTGCGTAAAACCTTTCTAATAACATGCTGCTTCATCGATTGCCACTCTAATTACGGGCTGCGAGCTCACTATAGATCTGCCGCCCCTGTAATGCATACACACACTAAGCCACACACTACATATGCAACCACACACAAGCCCATGCATGCCTTCACACAACCCAATTGGATGTTTTTTCTGAAAACACTTCTCTTTAGGAGGCAAATATTTTAACAGATTACTCGTCTAAATGAGTCTTCAGCCTGAAAGTCCCAAGAGCTCACAGCGCACTGACGTTTGGAAATACAATTAAGCCAAGATAATGGAATGCTTTTGGTGTTTTCTCGCCGATCAATAGCTGTTTATGTGTGTACAATGACACAGTGCATCAGCCTCTGGGCATACTGCCAGCAGGTGGGGAATAACTCCAGTCAGCACTTTGGGAAAGGGCAAGGATGGGGAGGTGGGAGGGGCAAACACATAAACATACACATACATGCCTGCATACTATAGGATACCTTACAACTGCAAGTAGTATCTGTGGTGCTGATGGAGACCAGTAATGAAGGTGGAGCTGTAGATGCAGAGTTGTTTGATAGTTTATTGGATTTGAATTATCTCTGTATCTCCAAACTGCAGCGCTGCAGGTTCGCAGCAGAATTGGGCTCGGTCTTTACAGCCTGGCTGCAGATTAAGATGTCCATGGTGCCTCAGGGGTAGGTGGTAAAACCCTCCATCACAATGAGTTATTGTGTCAAACTGACAGTCCGACTTCCCATGAGATAAATAAAATATAATATGTGGTGCACACTGTAAATGAAAAGAGAGAAAGAAGCCTTCTGAAGCCTTCAGTTTGCTGCCATCTATTCCTTGGAAGTGCAGTTTTATTTTTCACATCTGTAACATCTGACCTGAGCTACACTAGCCACAACCAATCCAATCTGGAGGGAACAGCATGTGTGAAAGGTTTCTGTCACTCAGCTGCCATCACTGAGGCAATGACTTTGATCAATGATGCTATTTGATTAATGAAAACAGCCATTACTCTGACATGAATCATATCAGTCTTTTCCTTTATTAAGAAAACAATCGCTCTGTTAACTTTAGCTCGCCATTTCCTCTTCACGGAATCACAACTTGGGGAAATCATAACCATACAAGGTCATTCTTTCCTCCCCTGTAAATGGTCAAATTTTGAATTATTTCATACCCTGAAATCACCAATGGCTAGTAAGTTTAGAGCGAATTACTTTCTTCAAGGGAGGCACTCAACTGCAGTCCATAGCTAGATTGCTGAAGCAGCAACAAGGCAACAAAGTCTAATAGCAATTTTAGAGCCATCTCAAACACAATTCTGCAAACAAACTGGTCAAAAAAGGAATTCATAAAGGAGCATTTCAAATTTAGATAAGTGGCTTTGATCAAAATATAAATGTATCAGACAATAGCTATATTTGATTTTCCTCCTCTGGGTCATAAGAGCTGGTGTCTATTGGGAACATAGCAAAATAAATAAATAAATAAATAAAAATAAATAAATAAAAATAAATAAATAAATAAATACAAAAATAAAAAAATAAAAAAAAATATTGGGAACATAGCGGTAACACAGTGGAATCACAGGGCTGATACATAGGCTATTAAACATAATAGCAATTAGGCATAGGCTATTTGACAATCAATCACACTCACATGCACACGTACAGGCAGTTTAGAGTGTACATATGTCTCAAGTGTCAAAATTATTATGTAGGGCCATGTATAAAGTCTGAATACAGACTAAACTAAGTATCTTAGCTTAGCTTAGCTTAGCATAATAAATTTAAACAAAGGAAAACAACAAACCTGACAAGTTTCATATGACAAAAGAAGGCTTAATACCTATAACATATATGTTTTGTAACATCCGTTTATGTATGGATTAAACATTATATCTGATTTATCTATATGGATTATTGCATATAAAGTGGTTTGCTTTATCATGCATTCACACATACAGATTCAAGCACCAGGACCCTGCATTGCTGCCTGACGCCCTAGATAGTGATTAAAAACACACTAAGCTGCACAAAAAAAGAAGGTGTGGGAAAAACACAAGTGTATGGTTACATTTCGGTTGAACTAACATGTTAAGTGCGCTTTAAGTCCGGTGTTGGTCAGACTAACACAATAAGCATAGTTACATGCTCTGTTGAGACAAGCTCTGGCTGCAGCTCGACATGGACATTGAGTTAGGCCAATGCCCTTGTCCCAATATACGCGCAGGGGAGCAGAGTAGGGTTATTGACTGAAGTATGTGCAACTCTGCAACGCTGTGGACTGTGAAAGAAGACGTTTAAGACATTCTGCACCTCTAATGTTATCTGTGAAAGATCATAGTACATGTAAGTGTAGTTGAATTCACTGTTCAGAAGTCGTTTTTAAGGTACTTTCAACAGTGATTTTTTTTCTTATGATGCTGCGGTTATAAAATTAGGATTTCATCAGAGCAGAACAGTCTGGAAGTACTTTAAACTACTGTGAGTTGACAGGTAGTCTTAATGAGCATAAGGAAAATAAGTGAATGAGAACAGATTTATTGGGAATTTGGCTGTCTTTATATAAACTTAAAGTTAATTATTTTTACAAAAAGATGGAACTTTGGACCATGTGCAAAATGCCGAGGCCCACTTGTGTCTAGATGAGAGTATACATGAGTGATTTGATGCCCAACCTCATTATCTGAGTGTTTTCGTCCAGTTTGGAGAAGCTCGATTTTGTGCCGTTTTTATCTGACTTATATCTGCATATGTATCTACATGCATTGTAAAAGTCCAGTTTTGATAGGGCTAGCACAATAGTTCAGTTTTTTCCAGTGTTATGTAAACTATGTTCACTACTGGTACCTTCAAATGGAGTCAAGCTTTCTACGTTTATGAGAAAAGCCTTCTTATAAAGCATGCAGGTTTTATTTGAAGAAATAATGCGTCTCATTAAAGATGTGTCTCATTTTGATTATCTCACTTGTTACTATCCAAAGTGAGCTTCTACCTGATGTATGACACATATGTTCACACACTGTGGGGTACCATTTACCTAGTTACCGGTTACGTATTGCTGTCAAATTTGATTAAAAACCTTCTGACCCCTTCTGTGACAAAACGTAACCTTTACAACAGTAACCAAGTAACCACTATTCACGATGAAAATGAAAACCATGAATTGCCTTTGCCTTTATCCTTGTTTAAGATGTCTAGTAATCCGTTATCAAGTGGTTTATAATTTGACATGATATCCTTTTCCTTACATTCACAACAAAAAAAAATTCAGAAATATCAATTCAGAATCCAAGTTAAACAGTTTTAGAGACCAGATGCATGCACATTAACTGCTAAAGAAACTCTAGTGCCCAGCCAAGTCTCACTAGGAGTTGAATAATAAACATGTTGGTTCACTTGTCCATAACATAGCAGAATCACCCTCCATGGTTGTACATTTTGAGATTGTTATATATCCCTAGGTTGTTGTTTTGTGTAGGGCAGCATTTATGTCAAGGTATATATTTGTTACTGTCTAACCATGTGTTTTGTAACATGTAAACCTAATGACGTGCATTAATTCTAACCATAACCATGTACTTTTAATGCCTAAGTGTCATTTGTGGGTGTGCAGTAGAAATGTAAGGACTTGTGTGGGAGGGAAGTGGAAAAATGCAATGACTGTTGAAAACATTGTGCAGGACAACCTCAAACCAGCATTTTCTTGCACAACAGTGTTACAAATGTCAAATTTCCTTTTACCATCCCCCTTCTTCCGCAATATTAGCTTTTGTGACCAAGTAAACACTAGCAAAATACAGAAAGTGAACAACACCGTTCAGGAAGTCATATGTAGCTGTAGGAAGTCGACTTAAGCTCTATTTGAGTAGGGAACAATGAAGGGAAAAAGTAGTAGATGCAAAATATCTTCACAGTGAAATAGTTTTGAGCTGCAGATGACTGGTTATTTCAAGCTCTGCCTCAGTCAGGTAGATATGCAGGGTAAAATTAGTTCCCTATAATGCATTCTTGGGTCTTATCGGAAAATGTGCATCTATCAGCTACTCATATCAGATAGTGACACTTCTGTTTTGTACATTTTTGTTCTAATAAACTAATAAATCATAGACTTAAAGAGCCAGTGGCTACTGGCTGTAGTTTCAAAACCAGATTACTGCATCTGTCTTTTTTCGTAAAGGATTTTTTTCTGCAGAAATGACGTTCATTGAAAAGTTGCTTGACAGAGAATGTGGGCAGAGAGAAGGGGATGACATGCAGCAAAGGGCCCCAAGCTGGGACTGAGTGCAACTGAGTTGAGGAACTCAGCCTCAAGCCTCTGCTCTACTGAGGGAGCTACAAAGTGCCCCTGTATATATAATTTAGTCTGATGTGTAGTTGCCTACAAACATTACTGGATGCACAACTATTCAGGCATAAAAACTGGTGTGGCTGGTCACGAGACTGCATATAAACTAGTTAATAACTATTTAATAAACTGTTTTAATAAACAATACCTTGGATTGTTGGTAAATTTTTGATGACTTGATAATAAAAAATAAAATAAAAAAATCGTTATGAGTTTAGTTTTAATCATAAATTGTGTGAAATGTAAGGTTGACAACGTTTTAAAATTACTTACCAGATTTTTTTAATGCTTTTTTTTATGCTGTCATTATTTCACAGTATCACTGGCATGGTGGTAATGTTCTGCGGGCCCTTTAAAAAAAAGTAAGTAAGTGCACATGTGTAGCATATTTATGATTGCTATCTTTCCTATCCTGTATTTGTTCTGGGTGTGCGCACAAGCTGCCATATGGAGGTGACCAGTAGAGGCAGCATAGAGACACATTTAAGTGTCTTCCATGATTTAGTGGCCTCAAATAGCATCTAGTATGCCGCAGCTCTTGCTTCTTTCAGCCGTCACATAACAACATAAACCAAACACTTACATCCTGCAAATTCTAAAGTTCTGTGTTGTCTGGGGGCTACAAAGTAGTTAACACCGTTGCCTCACAGCAAGAGGGTTCCTGGTTATGAATATAATATTTGATACAGGAACAATAGAAATGTTTGGGAGAAGGTGAGTAAGTCCCCTTGTGTAGCTCTATGGCACCCATAAGGTGCCATTGAGCTAATCAAGTCTTCTCCAAATTGTTGCGCAACCAGCACACATGTAATTTAATAGGTCACAGCCAAAAGTGTTGAGCAGTAATCATTTGAAGGTTAGCACACATCCCACTGGGTTCCCTTGTGCACATCTGGATGTTTGAAGTCTACTTTGTGGAGCAGGTGAGCATCCGTCAATGAGGTGGTCTCTGGAGGTCAGTAATCTTTACCCCTCCAACCTGACTGCCTGCAGAGCTTTGTAGGGGGAGGAGAGTGTGCCTCTGTGTACCTTTCTAGTTTTTACATCCTCTGCACATTGATAGGCAAGAACTGAGGTAGTGAAGGGATTTATGTTTGAAAAGTGAAAAGTTATACGCACTTAATAGATTTGAGTAGTATATGTATATATATATACGTATGAATAAAAGATTCTGCATGACTTATTTTCTCATCAAGATTAACAAATAACTCAAACAGTAATTCAACTTGCACTCTGATGCTGAAAAAGAAAACAACACCAAACAAATTGTCCCTTATCTGATGAGAAGAAAATTACATGTTGATCCTCGTTTGGGAAGCAGAACCCTCATTGATCCAGTCAAGGATAGAGATGTTGATGATTCTTTTTGTTCTACAGAAATATCAGTTCGAAATGGATCTGTGGGAAAATGTCATTGATAAACACACAGATCATAAACATAAAGCTTAATTAAAGCTTATCAAGGTTATAGTGTTATTCGCTCCAACAAATGTTAAGAGGGAGTAGAAAAACAGCTAACTGCGTTCTTCAGTATTTCATATTAATAATGAGTTCAATTACCATGTGTAATATGAAGGGCTAGATTAGATTAACAAGCTAGCATCATAAATCATAGACATCTGCCTGAAGGGAAAAAAATCCTGATGCTACTGTTGTTCTGAGCCTGCTAATAAACTGGGTAAAAGTTTTATCAACCCAGGCCTGAAATGTGAAGTCAACAAGAGAATGACCAGGGATTGATCCCAGTGGAATCTTTTCTTTGTTTCTTTAGACGTAAAGCAACACTTAAGGACGTGTGTGGACCTTAAAGCTATGTGCTCATGACTTGTTTTAAAGTACTCTGGTGACTTTGCTTAATGAAAGTCTACCCTGATGCGCCCAGGGGCTTAGAAAATGCAGTTTGCAAGAAATGCAATTCGCTTTATGGCGCCACATCACATGATATTAAGACCCTTTTGCCTTAATCATAATAATCTAACCTTTCTTCCTGTCTTGTTTGTGTTTGTATTTAAGACAAAAATTCGGGGAAAAAAAGAAGAAGTCAGACTAGCTTTTAATCGCTGGAGTGAGCTCAGAGAAAAAACATGACTCACGGTGGACACCGGCTTTTTATTACACGTGGTACTTTTTGTACTTAACAACCAATAAGCTCTGTTGTTTTGTGTTGTGTCACCATTGTTTTGTTTGGCTTTTGTTGAACCTGTGGGTCGTAATTCTGAAAAATTACAAGAAATTTGTCAGCATTTTATCTGCTATTTAAAAAAACTTAGAGGTTATATTGGTAAACTTGACACCTAAGTTGCAGCATATCTAACTGGGCAAAGCACGTCACACTTTTCAGTGTTTGTGGTACATTTCTAAGGTGTTTTTTTCTCCATCTGAGCCCTGCACATGCACAGTCATGCATGTGAATTTGGTATAATGTGCATGGCTCAGATGGTGATTTTTATTTCTATATCAGTGGTGTTACATCCCACAACTGTAGGAGAACCCAAAAGCAAACAAATTCCTGTCTAGTGCTGCTTTAAAACAACTGGAAAGTTTCTGTCTTTTAAGTAGGAGCAGTGCCTGCTAAGCTAGCAGAATCATGAAGTCTCTGAATAAAAGCTGTGCCACAATCACACATCAGCACATCGCCTAACAGATGGCAACTCTAATTATTAATGATACCTTTTGTAAAGCAAGGAAATATAGATCGGAACAGTTTGGTAGGGATGGCGTCAAGGGAGCAGGTGCAGGCCTTTAGATGATAATTACTATTGCATCTACCTTCTTGGAGTGATTCATTTGTTTATCAATGAGAATGAAACTGTCAATAGAAAAAAAATTAACATTTAACTAAACAGACATAAAGCAATGCAGACATTTCCCTGAGAAACTAATGACGCAGGGTTATTTATGGCCGTGTTAATTTAGCCACATCAGCCACAACCTCAGGGCTCGGAAGATTAATGATTGAAATATGCTCTTTCTGACCTCTCAGTTCCACATCTGTTCAGCTGCAAAGGAAATTAAAGTTCACTGAAGTGACCTGATTGCGCTAAACAAAAACTCTTCATAAAGAAGCTTGATCTGATGAATGCGTGATGCGATGTTATCTTTGGAAACATGCCGAAGCTTTATTTTGGGTTAAAATTGCAGAACATTTCTGCACCAGCTCCATGAAAGGTAGCAGCCAGACAGTGAGGGAGTCATTCTGATATTCATCACAGACGAACCAGAAAAAGAGAGAAAATCAAGCTTTGAACATTATTTTTTAACAAAACTGCATCTTTCCAATGATCAGACCATATCTGTTTCAAAGCTGTAACATATGTAAGAAAGGGAATTCTTAACACCGATATATGAAACAGAATCATCTAAAGCCGATCAGAGGCACTGTCCTCCCTCTAAAGCTTCCCATTATAAACTATGCCTTTTCACATGTTTCATGTTTCATGAACATTTCAGATTTGCCTCAGCTTTTTTTTCTCAAAGTAACACAACAACCTTATGATTAAAGGTCTTTAAACAATTAAATAAGAACACTTGTGGTGGTACAGAAATTATTAGAGCTTGTAGTCCTGTTACATGTGCCATAGGCAGGACATGGTTCTTCCAGGCCTAAATGCCAAAACTGAGTCATTTTATGTCATTTATTTTTGTGTTCTTAAGGAATGTATTGTGGTGCTGTTGATGCATATGGGGATATCTTTGGTATTGTGGATTTTCTTGAGGTTACAAAAATATATAGAAATTTGTGAGGAAAAGATGACCGAGCTGCAATGAGAATCTGACCACACTGTGATCTGAGTCTGCAATATTGAAACCACAGATTGCTTGATAAGTATTCTACAAAAAATGCTTTAAATGCATAATCTAATGCAATCTGTTACACAGAAACTACATCATATATATTATGGTAGTATATATAATATAAGGAAAGAAAAAAGGCGCACAAGTCACACTCACCTCCTTGTCCTTGTAATTATCCACACAAATCCTAGTTAATTCTGCTGGATAGATATAATCAAGCATTGCTTTAAAGGTTGTGGCAACAAGGAATTGTGGAACAGAGTCTCCTTTTTTTCCATGAGGGATGGTGCATTATTTCATATGCTAAAGGGTTACTAAAGGAAACACTGAAATTCCTTTCCTTAGAATTTCGGCTGCTGTTTAGATAAATCTGGGTCATTTCACTCAGTATGGGACCTTGCTAAGCAAAAAAAGACTACGCAACCAGACCTCTTGTGGTTATAACCTTAATCAGTTTCTTGTTCTGATGTTTGCAATCTTTTAAGTGTACCAAACTTTGTGTTGAGATCTCCATCCGGAGCAAGTTACTACGTGTGGAATATTACCGTTATTACCCAAATGTTACTAATGAAACAGCCGTCTCAATAAAGGCTTTTAAATTCATCCTTTCAGACGTCCGCTTGATCCTCTTATTTTCTTCAACGTTTGTGTCCCTTATCTGGGAACACCCTCACTATACTTATTTGATCTTCCATCAAATCATGCTATGGATTTTTGCTTATTTTAATAGTATTTGAAGATTCTCTTTTTCTCAAAATAAAAGCTTTGTCATAGTGTGCAGGCTGGATGGGAGGGAAGGGCACAGCTGTTGCATTATGGATTAAGCAGCGGCAGCACGCACCTCTCAAAGAGTCAAGGGAACATTTTAGGATGGGGTGGTACACGCGATGCGCTCTTAACAGACGTGTGTTAGTCTGCTGAAAATGTGTATGCAAGTCTGTGTTTTGCACTTGAATATCAAGGAAACAAAACAGATGTGAACAATTGAACATTTCTTCAAATTGATGCTGTCAGTTGCCTTTTTTTCATAATAAATTGTAAATTGATAGATTAGAAACAGATCTAAAAAACAAAATGCTGTCATTGAAATAGTTCTCTTCATTGAAGTTTGATTTGATCTGTTTTATCATCAGGAGCTGCAAACAGCTGAACAAGGTTGCTGTAGGGACACATCCCACTGGGCTGACCTTGTTTTGTTGCTCGGCTGCATCCTCCCCGGCCTACTCCAAAATATCAAGTCTCAGCTGAACAGCACTCCCTCGGTGTCAGGCAGTGACTGTACCAGAGATTTTGGCAATTTGAAATGTCATAAGCTATTGCAGTGTTTCTTTTAACTGAAGAAAAAAAAAGCTTTAAGTACATTATTTCTAACGGACGACAATAATGGGAATTTATTTATGATTGTTAATATGGAGTCCTCACATGGAAAGAGATGGAGAGAATTTCAAGGTTTTCCAAAGTATTCCCAAGTCGTTTGACATTTCTGATATATATTTTTTTCAGCACAGTCGTCGTGAAAGAGACACTTCTTACCCCCTGTGCATCCAATGCCACAGCAGTCACATTTTTAGCTCCTCCATCTTTCAAACATTACTTTCTCCAACTACCTCCCTCTTTGTCTCACAGTGTTTGAGACAGCCAGCCAAAATCTAAAAATACCCACCTTTTAATGTTTAATTTCAATAGTTTCCTTATTTGAGCATGGATTTTCACATGATACTTTTAATCACCGGAGGTGATGAATCACTCTTGTCCACACTTCTATCTATTTCACCATAAGGGAGGATAGAAGAAGGCCCTGGTGTGATGTGTTTTGAATTACGGTTTCAGGCTGTCTGCTAGTTGGAAAATCAAATGCTAAATCAGAGGTATCGGATTACTTTTTAAATAGAAGGAAACCCTGGAAGACTCCATAAATGTAAACAGACAAGAAAAAAACTGTTTAGAATGTGTTCAGGACTCTTTTTTTGCAGATAGGTACTCCTGTGTTTTGGTGTGCATATCATTCCAGACTGAAGTTTAAATGCATCCATCATGGACATAAATGTCTTTACCGTATTGAAATTGAATGATTTCTTTGGACTGTTATTTTTTTCTTTCTCTGCAGCAAAATTATAGTAAAATCACACGAGATGGTAATGAAAAATAATAATTCGGTGCTGAATCAATGCACGACATCAAACTACACACATTCTTTCTTTTCACTTTTATGAATACATTTTACAAAATCACAGAAATATCCCCAGGGCCTTTTCACCTCCTGTCAGAGATCATAATTGATTGGAGCTGTTAGCTTATCCTTCCCGATGTAAAATGGTTTGTTTGAAAGCGCACTTTGGACTGATCAATTCACAGTAAACAGGAAAGTTCAAACAGCTCAGCGCACATCTGAGAAAGAAGACTGTATGTTAACAGAAGTCAAGGCAGAAGACAAAGTCTATCGGTCTCATGATCTGTGGTTTTGTGGTTTGTTTTTTTTCCTTTCTTATGAGTTTTCGTGAGTTTTTTTAGTTTTTGTTTTCAGTTTTTGGTTTTTTGTTTAGATTAGTCCACACGTTTTGTTTCTGTTTTATAAACAAAGTTTAGTTTTACCTCATTGGATGGAACAATATTTAGGGGCTGGAGCCTATCCCAGCAGTCATTGGGCAAGAGGCAGGGTACACCTTTGACAGGTTGCCAATCACAGGGGCATACTAGACAAACAACCATGCATGCTCACTCCTAGGGCCAATTTAGAGATAACGATTAAATTAACATGCGCACACGGGGAGAACATGCAAACTTCACACAGAAAGGCTCCAGCTGGGATTTGACCAGGAACCCTCTTGCTGTGTGCTAACCACTGGGCAGCCCTCAGTGAGACCAATGTTTCCCAATCCTGATCCTCAAGCCCCCTACAATGTATATTTTACATTCCCTCCTCTAATATACTTGATTCAAATTAATGGATCTTTATTGTGTTTTTGCAGAGCCTGAAGAGCTACTGAGCTTCCTCAGTTATCTGAATCAGGTGCGTTGGAGCAGGGAAAGGGGGCCGGAGGACCAGGACAGGAAAAACTTCACTACAAACTTGGATACAGCTAGATGAAACAGGCTAATATAAAGCTATTGGATAAAAGTTTTTCTAATGAAGATGTATGTCGTACAATCCCTCTGCTTCAAAGAACAGCTCAAAGAAATCACTGAAAGCCCAATATTGACGTGATATTCATGAATATGATGAGTTTCTTATAACTTCCAACAGGAGAAGTATGACATAATGCATGGGTTTGAATATGAATACTCATTAAAATCTTGAAAATTGTATGTCTCGTGTTGGGTTTTTGGTTCGTGAAAGCAAAATATAATTCTCACGTCCCACCATTAGCCCATACATGGCCAGATATACTCCGCAAATGGTGACTGCGTGCTTATGTTTTATAGACCACTGACAAAGTTAGCGGTGTAATCAAATGGTAAATATTAGGGCTGTAATCAACAATAAAGTCCTGGCTGAAGAAAAATGATGGAAATCTCAAAATGTTTGATTTTGCCCTTTTCACTTGTCTATATCCTCTTACTAACAACTGTGTAATCGGTATATTGAAAAAATTAACCTATGTTTCTATACTTATTTCGCCAAAAATGTAAAAAATCTTTCAATATTTAAATATTGAATCTAATGTGGCAAAGAAAGTTTATTTGTACAGCACAATTCGTATACAAAAAAAATCATTAATTAATTCAATTTAAAAGTGAAGAGTGCAGATAAAATACTTTCAGGTGTCATATGCACAGCTAAATAGAACTGTTTTCAGCCTGGATTTAAACATTGTCAGAGTTGAGGCCTGTCTCACATCTTCTGGAAGGCTGTTCCAGATTTTAGGGGCATAAAACTGAAACGCAGCCGCACCTTGTTTAGTCCTGACTCTGGGCACCAGCAGGAGACCCCTCCCTGGGGTTCTCAGAGCCCGAGTTGGTTCATATGGCTCTAACATGTCAGAGATGTACTTTAGCGCTAGACCATGAAGAGACTTGTACACGAGCAGAGCTGTTTTAAAGTCTATTCTCTGAGCGACAGGAAGCCAGAGCAGAGACCTGAGCACTGGACTAATATGGTCGTATTTCTTGGTTCTAGTCAGGACTCGAGCAGCAGCGTTCTGGATGTACTGCAGCTGTCTTATAGCCCGTTTAGAGAGCCCAGTGAGCAGGCCGTTACAGTCGTCTAACCTGCTGGAGACAAACGCATGGATCAGTCTCTCTAAGTCTGGTTTAGACACTATTCCTTTGATTCTGGCAATGTTTTTTAGAAGGTAAAAAGCTGCTGATGTTATTGATTTAATGTGGCTGTTAAAGTTCAGGTCTGAGTCCAATATTACCCCGAGATTTCCAACTTGATTATGTAGGTTTTAGAGAGAGAGTCTTAAGGTGATTGACAATACGTTCTCTTTGTTTCTGTGGGCCACAGTCAATGATTTCAGTTTTGTCTGAGTTTAGCTGGAGAAAATATTTTTGCATTCACACACTGATCTGTTCGATGCAGTGACACAATGTATCTACAGGCCCGTGTTCTCCTGCCGTCAGTGGCAGTAGATCTGAGTGTCAACTGCATAGTTGTGGTAGGACACATTATAGCTCCGTATTAGCTGGCCTAATGGAAGCATGTACAGATTGAACAGATCTTGGACATATATCAAAGAACACAAAATATGGAGCATAGATATATTAGATTAAAAGCCACTTAATGTTCACCCAGTAAGTAAAATCAGTACCCTCTAAATGAAATTCCCTGAAAACATTTGAAGAACAATGGTGGCACAGCCCATGCCATTCTCTGATTGGTGACACAGACTTCCAGCTAATGTAATTGCATTTCTCAGGTTGAATACCCTCCATCCTCCCAGAAGCTTATAGAATGAGGTCAAGAATAAGGCCTGCAACCTTCCCCTTTGTTCAGGGACAAATATCCTCCTTTCCTCTGTCTCTGCCTGCCTGGCTCTGCTGGCTCTGTCTCTGCTATTATTAGAAAAATCGCTCTGATGCCAAGGTTCACTCTGAAAAACGCCACGTCACACACGCCACAGGCCCTTCCTCTAGAATGACTCAGCATCCTTAGAAAACAGCTAGAGGTGGTCGAATCATGAAAAAACCCAGCAAAAAATTATTTTCCTTGCAGTAGTTCTTAATCAACAGGTTATTCTCAGCTGCCACAGGTTTTTAGGTGATTCCATTAACATCTACACAAGCAATACAATGTCTCAAGTGTGGTGTAATTGCTCTTTAATTTGCACTCTGTCTCCTTTATTCATCCTCTGCAGTGACCTATGTATATTCATGTGTTTCAATCCCCTCAGTCCTGTCTGGACAAGCGTGAACTCTTTGTCTCTGAGAGCAGTCACTCCCCAAGGCTGCTGCAGCTCTGCAAGGCACCAGCAACAGATTCTAAGGCAACGGTAACTAACAAATTAACGCTTTGTTTACCCGTACAAAAACTGAGACAAGCATGGCTTCTTTAACTGAGTCAAGTGGCTGAATTATATTAACAGTACTTTGAAAGTCTCTGCTCACTTTTTGGGCTTCTGTGGGTAATAATTTGTACAAGCGGACTCACACATTTCACATTTATTATGTCTGCAAAACTGTCACCATAGTCTGGTGAGGAGGGATGGCTTTTATTGGAGAGGCTGACACACTGGTGAAATTTACAGCTGTGGCCTTCTCAGCCTGATTCTCATTGCTACCATCAGGCAGAACATAAAGCAGGTCTCTCCCTCATCGTAGACCCCCTTTTTTTCCTCTACACAGTAACATGGAGGACATGAAATGGAAGTATTGTCCCACAGATGACAGCAGAGATGATGCTTGGTTAACGCTTTAAATTTAGATTCTGAGGGAGTCAGGTTTAATGTGTGTGGGATGTGGCAGAAGTAATGCATATACGTGTTAATGCTTAAATTAGGTGTTGAGACATGTCAGTGTTTGATATGCAGTACTCTGGAAATGTTATAGGCACCAAAATTACAATGAAGATTCCCTAAAAATGCTTTTGAAGATAAAAATACTATCACGATTTAATTTATTGATTACTTTTGGAAGCAGAAATAAAAATACACCAAATCAATGTTTGGCATAAGCTCATTTTCATTTTCTAAAAGGGGATGTGAAAATGACGAGAGATGCCTCCCTACCTTGTAGGTAAGAATCTACACATGTAAAGTACCCAAAGCTGTTGTGATTTGCTGTATGAATAGCGTGTGATTTCATGACTTTTAACAACTTTCAGTCAGTTAATGTAGAGTGTTATAATTGTTTGGGCAAATTTCTGGTAAAAACAGAAGCTAGGGAAGCTGCTTTTATCCCTAGAAAGCTACAATCTGCTCTGATTGGTCAGCTGACCAGGCTCCGACCACCATTTCACAACAGACCTGCTAAAATTCAGAATTAAATAATTTTCCTGAAATATTGAACTCTAAGATAGAGAACAGAATAACTAAAAAAAACACCTTTTTTTTCTTTGTTGGGAAACAAACAAAGAAAAACACATATTGGTGTTTATGTGTCATTTTTGAAAGACAGCTCACATCAAACTCCTTTATATTCCAAATATATTTAATCAGTTCAAGGTATCATAATGAAATTAATGGAGAAATTGTTTTCATCTGTGTAATGCAGAAACAGTTTGCCTTTCTTATTCACAGATACACCATTTAAAACCAGCAACTGCTGAAGCAAAACAGAAAATGTACTGAATTTCACATGAATCCCACAATGAAGAGGCTTTTCACTGCATGTTGCACAAACTACGCATGTGACAAATAAAGAATCTTGAATCTTTCCAATAGGAAGTTGTACTTTGCATTAGAAAGATTCACAAGGTAGATACACAAGATGGAGGGACAGTGATATGTTTAGTTTGTTGCCTTGAGCAGCTCTCAGGTACGTTTTGTGCTTGTGAAGTAGCGGCAGGGTGTCTGAGGTGAAACTCAAAATAGAAAGTTGAAGCACTCTTCAAGTTTCAAGCAAAAAAAGGGAGGGTTGTTTCATAACAGGGCTTTTACGGTGGCATCTCGCATCAAGGCTTCTGCCACACCTTCCGCTCAGCAGCATTGCAGGGGTATAAATCTTTGAAGAACCGCAACCTGCGTCACACGTGTGCTCCCAGCTCTGTGGCTGTCCCACCCAGTTGGTGGGCAAGAGCAGAGATGGGATAATCAGAGATGATCCGTGAAGCTCAAGGTCTCGAGGTGTGGGGCTCTGTGTGTGGAGCAGGGATCAGGGTGTAAAGATAACTCAAAGTACAGCAGCACGTAATCCACCATATCTCCGTAATGCACATGTGAGGGGTGTTCTTGAGAGGCAAAAGAATACATTTCTAACTTCAAGAAAGAGATAAAGGTGATGTTTCTTTATGGCATGTACGAGTCAAAAGCAACTATGTTTTTCATGGATAAAAGGAGCAGAATTATTTTTTTAGAAAACTAGAGAAAGTTTTGCAATATATTACAAGAATAGCTCTCTAAAAAGTTATTTTGAGTAAAAACTTAAATAATTGCGACTTTGTTTTTAAAAAAAGCCTTCTAAAACCTGAGGGTTTCTTGGAAAAGTTACAACTGTTTGCTGAAACATTTACTTTCCCAAATTCTGAAAACAGCAGACACATGAAAAAAAAACATTTGAGAGGTTCAACCTTCTGCTGTTATTGCATTTATCTACTGTGTCCTTATGTTTACCAGTTTTTAAAAAAGAATTTGTTTGGTTGAAAATGTTGGCCTTGCATGTGTTGCATTGACCTCGTGATTATAATCAGTTGCATGTTATCTGTTGAAATCTAATGGACAACTAAAATGTAATGGAGTGAAAATACAGTGCTTGCAATCAAGGTGACACCATCACCAATCAGACAAAGGCTCTAAGAAGTTATTTCAAGCTGCAGTATTAACAGGATCTTAAACACAAGTTTCCAACATTGTATGTTTTTGGATCTAACACAATATCTCTTATATTCCAGCTGCACATCCACTCCCAGAGTGGGTTTTATATATAAAAGAGAGACAATGCAATCATGTGCAGTTCCAGTAAAGTCAAGTCTTTATTGATATGGTGTCATACAGCAAAACACAAGTCTTACTCACAGTAAAGAGAATAGCATGTCAACTACATTCAATCTCTATGCTTTTTATCTAATGGTAACTATAATGAACACTAATAAAGAGATAATAATAATTAAACACCCCACTGGACTGAATCATACACATCAAACACATGGCCAGAAGCTGCTGGTGTTTTAAGGCATTTTACATCCTACAGTATCTGTACTAAAGTATGGCAGAATATTGGTTGTTTATTATGGTTTGGTGACATACTGTATATTTTGACAATGCGTTTTCCATGAATGTGCACTTAAAAGGATTTGGCAGTGCTGCAGTAGTGACGTTGTTTTTGGTTTGCAGTGTAAGGGTAAACGCTTGACATTTGCCATCCATTGAAATAGTGTGTACTTTAAAACGCTATTAGCTTTTTATGACATTTATTTTCTCTCCGCTTTCCACTTGAATTCAACATTCCATGAACCAAAAAAATCCAACTTTCAGATTTTCTGCCTTCCATTCTGTTATTACAGTTAGATAGGCCACGGTGTAAAAATACAAACACTTAGGACAGTACTAAGATGCTCGTCATATGCTTCAAGTAAGACAACCAAACCCAGAGCAGCTTGCTGTACAATCAGTTTTTTTTTTTGTTTGTTTGTTCGTTACCATTCGTAGTGTGAGTGCAGTTTGTCAGGGCTTTAATCACCACGACCAGCAGCAAGAGGATATGATAGTTGTGTTCAAGCTGGCAGTGCACAAGCAGGAAAAAAACAAAACAAGCTACAAGTCTCGTACTGAATAACTCCTAGCGGTGACGTCACACTACAACAGACATTTTATCCAGTCATGGCCACAGTTAAAGAGAGAGAGGTCAAGTTGTTTCGAACACATCTATGTCTGACAGGCTTTTGTTGGCACGGTTGTCTTCAGCCTGAGTGATATGATTCTGGGGTTCAAATGTGCTTCATGAGAGATGGTGCTATGTTGTCTGTTTATATAATTCGTCACACCCGGAAGGATGGATCTTATACAATCTCATGCATTTGTGCTAAAGAATAATTTACACTTCAGTATCTATTTGACTGGGTTGCCTAATAGACTCCTTCTTACCTTTTTTTGTTTCTATTTCATTTTTTAACATTCCTCACGCCCTGCATCCTTCATAGAAGATTGTGCAAACTATCCAAAATTTGCCAACTAGCTTCCATTCTTACGTAAGTGCTTCAAAGTGGAGCATCTTTATATTCATAGTATGAACAGCTGGGATCTATGATCTACTGAAGCCACACCCTTATTAAGTTACAATTATGGTGTCAAATCGAGCCCAGCTGTCAGTTACAGTCATGAACAGGTGCTGTGCATGGTGATGCTGATGAATTCAATGCAAGCATGACATCTACATGCAAATTCTGCTTGATTAATACAGTTTTATCGTTTGGATCGTGTCTTAATCTCATGGAAATAGCTCTTGTAACCACTTTAACTAATGACACATCATTGTTACGTCATAAAAGGTCAGTGCTCCCCTAAAGACGTTAATCCTCCTTCCTACTGTTGTCATGCTAAGCTGGTTGGACTGCGGTCAAACTGCTGATGCATCTACTGTCATTGGAAAAAGTGTGCAAGAAGTGAATTAGGCTTTCACTAATGAGACAACACATTGTTTCTCAATAGGATGTTTTCTTTAATTATTATTGTTTATTTTGACTGATTTGTTATGCAGAAGGTGTGCTTCCTCTCAGAGCTGTCAGTAATAGTAATATAAGACCAGTTACAGTTGATGTGTTTAGGATCTTTTTTTTTTTTTTTGTCGTTGTTTGTTTGTGTGTAAATGAGCACCATAACAGTCACACACACACACACACACACACATGCTTCCCTTGGAATGTGTTGAGAGTAAGTCACAGCTTGTGGTAGAAATGCATGATCAGAGTTATTATCTACTGTGCATCGGCTCAATGTTGGTGAAACAGATCAGTTGAATGTTGTTAATGTGAAAGACCATACTTTTGAACGAGATGCTACCTATGTGCTAGTTACGGTTCAACGTTGAGTTTGTGAAAGAGAGAAAGTGAGAAGAGCTGTACTGTATTTTGATAGTGTGATTGTTATAGTAGAGTTATAATGGATTTCCTTTAGGGAACACCTGTGGGAGAGAATGGGGATGAGAGTAAATACTCCAACATGAAAACAAACCTGTATCCTGCACTATTATGACTAGTAGACATCCAACACACATTAAGTATGCTTTTAGAATAGGAGGTGAAGACATGTATGGATTTACAAGTTAACGGTAAGATTAAGGGGGCAACGGTAGGCTTACAGTAGGCTTTTAGTTTTTCTGATTGGTGGAGATATCCTCTTGCTGCTTCTCCATCTTCTTGGTCTCCTCGTAGACTTCACGTGGGGACACCTTCCCACCAGACTTGCTCTGCTGTTGCTCCTCCTCCTTGCCCTCCTTCTTTGAGCTCTTGCCAGAGCTGGTGTAAATGCGGGTCTGGTAGCTATAGCCCTGCCCACCACCGGCACTTATGGAGGAGCTGGGATAGGCGATACCCGTTCCAATGCGGGTCTCCTCCCCTTCCAGGAGTTTCCTGCAGAAAGGGGTGACACCAGGAGTGATTTAGAGAGAGCAGACAGTGAGGTGTAGTGAAGGACAGAGGGAGAATTAAAACACTAAAATAAACAAAAAAATAAAAAATTGTGTGTACATATTTTTAAATTTTGCCCTTTCACTTAGGTGTTATCTCTAAGATGACCTTACCTGTAAGCTGCAATTTCAATGTCCAGGGCCATCTTGACATTGAGCAGATCCTGATATTCCCTCAGATGACGAGCCATCTCACTCTTGGTGGTCCTCAAGTCATTTTCCAGCTCTACCATGTTATCCTAGGCAAGAGCAGTAGACCAGGGTGCAATGTCAAAATTATATTCTGTAGCCACAATGCTTGATGCAGACTTCTCTCAACCCTATTGTTTAGCTGAACATCGTGGAATGTTGGAATCAGTTATGGGTGAAAAAGGTGGAAATGTTGCTCTTGTAGCAACATTTCCATTAGATCAAAAGCATTTTTCAACCAGAGAGACTGATTGAAAGCCATTACTGGACAAAAAAATGACTCATTTAGATCATTTGTATGCGTTCGGTGGGCGTTGTCTGATGCAGCCTCGCACGCTGTCTCGGGGGAAGTGTTTCAGCACCACGGACAGAGCCCGAAAACCAGATGCTGCCCCTGATTTTATTTATTACTGAGATATTTATACTCCTTCAGAGGGAAACACTAGACAGAGTATTCATTAACGTGTAAATAAACTTTCGTGAGGCTGACTATTTAAAAAAAAAATATATATATATATATATATATATATATATATATATAAAAGCTGATTTTAGCTTCCATAATTACAAGTCATTAAAAGAGAATTACCTGGTAAGAGCCAATCTCCATATTGTGCCTATCCTCCATCTCTCGGAGCTGCTTTTCGAGAGACTCGTTGGTTCCTCTCAGGCTCTCTATCTCGATGGTCTTGGACTGCAGCTGCCTCCTGAACTCGTTCATCTCCTCCCTGCTGGCGCGGATGGCCTCGTTACTCCGGGTGGCCTGCTCAGACAGGTCCGCAAACTTGTTCTTGTACCACTCCTCGGCGGACTGCAGGTTCTTGGACGCCATGGACTCATACTGGCCGCGAATCTCTTTGAGGGCGGAGGTGAGGTCTGGCTTGGACACCTCCATCTCAACAGACACCTGAGCAGCCTGGATCATGTCCGTCAGCTCGACCACCTCTTCTTCGTGCACCTTCCTTAGGAAGTTGATCTCGTCCAGGAGAGATTCCACTTTCTTTTCCAGGTCCAGGCGCACCATGGTAGCATCATCCACATCTTTTTTAAACGCCTTGAGGGTGGCCTCCGCCTCCTCTCGGGCACGGAACTCCTCTTCGTATTTCCCTCTGACCTTCTGCAGGTCGTCGTCGATGTTATCCCTCTCGATCACCAACTGGGACTTCTCTCCGTTCAGTTCCTCAAGCTGGGAGCGGAGTTCGCGTATCTCTTGTTGGTAGAGATCTGCCAGGCGGGAGGGATCCGTCTGCCGCTGGCGCAAAGCACTCAGCTCCGTCTCCAGCACTTTGTTGTGCTGCTCCAAGTTACGCACTTTATCGATGAACATGGCAAAGCGGTCATTGAGGCCTTGCATTTGTTCCTTTTCATTGGTGCGGATGATTTTAAACTCATTGTTGAGGACGCTGCTCTGTGTCAGATCGAAGTTCTCCAGTGGCATTGAGAATGAGCGGCCAGACTTCTTGTTGTACGAGCCCAGGGACGTGGCGCTGGCCCGAGACTGAGAGGAGGACCGGTAACCTCCGCGTGAGGACATGCTCATCGGTGTGCGCGATGGAGAGGACGCATAACGGGGAGAATCCCCGAAAATCCTCCGGTAGGAGGAAGCGGAGAACACTTCAGATCCGTAGCTCATCTTCGCTAGTATGGAGACAGTGCAAAGCAGTGGGGGCGCCTCCCTTATATAGGGGGATCGACCCAATCACTAATTAATGCCAGCTGGTAACATCCGGATTCGGTTCGTTCCAGATACGTCAGGTAGACCGGTGCTGCATCTACGAAACCTCACAAAATATTGAACGACTCTTTTTCTTTGGCCAAAATTAGTCAGCAAAAAAAACGACCCGGATGTGAGTTGTATTTTTTTATTTTTTATTATGTGGAACAGATGGATCTGTCCGGTTTGGCGCAGTTGTGCTGCAACCACACTAGATCCTGCATTGCACATTTAAAGAAAACAAATGAAAATTAAAAATAATTAAAATTTTCAGCTTTTATCAATGAAAAAACTACTCGAAATAGCACCCCAATAAAATAACATGAACTCAGAGGAACATCAATCCCCTCTTAATGCGCGAATTAGGTTAAAGAGTTGTGAGTATAGGCTATCTACTACTATAGCTACTGTATGGCTGTATCATGAACAATCTTTGATTTGTTACCACAATTCCTTGTAAGACAAGTAAAAATGTACATTTTTAGACCATGTAAGTTACAATTTGTTCTTTTCAGAACAGTTTCAAAAGTAAAAAAAGGCCTTTGCTGCCCCCTGTTGTCAAATAGAGCCGTAATGCAACCAGCCTGAACACAAATGTTGGTTATATTTGTGATGTGTGAATAAATGCAGCCTTGAGTATGGAAAGGCTACTGAATGTTTGACTAATATGATGATAGATGATCTGGTTAACAGGCAGGTTGACCAGTGGTAACAATTTTACCAAATATGAAGCAAAGAGAAATAAACCCAAAACCCCCACAGAACTTCAGTTGTGAAAGGTCTGATGTGTCAGATCTTGTGATCGGGACTTTCCTGTCTTTGTGAACCTTATCACTGTATTTTGCAGCTTTGAATAAAAGATTTGTTCCCTTGTTGAATTTCTGTTTCATTTTTGAAGATGTGTTGCGTTCATGATTGCGTTCATGATTTCATGAAATAAACAAAACAAAATAAGTCATACATTCTATGTGACACCATGCAAGTCACAGTAAACAGTGGATTTATGACAGGAAGTTACAGCAGGGGAAGAACATAGTAGATGCATATCAACTGAAATCATTTATTCACATAATATGGCAATGTATCAATATTTGACTTTGTTCTTTGGAATCTGAAAGGCATGAATTAAATGGCTAATTAAAAACAGTGCGATCCATTTTGACTGTGAGATGTTTTCTACTTATTTGCCGGATAAAAGAACAGATTTAAATATTTGAGCATTGTCAAAATGTATGCTGTAATGTGACCTGATTTATAGTTAAAATAGTGTGGAAGGACACTGGCAATTTCCACAAGATGAATATTGTTTTTTGGACTGCAGCACTTTGCCCGACATCCATTTTGTTTGAAAATCTTTGTGCCAATAAAAATGTCTTCATTGACCTCAAAGTAAAACCTTTTTTAGAAATATTTACAAGTTTATCAATTATAAAAAAATATAGAAAAGTAAATGCATCCTGTTTGTTTCTGGAACTTGATTAGGGTTGATTTGGGGCAAATTGGTCATTTAGAAAGAGCCCAAATTTCGAAGAAATGTAGATAAGGAAAACAAAATCATGTTCAAAGCCTTAAATCATCCCAATATTGCAATGGCCTCAATAGGAAAGACTGGGCAGACATTATGGTTCTTTATACATAACTCCTAACTCTGTGTGGGGGGGGAAATCATGTGCTACTTATCCCCTGGCTAATACTTTCCATATAGTAGGCAGGGTGGCGCTAAAAGCATAGTGTTGATGTGCTTCTTAGTGGCAGGAACTAGAGCTGAGCAAAGCAAAAATGCTCCTTAAAGAAAATGCCTTTGGAGCACATGTGACTTGAAACAGGACCAATAGTTCATCTTGCAACACAACAATGGTCTGAGGCAAACAGACGTTTGAGTTTTTCATGTAGGTTGCAATCAAGAGCTGCCCCTTGAACCTTTTATGTTTTAAGATTTCTAGGAGGGACATTTTTTTCTGTAAACGAAATTACATTATGCATATCTGAAACTGAAAGTGGAACAAAGAAAACAGCGCTTACATTTCATAACATTAAAACACCCTTTTACAGGCTCAGTTCTAATCATTTCAAAGATGACACTCCTATTTGTTGACATCTTGAAGAGTCATGTTTTAAACTGAGTAATGATTGTCCATATTGTGTGCTAAAGAAGCGTGCTTGCACCAAAACAGCAAAAAGGAGTATAAGCAACATGTTCTCACACATTTTAAGCTTTTCATGAGTCATTTGTTGCTAAAAATGCATGAAATATGTTGCTAGGGTAACCGTAAGGAGCAGGGCGTTATCCTTAATCAATGCATGACATGCAGTGACACACACAGACACACACAATGTTTGGTTTTCACATGACCTGCTGTGTTATCAATATGCTTTTACACTTAACTGGGCTGGTGTGAGTCTCTAAATGAGGGATTCAGTCAGTCAAGTTTTCATTCGTACATCATCTTGAGGGGTGGAGCTTGCCAAGAAGCAAGAACTTTTATGCAAATTGAAACGAAAATTCACATTGTGTCATTATGAAACCGTAAGTCATAAATATGAGACACAGGTGTCGTGCTTGTGTCATAGGCTATGTTTCATGTGGATCCAACTCTACTGAGTGAGTGCATATAGGAGATATACTTCCTATCACTGATTAATAACTTGGCACAACACCTGCTGACTTCATGACTTTTTACCTACTAATCTCATATTTATGATTTACTGTCTCATAAATAGCCTATCACACACTATGTAACTGTCTTCCCCCCGTGGTGGCACTGTTTGGCTTCCAGCTGATTCTGTTATTTATTAATAAGATTACATTATTAGCTCTTTAAAAATTACTCCAGCCAAAGAGTCAGAAGTATTTGTACACCTGGGCCAGCAGTAGAGAGAGGCGGGATTGATTTACATTTTCATTTAGCACTGCATATTAAATAATTCAGATATTCTGAGTTAGATTAGATCGTTTCTCCACTGGAACAAACTGCCAGTGGAGATCAAACTTTCACCAAATGTAGACATTTTTAAATCCAGGTTAAAAACATTTCTTTTCTCATGTGTCTATGCATGAAATCTGCACGATATCTTTTAATTTATCTGGACTGTTGCTTGTTTTTAAATTCATTTAAATTATTTTATTTGTTTCTCTTTATATTCTGTTATGTATTTTTAATGCTTCTGACACTCCCAGCTGCAATGCTTTTATTTTATGTGAAGCACTTTGAATTATTTTGTACATGAAATGTGCTATACAAATAAATTTGATTTGATTTTTGATTTTGAGTTTATCAGAGAGGAAGGAAACATTTTTCAGAAAACATTAACTGATGTAATTTTGATGAGCAGGTAACAGTTCTTAAGGGTTTATGCAAGAAAGGGGATTTTACTATCCTTCTTCTACCAGTACGACATCTATCTATATATTTCTTGACCATTCTGAAAACTATGAATATGATTTTATGCAGGAACGATGCATTGATGGTTATCGAGGCTTGTCAAACTGTGGTCACGTGTCACTGCCACGAAGACATATAGTCCCGCCTCTTTGTTTTACACAGAAATAAACGCCGCCCTCTGAATGTCTCATAACAACAGCTGGCAGTTCATACAGACTGTAGAACGCACTCAGAGCACGGACACTCATCTACTGCCAAGCTTTGCAGAGTATTCACCGCCGCTTTGCCTGTGGCTTTCTCAGAAAAATACCCTCTTTCTCCCACTTTCACCCAGCTCACGGCGCATGCTCAGACTAACCGTCGGCGCATTTGTTTTATTCAGGAACTCAGAGGTGAGTACAGTAATGTCAGTCGCGGCTGAACGTAGGGAAATCTGCACCGACAGTTTAAGGTTTATGTGTGTTTTTGTCCCTATAAGAGGCAGCTGACGCATTAGCTTTGTCCGGACCACTTCACTTCTGTCTGTCCTTCCCACCAGTGTCAAATAAAAGGAGCAGGGTTAGCAGACTGTTAGCTAGCCTTGCAGTTCGGCAAATAAGGAAACGTTGTTTGGAAACCGTGCGAACAAGGTGTTCTTTGCTGCTAGCTTGTGTTGAGGCTCCAACAGTGGCTAATCTTTTCACCGCTGAATATTGTTATTCAGCCACAGATAATGCTTAACACAAAAGACATCCTGTTAAGACTGTGTATATTGTAACAACAGACGGCTTTTAACTGCAGACCAGACCCGAGGAAAAAATGAAAGCACTGTTCTGCAGTGTAGTTGTACCAGAGCCTCCTTCAGACCTCACTGGCCCCTTTGTCACCATTAATCAAGATGTTGTGAATACATTAGCTAAAGAAAACAATCAATAAACTGACTGAATTTGGTATTCTTTCCGTTATTTTTTTCAAAAATGCCCATGCACATAGTTGAAGACAGACCGAGTCCCCTGTAAAGCTGCGCATTGATCATGTAATGGTCCGAGGCGGTGTTTTGTGGCCCAGTTGACAGTTCTTTTCCTCGGCATTTGAAGCTCATTTGCATTCGTGCTGTCACTGAGAGCAAGAAAGCTGATCTGTGCCCTTCCTTCCGGCTGGTTTCCCAATCAGGGTAGAATGATAGAGCGTCAGCAGGGGATGAAAATCATACAACACTGGCCATAAAAAACTAAAAAAACAAAAACACAATGGGCTTTTTTTTTTTTAGTACTGCTTGTTTGTTTGTGATCTGAGCAAGACTTTGTCACAATGTAATAGTAAGACTTCTGTGTGTGAAACTGTGTTACAGGTTTTGATTTCTCATTTCAATGACTGCACTCATCTGACCCCTTCTTTGCCATGTAATCTATTGTTTTAGCAGTTTGATGAAGCCACAGGAGACTACCTAATTGTGAGATGATGATTGAATCAGTAGGATCTATTGTTTCTATAGATTGGAGCTTTGTTAATCCCATTTATCTTGTTTCATTAGTCTAAAAAATGCTGCATCCCAGGTGTGAGTGAATGCATATTGGTAACTAAAAGCACTGAAATGATTTGATATGAACTCAAGCAAATGTATTGTTTCCTCTTTCTGCAGACACTGAACGGTTAAAAAGATGACCACCTCATGGAGTGACAGACTGCAGAACTATGCAGACTTGCCTGCCAACATGGACGGCTTGACAATGAAAAAATACAGGAGGGAGCCCTACCACAGGTATGTATATATATATATATATATATATATATATATATATATAAAAAAAACAAACACATTTGTGGCACCTGGACTTTGTGGCTTGAGGTTGTACAACTAATTACAGAGACACAAGCACGACTGTGGAAAACCAGTTTAAGCAGCTGTTACCTTTGAAGGAATATAAGAATCCCAAAGCACGAACTGAATCCAGACGTTCAGAAATGTCGGTCAGAGTAGCTCGAAGAATAGGTTTTATTTTCTTTGACTCGTCAAAGATTGACAGTATTTATAGTACTCTCCTGAAACTATTGAAATGGTAATGCAGTATTGTAGTAAGATAAATGATAACAAGATAAGAGCCGTCTTCATTCCCTTTGCGTTACGGCGCCTCGAACAATACATTTAGGCAGTTTCTCCATTTTGCTTTATTCACAAAAGAATAAATAGTTTAAATTGAATTTGCCCACTTCACATCTAGAGTTAAAGAAATGGTTTGTGTAGTTATATGCAGTAACCACAAAGGATGACAAGGCTACTCTGTTTAGGAAATACTGGGAACCCTGTTAAAAAACATTGTTTTTAAAGCTTCGGCTCAGTCAGATTGGCTCTCTCCTTCGTTTTTTTTTTCTTTTTGAGACCAAAGTAAATGACACAGAAATTTAGAAATGTACAAAAACAGCTCTTAAGGCCACAGTGTTTTCTAATAGAAATGTGCCTATATTTCCATTTTCTTCCCAGCCCCGACTCACATATAATGATTTCAAAGCAGTGACTGAACACGAAGGAAAGTTTCTCCTTATAGACTTTAAAGAGAGAGACTTCTGGTATTTTGCAGTTGCTTTTATCTGTTTGATTGCGGTCCCGTATTCTGTTAGCTGCCGTTAAAGCTGCCGTCGGCAGGTTTTCAAAATTCCGAGTCTAAAGTCGGAAAATTCTAAACAACTTTCAGGTTCCTCCCCCTCTGTGGACGAGGTTGTGCATGTGAGTTCACACCAGTGTGCGTGCACACAAGCTGGGGGCAGACTCACGCTCAGCATGGAAGACGTGGTTGGTGACTGTTCTGCTCAGATAATAGATCAATAATAAACCTAACGTGATTGGTTAAAAACAGCCGGGAGCGCTCGATTTTTGCAGACACGATTACAGGCTTCAGAGGGAGCTACAGAATTTGGGATTTTTTTCTAAACAGCCTATTTAATATTCTCCTTTCAGAATCCCATGACAGTTCAAGCTAATATGACTAAAAAAAAGTTGCCGACGGCAGCTTTAAGGATTACAGAAATGCTACTTTGGGATGTCAGATTGTCACATTTCCTAAGCTGAATCAGTATTTACAGTCGAGCAGGTTTTTCTGGCAGAGATTTCTTGGGTGGGGTTTTCATTTTGGCTCCGATGTGGTGTCTTTCTCTCCGTCTGATGGCAAAATGTCAGCAGACTTTTCCGGCCCTTGTTGAAAAGCTTGTGGTTGCATGTAGTTCATTTAAAGACAGTATATGTATAAGTATATGTCTTTGACTCTTTAGCGCTCTTTATGGCTGTTACCACTGTTGGACACCCTTGTTGCCTGCTGATGGGGAAACACCCTGCAGTGAAACAGGCTGATGTAAGGAGAAGTTCATTTGTTGGCTTAGTAATAATATGTGTTGCTGTTTAATGATTAACTCTAAGTCATATGTACAATGGGTGTAGTTGTTCCCCCGTGCCTCTCTGTCATATATCATGCTCAGATGTTTTATGAAACCATCACTTATCTGTTAGGTCTGTGTGCGGCGTGTTGTCAGGACAAAAGTCACTCAGCCCGTGACCTCCCCCTCCCCTTCCATTACACACATGCAATGCAAAGCAAAAGTTCTAAGTTCCCAATCAGTTAGGTGATCGTTCGTTTATCACACAGATGGACAAAGATCACTCCCGCAAAGCAGGAGCTCAGATGAAACAATGCATCCTGAGTATCACATGGCAGGGGGCCGACGACTCTGCCCAGCACAGATAAACGTTCTGACACACAGTCACTGTCTGCCTGAGATTAGAGGCTAACGGAAAAAATCTGGCAGATTGTTTCTCAGTTGCGTTCAGATGGAGTAAAAGTTATTAAAGGATACTCTTGTAGATGCAGTGTGGCCCATGTGAGTTATTTGAAGTAACACTGATGTCAGCAGGACCAAAGTCAAGCCTGACTACAGTGATCAAGACACCCCCACCCACTGTCAAAATGAGCCGGCTTAAGAGCGACACAAGCTATCATTTATGGCTGTACAGCCTTCCAGCCAGAGGTTACATTTTAAATGTCAACAGCACAATAAGAATAGGAAAGATCTAGATTTAAATCCTTCCCCTGAAAAAGCTTAGGCCCACTCAGTGGGAAATGTTGACAGCAATGTAGCACATATGCTCAGATTGTTCGGGATTCAGTCTTCCTTGAGGGCAACATTATGACATAATGAGATTTAGCAGTCAACCGGATACATGTCAAATGACCAGAACTAAAACTTTGCCTCTCAGTTGAGGGCATTTACATAATTTGGTATTTAAATGAACTAAGAAAATGAAAGATTTCCTAAATTTAAGCAGACAGAAAGGACTATTAGTACCCTTAATTTTTGTGTTTGATTATCTGAATTCGACTACAAAGGAGTAACGCATTTCAATGCCGTGATGAGTTCAGAAACCTTAGATTTAATTTATGTTGAGCAATCGGATTTTGTTTCCTCTACAAAATCTGTTGAAGTCAGATAAACATAAAAGGTGGGGGGAAAAATAAATCGCCAGCCCTGTTAGAAGTTGTCACCAAGTGACAAAATCAGTCAGACAATTCCTGCGCCAAGTTCACCAAGGACTGCAAACAATTAATCTCTTAATCAAAAAAAATGATTGGCAGTTGCGAGCCAACTCCGGGTGTTTATAGTGAGCCTGACCTGAGTAATGTGAGCACCTGTCGCTTGGGGCTCCGGCTTGCTTGATTCTACCTGACTTGTGATTGTTCTAGATGTCTTTGAGGGCCCACAAACATCGTGCCGCACAACAACAACTCCCACTGACAACACACAACAACAGAGAATGACGCGGAATGGCCACAATCATTTTTGCAACAAGTCAGAAAATTTCTGAATGGCAAGAAAGCAAAGAGAGAGGGAGGGGGGTATTGTTAGAGGGCCAGAGCTGCTCTTTGCTGCTGGAGCAGATCAGACCAATGCAGAGTCAAAGTGGGATTTAATTTCACACAGAATGTATTGCCAGTCGTGTCCTGGACTCGGCTCCAAATGGGAACTTGTTCACTATGGATCTGCTGCCAGGTATTTCACAGCTCATTAACAGATTGGTCAAACTGAGGAGGCAATTGTCACAGATTGATGGATTATGGATGTTTTGTGCATGTTGAATGTTTAGGTCGTGTGTTAAAAAAACGTTTTCTTTGCTTTAGTTTGCCAATTCTGGTTTCCCCTTTAGCTTTATTTATGGCATGGGTAAATATTGAATTGTGTGGAAATATTTCGAGGAACACAGATAGTTTCAGCTCAGTCGTAGCTGTTAGAGATAAGTTATGTGGTTCTGTGCCAGCAGGTACAGTTTAAGGTAGCAGTGATCGACTGGTGTTTCTGTGTCAGCCAGGCTGTGTGAACATTAGCTATCTTTGAAATAAATGTCATTGAATGCTACTTTTTTTTTAAATCCTAAAGAGAAATGAGATTGTTGCAGTATATATTATTGACCATATCACAGATGGTCCTTCTTAAGACTCATTCTCTTTGGCTGTTAGGGTGGGCAGGAATGATCTGAAGCTGTTGCAGTGCTTTCCACTGTGTTTTTCTATCAGCTCCTCTGGCTCCAGAGCAGTCCTCACCATAGGGCCAGCCTTCTTCATCAGAGTGTTCACCTCTTTGAGTCACTGTCTCTGACACTGCTGCCTTAACAGATGGCTCCAAAGATGATATTTAGTTTCTATTATTTCAGTTTAATCAGGATTGTTTGCAGCAATATGTTACTTTTCTGTTTTTCTCTCTTTCTTCTTTGAAAAAATGCCCCTAGTGACTTAATAATGTGTTCCCCACATTATTGTGGCACAAAAAGCAGATAAAAGACACTCTACTGGACATAAATTAACATTTAGGGCGTGACCAATACTTTATTTTTTTATAACGGTGTTGCTAACAGTGGAGTCAGAGTAGTTTCGCTGGACGATGACATTATGTCTTCATTGCCTCTAGGACCTTAGATTGTATTCCTGAGGATGCTAATATGTCTGTTTCTGATTACATTGCAACTAAGATGCTTTTCTCAACTTTTATCCTCCAGAATCTTTGTCAACAGAAGCTTGGCAATGGAGAAGATTAAGTGCTTTGGCTTTGATATGGATTACACTTTAGCAGGTAAGTTGAATACTTATTTACTTATTACCAGTAGCAGTAGCAGAAACAGAGAGTTTGGAAAATGGTAATAAAAAATAAAAAAACTTGATATTTTTTAGTTTAAGCCTTTTTTAATGTGAGATTTATCTTTTGTTTGTTTTTTGGGGCTTTTTTAATTCAACACTGGGCTCAAATGCTAGTTATTGATGCCAATCAAAAAGTGATATAAATAAATCACGATGTAGATGTTAAAGACTAAAGTGTGCTTTTTTTGCTACCTTGTCATCAACCCCTGAATTGCAGGTTGTTTGCCACAAATTTTATTCAGGCCAATGTCAGTAATGTACAGACCTTCGATCAGCAGATCTAAAGCATAGCGCCCTAATTCTCAAAGTCCGTTGTGCGTATTTTCTTTTTGTAACTGAACGGTAACTGGGCCACACATATCCTGACATTTCATGCCGTTTTGATCTGTGACTCCAGTCCAACTCCAGTTTTTGGTCTCTATACGTCTAAAAATAAATCTTCCCTAACTTTGAAAATCAGGTCACATTTGTTTGTTAAGTTCAGCGGTGGTGGCTCCCCTGAGAACAGGATTCACTGGTAATTCCTATGTGGCTGTGACCCTTATTCCCACCCAGAGTGCATTTTGCAGACGCTCAGCTGTTGACATGGCTCACTTTATGGGAACTCGTAACCGAGTGTTAATGTTTGCTAGAAATCTGGCTATCATGTATCTTTGGACGGTTTTCATGTTTCAACCACAGAGGTGCCTCATCACTCTCACAGAATGGTTGCTGCTTAAGAGCAGCACCCCGGATGACTGCAGGGTTTGTTTTAGGAGGAGTTCACATGTGCAACATGCCTGAACATTGTCGTCTGGGAAAAAATTCACAGAGGACTTCCTTTTATTGGAAGGTAAACTTGATGACTTTGTCTGATGCTGGTAGAACCTAAGCACAGTAGAGAAATGCACTGAAAACTACTTTGATGTTTTGTTAATTGTGTAAGGTATTGAAGAATACACACACAGTTAGCAGATTGGTGAATTGATGGTTAAACCAAAGCTGCTCACAAAAGCAAGTAAAATGTTTTCTGTGATGTTTCCTTTTAAGTTAAAGTGATAAACACATTGCATTCCAGAAAGCTGTAGTCCAACAAGATATTTGACATGTCGTTGCCTCTGTTATTTTTGTCCTGGCTTAGTCGCACGGCCTCTAAATCAACCTTAAATGACCTGACCCTCAGATCTATGGGATCAACATCTGTCCGTCTTCATTACTATTATTACTTATTGCCGCTTGTTGGAAAGTTTTTATAGCACTTACAGTAAAATGGCTGTCATCAACTAGTAACACGATCCGTCTTTCATCTGTATCATCTCCGCTGTTGTCGATCATACAACAGAGGAGTGGAAGTAATCTTAATATAAATTACACCAAAATGCACCAAAGACGTTCACACCAAACTAAAACATACATTGTTCTAAAACCAAAGAAAAGATAACTTAACAGACTTTACTCACATACCTGCACATACGATTAATTGGGGTTTTAATTTGGGTTTGAAATTATATTAATGGGAAAACAGTGGAGAAAGACATTCACACTGTTTTCTCACTCCGACACGCCACAAGTTCATTATCTCTGATGTTAAAAAACTAATTCGAGCATGATAATGTACCCCCTGACAGGGGAAGACTGACCTCACTACAAATTTGTTCTATTTTCATTTATTTCTAAGCTGTAGAGAGTGCAGCACGTACCCAAGACTGAATAGTTAGATGAGATTAGGAGAACAAAGCTGTAAAACAGTTTTTTTTCTCATTGTTTCACAGTCATTATGTTCTAAAGTACATGAAAAAGTAGCTGGACCTCAGCAGAAACGTGTCACATTGGCAGATTCAATGTTGTGACTCTGTGATTGCATACTAGGTTAAATGTAGAAGATTAGGCTGTAATAATCCACAATTTCACATCAGAAACATTGACGATTTGTGGACTACGACACGGAGACCGCTTGCAGCTCAGCCGTATAGAAGCTTTTCAACATTTATTCTGAGGTAAACGGAGGTATCCTTAAAAAAACTCATAAAAATAAAGTTTAAAAACACACTTTTGGATGTTGCTTGTCAAGAAAATGCAGAATCACTGTCCTGGCCCTCGGCAACTTGGTTAAAGACCCTTCTTTAGAATTTAAAGAAAGAAATGTCTAGAAGTATGCTTCTCTCAGCCTTTCACAGTCAATACCTCACATAATCTCTGCCGTAAGGACTGTTGGGTGTGGTTGGATGTGTGACTGTTGGCAACAGAAGAAAGTGAATTCTTCATTTTTATATCACCTGTTACCAGCTGAGATTGCGAAATCGACTTCAAATCTGAGAAACAAACTAATATATGATAAAATACAGAAAACCCAGTTAAAACTTTGACAGAGTACTTTGTGTTCTGGTTAGACTTCATAATCTATTAAGATAAACATGATTTTGGGGCTTTTTTTGTAAATTGTTGAGGATATTGTGATGATATGTTGCCATTATACATGTTGGCTTGTGAAGCCTGTAGTATTTTTGCTACACTCCAGCCAAGCAATTTGAACCCTTGTTTTACTACATACTGTACCGTTTTTATAGGCTGTGTTAGTGCATTTTATCTTTACCAGCTCACACTGCTCAGTCATGATACCTTTGCACAGCATGGGGAAAGTAGAACTCAAATATTTGCCCAGTGTGATTTCTTAGAGCGCAACTTACAAATATCTCACATTTTGTAATTTTCCGTGAGGCTTTGTGAACTAGATCAATATTGTATAGAGGAACATTGCTTCATCTGTTCTTCTTCTCCTAAAGGGAACACGTAATAGCCTGCAGAAAATGTCGCTCCAACGCATAAAGTTCTTGGTTGTTTGAGAGATACAAACAGTTTTGCCCTAGTTTTCCAGCAGACTTTAGGCTGGACTGTCGCCCCTCGAGGCAGTGCTGAAGTTTTTTCATTTTTCCACAATGTAGTTTCATAAATCTATCACATAGACCTACATTCGCACACTAGTGGCAACGGATAAATTAAGACACATATAGATTGCTACGTGACATGGTTCAGATAAAGTCGCCCTGTATGAGACACTTGGATTTAGTGGTCTATTAGAAGAAGGGTGCTTTAGCTTTTAGAAGTTGTTTAGCTTGAGTGTGAGGGGTGTAGGTTACATGTGGTGACCTGGCCTATAAACTCTCCAGAGACATCACACTGCTCAACAATTGGAGCAGCGGGAGTATAATAAGATGGCAACAATCCCATCAGGGATAAAAAAGTAACATATTTCTGAAGCTAAAGTCATGTCTCACCCTAGCTCTAAGAAGATGTGTATTCTTGTGTGCATGTCTATGTTGACAGCATGAGAAATGTGAGAGGGGGGCTTAAGGGGGCGGGGGGGGAGGCAAGGACCCCGATAAAGCAGAAATGCAAGAATGTCAAGGACACAACAAGCACCAATAATGCAATTTCCTGTCCCCACAAACACGAGCTTTCCTTCTGCTGACGCAATCTTCTTGCACGCTTTCTTTACTTCTTTCCTTTACAGTAAATTAGCCTTACTACAATCTATCCACGAACATGGTCTCAAGTGTTGCCTCAATGAAAAACAGCTCTGTAAATCACTCTGCAATGCATGGCTCAAGCATCCAAGAATCTGAAATAGTGAGTGGCATCTTGACTGACTTACTGGTGAAAAGGATACACTGCAAACCCCTGGGTGTCATGTGACTGAGGGGAGCTAAAGGGGGGCTTGTTTTTCAAGTTTCTAAACAGTAATAGAGGGTCGTTGCGTAATAACGGCAGAGAAAAACAGGCTAAGTTGTATGATATCACATCACTGTCTGGTAAAGATAAAGAAACTTTAACTTTTTGGCGTTTTTCTTGTCTTTTTTTTTTCAATCTGATGTTTTGTAAAAGTACTTTTGAAGATCTATTTTCATGGGATTTAGAAGCATTTTGATAAATTTTTGTAAAAATGAACAACGAAAAAAAAGGTTAATCTAATTTTTGCACAGTGGTGTCTGAGGTGTGTAGCATGGATTTGACAAGACAACTTTATCCTAGATGACTGGCCTGATTCACTTTACAGTCCTGAGATGTGATTTTTCTGGTATGTGAGGACCACACTAATGTCCAGGGAACAACGTATAAAGACAGCCTATGTCTGAACTAAAGGCAGAGAGGCTGATGATAGCAAAGGTGACAGAGGGGAAACGGCTCTCAAAATAGGTTTCTTTGTAGCACCTCAGATGTTCAAGAAGATTATGACAAGTAAGTGAAGAGGAGGGGGTAAGGGGATGTATGCTACTGCTCCAGGCAGAGAGCCCAAAGCCTCAGTGTGCTGGGAGAACTCAGCGGGGGGTGAACTGCAAGAGCCTACGTGATTATAATGCAGAAACAGACTTGGGCTTGCAGAGCTGGGGAGTCAACAAAAGGACAAAACCTCACTGAGCCAATGATTTTTCACGTAACTCGGCCCATGCTCATAATGTGCCTCTGTGCAAAATGTGTGTGCGTTAACTTGACTGCAGAGTAGCCCACAGATGTTTTTTCTGATTGACCTGCAGTGCAGTTCTCAAAGTTTACTGTCCCCTTAAGAACCATCAGCCAGTTTCTCCCCTCTCCGGGGTCCTCCCAACACCCCACTGGGAATATAGAAAGCAGGCAACAACACAAGTGCATTCTGTGTTTTGTATTTATAACATCTGACATATTCTTTTTCCACTCTCAGATAGCATTTTAATCCTCTGCCAGCCTTTTCTTAGCCTAGCATCAGTCTGTGTTTATATTTCCAGAGCATGGGGTAAATATAAAGCCATGGCGGTGACAGGGTGGGGGCTTGCCAGTCTCTGCAGGGCTCATTAGAGCTGCTGATGAAAATAGAGTGAGTTTTCATTTTCACACCCGATCCCCTTTCTTTTTGGATTTGCATGCCGTACATCAAGATCCACGCTAGTATCACAAAGGATGGCAGTGTGTGTGTGCGCGTGTGGGGAAAAGGTCCGGCAAGGGGGGAGAACATGTTGTCGAAATACTGACACAGTCTCAAGTGGATTACAGATAGTCTTGGAAAAGTCACATTTAGATGTGGCACAAGCTGAGTGACCTCAACAAACTCAATGTCACCTCCAGCTGGTGTTTGCAGTGGAATCTCCCGCAGGACATGTTCCATGTGTGCATATGTACACATGGTTCGCATAAATGTTCACGCCCGCCTCATGTTCTCCAGCTCTATGGCGGATAACTGGATCATTTTCAAAATACCAGAGCCTGAAGACAAGATTTTTATTCTAAACCTGTAATTTACATGTTATTTAAGTTGATAATTCTTGTTTGTTCATAATATAATGAATAATATTGACGTTTACTTATTTTTACTGATATTAAGAAAAAAGCTGGAAATTCTGACATTTTAGGGAATGGACCCATTATATATACACATTTATGTATACGTATATACATACATAACATTAGCATAGATTTACTTGTGGCCAGTAAATCAGACACGGATCTGCTCAGTTCTCTTTCCTCATGTGATATCATTAAGGACATTTACTTAACAAAGTTCAAATATTTGTGTCTCATTTCTAGTGTATAAGTCACCTGAGTACGAGTCATTAGGCTTTGAGCTGACGGTGGAACGGCTGGTCTCCATTGGTTACCCCCAAGAACTGCTCAGCTTCGTCTACGATCCGTCATTTCCCACCAGGTCAGACCCAATCACACTGCACGGACGTCAGGTTAACGCCCGACTGCTGCTTCTGTTGCTGCTTGTCTCTTACCATTTAGGAGGCTTAAACTTTATAACCTCCTTTTAACCCTTTTGGTTGGTGTTTTAAGGAGAGCTGAAGAACAGGATAAAAAAGCCCAACATCTGTTGATTGATTGTTCAGTTCCACTGTAGATTTATTTGGTAGCTACAAAGGTAATAACTGTAAGAACAGTCCAACTAATAACAGTTAAAGTGCCTTTATTTATAGATGACAAGTAAAGAAGATTAGTTTAATTCCATGTTAAAGCCTTTTTAAAATTTTTCTTTTCTTCTGCTTTCAGGGGCCTTGTGTTTGATACTATGTATGGAAACCTACTGAAGGTTGATGCTTATGGTAATATCCTGGTCTGCGTCCACGGATTCAACTTCCTTAGAGGGTGAGCGTTTTGTAGCATTCTCCCTTTGCAGCGCATGTTTCAGTGCAGAAAAGTGAGCACAAGGAAGATGGAGAAATATGAATTTTTGCCTGTGTTTTTCAGCCCTGAAATCCGTGAACGGTACCCGAACAAGTTCATCCAGAGGGATGATACAGAGCGTTTTTATATCCTTAACACACTCTTCAACCTGCCAGGTAAGGTCTGTGAACTTAAAAGAGGAGACGGGGGGACTGTCTGAAAGCAATGACATCAGGAAAGGCTTGAACACTATCGATAATTTTATTGAGACATTTTGTGGCTGATATGTCTTCTGGTTTTCTTCAGAAACCTACCTCTTTGCTTGCCTAGTGGATTTCTTCTCCAACTGTGACAGATATACAAGGTGAGGAAGCTTTTGTTACGCTCTGTATCATGCAACAACAAGTTTCTGAGCGCCGCATGATGACATAAAGACAGTTGCAAGCCACACAGGGGCCGAGAGAAAGCCCTAAAGCATGGGAGGGTCCAGGTGTTTCAACTGCTAATCTCAGCTAATTCTTTTAAAATCAAGTAATCGAGTAATCAAGTGGGACTTCAGTCAACAAATGCCTCTCTTCTACTACAGTTTTTATTAATTTTTTATAGCAGATGTGAAAAAAAAAAAGCATGGATTCTCTGCCAATTGAGATAGCAGCGTAAAACATTTTTTACTAACTATTCACAGAGATTAAAATCCTGATTTAACATGATAATCTCCCAAATGCTACTTTAAAGAGGTTTAATTGCCTGTAATTTTTAGGTTTTTTTATTTATTTTTTTATTTCTTTATTTTTTTTGAGAATGTGACCTGGAATGGCTGCATGTCCTTTGTCCTCTGAAACCTGGTTGTTGGTCTTTTAGGGGGAGAATGCTTTCCTGTTTGGCTGGGGACCCTCCAACAAGGGAAGGCTATCCCATTTAAAAGCAAACAAAAAACAAATGTCACGTTTTCGATAACCGTCTGTAAAGATATGGCCTGCCCGACGGCTGTGTACGTGTGTGTCTTTGCTCCGTTTCTCTAGCTGTGAAACTGGCTTCAAAGATGGCGACCTCTTCATGTCCTATAAAAGCATGTTCCAGGACGTCCGGGATGCCGTCGACTGGGTCCACTTCAAGGTGAAATGCGTGCAGTGCAGTGTTTACAGACATGCATGCAGGTGATGCCCAATCTTTCAGTGATTAGTCTAACTCTTGTGTTTAACACTGCAGGGAACGTTGAAGGTGAAGACTGTTGAGAACTTGGAGAAGTACGTAGTGAGAGATGTAAGTACTTCGCATTCATCCGGATATCTGCAAGTGTACTGTGGCAGGGAACACACACACTCACACAGTGTCTCTTGTTCTTTGTAAAGAAGCTGTTTTGTTGAAGATGCTTAGCTCTTTTCTGCTTCTCTGTTCCCATCAGGGGAAGCTACCTCTTCTCCTCAGCCGAATGAATGAGGTAGCCAAAGTTTTCTTGGCTACTAACAGCGACTACAAATACACGGACGTGAGTATTTATGTGCAGTTTACTGTTTAGTGGAGAATGCTAATGAGGGTAATTGGAAATAAAAGTGACATGTGGGTAAATTCATTCTCTTTTATATATCTATATGTGTACATATATATGTATGTGTCCTTTTTAGATCAAAATAATGTTGCATTTGTCTTGACTTTGAGTCCTTGTGTGGCTCACTTACAGAAAATCATGACTTACCTCTTCGACTTCCCCCATGGCCCAAAGGTAAAATCAGATTTGCTGACCTAGCAGGTAAAAGCAGACATTTCATATTCTCATAAGTGTTTGTGTAACGGCTTGTGCTTGTGTGTATTTACACCCCCCACAGCCTGGTACCTCCCACCGGCCCTGGCAGTCTTACTTTGACTTGATCCTGGTGGATGCCAGGAAACCGCTGTTCTTCGGGGAGGGTACGGTGCTCAGACAAGTCGACACGGTGAGCAGACACGGAGCCCGCAGACGGGACAGGGAGGACATTGCCAATAGCTGCACTGCTTTTGAACACTGGCTAATGGAGCTGAACATGCTGTATTTTCCACTGTTAAGAATTTGCGAGAGAAACGTGCTTTTCTTGATATGCTCATAGGAGTTATGGGGAAAGTGAAAACAAGCGAGTTAAATCCAGTATATGTCTAACTGTAAGATAAAATAGTATATGAGAGGCCCACAAAGAATTTTGGACATCATGGTCACTCATAACGTGACACAATGTTTGGTAGTCTTAAAAATAGAGGCCTCACTAATGTTCATGAAACATACAATCTAGGTGTTTAATTTCCATTATTTGCCTTTTCCCTTCTAATCGAATCAGACTACAGGACGTCTAAAGATAGGAACCTACACAGGACCTCTCCAGCATGGAATCGTGTACTCCGGAGGTGAGACTTGTCTTTATCCAACTCATTCGTTCTTTGACTGAGTTTCCATTTTTCCCTTCATTTTTGCAATTGAGAAAACACCGACCGTGTCACTGATACCATGTTATCACCCTTAAGGTTCCTCAGACATTGTGTGCGACTTGCTTGGGGCCAAAGGGAAGGATATAGTGTACATCGGGGACCATATCTTTGGAGACATCCTCAAGTCCAAGAAACGTCAAGGCTGGAGAACGTTCCTGGTTATACCTGAGCTGGCCCAGGAGCTGCACGTTTGGACCGACAAGAGCTGTGAGTGTGGAGGCGAGCACGTGGAAATACTGGATTTCTACAGTGTCTTTCAGCTGCACTGATGAGTGAACTGCACAGGATAAAAAGTTCTGGTCAGGTGTCAGGACCTGTTTTGGGGTCTGACATCACATTACAGGGTTGTTTGATTACACTGGACTGTGCGTGATACATCAGCAAATTATAAGCTTACTGTGAAGTCTTTTTAGCCGATAATATCAAAGTTATTGTCAGAGCAGCTTCACTTCTGCTAGATTTCCCCTTAAGGTTGATGACTCTCGCTGTTTTATACGTCATGTGAGTGAAAACGGGATGCCATAAATAAGGGAAAGATAGAAAGAAGTTATTGAGTTGTATAAAAGATTGTTGTGAAGTAAATAAGCATTTAAATGCTGCGTGACCTGAAAGCAGAGAAATATACAAGCAAGTGAGTCGCCATGAATGCCATGAGGGATTTCTGTTGGATTAATTGTGCAGTCCTCGTGTCCACAAAGATATTGGTTGGAGTCTGGCGAGTTGGCAAGTTAGCAGAAAAAAATACAGTAAAGACAGAGAGTTTGAGTTTGAGTTTGATTTGATTTATTTATTTATTTTTCTGTGTGTGTTTTCCAGCATTATTCGAGGAACTGCAAGGCCTGGATGTTTTCTTGGCAGAACTTTACAAGTAAGAACTGCAAACTTTAGTCGCTTTTAGCCCCCTCCCCCCATAACTTCACCATATCCCATTTTCTCCACACTGTCTCCTGCACCAACTCTGCTGCACTTTGCTCTCTGCAGCAACAGCGTCTGTTTGACGGCATGTGAGCATAATTTTGAGAGAGAACAACGAGGTCAATAGGGTAAAGTCTGGAGGGTCGGCTCAGGCAGGCCGTCAGATAACCAGGTTCACTGACAGTATTTATAGCCTGGCATGACTTGCTGTTGCACCACCTCTTTGACATATTACCGTTCAGCAAAGTGATATCAGTATCCCTCCCTCCCCCACACACTCCCTTCCTCATCGTCTTTCTCTACGACTCTCCTCAGACATCTGGACAGCAGCAGTAATGAGAGGCCAGACATCAGCACTATTCAGAGAAGAGTCAAGGTACGTTTCTATGACAACAGGAGGCCTGTCCACATGCTTTTAACAGTAGCTATCGGACATCCCTACAATACAGCATGTTTGATACCTTTTTACGGTGTGTACTTCAGTCTAACCATTAACAGTAAGTCACTTCATCAAAGAGCTCATTCATCTTTTTAGTTGGACCGTATTCAGCCTTTGTTCCCTATCGGCTGGTGAAAAAGTTGTTGATTTTAGGATATCAAATGAGGATGAGCAAACACAACACCCCTGAAAATCAAGGGTGTACATCAAGGCTAGGTCCTGGGACCACTTTTTTTTCATTTAATTTTTAATGGTCTTGATCGAAATGTATCATATGCCAAATTCTATTTTTACAGCGATGATACAGTCATGTACTGTGCTGCATCTACAAGTGATCAGGTTGTCGGCCTCAACAAGCTTTTAGTCCTGTTCAGCAAAGCTCATTATGTTCTCAAAAGCAAGCTCAAAGCTCCTGAATCTTCTGCCTGTCGTCACTATTCAGGTCTACACGATTGAGTCAGTATCCCAGTGCATTCACCATCAGCAGTTGGTAAAAAAAAAAAAAAAAAACTGAAGTTAACATCTTTTTTCTTTATGATCAAATCTAAAAAAGAGACTCGTTGCCACGACTTTCATGTCTTTGTCGGATCACAGGGATATTATTGGCATGCATGCATCTTTGCAACGCTTACATATGTAGGATACAGCCTCCCATGGAGCACTAAGGCACATCACAAACATTGTATTCTCACTTATACAGCTATTCCTGGTCTGGTTCCAGCTTATCTATAAACCTACATCATTCAGTAAAGTTTTGAAAGTTATTGCCTTTACTTCTAAAGTATCCAAAGTCACACATTCCCATAGCCCTAAACATAAGGAGTCTTTATCACTAAATGAATGTAGCCAAACCCTAAACATATTAAAGGCACATATGTCTGGTTGTAAATGCTATAATTGACCATTTTAGCCTATTTGGCCTAAAATTATCGTTTTGCTTACACTGTTCCTAAATTTTGGTTTCTTATTATGCTTTAAATTTATTATTCTTTTAGCTCCTTTTCATTTTGTGGGCTCTGTGTGGGCTGTGTTATTCCTTCTGACCTAAGCCGCTGTCTTTCTTTGCCATGTGTGGATGAGATTTTAAATCTCACATATTACTGTTTTTTAAAGAAAGTTTCACAACAACGCGTTCTCTGTGCGTACCTTCAGAAAGTGACACATGACATGGACATGTGCTACGGCATGATGGGCAGCCTTTTCCGCAGTGGCTCCAGACAGACACTGTTTGCCTCCCAGGTGATGCGTTATGCCGACCTGTATGCCGCCTCCTTCATCAACCTGCTGTATTACCCCTTCAGCTACCTCTTCAGAGCTGCACACGTACTGGTGAGTATCAGAATATCAAGTGAGGGAGGGGTGCCATGCTAAAACTTAATCGATACAGATGCCAAAGTCTTTTCTCTTAATAGTTAGAATAGTAAAACTTTCAGGTCTTTTAAACATTTTCTCTTTATTGCTCAGCCTAATTCTAAGTCTTGTGCAATTTTAAGTTGGCATTGAAGCATATAATGTATTTTTATTGGCATTACAGACAGTATAATGTTAAACATGTTGTTATAAACGTTAAAAATTGATGTAACCTGTTTGTGGACTGCTTTTTTGATGCACAGTTTAGAATGTTTTTGCCTCCATCTTTGGTTTTTGACCCAGAAATAACGTGAAAGTCTGAGGACACAATACCCATCCATAGAGTTACATAGAGTTACCCATACATAGAGTACTCTGATGTCATGATGATGATCCCTTCTTATAATTTAGAAGAACTTTAATCCCATTAAAAAATAAACCACCAGGAAATTTGGCTGGAGAGACAGAGCCACTCTGGTATAGCAAAGTTTCTTTCTCCATGTCTTACTGTCATTGTAACAAAGATACTTTTAGTATTTAATTGAAGGAGTGAAATCCGACTTTGCAGCAACAATCTGAAAGGAAGTAATTACAGTTTTTACATATAGTAAAATGAGTGATTACATACAGTATATTTGGCTCTTTTTATTGGAACTGACAAATTATTTGTAATAACAAGAAAATGGCTGACTTAACTGTAGGACAAGCACACACTAAGCAGGCCGGTCACAATTACACAGCTACCTTTACACAGTTTACATCATACACTCACAATTTGCCACCAGGTTTGTGCTAAAAATCAAGCAAACTTAATAACACGGTTGTGGAAAGTTGTAGCTGCATCCACAAAGTTAGAGTCATAAGTTCAGCGTCAGATTTCAGGTCTTTACTCCCCAAAAGCAAGAAAAGCAAGAACGATTCTTCCTCTCGTTTTATATATTTGCTGTTGAATGCAGGTTCTTTGTGGGAGGAGGTTGCGGTAAAGGTAATGTTTGCTTACCAGGAGCTTCTGACATTTGATAATGACTGAATCAAGCTTTACGACCTTCTCCTCTGCTTTATGCTTTGGTAACAGTCACTTTATTTGTTTGCTATTGCTTCCTTTCTTTCTTCCTCTTCTGCTGGCTCCACAACAGAATAGAAAAATATGGCGACTCACAGCTCATCAAGTGGTGCAAAGTGTTATTACTGTAAAATGCTTTGCATCCCCGAAGTATCTAAGCTGCATAGTACACAGGCTGCTTTAAAATAACGTCATGCATACTGTTCTTTTCCAATTCTGTTGATGGGTGTAGTTGACTTTTTGACATTTAAAACCTTGTTTTCTCCATAGAGCACCTTTAAGTTTGGGATGAATAGCACTCATTCCAGGCAGGGTGTCTATGAGTGTGTTTTTTGTTGTTTTATTTTGATAACAGCCAAAGATGTTCATTGTTTTGTCAGCATCCTGACCAAAAAAAAAAAAAGGCTGTTGCTTAAACACGGTGTTTTAGATTAAGGATCAACTCCTTAGTAAGTCTGGAAGCAGTGGCTAACACATTTTTTTATTTTTCTTCTCCAGATGCCCCACGAGTCAACGGTCGAACACACCCACGTAGACATAGACACAGAGTCGCCGCTGGCGACGCGCAACCGCACGCACTGCAGCGACTGTAAGGACCTGGAGTGCAAACGCAACCAGCTGACCCGCTCCTTCAGCGAGATCAAACCTCCCAACCTGTTCCCCCAGACTCCCCAGGAGATTACTCACTGCCATGATGAGGATGATGATGAGGAGGAGGAAGAAGAAGAAGAAGAGTAATAAGCTCGATCTACAGAGATGAGCCGTGTTCCTGTCGCCTTATGTTTCCCAGTAGAGTCGGATAGTGATCTCTCTGAAAGCGAGGCAGGGAAGAAAAACTTCTCCAGTATGTGTCTGTGTGTACTTATGAAATAAATTATATATTTACTGTAAATATCAATAGGGTATACACACATACACATACACACACACATACACATCCTGGAGATTTCTGAGGAAGTACAACAGACCATTTGCAGTGGCGATCTCACAGCTGTCAGAAGACTGCATGCATGCTCGGTCCTTAGACTCATCAAACACTAAATTTCCATTTCTTTTATAAGTTTAAGACCTTCTGATGCGTTGAAGTGGTTGTACTCATAGTTACACGTTAATCCATCGGATACGGTCACGATACTGTAATTTTAACTAATATGGGCTAACAGAAAATGCACAGCAAAAATCAAATGAAAGCACTCTTCTGTGTCGGGGCTGAAAAAGATTGTTATTTTTAAAGCTACGAGGGAACAATATTGAGTTTTTCGTCTGTTCTGCTTGTTTTCTACACAGCGTTGTAACTTGTATGTGAGGGTGTGTTCATCTGCCAAAGTAGCCTCGTTCAGACTGTAGCGTCTCATGTGACAGTGAGGATCTGTTGTATTACAAACAAAGTGACACACAGGAGCTCTGAAGCACAAGCTGGTGTTAAACCGATCAATATGCATTTTTTCTTTTTATTTTGTTCGACGTTTGGTTGGGATACGTGTTATGGTACATGACTGAGGTGGCTTCGCTCATATTTTGTAACCAAGCAACAATGAGGACAGGGTACCGTAGCTGCATTTGAGTCTCTGTGACAACCCTAACGTACAGCAATGTTCCTGTAAATAGCTCTGAGGCAGACCGATGGCTTTGCCGTGAGTTCACACGCAGTCCAGCAGTATTTTTCAGCCTGAATTTGGTCATTTTGAAAGACGAAACATGAGTATTGCATCTGATCGTTGGTGGTTGTGATAACAAAAGATATGTGAACTGATTTTATTTATTTTTTTCTCTTCAAGTGTATTATAAGAGCATGAAGATGCAAAGATGTCAAGCTGTTTAGTGCAAAACTCATGTCAGAAGGTCTGATTGGCTCCAGCTTGCTGTTCATGTGACTGATGCAGAGTCATCAGCATCATCCATGAGAGGAAACATGCTGACATGCTGAGTATGTACAGTATTCTTCTGTTTGCCTCCTAACACTGTGAAGCAGTCACTTCATTATAGTGTAAGTTCAAGCTGTGTTTAGTTAAACCCTCCTGAAAACATTTTCCATTTTCTACACCTTTTAGAATAAAATAGAAGTTTCAGTGTGTAAGATTTAGGTGGATTAAACGGGCAGAAATACAGCTTGATCTTTTAAAATTTCATTATCGTTAGTGTAGAATTTTGTAAGAATAAGAACTGTTACCTTGAAACAGTGATGGTCCTCATCCTCACACTCCATTTTATTGCAACAACCTAAAACCGAACGTTTCAGCTGGTTGCAGTCTGCAGTTGTGCCACTAGATGTCACCAAATCCTACACACTGAACTCCTAATATTTATAAATAAAAAGCAGCATCTTAGAAATAATTATACATAGATAAATAGATTTTTAAACCTTGATTCTTAACAATTCTGCCGAGTGCATTATTGCTCGTGCTGAAAATGCATATTTTCAATTTAATTAAGGAAAAGAAAGCTAGTTTAACCATCAGTATTAGTCTGTAGGTCGAAGGGAGCTGCCTGAACTTCTTTTTCCTTTTCTAACATCTGCTGTGTCCTCACCTTTGTGTTGACAATTTGTATCATTACCAGTTAATGTTGGATCGGCCTGATGATTTGGGCCACAAAAGGGAAGGAACATGCCGTCTGCCTTTTGCATAACTTTTTGTTTGGCTTGATGTGGAGTGGAGAGAAGTGAACGTGTTCACCTGGGGCTTTATGAGACGATTCATTGGTTAAAACTTGTTGGAAATTGAAAAATGTATGATTAATGTTTGTTTTTCTTTTGGTTCCTTTTTTTTTTCACATTTTATTCTCTTTTGATCTTTTTCTTTTTTTTGCATAGAGGAGCTGGAGATGCTACACGAGGCAGCTGCATTGCTAGTTGGTTATAGTTGACTGCATCGTTTGCATGCACAGATTATGACATCCATTCTGCCACGACGGTTATGGTAGCGTCGCTTTTTACTTTACCTGGTTTTCATCATTTAAAGAATTTATTTTTTAAATTTTTCTTTGTAGTTTACACAGATAAATAACTGCAAACCTGTACAAAATAAAGACTCTTAAAGTGAAGGGAAATGTGAATAGCATGTTAAGTACCATAACTCATATTGTGATCAACACCATGGGGTTCTTATTTTTCTAACCAAGTGTTTTTAAATGGTCTTGGTTCACAGAACTGTAAATAGACCTTTCCATTTCCTTTTCTTATCTTTTTCTTTTTTTTTTTTTTTTTTTTCAAATATAGCTTTTTTTTGGTTAATTTTTATACAGTAACACAGAAGTCTGTCATGCAGACTTTACCAACTAAAGCCTTGTGAACGGGTTTTAGTGCTTTAGGTTTTTATTCATTGCTGTGATGTCCAGAATGCATTTGCGTTTTCTAAACTCTCTAAAAAGTGATCTTTTGTGTTTTTATGCATATCGATTTATGTTCCTCTGGACAGTGTTTTGTTTATTTGTTTCCAGAAATTATCCTCCAAACTGTACATTGAGGTAAATTCCATGAAAATCTAGAATAAAGATAGTTTGTAATATTTTGTTGTCTTGCGTTTATTCATATTGTGCCAATAGACTTTAATTAAAGTTCTAAGTAATGGACGCTGCACTATGAAAATTAAATGATAGGTGTCTGAGGGTGACACAGGTTGCTCCATCTCAGTTTCAAGTAATTTCTTTGGGATGGTTCTTTATTTGAAAACACATTTATTACATCATTTCAGTGAAGGTTGTGCAAATGCACAATGTAAAGCGAGAGCGGGGGAGGACCCGCCTGCCATCCGCTGAGGAACACAGTCCTCACACTTACGTAATCCCTTAACCACAAACATCCATCTCACGGGGCTTTGCAGCCATGCTGCATTCAAGGTCAGTGATGCTGCAACATTTTAAACATCCTCATACAGTCGTCGTCTCTTGACTCAAAGTTATTTTGAATTAATAGTGACTTAATTACGATAAAACAATTTGGATGACTTCAGCTGGAAGGTTCCATGTTGATATATTACCTACAACGGAGACCAAGCAGCCTCGGACTGTGTGGTGTGGATCAGAGGATTATATATTTACCTTACCAGGCGGTATTAGAGTTCTGAGTCAGATAAGGGATGGAAGCTTTGTTTGACAATCTCACTGCACATATAAAGCTTAGCTTGGCCATCGGGGACACGCCACAGTGTAGGTGATAGGGAGGAGCAAAGACCAAAGACCCTTCCAGTCGAGCTCTGAGGATATTGACTGAGAGATCACATGTCCTCTACACAGAACACAAGGTTTTTGCCTTCTGGCAGATGATACAAAGTTCCTCGCTGTAAACTCAGTGGTGTTAAAAACTCCTTTGTTCTTCCTCTATTGTTAAACACATCTGTGTGAGGCAAGACTGTATGGTCACTGGGAACTATATGCAGTTTTATCATCATGATCATCTTTTGCTAGAACTGTGAATTCATCTATGTTTGGAGCATTTGAGCTCAAGACAACTTTCCCCAAGGGGACAATGAAATAAACTGTAACATCTCCATGGGTGGAGTGTAACTACGTCAAATACAGAGGCATAGTTGAATAGTTCTAATAATTTCATATTGCACTTTACCTTACCAGTTACTTTACAAAGATTTGTTCTTGGAAAAAGTGTGAAGTCCTAACAAAACACTGTGTTCTTAAATTGTATAACATACTGTAGATGTATAGTTAAAGACTTGGCAAAGTCATTTTCATGTAAAAAAAAAATAACTTTGGGCTGTTTGTTGAACAGTAAAAGCCTTCTGAATGAAACTAAAACTAGTTTCTAAATCATTACAAACCAAATTAATTAGTATTTGAGAAAGTAATCAGCAGTTAAACCCACGATGAAAGTACCACCTCCACCTGTCACAGAGTTTATTTACTGCTTTCATGCGCTTGTGTAAAATATGATACAATTATCATATATCATACAGTACTTAAATGTTCCGAATACTATCATCATGTAGGATTCAGCCTGTCTGAAGCCTCTGTTTTGCTGGACTTGGATATTTTCTGAAGGTTTTCGGAAAGACAGCATCCTCTGTAGTCAGAGGATATAAAAAATGTAGCACATTAAAGAGTCAGTTACACAAAAAACCTCAGCTGTAAGGTTGTAGCAACAAAATAACTGAGTGTACTGAATTAAGTGTGTTTTCTCTCGCTAATGTACCCAACCTTAATCTGAAAAAGCATATTTTCTAAAAATTTTGATTGAACGAGTCCGGTGTATCAGTAAAAAATGTGTCTGTGGCGTCAAGTGGGAGCACACACCAAAAGCAACATTAAGCACACGGAGCCAGCACCTGTCTCATCTGTTAATCATTCACTTTTTTATTAAACCACCAGCTGGAGGCAATGGGAATGTTGTGTTCAGGTAGAAAAAGCATCATGAACAGCACACACAGGCAGCACTGGGATGGACAAAAGACCAGGTAAACACACACACCTGCGAAGCATTCACACAGTCGAAGGATGGAGTGTGGAGAGTTCATGTGTGTTTTCTGTGTCAGAGGGTATTAAAATAACCCTGTCGCAGCTGATGCCCCCCACCCCACAGTGTTTCTTGTTGTGCATTTAAATGTTTTAATTGTCACGCTTCTTGTTCTCCTGTCAGGCACTAAGATCCACACGCTTGTGTGAACGTCACAATCTTTAAATCAGACTACATTACTCTATATCTCTGGAGTGATTGTCCCTGCAGAGCAGAGTGGGACTGCGTAGGAGCACTTTCAAGTAAACAATAAACAGCGAGCGCAGCTGCAAACAATGCAGACGTGCTCTGTATCTGGTTATGCAACAGGGACGCCCCTCGTGGCGGGGGCAGCCGGAGGGACTGTTTGTCCGTGTGTGCAGATTTCAGAAATTCAGAGGCAGATTTACACACTCACATGCGACACACACTGACACACAGAGAAATACATGAGGAAACAGCTACCACCAGTGGTTACAATCTGCAACTGCATTTTCAAAATACAGATTCAGCTTCAGGACACTTTTATGTTGCGGCAAACAAACGGCCAGCACACAGAACAGAACATATGTAAATGAGCAGCCCTGGAAGTGGCATCAACATATTTTTAAAGCCTAAAATCTACACCCCTATAGATGTAAAGTTAACAATTATTCTACTCTATGTATCTTTAGGAACATTTTCCAGCACGCATAGTTTCTTTAAACTCATTCCTGTTTTCATGAGGTACAACATAAGGGCAAGAAACTACAAAAGAAAAAACAAAACCCTTTAAGAAATAGTTCAACAGTTTTGAAAATAAGCTCACTCGCCTTGTTGTCACGTTAGGTGAGAAGATGCATGTCTGTATACTCAATATGAAGCTGTTTTTGTGCAGATTAAACAAACAAGGTGCATGCAAATCAATGTAAAGACTGAAAAAAAGAGACTTTATAGCTTTATAAAGTGGTAGTGGTTCTTGGCTCAGCAGAGTTGCTTCCAAGTGGAATTAATGAGTGTTTAGAACGTGGCAGACATCTTCTCGTCTAACTCGACAAAAGAGCAGGTAAATGTTTTCTTCCCGAATAAACTACTCTTTAAATGTGTGCTCTTGGAAATGTGAAATAAACACTACAGTGCACCTAAGATAAAAGCAGAACAATATAAATATCTCTCTTTAATAGCAGCCAGCATTTGTGAAGAACATTTTAGATTCTGATCTGAATCAACTCAAGAATTAATAAGCTGAGGTTATAAACTACAATATGTAGGGAGCCAAAACAAGTACAGTCTAGTCTCTTTCACGTTAACTGCTGCCCACGCCAAAAAAAAAAAAAAATAGAAAAATAGAGCAGAATGACCAGGTTAGCTCTCACAGCCATACAGAAAAAAACCCAAAACACATTCATAAACATTAAAGGTGGAGAAGCATATCTGTTCATCATTAATGGACACGTTTAATGTCGAGGTTGCTCTTTGTGACGTTGATGGTGCTCAACACGTTAGATGAGGTCATTAATACTGTGCAATTATCAAGTTTGATTATGCTTAAAATTGCTTAAAAAAAAAAAAGACTCCTCACATGCATAGATACCACGCCCCCTGATACACACACACACACACACACACGCGCACACACACACACACACGCACACATCCACACACCCACCCAGTTACCCCCACACCCACCCGAACTACACTGTAGTGACAAGTCAAGGCATCATAAGTCCCACATGAACTCCACGAGACATCGTGGAGGTTAAAGGATGCAAAAACATGACAGAGACAAAGACAAAGAGACTAAGAACAATCTTGCTTGTGGATGGCTGCAGTTAAGCATTTTTCAAAAACAAATATACATACAGTACATACATACAAATATATCTGTCAATTTATAATACAGTTAATTATCTTATTCATAATCATCTCTTAAATAAATCATGGTTCATTGCACTTTGTTAAAATAATTAATTATATGATTTTTACTTAAAGGCAATAGTGTGATTTTTTTTTTTTAAAGGTGAAAAAGATAGTGTACCATAAGCCTGATTTAGGATAACAGTAAAAATAATAAGATCTGTAATATACATACTGTATATGTAAAAGACCCTCACCTCCTCATATACATGAGTGGATGTTCATCCCCATATATGTAGCATGTTCTTCTTGATATGACACTCATGCATGCTTGAATGCCAGTTTAATTCATATCACGTCTCCACGCATACATATATACATACAATATTATAAAATAAATAAATAGAGGAAAACATTCTGGGTTTGTGGTTGAACGGTTTTTGGTGCAGTCTTTGACCAACCGTTGCTCTCTGCGTGTTTGAGTTTGAGTCTGAGGGGATCAACAGTCGCCTGAACCTCCCTGAAAGGTGCACCGGAGGGGTGGGGGGGGGGTTGCCTTTGTTTGTGTGTGGGGACGTGAATGCGTGCGGACGGTTGTGAGTGAGATGGGAGCAGGGGGTGGGGGTGGGACCAAAGTCTTTGGCCTGAGGAGAAAGTACAGCAAGTCGTGTTGTGTTGTGTGTGTGCCTGCACTCTGTCGTCCTCCAGTCCAAGTCACCGCTATGAAAGTGTCCGATTGTCTCAAACAAGAAGCTCAGTCACAGGTTCTGTCCGGATGCACCCTCCGTCTGGGTGTAGTACAGCAGGGATTCTGACAGCGTTCAGGCGGGGGTGTTGGGGGTGACACCCGTCTTTCCCCCCCCCCCCCCCCCCCCCCCCCAGTGTAAGGGGCTCACTGACTGACGGACTGACTGGGGGCTACAGGATGGAGCAGAACCCTCTCTCCACCTGCCTCTGCGTCCCCACTTTCCCTCATCTCCCTCTACGTCACCACTCCATGCGTGTCCACGAGACAGGGTGGAGGGTCTGGGTCTCCACCGGGCTCAGCGGGGGCTACATGGGTCCCTCGTTGTGGCCGCTGTGGTTGCTCCTCATCAGGCCCACACAGTTCTGCTGCTGGTTGAGCAGGTGGGACGTCTCGTTGGCCACCGCGATGGCCACGGCGGGCGTGGTGCTGGCGGTGCTGGCGGTGCAGGCCGTGGCGGTGAGGACGGCTGGGCTCTCCACTCCGTCATGGAGCTCTGTCAGCGTGAGCTCGATCTTGGTGAACTCACTGTCTGTTGACTGGGGAGTCTTGTCCATCCGCGACGCCATCACTGCGTTCTGGTACTGTTGGCGTGATACCTAGGAGGTCAAACAGAAAAACAGTACTTTGGTTGTTTATGTGGATGTTAAGTTTAACATCATCAGTACTGGGGGAAAATGCTGTTCAGTTCATGATATCCACAACTGGATTCACTGAACATGCCTTCTCTCTATGACACAACCACAATCACCGGTAAAGCGAACAGCTTCCTGTGTTGAAGTGATGTGGATATTTCATGTTATGTCGGGAATCCATCAGTCCAGAGAGAAAACCTCTGAATAACTCATTTATCTTGTGGAAATTATCCTGTGGATGGTGTGTAGTTAAGGTGGCCGATAACCATCCATGAGGAACATCTGGAGCTTAACTGAACATCTGTTGTATTTTCAGTGTGTGCCCCCCATGTTGCTACTCGGTTTGTGTCTTTTTTCAGCCTGTTCAACTCGCAGAACAGCTGTCAGTGAAAGAGCTCACTCTGATTGGCTGTTAGGGTTAGTGCAACGACTGAGCGCACGGGAAGGGATGACAGGAAGTTAACTCGACATGTCACACTGAATCTCTTCTCACGGGTCATCTTCATTTCTTTAAAACAAGCGACACTTTCACGGCGTGTTCATGTTGAGTGATGCAACTGATCATCGTGACTCGGGTTGGCCTGCTCTGTTTGACGTTAAAAACACACGGTACACGCAGCTTTGTCAACCTTTTCCTAATATCAGCGGCCTTCTGCTTGTCCTTCCAGTTTCAGGTACCGTTTTTGATGTATTTTCCATCGTTTCTTCTGTTCTGTTCTTTGCATTTGCATCGTATAAAGCACTATGTGTTTCATTTGGTTTGCTATAAAAATAAAGTCTGATTAACAGATTGACTGAATGTCAAAAAACACTGACGCCGAAGTTCATTCATGTCATTTCTCTACACGAAGAAACATGGATGAGTGCAGCTTTAGATGTATCTGTAAAGTCATTTTACTTCCTTCAGAAAACATTCACAAACAAATTTCCTTTTTTTTTAAGAATCTCTTCTTTTTGGATCCAATTATTAACCAGTAGTTGCTCACTTTTGGTGAACTGCTGTAAATTAGAATTAGAATTACAGTGAATTTGTTGTTCATTTTAATCAGTAGTGCTGTGTAGTTCACCCAAAAAACTGGGACATTTTAAAAATAATAAGCATTGGGCTTAAACGAGTTGCAAATCATTTACCCAGCAAGTCAGCTTTTTGAAAACAGGGTTGTATTAACCGCCGCTGAGACGCCGGCAACGGTCGTCAGCTTCTGTTGTTGGTTAAAGTCTGTGAAAAGACTTTTAACATATGTGAATACAAACACTAACCATTACTCATCTCACCTGTTCGGCTCTCTTGTGCGTGTTCTCACCTTTATGTACTGCAGGTCTGACCGCGCCCTGACAGAGTAATCAGGTACGTAGATATGAAGGAAGGAGTTGAGCTGGTTGTTGCTGCTGCCCAGAGTCGGGGTGATGGCGTCTATGCGATCGCTCCTGTTCAGAGAATCTGAGTGGTTCAGTCCAAACGGCCGTGGAGGAGACTTGTTCTCTATAAGAAGGGGAAAGAGTGGGACGATGGTCAAAGTTTAGAAGCTGTGTTTGAGCCTAGTCTAAATTATATGCTATTCTACTATCACTTATGTGGGGTGTTTCAAAATGGGTAAAATGAGTTGTGATGAATGGAATTACAGCTTTGTAGAGACCCTCATGTGGGACTTACTGAGCTGTAAGTTTACATGAACTGTAAAATCTTAATGTGACCAATTACAAACGTGACGTAATACTGTGAAGGACCAAAAATGCTAAATAAATAAACAAATATACAAAAAACATAAATTATCCAATATGTTTGCATTTACTCATGTGTGTATTTAGCTACTGTATTTGGATTTATATCCGTTTATTTCTCCAGTTTTAGTTTTCCAGTTCTAACCTAAATGACCTCATCCAGGGGTTCTAAACCACACGAAACAAACATGAGGTGCCAAACTTTCAGTCACTATAGGTGGATGTCTTAGATTTGGAGAATATGACAACAGGGATGAACTTGGTGTCTTTACATTGCTGTGCAGCAGAAAACATTGTTGGCTAGTTCAGTTTAGCTTGTTACAGTAACTGAAATGTCAGTAATTCATCCCCTAGACTTGAGGAGCATGAAAACCGGAAGCTTGCTGTTTTCAAGCCAGTCAGCTGCCTCCAAAAGTAGATCAACCAGTGGACTTTCACTTAAAAGCATCACTACGGGGCTATTGTGAGTAAAAGTTTGGGGTAGCTTGTTTGTTTCATGTGGATTTGGTAAGAAATTAATTGCTTCTGCCTGGTCCTGCCTGCTTGTTTTTAGACCTACGTTAGAAACACCCGGCTCATAGATATAAACAAAAATACAGCAATAAAAAATGTAGACATGAATAAATCTGTAATTACATTAACAATCATAAATAAATGCAAAAATGTCCATCTATCTATGCATTTTTTTTCTTTCTTTCCTTCTTTTTTAGGTTTTATGGGTTTTGGCCCTTCATACACATCAGTATCAGTCTAAGTAAAGACTGAAAGGGGAATTTAAACAAGAACAAGACCGTGTAAGTGTAATTGTTTTTCAGGTGGAGCTTAACAGCAGAGCTAAGAGTTCAAACTTGAGCTTAACTGGACACACCAATTTCCAGCTCTCATTTGAACGTGTGCTAATAAATGAGGTGTCACACATTCAGCACCACAGTAGCAACTAATTCATACGGATTTTGGCTGGAATTCTGATTTTTGTTGTATGCATACTAATGCTAAAAATGAGTTAAAAGTTTGGCGTTTTAAGTATTTTCCAGATTTAATATGTTACAACGTCGATAACTCTGTAACTAACTGAGGTGCTCAGCAGCTTCGGAGGCACTTAAGGTCCTCTGTGTTTTTCCAAGTCAAGTGTTAGATCTTAACGCAAAGCCTTGCTATGATGTATGGAAATCTAATTTTTACGCAAGTCTTCAAGCAAAGGAAATCTTATATGGCAGGTAATGAGTTGGGGGGGTCTCCAGTGATGCTGCTTCCTTCTGTGTGCTCCCACATAGGAGAGTAATTGTGTTTTTTTCTGTAATTTTTAATTAAAGCCAGATTATGTTTTCCACTTCTTAAAGAAGCCTTGTGAAAATCACACACAACAAAGTGGAAACGGCTTGGCCAACACTAATGCTACTACGTGGACTGGAATCTATGTAATCCCATGTTGGAATATGCGTGTGAGTGTGTGTGTGTGTGTGTGTGTGTGCGCGCATGTGTGTGTGAGTGTGTGTGTGTGTGTGTGTGTGTGTGTGTGCGCGTGTGCAGACGGAGAGCCAAAGACCCGGCATGTGAACTTTTGTGGATTAGTACTCCAATTTCTAGTGGCCGAAGGGACCAGGTCAACACAAAAAACTGTGGTGTGATGTGTCAAGAACACACACACATAATGCATTCATGTACACACAGACACACAATCGACAGTGTGCACGGCACAGCATCAAACTGGGTGAAGGAAACACGTGAAGAGGCACAATGTGGGTCACTGCTAAAGACAGAAAGTGAGCGTATTTGTTCAACAGCATTCCCACAAACATGTGGGTGTGTTTGTGCTTGAGGCAGCTCGTCTGTAGTTATGTGCACTCTGTGTACACGGGCCCATCCATGTGAACACATGTATAAGTCTGTGTCTTTGTATGTGCGCTCAGCGGTGTCCAGCAGGGGGCTGTAGCTGCAAGTCTTGTTTATGTAGTCGGAGGGTTAAAGGTTAGGGGCGAGGGGGGCGGAGCCTGGTTCCACTCTGGGGCCTCCAGTTTGCAACACCATTCAGCCACTTGACGAATGGCTCAGGGGGTGAGGGCGTTATAAGTCTCAGTCTGAATTTGTTTTCCTCTTTCCCTCTTTTCTTTTTTACACACACAGGTTTTCACTACATGTTGCATTCAGGGAAAAACAGACACGCAAGCACTTCAAAGCTTTGCTTGTCACAAAAACCCATGAAAAAGTTATTAATGATAAAAGACACTCGTGTGAGTTTATACAACCTACGTAGGTTAAATTGTGTCATCAAAACATTATGTTTCAAACTCTCAGATTTCACTTGTCAGTGAGACGGGATTATATTAGTTTGGCAGGTGTGTGTGTAAAGACAGAAAAAGCCACTGTACCTGGAGATCCTGCTAAGGATTCGGCTCTACTGACAGCAAATGTACGAGACAGGGACAGGGGCACTTGGGACAGGGAGGATGATTCAAGAGAAGGACAGAAAAGGAGAGAAGAGACTGTCAAAGTGCAGAAAATATATTGGAATACACACAAATAATCAGCTTGGATCAAAACTGGAAGAGGAGTTTCAGTCAGGAGCAAAGTGCCAATCATCTTTTCTGCTACTGAACAAGTAAAGATTGAGAGGTCATGCAAGGCGTTGTGTCTCATCATTAAACGTTTGATTTGACTTCTAAATTTTGAGTGCCTCACACACCACAGGAAGGATGTTGTAGCGTTTCACCAGTAGGTGTCTCTCAGATCCCACCACCCAAGAGAAGCAGAGCAGGAAATAGTACTGTAGTTTATGAATGAACTGAGAGAGCCGAGTGAATCGACTGGTGAGGCTTTTTCGTTCGTGACGTTGTGATGACTCTCTGCAGTAAGCACAACGGACACATTCGAGACTCGTTCTAACACTATTTTACATTTCTGGAAAACAAGTGTTTCCTCGTTCAGTCTTAAGAGTGACGAATACTGTCAAACTCCTTTTTATTTGTATTTTTGAAACAACCAGGTAGGACTATTCCTCTGTAACACGGGCGATATTTCACCAGTGTGTGCTTTTGTAACGGCTGTTCAATGAAATTTGGGAAATCGAAATGTCTAACTTCCATCCGGCAGGGTCACATTTCCTTGTTGAGATATATAACATTAAATAGTACTGGTGGAGCATCATTAGCTAATTTATGTCTTGTATTAAGTCAAACTACATAACTAATGATGAAATTTGATTCATTTTAAAAGGAAGAGTTTCAGCCTCCTACTTATGAGTTACAGCAGCTGTTTTTTCTTTGTTGGTAGTGACTTCAGACACTCCGATATATATGCCTATATAATTATATGCCCCTTTTAAGTCAAATAGCTCCAGATTTACATCAGATGCAGTGGTAACTTAATACAGATATATTTAGATTTTTATCTTTAAATACAGTCCCAGAATTGATAGAGCATACATATGTGATATGTTCAGAGAATATAAACCCAACCAGAGCTCTTAGATCCAAGGACTCAGGTCAGCCGGTCCAGTCCAGAGTCCAGACTAAACATGGAGAAGCAGCATTTAGCTGTTATGCTGGAAACAAGTGGAACAAACTGCCAGTGGAGATTAAACTTTCACCAAATGGAGACATTTTTAAATCCAGGTTAAAGACATTTCTTTTCTCATGTGTCTATGCATGAAATCTGCACGATATCTTTTAACTTATCTTGACTGTTGCTTGTTTTTAAATTCATTTAAATGATTTTATTTGTTTCTCTTTATATTCTTTTATGTATTTTTAATGCTTCTTGCACTCCCTGCTGCACTGGTTTTATTTTATGTAAAGCACTTTGAATTATTTGTACATGAAATGTGCTATATAAATAAATTTGATTTGATTTGATTTTGATTTATTTAAGTTTGTAACCACAGCAGCTTTGTCCTTCATTTAATCTGAACCACCCGTAATGTGTTCAAGGAGGCTTAAATCAACATATGTATCTGACAAGGATTTAATGGGTTTGTGAAATTTTGTTAGCTTTTAAAGATTCTCTACAAATGACTAAAGATTAAACTCCTATATCGATTTTCTAATCATTGATGTACATCTCTTGCTTTGAGCTCTAAATGAAATCCAGTAACCAGAGGAGTTTCCAAGTCTTCCTTGCAAACGCTTCATAATTTATTTCTCTTACAGACTATCTCAGAAGACAGTCTGAGAAGCAGGGATTTTCCCTCCCACTGGTTATAGACTTCCTGGTGGGAACAGATTTATTCAAAATAGACATGAAATTTGTCTGAAAATATTCTCGAGCCAGTTAAACATCTGGAATCAGAGTTACTCTGCTAAACTCACCATCAAGTAAGTCATGCAGGAAAGCCTTTGATGTCTCTGAAATATATTTTAAAAGGAACATGGTTTTACCATGGGATACACATTAATAATGGTGCTGTTGCAAAATATACCAGATAAAGTGTTTTTAAATGATCTGTTTGTTCTGATTAAATCAAGGGAAGTAGTTCAGCTTTAGCCTGGTTGGTTGCACAAGGTTTAAAGATTTACATGTTAATTTACCACAGTCTGAGGTCTCTAAAAGCCTGACCTAAGCCACCCATGAGGATGAATTTTTCTATTATTCAACTCTTGTTAAGAATCTGAAATAGACTTTAAAGCATCCTTTGAGTCTGATAGGATGTGTAACACCACATGAGCCTACACATAGTTTAGCTTAAATTACAAAGTCATAGAGCTGCTGAACTTAGATTTAACATACACGGTACATACATGATCCGTTCTGTAGATTTCATAGTCATCAACAGAAATTGTGTTATCAGTTATAGGTCTCTTAATAGGTCTCAAAGTTTCAGATAGTATCATCATGTCAGCATTTGTTGATTTGCCCAGATCTTGATGAAAGCTACTTTAGGAACAAGACAGCTCGCATTCAGATGGCCTTTTAAATTCTAAGGGAGCAGGTAAGCTTCACAGGTTTGAAGCACACATTAAGAGTCTAGTCTGGAAATGAGAACGGTAACAAATGATCATTCAAATGAAAAATGATCTTCTCAAAAAATAGGTCAAAAAGGAACTAAAAGCGAGCATTTCTGCCACCATTACATGCTTGATAAAAGTGTGAATATTTAGGCCCATACCTTCTTTATAACCTTAATTCTGGCCGAAAAGAATCTACAACATATCCCACAGTAAAAGTCTTATTCTGAGTAAAAAAAAAAAAAAATCCCTGTTTTCTTTCCTCCTCACTGTAAGATTGATTCAAACAAAGTGGATAATCACATAACCGTAAGACAAAGACCAGTAGCTCTCACCAGGTGACACTGTCAGAGCCAACATCCCATAGAAGGAGAACGGTCCCGCTTCAAACTTCATCCCCTCTTTTCCTGCCTCCACCTCCACTTTCCCCTGTGATCAAGAAAACACACCCAGAGTTACTTAAGTTAAGCATATTACATCTCATTCATACATGTTTTTACACAGTAGAATTGCATTTTCTTAACAAGTTTCTAATCATATAATTAGTTGGAGAGACATTTATTTCAGCCTTTTTGTGAATGATTCACAATATAGCTTCAAACATAGCAATCATGGGCTGCATGGTGGTGCGGTGGTTAGCACCGTTGCCTCACAGCAAGATGGTTCTTAGTTTGAATCCCGGCTGGGGCCTTTTTGTGTAGTGTCTGCATGTTCTTTTAGTGTTTGCATGGGTTCTCTCCGGGGACTCCCTAGCAGTGACTGTGAGCGTGGCGATGGACTGGTGCCTCTCACCCAATGGCAGCTGGGATAGACTCCAGCCCCCCCGCGACCCTAAATTAGATTACGCGGGTATAGAAAATGGACGGACGGATGCTTTCTACAGCCCCAATGCCAAAAAGTTTCAACACTGTGTAAAATGTATATAAAAGAAGAATGTAAAACTGATAAATCAACATTCATGAACACTTTCAGAAATCATTGTCTGTGAACAACAGTCCACCTCCTTGCCAAGGCACCATATCCCCATGCTCCCCAGGTGCTGCGAATGGCACCCCCCCCTCATACTGTGAAATAATTTGATTTGATGAAAAAGCTTGATTTGGTGGACTGATACTAAAAGCATGTTTATGTCTTAAATATACAGTAAGCAACAGAGATGAGTGCACCTCTGTTCAGTGTCATTTCACTATCAAATGATTCAAAAATTGTACAAGCTTTCAAAAGTGGCATTATTTCTGCGGATGAGTATTTCTTCTTATGAATGATCCAATACACAAACTTTAAAAAGACCAAGATAAAACCACAGCCCTTAAAGTAAAACCACCATTAAACAAGGGTGAACATGCCTGTGATAAAAGCCAGAAAGCCTGTGATCACTGAAACAAACAAGGATCTCAGCCTAACTGAAAAGAACCTGTGAACTCCTTAACTTTCTCTGAACTTTTAGACTGAATCTTATCTGCACGTCGGTGTCATGTGGAAAAAGCTTTACAAGAGCAGTCATCAGAAGAAGAAACGACAGCGAGAAAAAGACTCAATGACAGCATCACCAACCAGAGCTACAGTGGCAGAGGATTTAACACCCATCTGAAAAACAGATGAGCGATTGCTTATCAGTTCAATTTGAGGCTCAGACAGTGTGAATGATGCCAAATAATCTCATTCTGCAGGGATGGGGTCCAAGAAAACACTTCTCTTCTACACAGAACCGACAAGTTAAACTTGTTCATCTCCGCTGGGGTCCAACGTGTTCGGCATGAGCCTGATCAGAAACCAGGACCACAGTGGATTCACAGTCCTGACGGAGAAGCTCAGAGGTGTGACGACATGGGGCTGAACGAGGGCACAAAGTGCCCTGTGGAGGACCCTTTAAGAAGCAGACTTTTAAAAGAATCCCACATGAGTGTCTAAAAAAATGTTGTGTGACTGGTATCTTCCTTTGGACTGAGTCTGTCATCAGAACAGAAGAGATTTAATCCAAAATGTTAATTGCTGATTGATATTTGACAGCGTTGGACTCACTCTGTTCTAAACTGCTTTGTTAATCTGTTCCTGTGTCGGACGTCTGAAGCAGAAGACCCGATGAGAGCATCCGCTCAGATTTGATACAGTTTTATCACACAGTGGCATGAAATCTGCATAAATGATGAAAATCTGAAGATCATCCTGTATGTATGATATGTAAAGCCAGTGCACTAAGATAAAGCAATCAATGTTGCTCTGACAGCGGGCTTTTGTAAACTTGACACGAGTTTTTTTTTTTTCTTCCTTATTGAGATGAATGAATGATTGTATTACAATGAATTAGGCTGTAGTTGGCTTGAATTAGTTTGCACATTTGAATTGCCGTTGATATGACTCCTACAAAGATCTTCTAGAGCTCACACTCTCAGTATCAGCAGAGTAATGGGTCTTTCTGGGAGGATTTTTAGCCAATCTTTTTTATATTCTTTGGAGGGAAATCTGGAAGTTTGCTCGCCCTTTGCTGCACTTCAGGGACTCACATCCACAAACACGTACACACAGCCGAACCAGCTGCCATAATACAGAACACATAAGATTGGATTATGAAGCACTTAGAGGGAGAGAGACAAGGCTCTCTGGTACGAACATCAACACACAGCTATGTTTTCACAAAGGTCTATTATCAAGTCTTATGGATGCTTCTGATTGGTCTCAAATTCTTTCTGCAGTTCCCTGCAGCGCTGTGATCTCATCATCATGAAGTCATCCTGGGATTACAGGGGGGTTCTCGGGACACTGGCAGAAGCCAAACTCCACATAACTGTGGCAAATTCTCCAGGAAGCTTGGAGCTACCGAGCTGCCAAGCTTTTCTGTCAAGTTAAATCAGTTTATTCACATCTGTTGCAACACTTACAGTCCGTGCCAGTGTGGTTTAAAAGCTCACATCCAACAGTATAATTCAAAAGAATTTTGTCAGTTGGTGTTCCGAACACAAGGTTCAACCTTTGTTGGTCATTAATTAGTCAAATTATAACTTCATCGTTTACTGAAACAGACCTAAAACCTGGTAAACTTGTTTAAAAGATGAGCAAACTTACACAAACTCAATTCAGTCTCAAGACTTTATACAGATTTCTTCTACCAGTAAAGTTATTCAGTAACTCGTCAGTCGAACATGAGCAGAATCAGTGACTATTGAGCCTCTTATGATGACTTATAATCATTATAAACATTAAAAATTCGGACTCAATGTTATTAAATCATAATGATGCAATGTTTTGGACTAATTAAAGGAAGTAGTGGGCTAAAATTCCAAGACGCCTATTTAGCATACAGATGAAAACTAAACTTCACCTTCTTATTTGGCTTTAAGAATCTATCATGTAAAGAGCGACTTTGGTAAAGCACCTGTTTTTCCATAGAAATGGCTTTCAAGTAGGTTTTTTTTCAATTTATCCATATGCGTGTTAATGGCCTTTCAGATGGTGGAAAACCTGAGATCTGTCAAAAAGCTTACTAACGCAGCACTGGCAACACCAGTCTACACTGCAGAGCCACACAGACAAAAGAAAGGATGGATAAAGGAGAGTCTACAATAAAGAGATACAATATGAGACAATATGACACCATAGAGACACATTTAATAAATAATAATGACTATGTTCCGAATCTTCTCCTCCTGTACCTGTAAGCTTTTAAATTTATCTTCCTATAACATCCAAATTATGTTGGTTAGATTGTATCGATAGATTTATAATGAAAGATGTGGCTAAATAATACTAAAGTCTATGTAGCAGTGAAATGGGCTTAGGACAGGATAGGGTGGTTGGTTTTTAATGCCTTTATATGATGTCAGTCTAACCCAATTTAAAACAGGTGAATTCATGTTTAGAATTCCTTTAAATGTTGCTAATATCAAATGAATCAATAAATGCTTGAATAACCCAGATCCCACACTGTGTGATTCTCTGCTACCCCTGATGAAAGGTAAGTGAAAGAATTATGGGGGTACTTTTGAAAACAGTAGTCTTGCATCAGTGTTGTCGCCATGGTATTGGGAGCAGAAGAAATTTAGGATGATCAGCTTGCAGAGTGTGTCTGCTGCTGCAACCTGCATCTGGAACGTGGCACGCGGGGACGTATTGATCAAAGCGAACTAGTAAACATAATGGTATAACTTTCAGCCTGTCAGCTCATTAAACGTACTGTCCGTGATAATTAGAATCAGTCGCATTGGACTAAGATGCAGCAGGTATCTTCATCGTATACTCTAAGCACATCAGATATGATGTGGCGCCGGCAGTCAACTTATATGACAAATGAAACATTTACTTCCCTGTTAAAAACTTTACTAATCGCATCATTGCGTACTTGGGAATTATTTGTGTTTTTATACGTTGTTTTGATTCGTTGAGTTTTGTGTTTTTATGTCTAAACTCTACAGTTGAATTTTGTGGATTTTAAAGACTCTGTGCATTTAAAACTAGCTCCACTATAAACTCTGCGGTACGTGGTACTTTGAAAAGTTGCATCCCTTAAGTCAGGCAGTTTTTATCATTAATAAACTGTTTAGCTTCACTATTATAAATCCAAACTGCTGTGCAGTTCAGTCATGCCTTGCATACCTTTAAAGGATGCGTGGCCTCTGTGGGAACAAACCCCTGCAGTACAGCTCTGTCAGACCGATGACCAAACTGTGGCGAAACTGTCACACCAAGGAAAACAACAGCTCGTGGTGCTAACAGCAACTTATTTAGTGGGATTATACAGTGTAGTGCTGTTTGTGCAGCTGGTGTGATTATAAAATGTTTTTATGTACGTATATTCTAGCTGTAAAGGTAACTTGACCCTAAAATAAGATAATTTTATTCTGCTGAAAATCAGTGATAGACATGTTGGAAACCTCTTTTTTTTCTTTTTCTAATTGAACTACTGGTGTATCCTCCCCTTTCCATCTGAGCATGTCTTCACACCTGCAGAATGAGGATGAAATAGTCCACGGGCTTGTTTCTGTGGAAGAGGTAGTGCTCTGTTGCTCGCTTGTTCTTCTCATCGTATTTCAGCTCCTGGATGACGTTTGGATGCTTCAACAAGCGCAGCAGAATCTTTTCTGACATCTGTACCGGTCCGAACGGCTCTACCTCTAAACAGACAGACAGAGAAAAAGACAAACGGTTTACTTTGGGATGAGTTTTTCACTTTTTTCTGACATTTTATGGCTTGAATCACATTCATAATCATACATGGAGTTGATCATTTTAATCAAAATCTAACTCTGCTGCTTGTGTCTGATCTGTTCTTGCAGCTTTAGAAATGTGAACAGAGGGTCTGTGCCCAATCATTTCTGCCACTTTCTTAAACCAGTGACCCGACACACCCATTTTATGCTGATTCTGGCCAGCTGTGTGGGGGTGGGAAAGAAGTTTGAACTTCTCTCTCCTGCAGCACTGCAACTTATGCTTGTTTAGGTTTGTAATTTTAGTTGAGGAGGGTAACACAATAACAGCTTAACATTCTTTTCAATGTTTGATTTTGTAGTCTTAATAATTGGGAGCATAAAAAAAAGGTAGTAGCAGGTTGACAACAAACCAACCTCTTCGATACTGTTGAAAGTGAGAAATGAGACTCACTTAGAAAACAGATTTCAACAGGGAACTAGTGATTTTTTTAGTCAAACGCATTAATAATGATTTATTAGAATGAAAATCCTGGTTTCTATTTTGTTTTATTAAAACTTGACTTAGTCAAGGAAGTCATTTTGAACATATTCTTACATACAAATGATTTACTTCTTTATCTATGAATAAAGAAATCTGAGTTTACTTTCATTCAAATATCAACTATTTGTGTTCACATCTTAATGATGTCATGTAAATGAAAAAAAAAAACATCATTGGAAAACTCAAAAAAGACTATTATAAGAAGTGTAAAAGTGATGCTGGCTGCCAGGTAACAGCTGATGGAGGGAGGGTGCATGACCATAGGAGCAGATTGTCATCATGTGAGATATATGTGAAAATGTCAGTGGTTCAAAGTGCTGCAGCCAAAGAGATGCTGAAAAACTTCACTGAACTTAATGTGAACTAAACACAGGTATGATGATTCATCACGACAGGAGACGCAGACACAGGCATGTAGAAGTAACGTCCATGTGAACGCCAGAATGAAGGTTTTCCCAGCAGAGAACTGCATTGTAACGCCATGGGCAGTGTTACTTATGGCTGATCAGTGTTTGTTTTTATTGTTCTGCTAACTTTTCCCTACAAGAGGTCTCCAAGTGGCACTGCTGCCTGGGTCGTCTTTGCCCGGTTGTTAAACATGTTGGAATGGTATAAGCAGTAATGTTTAAAGTTACACTGAATGGCACAACCTTGACAATATATGTGGAGCGTCTGTGCACACACGGTGTGCACTGGCCAGAACGTTTCTACATATTAAGCCAAACCCATCAAGCGGTCGACCACCTAAAGTAAGTTGCTATCGCACCCCCCTTCACCTTCCATTTGAAACATAATGTTTTAGCTTCTGTCCCTGTAAGGCCCCCCTCCCGAAGGTCCTATCAACTCCGGTCAGCTGTTTGCAAACTGGAGAACATGGCAGCTACCCATTCTTCACTGTTTGCGCCTAGATTGGTCTGAAACTAGGAGGAATGCTGTGGTGTGACTGGTTATCAGGTTTGGTTGGTTGAAAGAATCTCACACAATCCTTCTTTGTGTACAAGGTGTGACGAACTAGCCAAGAGGCAGAATGTTTAGCTAAATGTGTTTCACTGTGATGTCATTAAGGAAAAGAAGACGAAATTAGGCATTTCAGACAGTTCAGGAGCATTTTCTTCTGTTTGGAAACTATTCTACTTGATGAGGAAAAAGGGTTTTCTAACTTTGCAGACCTTCAATATTCACAAATTCCATAACACGCTGAAAGAATAGGGAAAATGTTTAATATGACCTCTTTAAGTATTTTTGCTGTACACATGCTGTATGAACTTATTCTTTTCTTTCTTTGTGCCAGACCTGTATTAAAACAACTTAAACACATCAGTGAGCCACAGCTTTGAACTTGGTGACACTGGAGTTTATTTTCAGTGAATCCCACACGCACCATCCTGCTGCTGTCAGTTCTCACATTGTTGTTTCTCACAAATCAAGGCTGTCTCTGAAAATAGTCCCTGACAAAACAGAGTGCTCAACGCTTTCGTGCAATCACTGAGACTTCCGTTTTACTCACGGCTTTAGAAAAAGATGTTATGTGTCATGATTAGATTTAGAGTGTCATAAAGCACAGAAACTGCCCCATCAAGGTGACCATTGCCCTCGTTTTAGTGGCTTATACTGCAATTTTAATCATTTTGGATCTGAGTGCACCTTTTGACCCAGTTTTCATTATAACTGACCCTTTTAAAACCTGGGTCAGCATCAAGAACTCATTCTTACACTCGTGTGGGAACCTTTTAAGTCATCACAGCTAATTTCTGATATTTTACAACTAATAAAACCTGTAGTGGGCTATAATTGTAGATCCAATAAAATGTTTTCTATCTACAGTCTTCAACTTGGCCAAAGCCTTTGACATCACATCTTTTCACAGTTACGCAGACAACAAACAGTGATTTCTCCTGACACAGGTCATTCAGATGTCACCTGCTTAAAGGCACATTTTCCTCAGTTCAACTCAAAATCAACACAAAAAGACAACTTTGTATCTTCTTATTGATGATGAATAAATAATAACTGTAAACTGGAAGGAAAATTCACCACCGACGCAAATCCACTGGACTCAGAGACAGAAACTGTTACGTATGATGGCAAAACTGCAAATCAACAGCAAATGGACGCTTTTTTACCCAACATAGACTCCAGTTATGTTGTACTTGAATGTTTAACCTCTAAAATGTAACCAGACGTTGTGAAAAAAAAAATGAAAAAGAAAAATCTCTCTTTCACTGTCCATTAAACGTTCCGTGTTGTTGGTCCCCGGTCTGCTCGTGTGTCGTCCACTGTCAGAAATCATGGGTCAGACCACAGTTGTTTAATCCTGTTTCCTTCAGCTATGACCCATCTAAAGAATAAAACTGCAGCTCTCACACTCCAACATCAAAGAAGTCTTCAGTTTGACAAAATCTTTAGTAACTCCCTCCTTTCGGGTGAAAATAAAAGTCATTCTGTTGCCTCCAGTTAGCTAAGAAAGCAGCAGCAAAGTGTGTTTGTGTTTTTTGTAAATACCTCCAGAAAATAGAGGAGGACGCCTTCCCAACTGCCTGGATTATTGACGACCTGACCACAGTTTGGGACCGGAGGGTTGTGCGTCTGCACCACAGATGCAGAGCAGAGGACAGCGCTGTCACTTTCTGCTCACGTCAGACTTCCCTTACAACTCAGAGCCCTGTCATCACCAGAAATAATCTGAAGACTACTGAATACTCAGGTGAATCAGTGATGGAATAATAATGATTTAAAAAAAAAAAAGGCAAGGGAGACGATTAGATGATTGTGAATTTTAGGAGCATATATAAGCTGAAGTCTATCTCAATCCTGGGAAAAGAGGTGGAGGTGGTGGAGGACTGCAAATTGTATCTTTACTGTTTTATTACTTTAATTTTGCATGTTGCAATTCTGTGTCTTTGTTTTCCCTCTTTGGTTTTAACAATAACTTGAATTTACCTTAACAGTCTCCTGCCCCTGTTGGACTCTTTGCTGCTTTTCTGTTTTGAGTAACCGGCCTCTGTCAAAGCCTTTGTGGACGCCTGATTTTAAAGCCATAATGTGTAATATTTCACGTTGTCTATTAACAAATTTGAGTCTTATCATTCACAAGTATTACCTCAATCGTTATTAATTACCTCCATCACAAAAGTGCAGTGTTCTTATATTCTTTATATTCAGCATACGAATGTACATAAGAGTGTTACACTCCAATGAATGTCTCCATGTTGCTCCGCTATTTTAAAACTACGGGATTTGTAGAAGGACATGTCATCAGCTTCGCATTTTCCGTTTCCACATCCGTGAAATATTACACATTATAGCTTTAAAGCTGCCGAATGAATAAAGTTATCATTATTATCAGGCAGCACTACAGATTAATATTCCATATATGAAGAATCCCTGTGTTGTTCTTGTGTTTTTATGGATTTACCTGTTAAATCTGTCATTAAAGCCAGCTTTCTCTTCGACTCTTGGTGAAGTTTAAATGATCTTGAGATGGCCACTCATGTGTTTATCACCTTTAGATTAATTCACTGTCATTCATGTGTTGGAATGGACCAGAAGCTAATATCAAGGCTACAATTTCAAGGTTCACGCTCCTGACTGGAACATGAAGTGTAAGCATGTTTCAGCTACCATGCCTCATCCTATCGGCTGGTTCTTATTCACACTTTTGTATTGTATGTTTTAAACTATTTTTTCTGTTTATTTCTTATTTTGAAACTTTTTAATATAACTAAACTGACTATTTTAAATCACCATGTGAAAAAATGATTAATGAAATGAGGACATCCTTTTAAAGAGGCATGTATTCAGGATAGAAATCACTAACAAGACCAACATATTGTTGTTTTTGATATTTAGATGACCACAGAATATAAATATCCTGCTGCTAGTATTTTAAAAGCCGCTACGTCATCTCGCCGAGCTAAGAAACTAAAACTTTTTCAAAAAGTATCCCAGTAGTTACTGGTCAGCTTTAACCACCTGTTGAGCCAATCAGCTCCTTCAACTCAGTGGCGGTGATATGTGTCAGCTGGCTGCAGGCTCCACCAAGAGGAACTAAACTCTCTAATAGCCTTTAGAGGAACTTAATCAACGCTTAGCTGCTAGGTCAAAGTTCTGAAGCAAATCCAAATGCAATGAAGCTGCTGCTGTAGTAGAACTTGATTATTCTGCTGCCTGTTCCATTTCCCAAGGGAAAGCTGGTGAAATATTCCACATTTTACACTAGTAAGTACAAAAGTATGTCGACTTGTGTGAGAACTGCGATCATAGGCCAAAAATGCTGGACGTGATGTCATTGAGGAACGAGTGTAAGCAAACAGGGTGGTGTTTTTAAAGCTGTGAGCGAAGATCGCAATGTGTAACCTTCAGTGCATGACATGCAAGCAAATAAACGCCTGCGTTTTTTTGGTTCTGTGCACAGTCTGCAGACATCCCGCGCCGCGCTCCCAAGAAGCCTTGCACCTCTTCACACACACACACACACACACACACACACACACACACATGCATACCAACACGCTTGTTGTGAGTCTTCACACAGCTCATTCCCTCACACACACATATTACAACGGATACTCATTCTACACACATACTCACTCCTCCTCCTCCCTAACACCCGCTTGCCCAAAACTCAGAGCCCATACAGGCACATGCTCACACAAAACAGCTTGTACACACACATATACACACACAGCAACTTTCCCCACAGTGAGGGACTGAGGGCACACTGGGGGAAGTCAAGCAGCAACGCAGCCCCACTTGCCTGTTGCTAGGAAACGCAGGGTAGCCAGCAGAAGCTGAGGTGATATTTTAACCTTCATTTCATTGTCAGTAGGCTTGAAGGCCGAGAAATCCTGCTTCCTTTCCCGATGGGTGATTTTCTTCTTCGTCTTGTTGTCAGCTGAGGAGGGAAAATGAAAAGTCACAACCTGAAACTTTTTCTCCATCAGTAAAAGATCAGTCCAAGACACACCACTGACACCGAGCCCGTCGTCCAGGGTCACAGGGTGCCTAAACTTGAGTTACCCAAAGCTTATTGCCTTTTCTGGAATCAAAGCAGTGGCGTCTTTCTCAGAAAAGGAGAGCTATAGGAAGCTACATTGTTACGACATTCTTACCACATTCTTAACATTACCGAAAGCCATATGTATTAGGGCAACAAACAGACTGGCACGTACTCCATGTATGTGGGCCCTTACTTATACCACTGGGGGTGAAACAAAACAGACGAGTGTAGTTTGGTGAGAGACATGACAAAGGGGTAAATACATTGCAAGAATTTCTTTAAACAAATAAATTAGGACTTAAAATGTTTTCTCTCTGGATGTAAAAATGCAAACAAAACAGGAACAATGCAATACATCAGGAGCTTTATGTCCTCATCAAGAGAGATAATCCCAAAACACAATTAACACATCGTCACACAAAGTTATGGAGTGTCAAGGGGACATTATTTAAAGCTCGCACGGTCAAGCTTTTTATGTACACAACTGTGTGTAATGAGAAAGTTTGTCACCTCAATGCAAAAACCCACAGAGGTGGGACGTAACACTATCATAAATTAAAGAATCTCACTGTGTTGTTCGTTTTTGGTTTCACCAATTCCTGATAAACTACTAACAAGATGCTCATCAGCTGCTAACCTGAGCTTGGTTCTTCATTGGATTTACATGCTTATGATATGATCTACCTAAGCGACCTACAGTGTTGTGTGCAGTTTTATCTGTGTGACACCGTGTCTGCGTCAGCCTCAAGTTACATCCAAACGCTAGTGAATGGTGACTTGAATGGAGTTTTGTGTACTCCAAACAATTACTGTATATAACACTAATAATTGTAACTAATTCATGTGCAGCAACAGCAACAGTAACTTATACTTTTAATTACAGCAACACAGAAAAAAGGGAATACATTGGAAAGGGTGGTGGGTAAGACAGCTGCGTCTGTACGTGGACGGGCAGAACGATGAGAACCGACAGAAAATGGTTATTTAGTAAGATTTAAAAGCAAGTCCAAGATTTTTTTGCTCTATTTGCAACATGTACACATTGGATACAAAACTGGCCAATCAGAATGTTTGCAGTCTGCGTTTGCTTCAACATAAAATTACATTTTGCATGAGGTACACATCACCCCATCAGGATTCTAAAGCCAAAGATTATGACATTGGCCCAGCTACGACATCATTGCCATGTAGATAAATTTTTAGGTGATTCAATTTTTATCATTATTATTTTGATGGTGAAACTGGTTATTTTTAACAGATCTTGGGAACTGAAACAAAAGAAACAAAACCAAAAGAAGGATTGGACGAACGTATGGACACAGAGAGGTTTTGGAGCCTGCACATGGTGGCCATCAGCAGCGCAGGACTTTACTGTCCTCCAACATTGAATGGAATCATATTTGTGCCAATATAACCAAATAAAAATTTCTTAAATATCAAACAAAAATATGAAACTGAAAGACAGAAAGGCTAACTTAAGCAAACAAAAAGTTGTTTTGTTGTTTCTTTTGTTGTTTTATAATACATCCTTTCTTTGATGAGTTTCCTCAGCTTCATCCTCACTGATCAGACCTTTACTCTGACTGTCATCAGATCTTTTGTTTGCATTTCCGACACAAAGGGGTTGATTCCCCCTTTTAAAAGACGGCTCAGATGTCGGATGGCACCCAGCGTAGCTAGCAGACTTTCCAGGTTTATGTTGTTGGAAACTAGGCTCTAATCAGCTATTAATTAGCTATACTGGATTCCTACAAGATTTAACAATTGAGTATTGATCATATGTCTGTCTTTAGATGCTTTGTCGTCTCAACTTTTAAGTAAAGTCAATCTTTGGACTATAACTTAATTTTTAACAGTGGCATTAGATAACTTTTTATCTATATCATTTGATTGTTACCCTCCCTGCGACTGCATCTTATGGTTTTTTGGGTCCAGCTCCATCCCACAAAATTGCCCCATAGAAAGAGTTAAAAGATACTTAAAACACGGATGAATTAGCTCCACTGAGTGATGGCTCACTGTGACTGATTTCCATGGCTTATTTTCATGCTTATAACAAAACTGTTATGACACGCACTTAACCAGGAATGAAGATCAGCCTTTTGCAGTAAAGCCTATCTGTTCACTAGCCATTTGGTTACTTAGCTATGGGTTTTTGGAGTTCAGCCCACAAGTACAAAGCTGGAAAGTCCACTGGCTACACTGGGCAATGTCTGAGGCACTGAGTTGTAACTCAAAAACATTTGTGCCAGAATTGCAATCAAAACAACCAGGTAGCGTAAAGAAGAGATCTGTCAGCTTAACTCCAAAGATGACGGTCTCCATCAGTAAGAAGGAAGCAACTGATAATAAAAGGATTTATCGTCAGACAAAGAACAATATTTTTTACAAAAACTATTTTGTTTGCAGTTACTCATTTTTACCTTTGAATTATCATTATTATATTACAGTTTTTTTTGTTTTTTTTTTACTTTTGTTTGATATTTAAAGTTTGGCACAGATCTGATTCCATACCCACCAGTTTCACTTTAGACAGCAACAAACAATGTCCTTCTGTATAGGCAGTTTGAGGCTGAGAAACACTTTACAGCTCACTGGTCACTGTCAGGAAGTTTGCTGTTAACGTTACATTTATAGGGGTGCAGTATAGGTCAACTGGTGGTGCAGGCATCCCATATACAGAAGCTGTAGTACCTCGACGCAGCCGCCCCCCTAGTCCCAGCCTACAGCCCTTTTCTGCATGTTTTCCCACTCTCTCTGACCCCTTTCCTGTCTACCCACTGTCGAACAGAGGTCACTTGTGCCCAAAACACCTTTAAAATAAAACATACTACATCTAGGATTGTGAGCTCTGAGAGGAGAACCTACTGTACAAGTCAGTCTCATCCAGAATCTCTGACTTGATGATTTCTTCAATAATGTCCTCCAGGGTAACAATTCCCAGAACCTCGTAGAAAGGGTCTCCTTCGCCTTCATTGTTCACCCTCTGAACTATGGCCAGGTGGGATTTTCCTAACAAAACATAGACACACAGGTTATGAACTTAGGGTCATATAATGATAAAGAAAGTTAAACATAGTTCAGGCAGTGAACACGAGGTTACTGTGGGACAAACAGGAGGAACCACAGATGGCCACTTCAATCTATACAGAACAAATCTGATATGTATTGTGAACTAATAATATATGTTTAATAGCTTTTCTTTTTTTTTTGGTGAAATAGGAACAATAAATATCAGATACGGTTGTGGGCATCATGATGCTGATGTTGCTTTGAAGTATTAAATGAGTCCAAATCGCACAACGGGCAGGCATAACTGTTTTTTTATTTTAGATAGATGACCAGCAATGCAGGACGTGGTAGTTAAAGTGTCAAACCGTTAACAGCGCTGGGAAAAAAAAAGGAAAATAACATCCAGCTAAATGGACAGACGGGGCGGTCAGTTAGACAGCTCTAAATTTCATCATATCAGCCCCTTTGGCCCTCCTTGCCTCCACATCTGTGTTCCCAGGACCCTCCTTGTGTGCTGTACCATCTGAAAAAAAAAGAGAAACAAACTGCCGTGTATTCAGAGAAGACTTTCAGGCAAAAACACTAAACAAATTCTTTGCCTTTTCTCAGCTTGTGATCATTTAAAAGGAATTTTCCAGAGGCAGGGGCTAATATTAGCCCCTGCAAAATGAAGTTTCCATTCCACCCTGGCGATATTCTCACCGAGCAAAGGAGCAGACTGGGCAAACCTCCGCTGTGTGATCAGATTGTCTCAAAATGGGCCGTTTGCATGCAGATACACCTGGATGTTAAAAAAAATGGAGGATGTCAGTGTGCACGTGTCGGGGTAGTACGTGCGGGTGTTTATTTTTAGTAAAAGCAGGTACATCGCTATGCTCTGAGGCTGGTTCAGCTAATGTGTTGGCTGCTTTGGTGCAGGCACAGAATCAAAGGACCTCTAGCTGATCATCCGGAGTGTTTTATTGCACTGCAGCTCCTGCTACTTCACGACACTATTGCAGCACACCAGTGTGAATTGGACTGAGGCTGAGAGCCTGAATTTGAGAATGTTGTGAGAGTGAGATGCAGAACTGATGGTTTGAAGAAACACACTTAAGTTATCACAATCGACTGGCTCCCCGGAGAGACGTATTAATAATGTAAACACAGACATGCCCTGAGATGAGGAATCTGTAAATGTAAGGCGACATACAAGCCTTACCTAACAGTCTTGCTATTTCTGTGAGGGTGTGAATGGATTTCTCAGCATATTGTTCTGTCACTGAGAGGTTGGATTTAGCAAAGACAAACATTAATGGAGCCTCATGGGTTAAAGCAGTGAGGCCTCAGAATTCCTTGAGCATGCAATTACTCTGAACTACCAAGGGAAGGAGAGTGAAATGAAGCGGCCAGCACAACACAGCACAGTGAAACAGATCGATGCACACTTACTTCTCTGTCATGGCGTCCACTGCACTCATGTCAGGTCTATAAACAAATCATACCCTGTTCATACCCTGTCGCCTTTATCGCTGGTTTGAGCATATATCAACTAATTTAATTACGAATTTTATTTTTTTTTCCTCATTGTAAAGAAATATTTTTCCAATTTCTGAAACATGCAATAGTACAATCATGAAGCATGGAGCTTTCTAGGAGCCCGTCAACCTACAAAAGATTATAAACCCATTTCCAAACAACATGAGTCCATCATTCTAAAATTAGAAAGGTTCTCCATATCTGAAAAATATATACAGAAACGTTAAAGATTGTTACCAATCTGCTGTGGAGTGGATGTCCTAGTAAGATCCCCCCCAAGGTCAGACTGTGCAATGCTCAGAGAAACTGCAAAAAACCCAAAGAGCTACATCTCAGACTCTACAGGCCTCAGTTAGCATGTTAAATGTTGAAGTTCATGACTGTACAGTTAGAAAAAGACTAAACAAGTATGGCTTGTTAGGGTTGCAGGAGAAAGCCTCTTCTCTCTAAAAAGAACATGGCAGCACAGCTTAGGTTTGCAAAGCTGCATCTGAACAAACCACAAGACTTCTGGAACAATGTCCTTTGGACAGACCAGACCAAAGTGGAGATGTTTGCTCATAATGCACAGCAGCACGTTTGGAGAAAATCAAACACCTCATACCAACTGTCAAGCACGGTGGTGGAGGGCTGATGATCTGGGCTTGTTCTGCAGCCACAGGACCTGGGCACCTTGAAGTCATTGAGTCCACCATGAACTACTCAGTATACCAAATTATTCTAGAGTCAAATGTGAGGCCATCTGTCTGACAGCTAAAGCTCGGCTGAAACTGGCTCACCAACAGATCCCAAAGAAAGAAAGATGAACTTTCCCGTTTACATGCACCTGTTTTCACATGACCAAATTCACAGTCGAGTGCTCCAGAAAAAGTAAGACACACACACTTTCACACCTGATAATCCACAAATCTTTAAATGTATCTAAGAATACAGAATGTTTCATATCCAAAGAAAATTAGATCCAAATATTCCTGAGAGATTTTCACATGTGAAACTATCATTTCATTTTATGACAATGTAACACAAACCAGACAGACAGATACAAACTAAAGACATCAATCAATACCACCTCTCAACAAAAAGTAAGCACATTAACTGATTATCCTTTCAGAGAGAACGCAGTGTTCTTGTTATTGTTCCATCTGCCACACATGTGAAAAACTGGTTCAGCTTTATCAGAAGATGAGGAACAACCAATAGGAATGTGTGTCACCTTAACCTCATCTGTCTGGCAGGTAACAAGATCCGACCTATGACCTTTATGTAAGCATACTGATAAAGCTGTGGAAGACATTTCTGAGACTAAGCACAATAAGTCCTGCTCTCCGAGCGACCACGTGCTCAGGCACACTTCCCACGCAAATGATACGGCACAAGTTGCTTGCTTGACAAGATGAATTAATCCGATCAGGATGTCTGTGGAGTATACTTTCCATCAGCCCCTCAGCCACGCAGAGGAGGTGACTTTAACTCTCAGCGATGGCGCTGTTGTGAAAGCATCGGGGGTGGCAGCATGGGTCGTGAGTTTAAAAGAAGAAAAACCCAAACAGGATCGAACTGAGTGGAAAGCTATTCAATGGAAATGACAAGAGAAAAGCGTGTTTATGTAAAGTTGAATGCTGTTTATTCTAGAGTCTGTCCCACGGGCTGCGATGTAAAGAGATGGAAATTTCACAAATTCCATGGAAAAGAATGCAAAAGAAAATAATGTTTTATTTATACCGTTCAGCATGTTGGAAGTCAGTAGCTGATATATTCAACAAGGAATGTTTTGATTGAACGTTTGTTTCATTTAGTAACACGACTGAGTTTTTATAAACTTCAATCACATCAGTAATCCTTGAATTTCAAAGTTTCCAAGTAACACTAATGTTGCATTTTTTTCAGAATTAAGACCAAATAGAACCGATTAGAGGGGCTTCACGGTGGTGTGGTCACCTCACAGCGAGAGGGTTCCAGGTTCAACTCCCGGCTGGGGCCTTTCTGAGTGGAGTTTGCGTGTTCTCTCCGGGTACTCCGGCTTCCTTCCACTGTCCAAAAACATGGACGTTAGGTTATGCATGCATGCATGCATGTTAGGCTAATTGGTGTCTCTAAATTGTCCCTAGGAGTGACTGTGACTGTGATTGTGATTGTGTGTGTGGTTGTTTCATTATTCTGTGTGTGGCCCTGTGATGGACTGGCAGCCTGTCCAGGGTGTACCCCGCCTCTCGCCCGATGACGATGACAATGAAGTTGACTTCTTTACATGGCGTCAGAGCAAAGACATACTAGCTTGTGGTCTTTGAACAATTGTGTGGTGACATTTGCTACAGTGCTGCTAATACTGAGTATAAGGCTCAGAAAAATGACTAGAGTAATTCTTTCTGCATCCATTTGGCTTGTGTGTCGTAAATCTTCCACTGGGTACCTCTGTGACGTACCAAACAGTGGTTAAGTGAAAACTTTCTCCAACTAAACTCGGACAAGACAGAGACTCTGATCATTGCTCCAGAAAACCGGATCCCACTTATTAGCCACCACATGGGAAGCCTTGGCTCATCCACCCAGTCGAGTCTCCGGAATTTAGGTGTTGCCTTTGATTCAGCCATGTCATTTCAACAACACACAAAAACATTGATCAGGAGCTGCTTTTTCCAGCTGAGGAACATCTCAAAGCTGAGAACCTTAGTGTCAAAGGTGGAACTGGAGATGATCATCCATGCTTTTATTTCATCCCGCCTAGACTACTGTGGAGCCTTTTAAAAAGCAGCTGAAGACCTTGCTGTTTAGACAGACCTTTAGTTAAGGTGAAGGTTTTTTATGACATTTTGTTTTATGTTTGATGTTGTGTTTTGATGTGTATGTGTAGCTGTGTGTTCAGTGTTTTTTTTTTTTCCTTGTTTTTTATTCTGATCTCACTGTGAAGCACTTTGTGAATCCTTTTCTGCGAAAAGTGCTATATAAATAAATTTTACTTACTTACTTACTTACTTACACACAAAACCCACATATTTGTAACCATACAGACTGATCGTACCGACTCCGATCAGAAAAACTACATACCAGGCTAAGATGTTAAGGTGCATAAGAACAACATGGATGTTTGTTTTGAGGGGAAAATTTGCAGGAGAATTGCTGTTATCCACACCTCTAGAATGTAATATAGACCAATGCAGGCTTGTGAATTATAAACTTGAGGCCTGAAATTGGTATACACAAAACCCAGAAGGACATGCAAGCTATGTAGCCAGCTTTATGCTTCTACTTTATTCCTCTAGAGCAGTGAAAAAATAATCAGTGCAGGTGATATCCGATAATAATACAGAGACATGAAAAGATGCTGCTCACAGCGCAGACAGACAGACGAGAAAGAGCAGCCGGCAGCATGCAACGTAACTTCATTCTATTCCTTTTAGCTTACGTTTTGAATTGCACTCAAAAGGTTATTTATATGTAAAGTTTAATAGCAGGCAATTGCAATAGCCATTACATTATTACAAATGTCCCACCGTGAATGGCGAATGGTTGTGAGGGACTTCAGCCCACTGAATTTGTGCCAATTTACAATCTCCAATTACGCTACAGTAAAGGTTTTAGAGGAAATCCAGAGCATCCAGAAAGAAAAGCCACGCAGGCACAAAGAAAGGCTTCGGCTCACTAACCACTGTCCCAAAATGCACACACTTGCACCCAAATACATGTGAACCCAATTTGCTAACACACTGAATGAAGACGTGACCTAGCTAACTATCACCAGCATGTTGACATTGTCACTGTGACCATGTAAGCTGATGTTAGCAGAAAGCTCAAAGCACTGTTGGGAAGTAAAGCATCAGAAAAAAATCTGGAATGACAAGAGGTCAATTATGTCATTTCTTCTTGTTTATTGAAGATATTGGTCAATGTTTACAGTGTCAATGGTAGCTGTGCAACACAACTTTAACATTCAGTGTCTAATAAATGCTAGTCTGACATCCCATTTCTTAAAATTCAGACAGCAGGGCATGCTTAGCTTCTTCTTTTCATTATATTATCATCTTAGCAGACGGTGATGCTAAAATAAGGTTATTAAAACAAAAATCCACTCAATTACAAGCAAAATCGTAGCTGTTTTCAAACACAGGAGCAGCAGCACCAGGAAAATGAATGAGAAAATGAAAGCTACAGTGTTACCAATAATGCACCCATGTGAACTCACTCTACCTTAGAGTCTTAAGTCAGCCTCCCTCAGTGATACACACACATACAAATAAACACACACACAATCTTTCGCACGGTAGCACCACTCCAGATTGTTTTGTCTCGCTGTCCCACAAGATGGGTGCATAGTTTCCAGTTTCCCACAAAGACAAAATACCACATCAGCGACAGAGAGAGAGAGAAAAAAAGCAGCTGATGTTTTCCATAAAAATAATACAAGACAATGACAGCATGTTTATTCATAGCTCCTTAGCTGCTGCAGAGGCAGTCAGTTTTGCTAGAGGTGGAGGGTGGAGGATGACCCTCTGGACCCTCCGGAGCCTGAAACTTGGCAGCAGCTTCATGCAGAGCGTGTCCTTGCATAGACCAGTTGTCTAGGGTCCTATAACCCACCACTGCTGCCTGACATCTAGGGCTGTTTAGCTGGTCTGAGGCTGGGTAGTTCAACACACAGGCACACAACAAGGCCAGGGGTCAATTCACTTTCAGTTTCACCCATTTAGGAATTATGTTAAAAACCGTTCAGTCATCAAACTGCTCGTTTGTTTGAACATTTCTTGGAGTAATAGTTATGTCATTAGCCTCGTACAGTAAACGGTGTTTCGAGTTTCCACTTGTGACTGGGTGACGTAAACACACACATGCAGAGAGGATTATTTTGTTTCCCTCAAGAATATCGCAGCAGAGGCACAATACCAGGAGGTGCATAATCAGTTCAGGTACTGAGTTGTTGTTTCCAACACTCACAGAGTGTCGACACGTGCGGTTAGGTCCAGTTACAGTTATAGCTCCACTAGGACAGTTTATTGGACCTCTTTCCTTTTCCCACTACATATACACTCTTACATCTTACTGATACTGGGATTTTTCCTGTTGACTTATTACACCTTCATAAACCGGACAGCCTAACAGCTCTGTATATTTCATAGGGCTGTAGGCTTTATTTATTTATTTTTTTTTATATAAATGAGGGGTACAGTATGCCCTTGTGGTTATTATCTACTGTTATGTGCCAATTATGCTTTGGAGCATGCGAAAAGCACCAAGATCAGTTTGGGACCAACTGAAAGTGAACATGCGAGCATAATTCAATCAATCAAACTACACACAGCAAAATTAACTTGCTCTCATAAAAGACAAGACTGTGCACATTCTCCCTCATTCACACACATATAAGATATAAGAAAATATAAGAAAATAAGGTAAGATATAATATAGGGAAAGAAAGTTCAAATAAATTGGCTTATTTTTTACATGCAGGTGCTTGATGACCTTTGATGATGTTTTATCATTGATGTTTTTGGTCGTGCGCCTCCTAAATGATCTAACATGGATAAGTTGAAAACATGAGCCTGAAAGAGGTTCATCTTCATTTGTTCAAGGTCAATTTTCAACATGACTAAATGATAAAGGAAGTATTTCTCATTTCTGTATATCTACTTTTAGGGATTGTGTGGGAATCTGATGATGCTTTAGCATATTCATGCAGAAATAAAAAAAAAAAAAGCATAATAAAGTTGTGGAGTGCCATGAGGTAAAGGTTAGCATCAGCTTGCTGACACGCCCAGATTGACAATTACCGTGTTCATCATCACTTTAGACTGTTAAAATGCTGATGCAAATTACCATTACCAAACCAGATGAGTTTCCCTATCACCAGTTCATCATAATCAATTACCATCCTGTGAAACGTGACTGCATCCACGGAGGGTCACAGAAATCTATCAAAGACTGTACACATTTCAACTAAAACAAAAGAGTGATTCTACAGGAGGGAGTGGAATGAAAATGTAAGGAGAATATCAAAAATCAATAAGCTTCATTCTTTGGGGGATGTTCAGTGTCTCGATGTCTGTGATCAAGTAAGAAACATTTTTATTCCAAATGTAAAGCTAGAAATATAAAATATATGGAAAGAACACAACTCTTAATTTTAAGAGAAATGGTGGTTTTAGTAATAAATAACATGAATTCTGTGGATGAAATTCAACAGAGGAGCAATTCAAGAAGAATATTTCTAATAGGCTTATTTCATCCTGTCATTTGGCAAAGATCCTAAGTAGGACAATCCATCCATCCATCCATCCATCCATCCATCCATCCATCTATTTGTCCCCCATCCATCCATCCATCTATCTGTGCCCCATCCATCTATCTGTGCCCCATCCTACCATCCATCCATCCATCCATCCATCTATCTGTCCCCCATCCATCCACCCATCTATTTGTCCCCCATCCATCTATCTGTCCCCCATCCATCCATCCATCCATCCATCTATCTGTGCCCCATCCTACCATCCATCCATCCATCTATCTGTGCCCCATCCTACCATCCATCCATCCATCTATCTGTGCCCCATCCTACCATCCATCCATCCATCCATCTATCTGTCCCCCATCCATCCATCCATCCATCCATCCATCCATCTATCTGTGCCCCATCCTACCATCTATCCATCCATCCATCCATCCATCCATCCATCTATCTGTGCCCCATCCTACCATCCATCCATCCATCTATCTGTGCCCCATCCTACCATCCATCCATCCATCTATCTGTCCCCCATCCATCCATCCATCCATCTATCTGTGCCCCATCCTACCATCCATCCATCCATCCATCCATCCATCCATCTGTCCCCCATCCATCCACCCATCTATTTGTCCCCATCCATCTATCTGTGCCCCATCCTACCATCCATCCATCCATCCATCCATCTATCTGTCCCCCATCCATCCACCCATCTATTTGTCCCCATCCATCTATCTGTGCCCCATCCTACCATCCATCCATCCATCTATCTGTCCCCCATCCATCCATCCATCCATCCATCCATCCATCTATCTGTGCCCCATCCTACCATCCATCCATCCATCTATCTGTTCCCCATCCATCCATCTATCTTTCTGTCCCCCATCCATCCATCCATCCATCCATCTATCTGTCCCCATCCATCCATCCATCCATCCATCCATCCATCTATCTGTCCCCCATCCATCCATCCATCTATCCCCATCCATCCATCCATCCATCCATCCATCCACCCATCTATTTGTCCCCATCCATCTATCTGTGCCCCATCCTACCATCCATCCATCCATCTATCTGTCCCCCATCCATCCATCCATCCATCCATCCATCCATCTATCTGTGCCCCATCCTACCATCCATCCATCCATCTATCTGTTCCCCATCCATCCATCTATCTTTCTGTCCCCCATCCATCCATCCATCCATCCATCCATCCATCTATCTGTCCCCATCCATCCATCCATCCATCCATCCATCCATCTATCTGTCCCCCATCCATCCATCCATCTATCCCCATCCATCCATCCATCCATCCATCTATCTGTCCCCCATCCATCCATCCATCCATCCATCCATCTTTCTGTCCCCCATCCATCCATCTTTCGGTCCCCATCCATCCATCCATCCATCTATCTGTCCCCCATCCATCCATCCATCCATCTTTCTGTCCCCCATCCATCCATCCATCCATCCATCCATCCATCCATCCATCCATCTTTCTGTCCCCCATCCATCCATCCATCCATCCATCCATCCATCCATCCATCCATCCATCTGTCCCCCATCCATCAATACCCTAAAGCCTGAGAACTTCCATTCAGGCCTTCAGAGACTAAGCCGTGTGCTCTTTTCCACCATTCCCAGCTTATTTATGGAATGCAGCTTTGTCATATTTTTCCATAGCGCAATTTTCCCCCTATAAATAGGCACCTAAGGCTCAGAGGGGTCGGTGTCTGTTGTGGACACTCATCACTGCCCCCCTCCCTGTCTTACTCTCCCCCTATTTTTCCAAATATTTGAAGACTGACAAATATAGTGCAGTGTTAGGGTGATGGGAACCCGTTGCATGATCTCTCCTCTACATCTACCGGTGAAAAAAAAATCAGCAGAGTTTCCAGCTATTCTGACCCATTTTTCCACTGACACGGATAAAGACTTTCCCCCATGCGGGTTACACGCCGACTATTTACAGCCTCTTGGTTTTTAGAAACACTGAGACTGGGTTCACCGTGTAGTGAAATCATCTAGAGTAATTCTGTGGCTTCACCCATTTTATCCAGAGACATAAATGGAATCTGTCTGTCTGCATGTGAGCCACAGTGCTTAAGTCCAAGTTTTCCATATTGAGACTACACTAAGTACTGTCCTGAGGTATTTTTTAGCTTCTGACTTTGTGATAAATATGTTATTCTTTTGATAAGTAAAGTAATATTTTATCTTCTCCATTTACTTAGCCTCCCGTGAAACTGCTCAGAGCCCCTCAGGGGAGGCCCACCTCACACTTTAAAAAACCTCTGTTATAGATCGTACTGATTACTGAAATATCTCGTGAGTTATCTATGGAAACAAGGAAATAAACCAGACTAAAATAAACTCCATAATTAGTTACGTAAAGAGCATCGCAGCGAACTTTCACTTTTGCATCTCTCATGGAGACTTTATGGGTCAAAAATGACCTGCAGAAACTAGAGAGGAGAGCAGAAAGTTCAAATATAAAAGGCAGAACTGAAGTGCAAATTTACTAAAAGTTTAGTTTTTATCAAATCTAATTTAATCAAACAGAGGCAAGACTTAGATCAATTCATACAAACTGTATAATTCAGCAAAATTCTGACAAACGAGGGTCATGTGTTACAATAGTTCTTTGCAAAATAAGAATAAAAAGTAGAATAAGTCTGAGATCTTTTTATTTTTGTGAAATAACATCTGTCAACAACAGATGACACATTCAGAGTGTGTGACGCTTTAACTTGACTTGTGTGTTAAACACAGACGTAATCACGTCCTGTACTTTTGTCACTTTTGAGGCACGTTACAATGAACTCCAACATATGAATACAAATTATACTGTCGTGTAAATGTAAGCGCTGTTCTCTGATGTACAATACTGACCTCAGAGCAGTGGTCACTGCTGCTTTTACTACACTCCTGAGCTGAGCTCTTAGAATATTACATGCTACTGGAGAAAGAAAACAAGTCTATCTGAATAATTTGCTCCAAGTTCAACTTCTGCTGTCAGCAGACCTGGAATCTGCAGACTATCCTCTTAACAAACTACATGATATATCCATCCATCCTTTTTCTGTACCTGCTTAATCCAGTTCAGGGTCGCAAAGGGGCTGGAGCCTGTCCCAGCTGCCACTGGGGGAGAGGCTGGTTGCACCCTGGGCAGGTCGACCGCATGATATAACGTGTCGGAAAAGCAGAACAATGAATGCATCCGAAAGAGTAAGTGTTAGAGTAGTGATCGTAAAAGACTAAACATAATTTGAGACAACAGTTCAACACACCACAGCTGGAACATCCTGCCTCGACGATGTCCTCTGATGTCTTGAAAGCTTCTTGTTTGAAGCACACAGCCTAAATAATTCCATAGTTCATACATATTCTATATGAAACTGAAATTATATATTTCTCTAGACCAAATTTCATCAATAAATGGGGAGTTACCTTCACACTAATCCGAATGCCAGACTTACAATGTACGTCCAAACAAGTTGTCAAAACATTTAAACAAATTTGTGTTTTTCTACAGACAATTGCTTCTCATTTTCACATATCGTATCGTGCTCTGCTAACTTCACGTTATGCCTCGCTGTTGCAGTTTGTAAACAAGCCCCTCTGTCTCTGGGACATACACCCCCTCCTCTGTCCAGTTCTGCAGACCCACAGTTTCTGCATTCATGATTGACTCGTATCCCTTCGGACCCCAGCTAAGCGGCAACAAAATCCATTATCCTGACAGCGAAAAAAGAATTTAAGAAGACCTAAATAACTTTTTTTTTTGTTTGTTTGAGGTGATAAAAACAAACTTGATGGAACAGCCTAAAATAACTGCTTGTTTAAGAGAATCAAAAAAAAAATAAACAGCTTTAAATAAACACAACAGGGGTGTGTGGTCCACAAATGTTTCCATTGCTTTGATTAAGGTAATCATGATATTCCTCCACACACACACACACACACACACAGTAATCTATTGGAATCAACCGGTGCTCTGAGGTGAGATATGCACCAGTTTCATGAAGCTTTTCTCACCCACAAAACTACTGATGGAGACAGTGTCTCTTCTTCATGCACTAACATCGATGTCAGCTTGTTTTTATTACTTTTTTAAGAGTGAAACCACTAAAACATTGTGCAACAAAAGCAAATAAGCTTGTCTTATATCATTCAAGCTTCAAATGATTCAACGCTGCCTCACTTTTACAGTCATTGAATCCCCTTTAAATTGCAGCATGGAAACCATTACTTATGAAAGACTGCGGTGGTTCTGCAACGCCAAAGTGGCAGCTTTCGCTGTGGCAGAACACTGCTGTTCTTCAGGTGAGAAAACAAGAAAACAACCACCTGATGCCAGCGTGAGCTGGTGTAAAAACATGTTCTAACGTTTTAAGTTTATGAGGTTTGAGTTGTTTTCCACGGTCAAAATGAACGCCGTTAGCTTTACTCCTCTTCGGCACATTTCATACACACCCACTATTAAAGAAAATGATATCAATAAAAACACGCTGGGAAACTGTCCACCTAACTTAAGCTTGTGCTTGTGATAAACCAAAACGAAACAGGTCACTTAAAGCAAGTGTAGCTGGTCAGTTAACATCAGCGTTCTGTAATGTCAAGTCCAACTGCAGGGTGAGGACCCTTCAATGAAAAATATGAAGAACATGAATGGATTTCTAGTACGCTTCACACAGGCAGGTCAGTTTAGAGGCTTACACAGAATAAAGATGGCGAGATGGATTGTTCAACCACGGAAAATGAAGATTTTTAGACCTAAAACTCACCTTTGTAATACTTTTAGCAAGACATTTGTCATATTGCACTAATGTATACATGTGCAGTGCAACTGAGAGGGGAAATAAAGAAGAATCTAAATGTTTTTGTGGGTGGGCGTCTCTAAGATAAGTTTTTATCGCATGTCTACAGTTTCCAAGTTCAACCTTTACCTGGTCTGGAGCTGAAATGTTCACAACCTCCCAAACTCTTGGTTTTGTCTCTGTTTAAAGGTCTTCGTACCGGCTTGGTCTCAACACTTACATGTACACTCTATCTTCTTTAAAAGGTGTTTATTCAATAAAAGTCAGGTAGCATATTTAGTTGGATTTACTTTTTTCCTTTTTGACATCTCAGGCTTTGGCACTGTTTGCGATCATGTTGGAAGATTTTTCTGGAGACCGAGAGTTATGTTGTCAGACAGTATTTTAGAATAACCACAAGTATTCTCTGAGCCATTTATAAATCCTCCTCCCAACACCTTTAGCACGCCTGTGGCTTCATATCATCACAGTCACACTTCAATGCACCACTGTTAGAACCACACATTCAGTGTGATATTTGGGCCCTATCGATGTCAAATAAATGTATCCTGGTCTCATCCGACCAAAGAATGTTGGAGCACGCTTTGTTTTCTTGGATGCATTCAGAGAGGTTGATGTTATGCAATGTCCATCATGCTGTCAGAGTTTCAGGTGGTTTAAGGAGGATGGCCACGGCAGCTCTTTTTTATGGTACTATAGCTTGTTCCCACTACACTCTTCTACATCTTTGTTACAATCGATTGTTTTAAGTTCTTCTGAGGATTGATTTCCACATGAAGCCATGATGCAGTCATATGGATAGATGCATAGGTCCACTGAGAAAGTCCTAAAAAAGATCCCAGTTTGTGCATTTGCATCACACTGAGTTTTACTTTAGAGCCCTAATTGTTTATCAGAGTGCAGCAGAAAGTACAGCCTCCATTTCCAAGATTTTACATATTAGGACACTGTCTGAAGCGAAGCTGTAAAGAGAAGTGGGACAGTATTCCTTCACAACGATGTGAGAGACAACATCCAACTGAAAATGGTTACCTTACGTTATTGTTGCTAAAGGTTCTACAACTTTTGAATCATTTGGCGTATTTAGTTTTTCACAAACTGCCTTTTTATTTTTATTTTTCTGCTAAATATAGATTGGCTCTCCCTAATATGAAGTGAAGTGCTGTTCTTTATAAGAGTTTGTATTTACCTAATTCAAAGAGCCAGCAAGGCCCACGTCGTTTTTAATACATCCTGATGCAGAAAACCTTTGGAAATTAAGGAGATAGCACTTTGTTGATGACTACCTGCTCACCGCAGCTGAACCACAACTCTAAACAAGGGCAGTCAAAGGCTTGGACAGTCATTTAAAAAGAATGGGTCGGCCTGTACAAAATTTTGACTGGTACGGAAAATATTTGGACTCATCATGTTCAAAAACTTTCAGTCTTCCAGCTCCTGACTGTTTACAGGGCTTTGGTCACTCTGCTGCTACTAGCCAGCGTTGTTTGACTACACTCACACACACATACAGTACAGTCTCACACACACACACTGCTGGAGCGATATTGTTGTTCATTCAGAGAAGCAGCTTGCTGTCGTAGCTGGCTGCGTTTGTTGTTGAAAGGTCCCCTGGGTGGAGATTCCTTTGGGCCTCAGTCATAAGGAGAGGCATCAATGGGAAACCAGTGGGGATAAATGAATGGGCCTGCGATCAGGTGCTGCTCTGTTATGTGAGTGTTGCAACTGCTGAATGGTGAGCACATCCCACAATGATGAGGACTGAGACTTCTTTCTAATGAAAGCACAACTATTTTTATCTTTAAAGTATCATGAAACAGCTGCATGTTTCCTGACCTGTTCTAATATTAAATCTTTAAAGTTTGAACCGCTGATTATATTGTTGTCCGGTCCAATTTTCTAACCGTCTAAGAACTATGTGAGTGAAGCAGGATTCATGGTTACTAGGTAAAATCGATAGTCAGTCTCTGAGCGATACTAGATTTTAGCATCTTACTAGATGTTCATTTGCAACAGCATTAATGCCAGTTTGGCCAACTTTGCCGGCTCCACTGACAGACATCTTCTTCTACAGCTTTGCTGCAGACAAACTAGCAGGCCCTCCCCTCAAAAACAGCTGAACACAGCTCAGACCAGCGGCTGTCACCATCACAGAACTAACTTAACAATCTTCTCATTGTCAAACCGGAAAATGTTTCATTTTGTGATCATTTTGGAAGACAGTGTTTTTACAGAGGCGCACCAGGGCAACTTTCAAATATGCCCCAAGGTTGTTTTTTTGTTGTTGTTTGTCTTTTTTTTTAATCCTCGTCATACTTCTTATGAAATACTGAGTGCGTGTCTTGTGAAAATGTCTTCTCCCTGTTACCATCCAGTTAGCGGCTCACTGTCCTCTTGCTTCACTCCAGTTTGAGCTGTCGGATGCAGACCCATGGTGTAAAGGAAGAGCTGATATTCACTATATTTATATCTAATCATTAAAAAAAAAGAAGCTAAAGTTACTATCTGACTCTCTCTCGCGTGCTCTGACTCGGGTAAATTTTTAGTTTAGCCTGTTTGATTTTGAAGGAAAGGATTTACTTATCTTTTTTAAAATTGCAGAGCTGCTTATTTGTATGCACTTAATGGCTAAAGGTAACACTTATGCATCAGTCTGCACTGCTCTCAGAAGATGCAGAGAGAAGAATTAAACCTAACAAAAAGCTACTTTGTTAAAATGTTGGTTTGAACCTCGAACAGGCAACCTGGAAAAGCAAAAAGCACGAAGAACTGTCAGACAACAGTTGCAATGGCCCTTTTCCAGGAGCAGGTCCCACTCCAGCCCAGTCTCATCACAAAACGTGCAATATGTACATTTGTCCACCTGTCCAGTAGGAAGTTCTGTCACAGTCCATGGTTGTAAATTGTGAAATGGTGACATATCCCTCAGAATTTTTTTCTTCTGTCGGGCAGTGTTCATGTAAAATAATGAGAATCGTGACACATAATTATAAAAATATAGGCTGGAACCATCCACATTTTTTAAAACTGTCTATCCATGTATCATACGTGGACCCAACCATATGTATGAATTCTAACCTTAACCATGTACTTTGAGTGCCTAACCCTAACCATTCACAATTGAGAGCAAAGTAGAAAAGTGTGACTGGCCCTCTTCCATCCCATTCGCTCTCCTTATGAATGTTTCTGGCCAATAAACACTAACAAGATCCTCAATTTTAATTTAATTTGAACTAACATGTTTACGTGTTTTTCAAAAGTCAGATTATGGTCAGAATAACATAACAATTAAATTTTTTGTCTAGTTTAATGAAAACATGCTCATTTACTGTTAGGACCGCGGTAACATGGTTGTCCTGGCCAGGCTCATGCTATACATGCTGAATGACATTTGTACCAAATACATCTGGCAACAGGACGTTCTCCCCACACTCACATTCTTTAGCGAAGTCTTGAAATTTTGTGCCAAAACACAAGCAAAAGTGTGTTTTTATTTATTCCTTCAGTGCTGTCCGCAGAGGTTAATGTCATATTGTGTCGTTTACATTGTCTGAAAAGGCTACCACGGGAACATTTGGTCTTTGTGAAGTCTTAAAAACAAATTTTTTAGGTGCCTTTTTTGTGATTACTGTCTCTGCGGGGACAGGATGCAGGCAATGAGAAGGACACAGTCCATACTTCCAAAATTAAGAAGAATCTGGTGTAAACAGGTCATTTTATGGCTAAGTGGAAACCACAGTTGTACTTGTTCATACAGTTCTTTGTTTTCTACTAACAGGTTCTCTAACTAGTGTGAGTTTCTGTGTTGGGGCTTGCATTTCTTACCAAATATTTTTTAATTATTTGTATTTGATTTTTTTCAGGGAAGGAAATATTTTATCAACGTGTAAAAAATGCAAATACTAAGAGGTTATACAATTATGAATCATTTGTCAAATACACTCCCTTCTGTTGTATACTAGAGAATCCCTTGATGCACTCCTCAACAATTAAATACCTGAAAACGCTCTGTCTTGGCACTGAGTGCTTGGGGCTTTAAAACTTAGAATTAATACCTCAAATAAAACAATTAGCCGTGGCGAAATCCTTAAAGCTAGAATGAGCTAAGTGCTTCATAAAATAAAGCCCCTGTGCTTTATGCAACAAACTTTGAGAATGTGGTAGAAAACACAGAACTTTCAAGTTCTTTTCACTTCAGATTTTAACATTCAATATACCTTATGAGTTTCGAGAACAGTTCAACAATAATTCTGGTTCAATCTCGTGCATTTCCAACCTAAAGGTTGACTTGGAGAAGCAATTTCATAGGATAAAGCTGGCTAACACATTGCATATCCTGAACTTAAAGGCATGTTAGTGATTTATTAACATGTAAAGAAGGTGATATTTACACGTCTTTCCATTAGTCCACAAAACGTTCAGGCTTAAGTTTGTCTGGAAGATGTAAGCAACCTTGAGCACAAAATGCCAGCAGACACCACGTGGCTTTTTCTGAACACTATCTAAAAGAACCTTTCTGCGTAAATCCAAGTCTTGACCCCAAAATGCTCAAATGGTAATAAAAACTTTAAGTCCCTGCTGATTAATGATTAACTGCAGTATTACCCATAAAATTCTAGCTGCTTTACGTTCTTATCAACCACAGGACAACCTGAAATAGATCCGCTGTTCCATTGATTTCAAACATGTTCGTGCGTGTCAAATTGACATCAATGAATATGACTGGTCTCTCCTAAGCAAAGAATACAAGACTCAGGCACGAGTACGGCAATAAAAAAGCCATCTGCACCTGAGGCAAACAGCTCAGGAGCAATACTTGAAGCTGGAGTTTCGGTTGTGGGTGGGGTTAAGGCTTAGAGGCTGAATCTGGTTTGGAGGGACAGCTGGCGCAGTGGCTGGGGCCTGCAACCCATAGTGGGGCTCTACTAGCAGTTCCCTCTCTTGCTGTTAGTTGGGAGACTCCAGAGAGAGCAGGCACACCAAGAGCATTGAATGAGCTAAAAATGCATCTGTGTCTTTACAACAAAGTTACATAGACTGACACAGTAATGTGCAAAAGACTTGAGCCACCTCTCATCACTTTATATGTTACTTCCAATGAGCCAGACTCTCTTGCAATCTCTTAAAGTGGTCTTGATCAATCATTTTCCATGCTTCTGAATATCTTTCAAAGCTTTTTTTGGACACTGGACACTTTCCCTCTTTTTCCCATCCAGTCCTTGTACCTAACCATTGTCAAAGGATTTCTATGAGTCGTAAAAAAAAGGCACCAAACTCAAGGAATTAACCTGTTTGTAATGGTATCTTTGAGAACTTTGTTACTAGCAGCCTGTCGCAAAAGCTATTTTTTTCATGACAGTGTGAACAGGACAAGTCTCATGAATTCCGGTTTGTTCAATTCCAATTTGGGCCACTTCAGTATGTGGTCATAAATCAGATACAGATCAGATTTTTTGCAATGCGACCTCAGTCTGTACAGTCAAATCCCAAATCCTGCGACTTCTGTGTGACTTCTGTGTTCTCTTGATCAATGTTGGCCACAATTCTCCACAGGTGGAAGTCACCGCACGTCTGTCTTTTATAAACATGATGGACGAGAGCACAGACATTAGCCAGGAAGACCAGCGGGGTGCTGGACTCAATAAGCATGGGAGGATAATTCCTGCATCTAGCGATGTCTTTGTTCTTTTTGCTCATGCAGATCTGATTTAGAATTGAGCATCAAGGCCTGCAGTCTGAAAGACAATTATTTGTTCCTATTTTTAGTTGCACCAAAAAAGATTTCAAACTTGGCATATCTCAGCATGGTGTGCTGTGTGTCCTTAAAAAACATGTAAGGAAACTGGACAAGAAGAAGTGTCAGGCCTAAAAAACTATCTACAGCAGATGAACAGGATCTGAAAGTGATGTCCTTTAGAAAAAGGAAAAAAAATCCAGCAAAAACCTGACACAGCAGCTGAGAGATGCATCTGGACCTTCAGCTGATCCATCTACTGTTGGCCCAAGCCTCATCAGAAATGGTCTCCATCGGGGCAGTTGGTGGCGTAGTGGGTTAAGCAGCCGCCCCATGTACAGAGGCTTCAGTCCTCGATGCAGCGGGCCCCCGTTTGAGTCCCGCACCGGACGGCCCTTTGCTGCATGTCTTCCCCCTCTCTCTGTCCCCTGCTTCCTGTCTCTCTACAACTGTCCTATCATTAAAGGCATAAAAAAGCCCAAAAAAACTTTTTTTTAAAAAAGAAATGGTCTCCATGGAAGGGTGGCTGTCAAGAAGCCATTTTTCAGGAAGAGAAAACAGAGAGAAAAGGCTGAGCTGTGCCAAATGACACCAGAAGTGGACTGAAAATCAGTGGCAACAGGTCTGATGGAGGGATGAATCCTTCCCAGAGCCCGGACCTCAACATTATTGAAGCAGTGTGGGATCATGTTGGCAGAGAACGGAACAAAAGGCAGCCGACATCCAAAGAAGAGCTTTGGGATGTCCTTCAAGAAGCCTGGAGAACTATTCCTGAAGACTACTTAAAGAAATGACAGAAAGCTTGTCTGAGAGGGTTCAGGCTGAGTTGGAGAATAAAGGAGCTCAGAACAAATACTGACTTTCAAGCTGGTTAGAATTGTACAAATTCTGTCTTTGCCTTATATACTGTATTTATGTTTTTCTTTACACATGTTTCAATAAATTGCTTCAACAATTCCCCTCAGTGAAAACTTGTATTACACTAAAGTAAAAAGTAAGAACATTTCTGCATAGTGTAAGGAGAGGTATTTAATCCAGAAAATCAAACTTTTGAAGCAGCATCATCAGTTAGTTTTTATCAGTAGAGAGAGCTACATTCAGGTCAAACACTAAGAGGAGCAACTTATTAGAAAAAATGACAAACTATTTAAGTCATGACTAGTTTTTTATACTAAAACCGTACTTTTTGGGGTGGTTTTCACCTTAATATCACTTTTGCAGTGTAAGGGCATGCAATAGTCACATGCCCTTTGGGGAATGACACTTCGTGGCTCATTGGCTTTTGCTAATAAATGCTAACGGGTGGCTGGTGCCAATTTCTAAGAGACTGAAACAGCAGTGTGAGAATTTTCCTAATGCTCTCCAAAGTGACTGACTACTTTCCATCAGACCTTTCAAAAATCCATCAATAATTTAGTAATTAAATCATAAGGTGTCCTCTGAGAGTTCAGGGGTTTTTTGCTTTTCACTGCTTCATTCATTGTTGTTGTGTTTCACACGGACAGCTGGAATTAGAGGCAAACACTGCTGAAGTCTCAGAAAACTAGGCTCCATCAGCTGATTGTAAAAAGCACTGGTGTCTTTCGGGCCTGTGGAGGGCCCGTCTTGGGCCTTTCCCCCTGCCAGTAAATAAAGAGATGGACAGTGTGCCCGGTGTTATCAATGAAGCCAGCCTCTTGGCTCTCCAGAAAGTGCAGCTTGGAAGGCGTCCATAGCAGGGCATTAGGCCTGGAGGTTTGTGTCGTTTGTAATTTATAACACTAAGGGGAAATGGGGAAGAGGACAATATGGAGAGAAGAGGGAGAAAGGGAATGTGGGAGGAGGGGGATGGGACTTGCTGCACAAGCAAGTGGCTCTGCTTCCCTGAGTGTGCTGCACTGAGCCTGGATACTAGCCTGACCAAGCTGCAGGGTTTTCTGTCCCTCTCCGAGGCACAGCCTGAACGGACCCGGTTTTTCTTTAAGTTAAACACACAACGGATAAAGATATGGTCATAAATATCATCCGTATCAAAAATGTCATGCAAAAGGTCAACATACTCTCAGTTGGAAATAAAAAAAGGAAGCTTTGTGAACCAAGAATTTGGTTTCAAGATGCAAGACGCACGATAGTTTTCAATTGATTTCAGCACCACACAATCGCTTTAGAGCTGAAACTTTCCCCCAAGCACAAAGAGCACTGCATCTGGTAGGCCTGGATGGTAAATGTTTAAAATGGTATGGATGTTTTTCTTTATGGATATATTACTTTAATGCTGTGTTTAAATAAACAACACACGGAAGATACCACTATTTTCCTGCATTTGGTCATCTTTGCTCATTCATCCTGACCACTCCAATGTAATATCAGTGCTCCTAATCATTCAGTATTTCAACATGAAACTATGAGGAAACTAATTATTGTGTTTCTCTAACCAAAACCGGACTTTTGAAGCTAATGTAAACATGTTAGTCAGACTTCTCAGAGCTGGATCAACTAGGCCACTAACTGACGCTGGCACCCTGTGCTTGTTCCAAGTTTACATCCAGTTCAGAGAAGAAGAAGAAGAAGTAGAAGAAGAAGTAGAAGAAGAAGAAGAAGAAGAAGAAGAAGAAGAAGAAGAAGAAGAAGAAGAAGAAGAAGAAGAAGAAGAAGAAGAAGAAGAAGAAGAAGAAGAAGAAGAAGAAGAAGAAACAGCCAGTTTAAGCGTGTATTAATACAACAGAATTCCCAATAAAGCTGCTTTCATTCACATATTTTTCCGTTTCTTTTGTCACAGCACAACAGGCTGAAAATCATCCCATTAAGACCAATTGTCAACTCTCAATCAATTAGAGTGTTTCCAGACTGTCGCTCTGCTCTAATAAAATCCTGATTTTATCATCACAGCCTCATCTGACAAACTCACCATTCGGGTAACTTAAAGAGAACGTCTGTGCAGTGAATTCAGTTGTACTGAATGATCGCCCACAGAGAAAGTTAGAAGTGGGAGAATGACTTGAACTCACATAGTCCACAGAATCACAGAGTAGGACATACTTTAGTCAATCAACCAATTTCCCCCTTAGTGCACATATACTGGAGCATAAACATGTAGTCCATTTTGAGTTATGACCATAGCTCTACTCAGCTGCCCATGTAAATGTACTGCATGTTGTAGACTTAAGCTCAAGAGACTTCTTGAGACACGTGTGTTTGGAGATGCAGTTTAAATCAATATGTAAATGACACCCACTTGTGATCAGGTCGGCCGTGATGCCTGTTGAGGGCAAACAGGGCCAAAAGAGGACTCGCTTTGAGAAAATAAAGCAAAAGTTTCCCCTATACAGTATCTGTAAGATCCAGAGTGTTCCAGGTTTACTGCACATCAAAGTCTCAAGATAACCTGCTTACAGTCACAGCAGTTTTCACCTCGTGTGTGTTATCAAATTGTTGCCTCAGCATTATTTATATGTCAGCAGCCAGATAGAGGATCTTGTCAAGATGGCAGATTCTCACCTGAGCAAGACACAGTCACCAAACTTTACGCGCGTGTTGTTGTGTGTGTTGGTTCGAGCTTGAGGAGGACTCTTTAGCGCCATTATGAAGGAACCAGCGGAACAGGCCATGACAGCGAAAACCAGTCCTGATTCTCACAGCAAAGCTGATAACACAAGAGAACGTGACAGATTTGCAGACAATAATAATCAATATAATGATCAGTGCATCATTCTTCTCCTCCTCCTAATCATCACACAGCGACACTAATAGCAGCAATTTCCTTTCATTTCATATGAGTGACGTAATGCACAACACCCAAATGACCCTGATAATATCTTAAAGACATAACCACAGACAAAACAAACATTTCCTCTCGCCAGAGGAGGATTTTTTTTTTTTTACATGGGAATATAATGAGGATCTTTCTAAAATATAAATGACGTAACGACGAGAAAGATGAGCTCTACCTTTACATTTAAAATGAGCATCTTTCTGACATTACAAATAAGGCTCTCAGTTTCGTGGTGTCCAGCTCTGAATGGTCCCTGGCACCCATTCATTCTCTGAGTCCTGAGAGCTGCCAGCAAATTCATGATTGCTTTGGAATGATAACAAGTCTCTCAAAAAGCTTGAAACAATCATTTGGCATTTCATTCAAATGGGATGAGAGCTGTTAAAATGAGCAGGGGTAAAAAACGTCCGGTGCTCTTCAACAGCTCAAGTGGATTACATTTAAATTCAGGCCAGTAGTTTGTCATTGGAAATATAGCGCCGTTTCCAGTACAAGCCCACACCTCTGAGCCTTAGTCCCCTGTTATGGTAATATGGCTCTGTGACCACGTCATGTCATAAAGTCAAAATAATCTGTTCACGAAAGGGAAAAACACACACACGTCCAGAGTGATCTCTGTTTGGGAAACGGCTTATTAAAAGCAACGTGGGGGTGGTTGCATTCTGGATTGCATAATAACAAATTTTCCTCAATAGCGCATGGCGACGGATCCTAGGCAACATGAGCTGGAAGCAGACCCGGCTCCTTAACAACACGCACAACACAAAATTACAAAAGCTATTCCTCAGGAATAGCCATCATCCGAGGCGACCAGATGCGAGCCCGAAGCGACAGAAGAGCAGTGTTTAGGGAAAAAAAATCTGCAGAACTTCAAATGTGCTCAATGTAGTTATTTCACCACTGCAGACAATACATCACTGTTATGGTCTCTGTGGATTAAATACTGACTAAAAGAGATACAGTAATACTACTATACTTGCTACAATACATGACTCGCCTCTTTGGCACAATGTGGGATTTATTCCTAAGCGACTGCTTTGTCACTACTATAAGCAGCCCATTGATTCATCAGGATTATATACAAATAAACCTGGCATACAGAGAGGAGGAGGTCAGGTAAAAGAGGTTCAGATCAGAAGTCCTTCACAAGAAGGAAACCCACCCAGTTTGCTCTTCAAAGTGGCACTTTAGCACGACATGTTCAAAACTACAGCGACCCTGTTGTGGTTTGTGATTTCTTCTCTATTTCTGATTGTACCTTTAGATGCTTGCACACAGCTTTGCCAAGTGGGACAAAATTTGAAGGCTGGCGTATTTTCCAGCTAATGCCAAATACAGCAAGCTGATACTGATACAAAAGCAGTAACTGTGGGGCAGAAGCTCTTAATAGCAAAGCCAACCTTCATATACACTGGACTACACGCAAACTAAAGTATCTGACACCTTCCTGAATGGCAAATCAGGCTCACTATAAGCAGACCGCACAAATGTTTTTAAGGGTAAAATGCATAGAGAAAATAAATGTAGAGAAAAGTCATAATGCCAGATCAGACAGGCCTTGGGAATGCACTGTGTCTAGATTCATCACACTCCTCAACTGTTGTACTAATCGGCTCTTAAAAGCCTACTCCATGTTGTACCAGAATCTGAAGAATGTAGGGCAATTCAAAAACCAGTCGTGTAACACAACAAACTCAAGGGGTCAGCCCAGTCGATATCTAAAACACCAGAAGTCAACCGTCCATTTTCATTCATCCAGATTTTAAACTGAAACTAAGGGCTGCTTTGCACTGATTAACTGGAATTTTACAGTGTCGGTAGATTCAGGACAAATTCACTCTGACGGACTTCATGCTTTAAACCGTTACCGTTTACAGCACTTCATATGTTCTTTAGGAAATAGATCTTTGATTGTTTTTGCACTACCACTGGCTTTCGTCGACTTGAGCATTAAAATTAATAAGAATTTGTAACGGCAGGAATGCTAATTTGCTGCTGAAATACACGTCTTTGTGAGTTGTAAATTTCAGCCAAACTGATATGCAACCGTGGGCGGTGCCTGATCAGGCCAGTTAGAAGCCGACCAATAAGAAGACTTTGGATTTTTGACAGCGGGCAGCTTCCCCGACTTCTGTTTTTACAGGAAATTTGTGAATATGCAGAAGCTAATCGCACTCTTCTGGTCATTTGGTGAGACCAGCAACTTCTCCATCACCTTAACTTATTTCTTAGAGTGTCGTTACTTATTTCTCATGTGTTATTGTGCTGTTGAAAGTAAATATCAAACCAGGCAAGGCGATACTGTGAATGCATAATGTCAGTTTGTTCAGAATGAAAAGTTTGCCCAATTTAGATCGACAACGGGGAAAATTTGAGGGCCAACTTAGATGTAAATTATATTCAGTTTGGGATGTGCACATGGACAACTTTGGCCCCAGAGGTAACATAATTGTTTCTAAAATAGTTTCTGCGTTGAGAACCACATAAGAGACGACCGGCATCAACAGATGCAGTAACAATAAAGTGCTGCACACACACCCTCTGATGATGGCATTTACATTACCTGCACCCCACCAAAGTATGTACAAAGTGTAACAGCCTCATGAAAGATGAAAGAACTGCACGTCGTGCCCAACCAGCTGTTTGTAGTGATAAATCCACAGATTTATCAACCAACTCTGCAGCCGTACAGAACATTTTATCATCTTTGAGCTTATTGTTTGGGGTTTACTGGATGCTCACAGGTTTACCTGCCCAGCAACTGAGTATTCTGGATTAAATAAAGTAAAAGTGAACCACCTGCTCAGCAAAAAGTGGCAGAAAAAAACCACCCTCAGACAGCTCAACACGTTAAGAGAGAATATGCGTACATATACAACCTGATATTTAAGCGCAGGCATGAACAGATTTATTTCGGTTTCTGGGATCATCTTCTGGAACTTCAAATCTGGAGAAGGATTTTTATCTCTTTTTGTCCCAACCAGGCGGAGAGGAGGCATGCGAAATAAGCCTGACTTGGACAGTTTGAACAGGGTAAAAATCGGGCTGCTGCCGCTGTTGAGCTGTCATGACATTATTAACAGAGGTACCAATGGGAGGACAAAGGTAAACTGTAAACAGAGACATGGCAGAGATTACTTCATCATCTTTTAAGATTAATTCCACCAAGCAACCGTTTACCCCCTTTTTTGATTGATTCGCGTTCAACTGAAGGTTGAGAAATAAGAGATTAGAAATGTCTTCTGTGACATGAGTGTCACTAAATGCTAATTAGCCACATGGAGCCAGAAACTTTCTGGGGAATTTTCTGAGGAATTTTCACACCCTTATCAGACAAACAAATCATTTCTCACCAAATCACACTTAAAGCAACAGTGTATTGGATGTAGTGACATCTAGCACCATTACTGCAACCAGCTAAATGCTCCTCCCTTTCCATATGCGTGTGAAAAAAATTATAGTGAAGGCGGAAAACACAAAAGTGTGTTTTATAGCTAATGTTTTGTCCCTTCGGGGCTACTGTAGTAACTCTACGGTACGACGAGGCAGAGCGAGACAAAGAGGACTTATGGCATCCTTTTTTGTTTTCCTTTTAATGATAATAAAAGCATATATATGCAGACATTTTAAAAAGAAATAAAAAGATAACTGTGACAAAAAGGCACGCGTCAAAAAACTGCTGGTAGTGAGTTATACGTTACTTTAACTGACCTTCCCGTGTTCACATGCTTTTGTTGTTAGATCAAATAAATAATAAAGACTGGAAAGAAAACTATCATCAAACAACAGGCATTCCTTCTCCCTTACTGAAAGAAGAACTCAAACCTGTAGAACTATACACACATGGAGTAATTACAGACATAATCCATGTTATCCCATGAGGCAGAAAACTGTTAAGGCGAGGCGAGGACAAGTGAGCAAGAGAGGCAACAAATGTGGGTTTAAAATGAACTATACTGATATAAAAACAGTAAATTAATCAAAACAGTGTGCCATGACATGCTGCTGGTAGCATGTACTTGCTATATGCAAGTGAGCACATTTTTTCTAAAGAAATTACATTCCACACAGGAGAAAATCTCCTACTAATGCCGTCCCCTGTAACACCGAGTATACTGAAATGCACACAACCTCTGATTCAATGTAATTAGTTCTGATAAAGTGAGTGGCTGGCTGGAGAAGTCTTGCTGAGTTCAAAGGGGTGTCCCTAATCAGGAAACATTAAGTGTTCTTACCAACACGATGCCATCTAATCCCAGAGTTTGTTGCAGCGTTAGCACCAAGGGTTACCGGGCAAACACTCCAACACGCTTTCTAGACATCTGCTATGATACGCTCCACGCTAACACCCACAAAGAATAAAACCATTTAAAGCAAAACACAAAACTCCTGTCAGTTACAAAGACTGAAAGTTACAAAAAAGGGTTTCACTTTAAGACAAAGTACTGCGCATAGAGGCCGTGGAGGCTGCTGAATCTGAATTAAGCATAGATTGGCCTATATTGCAGCAATCGGAGGAGTAGTTCAAGACGTGCCAGGCCTCATACGGGCTCTTTTACACAGGAGACCCTACTCTCAAACAGTGAGAAATGAAATATGCACCCAAGGGTAAAAAGCAGTGGCTGAAGGGGGGGAAGGATATATAGAAAACACTTCATCGATGGCAAATGGGGAATTGAATTACTTACACTCAAAGTTTACATGTAAGGAGCGAGGACAAACTGAGTCTAAAGATGCTGGGACGCTGAACATGATTTGAGCTCTCATGCCACTGCTGCATCCCGTCCTCCTCTCATATGGCCAGTATGTGGTTGAGTAACTTTAAATTTCAGGAATATTGCGCATAACTCGGAGTCAGCCAAACTCTTTGTTTTTAACTCAGCTACTTGGTTTGGTCCCAAATGGCACACACTGACCCACTCATTAACCGGTAAACCTGCAGCTCGACAAACAACCCCTGGATGACAGTAATTGTTGCAGTCGCAGACTGAGAGCAATTAATGAAGGGGCCAGAAGTTTCCACAGGGGTGTCTGACTGCATTAAAAGGCTCCTGCATGAATCTGACTGCAACCCCTGACCTATAGGGCCCGTGTTGAGTGTAATAAAATGACAAAATATGGTGTAATAAATATCTACATCAAGATATAACACTTTCTTTTAGAGAAAAACTACTTCTGAGTAGGTTGTAACTCTTAATGAAGGGTAGAGTGAGCATCACAGTGAGTGATGTATGGTTAAGTTAGCTAAAATCCTCACCAACAAATCCAGAGAGGCTGCCCTAAAAAAACTCCAACACGGTCTCTAATATGAGCAACATATATTGAGTTTTTCTTTTCTTTTCTTCTCTGTAACAGTCTCCAGACAACTATGCAGCCCTGCAAGTGGCATCAAATTAATTAACAATGACTTACAATACAAAGCACTTTGAACCGAGTGTGCGCTGTGAACAGAGCCAGATTGACTGGAAACTTTGACCTCGCCGCCGGCCTCCCTGCAACAGTGGCTTATGACTTCCACGAAGAGCTGAAGGCGAATTCTCTCTGGTGCCCCGCCAGCCACAGGAACACTCAGGCTCAGCCACTAAATACCAGAGTATACATCATCTTGGCATGGTGGCAGTGTGATGTGAGCGTACTGTATGTGTTTTTTGGCTTTTGGAGGGACGATCAAAACAGAAGTGACAAATCACCACTGATTCGTGTTATCAGATGTACCTAAGCCATCAATCAGCATGTGTCAAAGCATTTTAAAGCATCTTTCAAAGTGTTTCCAAGTGGTTTTCTTGCTTAAATAAAAGGTTGCTTGAGTGCAGATATGCCTCTTTAGTGCTGTATACTGAGCCTTCTTTTTCCCGAAGAATTTCATACCAAGGAGCAGACAAAGGTGATCTGTGAAAGTGAAACTTATTGGGAATCAACCAAAAAGCTAACTGAGTCTCTGTTTTATCAGCACTGAAAGAAGCCAACCCGCATTTACATTATAATGATGAGATAAAGCAAAAAAATAAATAAAATTACAGCTCCAGTTTGTATGAAATTGGGAGGAATCTACTGATATAAACGTAGAGTTTTAATCCTAACAACAGAATGTGTTCACTGACTTGTTTCTAGAGTGTCCTGGAAGGGACAAACTCAGTTCCGGCTCCAGATTCGCTTTACAAGATACCAGGTATGAGGTGAGGCGAAATCACTTTGCTGCAATCTAAAATTCTCCCTTATAGTCACCAAATCACATCAAGTGTTGATGAAGAAAGTGCATCAGCTAAATGTAAATGTGTGATAAAATAATGAACAATTTGACAGCACTGAACGCCAAAAAAACACATTTCCAAAAATGAAACACAAGTGTGCCAAGGCTGCCTCAGCAGATGACTAACTGATGATACTAATTGCTACTGGTTTTATTTCATCCTGTCCCAGAAAGCATCTTAAGTAAATTACCGCTTTTGGTTTGGAGCTTGCTAAATATAAGCTGATGCCCCAGAACACCTGGCAAAGGTAACGAGTACTCATGTTGATAAATCTTATTCTAGTGATCACTGTGATTGAGAACATGTGTCATTTTTAGGGACGTTTAAATATTCCAACCTTTTTCAATATATTGTGCTCATACCGACACATATGAATCTGATCATCAAGCATAATATAATTTCTATGGTTATAGTAATGGACAAAATGTACAGAGTTATGGGGGAGGAAAAACAATCAAACCAATCTTAATTTATGTTTAAATTGATTTATATTTTTAGCTAAACTGAAGACTTTCAGTAATTTCGCTATTTCAGCGATCCTGAAATTAGCCACAATCAGACCAAATCTGACCGTATCTGCAAGTCAGTGTTGATCTTTGGTAGATGGCGATATTTCATTTTAAAGCATTTATCTGTATCTATGGTAGCTTCATTTGAGCATGACGTGCATCCAAACTCGGCAAGCAAACACTGGGACATGTTTAATAAAAGCATCTAAAATGACTTTTTCATTTCTTTACTCAAAACCAAAGGGCCACTCGGTATCTAAGGTTTATCAGCACAGTTATTATCAAACAGTGATGCTTAAAGGTTTCTAACAAATGAAGAATGTCCAAATAAACTGATTCTACATAAAAATGTCACAAAATTCTATTCGATCATTTTATTCGAGCCAACATTATGAGTCTGTTAGCAAGAAAAGCAGCTCTAGGATTAGCTGTTAACCTCAGGGTGACCTTAGTTGTTGTGGGACGACCTTCTGGGTTGAATGGACGCTCTTTGATTAGATCAGATCTTCACAACCCGTTAGTGGAAGTGCATCAGGGAGATTTCTGAGTTGTTTCTCCTCGTCAGGATAGAAAAAGTTCGATCCGTAGTCGGAATGAATAAGCACAAATGTAGGAAATCTTTCTTTTACAGATTGATGATACCAAGCTAGGACATTCTGGTTTAAAATGATCAGTGGTATGCTTGGAGAATAGTATAGTAATATAGTAATAGTATAATATGGAAAATAGTGTGGTGGAATCGTGATCTGGGCCTGTCATCACTGATGGGAGAATGAATTGTAAAATATATCGACAAAGTCCAAAGGAAGATGTCAAGCCATCTGTTAACGAACCGAAGCTCAACAGAGAGTGTGTGATACGCCGACCCCGAACACTGAAGTGGCCCAATCACAATCCTGACTCAGAAATGCTGAGGAGGGGCCTGCAGCCAGCAGGTCATGTGAGAAAACCTGCCAAAATAAATTTGGATTAAAACTCATCCAAACAGACCTACAGGACTGATCAACAGCTGCTGGAACGTTGGACGTAATGCTGCATAAGGACGTCACATCAGTTACTAAAGCAATAATCTGCACATTTCTGATCATCACGCACGTTTTACTGCATTGTTTTCCTCAAAAAATAAAACACCAAGAGTGACATTTTTGTTTAACTGTTTAACTTTAACTTTGAAATGATGCTTTAGGCCATATGGATGCATACATATAGAAAATCCTGGAGGACTCACATGCTTTCACGCACCAATGTGGCTGATATCTAAACTTCAATATTTGTTTACTGATCACAAGTCAAATGGGCACCATTACACTGAACAGCGCTACTGCATACTGAGGAGATTCTGACACTGAGGAGGCACAGTATGTGCACAGAGGTGCACAGTAGCGGGACAGTTCAGAACGACAGTTAAATCTGAAGTCCAGTGGATAATAAGTGCAAAAATATGGGTTTTCTTGTTAAATAAATGTGATGTGAGGCGGTGGGCTGTAATAGCTGAATGATCTTGCAACAGTTTTGCAACTTTTGGTGAAACCAAAACTTATCTCAGCAAACACAAGAGTGCAAGTATTATAAAGTTGTTACTTTAAGTCAATCTCAGTTAAATGGATCTTTTTTCCTGTATCCGTGTGGCTTTCCATGGATGCTCTCCTGTAAGGGAAAAACTTCAACCTCCCTAACTACACAATACACACACACACACACACACACACACACAGGTACATGCACACACATCTAAAAATACATTCAACACAGAATTGTTGCACAAAACAATTCAACCATCAGACGTGGTGAGGAGGCGAAAAACAGCACTACGTGTGGTTATATTAGCGCTCTAATAATTTCACACAGGACAGTGCGCCTTCTTTGTTCGGCAGCACGTCTGCGACTAGTCAGCGGTGATGAAAACAAATAGTATGTTACGTAATGCTAATTTGGCATGGAGAACTACAGCTAATTTCTGGTAATGGAGCTAAATGATTTGCTCTGTTTTTCCTCCCAATTAATCCTCTTAAAGTAAAGTGATTATTCTAATGAGCACGCAAGGCTTCCATCATGTTTTTTTGTTGTTTTTTTGACATTTTGAGTATTGATACACCAGCTGCCGCCAGATGTGCGTGCTATAGCTGCATATTCCACCTAAAAAGAGCCAAAGTCAGATGACGCAACCGCAGAGACGGGGATGGCTATGCAAAACAGGAGATAAACCATGGGTGAGGTAAACATCTTTCTCAATTGACACGCACATAAGAACACACTTGGGGGCTTGAGGGTGTAAGTGGCGGTTATTCATTATCCACACAACTGCATTCCAGGGCCGGACAAAAGGGAGTTATCGCCACCATCACTCAGATGCAAGCACAAGAGAGGCAGAGACGGATTTAAGCAGGTTCTCAAACAAGATGCCCCCACCTGATAACCTCAGCACTGCTGTTGCACCATTCTCACATGTCCTCACGCTTACGAGAAGGCGATGAAAGGAGGGGGAAAGAGTGAGAAGGGTTCAGTGGGAGTGGGGCAGGGTAAGAAAAGCGGGAGGAGAGAGGGAGTGTGTGAACATTAACACTGAATGGAAGCGATGGAGAATGATAAGAGGCCCCCCCCCCCCAGCCTCCTCCTTCTCCTCCTCATTTACAGGAAGTGACCAGTGAGGCTGTGGCTGCTGCACCTCACTCCTGATGTGGCTGCTTTGAGGCCCGAAACAACCCCGCTGTCGTCCTGCTCCTCGCTTCCCCTTCGCTGCGAGGAATTTCTCGTAAGAATCTTGAAGAGGGGCTAAAAAAAAAATGCCTTCTCCTCATTCAACTCCTGAAAATCAGGTTCCACACTATCTGAAATCATTAACACAGCTCCACCTGCAGATGCACCACAGGTATTCAGTGCAGAGTGACAGGTCAAGCAGTGCGACCTCCTGTCATAAACTACCATTACATAAGGCAGGTGTCCACCTCCCCTTATCACAGGGACAGAGCAGACAGGTGAAACACTAATCTAACAACAGATTGCGTCAGGGGTCAAAGGTTGATGTGAGCGTCCTGAAACTTCTCACACCTGCCGGTAAACCACAAGAATATAGAACTGGCGCTCTCACCTTTTTTAAACTCTTCAAGCATCGCATCCAGCTTGGTGTCATTAAACACAAAATGCAACGGGTGGCTGTAAAACTTTGTGATGGTTTTGAGCGGCGTGCAATCATCCGGGTCAACGAAGGCCAGGTCCTTCACAAAGAGCAGATCCACTATGTTGGAGCGCTCGCCCTCGAACACCGGGATGCGCGTGTAGCCGCTCTTCATGATCTCGGACATGGTGTTAAAGTCGAGGGTGGCATCCCCGGGGATCATAAAGCAATCTCTCAGCGGCGTCATAACGTCCTCCACGGTCTTAGTCCTGAGCTCCAGCGCGCCCTGGATGATGTTCAGCTCCTCCTTCACCAGGTCGTTGTAGGGGTCCGTGACGCGCAGCATCTCCAGGAGCTTCTCCCGGTTGTACACGGTTCCTATCTCCTGCCCGAGCAGGTAGTCCAGCAGCTTGCTCACCGGGTAGGAAGCGGGGAAGGTGAGCAGCATGAAAAACTTGGTGAGGAATATGGTGTTGGCGCCGACGGCGAGGCCGTGTCTGGAGCAGATGGCCTGTGGCACGATTTCTCCAAAAATGACAATTCCAATGGTTGACATTACCACCGCAATCAACCCGGAACCGGCGATGTCATCCAGCAGGATGGTGAGCGTGGTGTTCACCAACACGTTCCCGAGCAAAAGCGAGCAAAGTAAGTAATTCCCTTGGCTTCTGACCGGCTCGATTTTTTTGGCGTAATTCTTCTCCCTTTCGGTGCCGCAGTTCTGGACTATTTGGAGCTCCATGGGGTCCAGAGCCATGAGCCCCAGGTTCAACCCGCTGAACATGCCGGACAGGCAAAGCAACATGGAGATGAAGATGACCTGGAGCCAGAAAGGCAGCAGAAACTTTTTCTCCTCCACCACTATCACTTTGGTGTCATCTCCATCGTGGTAGATCCAGGTGTTCTCCGTCCACGGGTCGTGCATCCCGGCCACCGCCGGAGTCGAGGTGGCGATGCAAAGGTAATACGATTTACTCCTCTCTGTCTTTCGCAGAGGTTTGACCTCAATTTCTACTATTCCGGATGTTTTTCGATTTAGGATGATGTTGGGTAATATAATTATATCCGAAGTCCTTATTCCGCAGGGATGCAAGCCGGACGAGTCCTCCTGGCTCTGGTTATCCCCTGAGGAGCTGTCAAAGCTCCCCACCGCCCGGCTCCGCTCATGTTCCGTAAAAGCAATTTTGGACCAGGTCTCGTTGTTGATGTTCTGCCCGTATACCCTTAATTTCACACGAGACCGCTCACTCACCCGCAGGTAGCCCCTATCCATGAAGGAAATGTCGTCCGTGTCTTCCAGTCGGAGCCCTGTGATGACGGTCTCCTCGGACCCTTCCTTGCCACTTGTCGGGGTGACACAACACCCAGTGACAGTTAAGAAAATCATCGCCAAAGCTCGGACCCGGTTAAGTGACGCCATTTTTGTAGCGTTGGGTTCCTGGGATAACGGATCTGCCATATTGATAGCCATTGGCAACCAACCTCCTGAATGAAAAGGGATTTTAAAAATCAGAGCCAGTCGGAGTCCGCCTTCATCTCCGCCCAGGGTTGCCGTGACTTGTGCATCGGGACCTGCTTGTTCCCACTACGTGTCCGACACTGATGACTCGCGAGCGCAGGCCAGCGGGCCAGCTCGTGCCTCTCTTGATGTCCCCGAGACAGGCGACGGTGGTGACCAATCAGGAGCGGCAGCTGACCCGGGGGCGGGGCGTCTGCAGCCTCCTTGGCGAATCAAGTTCCAAAACAAGTGCACCTCATGTTAAGAAGCCGACAGAACTCTACCCGTGACTTTTTACAGCATATTATACGTCCTGCACTGAGGATAACTACCGTATAACTCCTGCATGATATACTACAATATCTGAAAACAACAACGACCACAACAAAACACTGCCACGTGTTGAACTTATCTCTAAATGAAGCTCTATATGCAAAGATCTCTTATCATAGATTTTAAGAGACCTGATTGGGTTAAGAAAAAAAAAGTTAGATTCGACCAGAAAAATGAAGAATGTTAGCTATGTTTTTATGTCAGAAATTCGTTTCTGAAGTCGTTTATCTTGGTATTTTAAACCACCAGGTTTGGGACTCAGCTGAATTTACAGCTATTTAAAAAAAGAAAGTACGCCTTCTTTCAGATCTAAGGTTTTATGCATAAGGATACAATATAAATCTGGGCCTGATCAGGTCTTAAAATGAGGTAAATACAACTTCAAATTAGGAGCAACACACAACATATTACATTATGTAATTATTTCCTTAACAAAAACAGGCAGAAGCAATGTGTGAGAAACTTAGTACACTTCTACTGCTTCCATAGGAATGAAGAAGCTAAGTAGCAGCCGGGTGCTGCTGATCAAATGCATTTGATTAATTGATCCTCAACAAGTGTGAGCACCTCTATAAAAGCAGAAAATGTGCTTCCCATCTATCTGGGAAGGGTTATAAGGTCATTACCACACAACGTTGAAGTCCATCATTGTACAGTGAGAATGTTTTTAAGTGGAAAGACAGCTCTCAATCTTCCCAGGAATGGACGTCCCAGTAAGATCCCCCCCAAGGTCAGACCATGCAATACTGAGAGAAAGTTTCAATTAGAAAAAGGCTGAACAAGTATGGCTTGTTTGGAAGGGTTGCAGGAGGAAGCCTCTTCTCTCTAAAAAGAACATGGCTGCACAGCTTAGGTTTGTAAAGCTGCAGAAAACCAAACACAGCATATCAGCCCAAACACCTCATACCGGCTGTCAAGTACGGTGATGGAGGGCTGATGATTTGGGCTTGTTCTGCAGCCACAGGAGCTGGACACCTTGCAGTTATTGAGTCCACCATGAATTCTTCTGTATATGAAAGTATTCTAGAGTCAAATGTGAGGCCATCTGTCCAACAGCTAAAGCTTGGCTGAAACTGGGTCATCAGCAGGACAAAGATCCCAAACACATCCAGTTATCACTGCTGAATGTGGTTTTAAAAGCTGAAGCATGGGTTGTTCTTGGTATTTTTATACACAGTTTCTATTTTTTTTGTTAAATGGATGATACAGTGTAACAAGCCATGCTTTGCAAGGACACAGTTCTTTAAAGATCTTCTGATCTGTAAAGTCTTAGAAATGGAAAATGATTTGCTTTCAACATGTATGCATTCATTTTTTTATTCATTTGTGGCATTGGTGTTTAAAATCACAGGATGCGATAGCGGTAAAGAAGCCACAATATCAAAAGCTCAAAAATGAAAATAGGACATTCCTTTGATAGACGATGTTTATTATCTTGCACAGGGATTTCACATTTTAAAAAATCATCATAGATTAGAAACGATTCACTAGTCATTTTTAGTAAAGCTCATCAAAGTGCAAATCCTCTCAGTACACTGATTAAATCTCGAGTGGTGTCATTTGTTAAAGCAAAGTGAAAGTGTGTAGCAGCCGAAACATTTGACTTGTGCTGTATACAAGAAAATTAAAAAAATATTTTTACAGTTTTCTAAACTGTTAGAGATGATTTAAAAGTCCTGACTAATTTAAGGTATTTGGATCTTGCCTTGATAGAAAGCTTCAGAATGATATATGCGACACAATTATAAGAATAAATTAAGGCAAACAATTACAGGCAAAAATAGAACATCAGGTTTTGCAGCACTTGCAAATTTGGATATTTTTTAGCTTTTTTTCCTCATGTCTTCTTTCAGAAATAGTCACATAGATGTTTACTTTTCTACACTCTTATGAATGTATTCAAATGAGCAAATAATGAATGATGCAGTGACCTATTAACGGGACATGTATACGAAGCGAACACCAAAAAAAAGATGACGATGTGCACATAAGAATTAAATCAAATTTCCAAAACGTAATTTGAAAAGTGAAGATGTTATGATGCTGGGCCTGTATTTCTCAGTGCTCTTCCCACCATCATTTGCAGCAGTCAGACCGTGTGCTGCAGCACCCCCCCGTGGCTGAACTGGGGCCTTGTTTGCCCGACTGAAGGGCCAGCTCGAAAGGATCCACGATGCCTGCCTGTATCAATAATTCAACAAGGTAGACAACATTAGGAGTTTAGAACACACACCCAACTCTACCTGAGTGTTACATAATGATCCAGTCTTAATCAGGAGCACTGTAAGAAATGTGGAGATGTTTTTGCTTGCATCAATCAATGTGTGCCAGTGGAATGAGTTTTTAAATATATACATTTACTTCTGCTGTATGGCCCAGTGTCACTTTTGGTTGTTGATTAAATCTACAGTTCACAGTAGCCGAGCTTTTATGAGAAGGAACAAAGACTACTGATCAGTGTTATCAGCAAAAAGATGTTGATTAGAGAAAACTGTATCGAAGCTGATTACAGTTTGGGTGGGTCCAAAGGGTAAACCATGGGGCTGATAAGAAATCATTACGATGTATTTACTTTTATTTCTCACAAAAATCAAAATCTCTTGTTAGTAGAACAAAACTGTCGACTGTTATCAAAGAGATGAGGGCACTCATTTAAAAGAAAAAAAAAAAAAAAAAAAAAAAAGAAGAAGTTGGCTGTTCTGATAAGTATGTGTGAATGTGTGTGTGTGCTTGCACTGGATGACCAGAAGAGCTGATAAGATGGCATTCCACTCGCAGAGAAGAGAACATTCCTTCCTGTTCAAGGTTCCCCAGCATGACACCACAGTCTGGTTATGACTTCAAGACAGCTGCTTGACCTTCTGCATGTGGATGCGTGCGTACGCATGTTTCAGTGGATATGCGAGTGTGAGAGTGTGCAGCATGCGTCCTGGTGCACACATGTGTGGCTGTGCAATATGTGCTCAGTGGGGCACTCTGGGTGTGTCATACACTTCAAACTGATACCACAAACAGACTGACCTCCAATTCTTTCAAAAATAAATACAATTTTGTCATCCAAGAATTTGAAATTGACACAAACCTTAGGTTTTACACCACATGACTTATCGGAGCCTCCCGGTGGTTGGAAAGTAAAGTCTCCTGCAAATCTGGAATGTGTCAAGATGGCAGCCACCTCTCCATCCACCTCCACCTCTTCATTGGCCTACGAAAAGCACCCCTTTGACATCACTTACACAGTGCATAAGCAGAGGAGCTTGAGCTGTTTTTTTTCATGTGGGATATACAGACCTTAAAGGTGTATTGACAGTCAAACTCAAAGCGGTCTTCGGCCCCTGTAATGTCTCCATTATACATCACCTGACAGGCCTTGGCGTTGCCTTTAGGGATCTTGAACAAGCGGTATGTGGCCGAAACAAATTTGAAGTCACCTGTTATGGCAACAGATAGAATATTACACATGTTTAAGTCATCAACCTGATACTAATGATGAAACAAGGCAGTGCAGCACAAATTAAATCCAATTTCATGTCAGTATTCTACAAAGCAAAACTGAGAAGTTAATGCAATTGTAAAAATATGAGAATATTTGGACTTAAAAGTCTTTTTAAAAGTTAAAAGTAATTCATCCCCTTAAAACTTATCTGAGGTCCTCAAAATTGTACATTTTGAAGTCCTTTTCATGAACAAAACCTCTCCCGGTTGTAAAATGGCTTGGACATGACCCTAAACATTTTTCCTCATGCAGTGAAAGAGGATCTGTGAATGTGATCATTTAGCCCCACCCATACTTCCCACTGCCATGAAATGAGAAGCTAGCACAAGTTATGAGAAGTTATCCTTGCTACAATGTAAATCTATTAATCTTGGATACTGGTGACTTCTCTGTGTAATCAACAATGTGCCAAAACTTCCCCTTCTGAACAGAACTAGTTGAGATTAAACTTAAATATTAAAGATGGTCACTGTTTTGAGAGCATGTTTGTGTGTCATTATGTGTGTGTCGGGATGTTCGTACAATGCGACTGTCCTTTTTCTCATAGTACAATTAGCCTGCTAATAAATGATCAAGCAGATAAAGAATTCTACGTATTTGGAGGAATTTACGGGGGGTTGAATAATTAATGTTATTAGATTTGAGCCCGTGTAAACCTGTGGCTGGTTAGCAGGTATTTAGATTCGTCCACAGTACCTAAAATTATTTATAATAGAAAGAATAAACGTCACTTCATAAAAATTGGTTAAAAATTTAAGCAAAATTTAGCCCATTTTGGAGACCAGATCAGATGCATAATAGCAGTGTGCATCAGCATCTACATTTTGTGTATATATACAGGTTAAGGATATGGGAGAGGTTAGGCTGCTATAGCGCATGCCACACCTTATCTGAGCTTGTGTGTCTTAAATCAGGTGGCGAATCAGATCTAGGTGTGACAAGGGGCTACAGGGGGCCGTCAGCTAGCGGACGCTCATTTAGCCACGTTGAGTCTCAGCAGCTTTCGCTTCTCATTTCATCGGTTCCTCGTAGCACACTCAGGATTTGTTACTGTAGTCTTTTACGTGGAACGTTTGGGCTGTCTGACCTTGTCTTTAAAACTGTAGGTGGTGCTCTGCAGATTAAGGCAGAAATCCTCAGCCACACCACTGACGGCTGATTTTGATGGATGGATTACGATGCATGTGTGCAATCATTTAGTGTTCAGTGCAAGCCTCTAAAATAAAATCTCATGTGCTGTCAGAACAGAGTTTATCGTTGGCTTGAAATTCTTAAAAGAAAACTTGCGTATGCACCTGGAGACCAGGAAACTCAAAAAGGTTTATGGATCCACAAATCTGATTTTAAAGTACAAGGATTTTGTGACTCATGAAGTCAAACCAAATGAACCATCATCAAACACCCACAAAGTGCAGACATTAAGGGTTGAGGCCATGGGAGTGCATGCAAACTGTGTCTGATTAACATCTCCCTCTTTCACCTGTTAGTGCTGTCGCGCCTGTCACACCTGTCAGGCCAGAAATACTGCCTTTCTTATTGGTCTGTGAAGTTTTGGCCTTCAAGGCATTAATGTGTGATTCAAGAAAAGTTTCCATTTAACCCAGTTTGGTTTTCAAAATTCCTTGTTTAGAAATGAGTGCGGAGCAAATAGGACAAGACACGCACACACACAAAAAAAGCGAGCACATAAGTCATAAATGAAGGAAATTATTTCTAACCCAGGATGTCCTGCAGTTCCTTGTTGTCCACCGTGACGATGCTGGCTGTAACCAGCCGTGGGGCGCTGAACCCCACTTCATCAGCCAGTTGCAGCAGATCCTTCCACCAGAGCGCTCCACCGAGACACTCACCTGCCGAGATAAAACCAGCGTTTGACGGTTTCTGACAGACCTGTTGAAAACATTTCGCCACACTGATACAAATATGGAAGCTAGGCCTGTGGCAAACTGCTGGTGAATGTGTGGCAAGCTTGGCAGACTTAGCGGTGGAATTATAGCTCAAATTGGAAATGTTTTTTTCTTTTTTGGGCACCAACCATTTGGCAAGCCTTGCCCTGCCGGCTCCTAAGTGCAAAGTCTGGATAATGTGTAATCAAGCCCATTCTGAACACAACGGGTAAAAGTTTGTAGAATTTGATGGTGATGACATCTGCTACGTGTCCGTTACATGGTGGTTTTTGGACTACTGTTCTGAAGCCTTCCATTAGGAATTCAGCCTTCACTCTCTTGTACTTTTGTACGAGGCCTTATACACCTTTATTTCTGCTGTAATTGGTCATTTTTATGCAGGAATCTATGGGGATTGACTCCCTTTTAGAGTTCATCTTAAGCTGGCAATCAGGGAACTGCCGTGTTTCGGACTTTTATGTTGGGTTCATTTTTACCAGCAACTCAGCTGTAGACAGTGTGAGTTCCACAGCTTTCATATTGCATCTTGTTTTCAGCAATGAGAGCACGTCTGAACAAACATACGTCAGCTAACTGTGGCGGCAAACAACCAGGGTTTATTATTGCCACAATGTTCCTCCCATCACTTGCAAACGTGTTTTTGCAGCAAAACATCATCATCAATTTGCCACAACACACCTTGCTCTCACGAGCAGAATTCTGGCATTCCGGCAGGTGCCTGTGATTTTATTGCAGCAGGATATTAATCTGACTCACCCCACAGAACTTTGTGATTTTTAATTTTCTCTGTTAGTCTTCCACTGGTGTAGATATCACTGAAGTGCAGCTCACCACCGTCCTAATGAGAGGACCAATGTTTGAGATCAATATCAGAGCAAACTGCACTAAAACCTTTATGATTCACAATCTAATAATGCTGTTGAAAGAATGGAGCAGAGTACCTTAAGCACACTGTAAGCTTCAGCCAGCACCCGTTTCTTATCTGGAGAGAGATTCACCACGCAGTTGGAACTACACGACAGCAGAAAATCAACAGTGTTCAAAACTGCGAGCAGCTCTAATCAGACAGCAACAGAACAGATAAGTCTGACATCTTACATGATGATATCAAATGAGTTCTTTTCCAAACTCGCATCAGTTAAGGACTCAATGTAGCCCTGGACAAAGCTGACATTTGGCTTCTTGTAGCCAAACTCCTTCATATGATAGTCCACATATGTTCTGGCCAATTCAAGCTAGAAGAGAGGAAGCATATGTCAAGTCCCTTAATGATGGGTGCACATTTCATTTGAACATGTGTCATGTGGTGTTTTTGCTGAGAATCTTTAATGTTTGGTTGCACCTAAGCAGTCAAGTGAAAAAGAAATAACCAATTCTACTGTTATGAGTCAGAACATAAGAGAAGAAAGATGATCTGGTCCTTCACAATTTTGTTTTATTCAATAAAATTAACTCAAAAACACTGAATCAAAAACTAAGTACACCCCATAACATAACAGCTCATGCTGTTATGTTACCTTTAGCAACAATAACTTGAAATAATCATTTTCTGTAAGACATTATCAGTCTCTCACGTCGTTGTGGAGGAGTTTTGTCCCACTCTTCTTTACAGGTTTGCTTCAGCTCATTGAGGTTTGCAGCAATGCTTTATGCACAGCTCTCTGAAGGTCCTGCCACAGCATTTCAGTCAGGTTGAGGTCTGGACTTTGACTGGACCATTGAACACCTCGATTATTTTCTTTTTAAACATTCTGCTGTAGATCTGTTGCTGTGTTTGGGATCATTGTCGTGTTGATGACCCATTTTCAGCCAAGCTTTAGCTGTCGGACAGATGGCCTCACATTCGACTCTAGAATACTTTGGTATCCAGAGGAGTTCATGGTGGACTCAATGACTGCAAGGTGCCCAGGTCCTGTGGCTGCAGAACAAGCCCAGATCATCAGCCCTCCACCACCGTGCTTGACAGCTGGTATGAGGTGTTTGTGCTGATGTGCTGTGTTTGGTTTTCTCCAAACGTGCTGCTGTGCATTATCAGCAAACATCTCCACTTTGGTCTGGTCTGTCCAAAGGACATTGTTCCAGAAGTCTTGTGGTTTGTTCAGATGTAACTTTACAAACCTAAGCTGTGCAGCCATGTTCTTTTTAGAGACAAGAGGCTTTCTCCTGCAACCCAAGTCTTTTTCTAACTGTACTGTCATGAACTTTAACATTTTACATGCTAACTGAGGCCTGGAGAGTCTGAGATGTAGCTCTTTGGTTTTTTTGCAGTTTCTCTCAGTATTGTACGGTCTGACCTTGGGGGGATCGTACTGGGACGTCCACTCCTGGGAAGATTGACAGCTGTCTTGAATTGTTTCCACTTGTGGATAATCTCTCTGTCTGTAGAATGATGGATTCCATGTGCTGATACATAACACCAAATAATTTAAACAAAGAGTACTTTCTTTTCCACGGGACTCTACACGCAAGAGCAGAACTTTGTCTTTAAACCTTTGACAATGCAGTCACTTTGATGCAACTGTGCGTTCAATACATAGTTATGTAACCACAAACTGAGATGTTCGTATCAATTAACAAATTAGTACTTTATTGATGTTGCACAATACCTGAGCCTCAGTCATGTCAATCCCAGTGACATGACCTCTCTCGCCCACTAGCTGACTCAACATGTAGCAGTCCCTCCCAGTTCCACTGCCCAGGTCCAGTATACGGCAGCCCTCTAAGCACTCTGGCACAACCAGACCACAGCCATAGTACCTGTGGCGGTCAGAAACACATCAGTATCAGAGCGATATGAAGTGTGTGATACAAGAAAAGAAAATGCATCATCATAAGCCCACTGACCTGGCAATGACTTCAGGGTGAACTTTCTTCAGGGCCTGACGAATGTAAGGCGGGATGGGCTGGGCTGGAGCCTTGCAGGCACTCGTCTGCAGGTCTGAAGATTTCTTCACCCGCTTTCCATAATAATCCTGCTCTGACAAAGAAAAGCTCCTCATCACGCAGAAGACTGCAATCATTTAGCACACGACAGTTAAAGTGATACTCCGGAGTAGATTCAACCTGGGGTCATTTGAACCGTGATATCCAGCCAAGTAGCCCACCCACAGTTTTTTCGATATTGGCTGAACATCAGCTGAGTTACTGAGTTATCCCGAATAGCTTCGTACAAGGGTTAATGGATCCTGGTCCGTATCTCCAAAATTACCACACTAAAATCACATGCCATGACACCAAACTTCTACAATAGTACAAATATGGTCTGTACTCACCAAACGATGCATTTGGAAGTTTGAAAATAGTCCAGGAGTTTATTATTATCAACACAAGCCTGATAGCTTCTCTGCTGCTAAAGCTGCGTCGACGTCACTTCAGAGAGCTGGGAGCTTCAAAATAAGATGAAGGTTGATCTACTACTGTAGACAACAAAGCAAGGCTGCTCAGTTTCTCCATTGATAAAATAACTTCACAACTCTACAACATAAAAATTCATAAAAAAACATGTAGAATATAGCATATACTTTGTTGTCTACAGTAGTAGATCAACCTTCATCTTATTTTGAAGCTCCCAGCTCCCAGAAGTGACGTCGACGCAGCTTTAGCTGCTGAGAAGCTATCAGGCTTGTGTTGATAATAATTAACTCCTGGACTATTTTCAAACTTCCAAATGCATCGTTTGGTGAGTACAGACCATATTTGTACTACTGTAGAAGTTTGGTGTCATGGCATGTGATTTTAGTGTGGTAATTTTGGAGCTACTGCCAGGATCCATTAACCCTTGTACGAAGCTATTCGGGATAACTCAGTAACTCAGCTGATGTTCAGCCAATATCGAAAAAACTGTGGGTGGGCTACTTGGCTGGATATCACGGTTCAAATGACCCCAGGTTGAATCTACTCCGGAGTATCACTTTAAGTAGAGCAAACTTGAGTGTTTAAAAGGGAACTGTATTTTCAACATTAAGCCTCTTTTCTGAGTCGTCTGCAATGTTTTAGAACCCCCCTCACCGCTTTTTTGATGTTTACTGCTGTCTCCGGTTTTTGCCCAATTTTGATTCATCTCAACCTGCTTCAGAATGGCAAGTCATGTGCATGTCCAAAAAGGTCCTTAAAAGCACCATAAACGTCCGTTTTCAAAATCATCAACTCACCGGAGTGGTTACTGGTGTGCACTGGTAATCCATATCAAATTTGGTTGCGAAAAGTTGCTTCTGTCGTGTTTTATTTGGCAGCTCGTTCATGCTCGGACTATTTTCTTAGCGGTGGCGGAGTAATATCAATGAACACCCAGTACAAAATATCAAATAAAACACGACAGAAACTTTTCGCCACGAAGTAAACATCAAAAAAGCGGTGAGGGGGGTTCTAAAACATTGCAGACGACTCAGAAAAGAGGCTCAATGTTGAAAATACCGCAGTTCCCCTTTAACAATGATGGGCCACTCCAAAGGTCTGAGACAAAAGCCATTTTGTATTTACATTACATGACAGCCTCGTTAACATCAGTGTTTTCTTCTTAACTCTCTAATAATCAGTTTTAAGCAGGTATAGGTAAAAATATAGGTCGACACTGGTTGGTGCGACTGTTCAGCAAGTTTCATTTAAACAACTTGTGCAAATCATCTTAAACGAGAATAGCGAGTTAAATGATTATGTTAAAGATATGTAGAGTGTTGAACTAACACTGACCATTGTCTGAAATATGTGTTACACAGTTCATTATTGTATTCTGGTAAAGACATATCGGACCTAACTCACCTGCAATTATCATCATTATTCTTAGTGATACGGACCCATTACAAGGCTGGGTAAACTTTGTGTGTGAGTTGTTTATAAATACATCTGTTTTGTCCCAATTAGAACAGGCCACTGTTCAGTAAATTGCGTTCTTAATGTTGCAAGAGAGGTCAAATTTATAAAGGGTTATTAGGCCTGAACATTTTTACCTAAACATGAGTTTATTTTTTTATGATCACTCATATTGTGTTAGGGCTTGTGTTACACCGGCATTACATGTTAGTTCAGTTACTTTTTTTCACTCCATATAGTAGAAACCTACAGCCCTCTGTTGGACTTGGTCTAAGCTGCATCTAAACAGCACAGTGTAGTAAATAATGCTCGTTATATTACCTTAACGTCGACGTGAATGGTGCTATCAGAGAAAACTTTGCCACCCGCACTTAAAAATAAAAAGATATCACATAAGTTAAAGATTAACTTACGTTCAGAGCATGACAGTGCTTTGAGGTGGCTATGTTAACTTGAATGAACATATCGAAAACTACTCATAATATTGCTGCCACTTCCTGTCCTGGCTTTACACTGATGTATTTGCACAATATTGCGCTCTATTTCTATTTATTTATTCATTTTATCATTCTATTCTATTTGCAAGACAAAAATGTGACACTGTAGACCGCTGGTCGTTAACTTTTTTTTAGCGACACTTTATAACGACACACCAGACTTAGATTATGCTGCTCTTACCTCTTGTCGTCGGCCATCGTTAGCCTACAGGTATTTCTAAAATGTAACACTGCTCGGGGAAACCTGTGTGGTTTTCACCCTGGATATATTATATTAACGGTTTTCACGCTTGTTCAGACAACAACAACGAGTGCGCAGCGGACTTCCTGCTCAAGAACACGCCCACTTCCTCACTTCCGGAAATCACAGTCGAAAGAACATGATACCTGCCTTGTTGCTTCTTCCCATCTCCCCATCATCTAATATAAAGAATTACATTTAACAGTGAAGTTTGGAGCCACACTTAATTTATTTCCATATTTCTCATCAAGAGCCAGACTCTCAGGCTTTGTTGTAATCTTTTAAAGTGGTTTTGAACAGCTCTCCAAGCTTTTTGAGGTCTATGTAAACTTTTTCTGGCAGCTTTTTCTGTTGTTTTCAGTTCAGTCCTCGTTACTAACCAGTTTCAGGGGAGTCTGCCACTGAATCAATCAAATAAAGGTACCTAACTCAAGGGACGAGCCAGTGTTGTGTCTACACATGACACAACTTTGCAAAGAAACCAATTAAAGCGACACAAGAGAAGTTTGAGAACCATATGTGATTAGTTTTAGTTTTAGGTACACTGACTTTTGTCCAGTTGTTTTGTATATTCCTGGGCTTGAAACTACCCTCGAGCATCTTCAACACGACAACACCTGTATGGCTGTACATTAGCAGGGCTGTGCCTGTGGTGTTGCATCCCACAACTTCTATATGCCACAACTTCGGCCACCGAGAGCCGAAGGAGGAAAAAATAAAAGCCAAATTCTCTAGTGTTTCTTTAAATTGTGTCTATGGGCACTTCTGTCCAAAGCTGCCTGTTGTGAAGACATAAATAGAAGCAATATCTGTCGTGGTATCTATGAAAATTACCTCAATGGAAAACACGATGGAATACTCTGAGTTATGAATTGGCCTAAAGAATTTAGCCCCGGACCTCAACATTACTGAAGCAGTGTGGGATCATCTTGACAGAACTGAACAAAAGTCAGCCAGCATCTAAAGAAGAGCTTTGAAATGTGCTTCAAGAAGCCTGGAGAACTATTCCTGAAGACTACTTAAAGAAATGACAGAAAGCCTATCTGAGAGGGTTCAAACTCTCTTTTTGCATTCGTTTCAATAAGTTGCTGCACTATTTCCTGTTTTCCTGGCAAAATAGAAAGAAATAAGGGAGGCGGCTAAAGACTTAAGCGCAGTAATGCAAGTCTGGACAGATGAACGTATACAGAGAGTGCTGAAAAGAATTACCACATTTAGATACTGTAAAGCTCAGAGATAAAGTCACGAGATGAGTACGAAAAGCTTCCAAAGCTTTAATTATCCCTATTGGAGCACAGAGAAGTCCATGATTCATGAGTGGAAGATGTTACAATGCTTCACACACTCATGACAATCACACCTCGCAATGAAATGAGCCACAGAGACAACAGTGTGCTTAAATTTAGTATGTTTATTGAACATACATTCATCTTAGTTGATGTAATAAATGGCTTATGATCAGAACATTCAAAGAATATGTGCAAAAACACACACTTATGAAGAAAGGAAAGTGTCTTTGGCAAGTTCGCCCTGATCTCTTAACAAATTTGTTTTGTTAGTCAAATGTACCCTTCACACAACCTCAGATTAAGTCTCTCAATACATTTATTTCCTTTGTCAACAGACTTTAATAATACCAATAATAAAAATAAGGAAAAAAAAAATCTATTCATGATAATAAAGGTAATGGTTTCATTAAATATTATGAAAGCAACTATTTGGTTCACAAACATGTTAAAGAGTATTGTACACGATTTGCAAATATAAAGTGGTTTTTCAATCATATGTGTGTGTTTTAAATGAATCAGCCAATACGAAAAATAGCTCATCTTTAAACAACATGTACCACGAGTACACAAAACCCCTTTCTAATTCACAAAAAGCACGAACATGTAAAAGCACTTCAGAGTGTGTTCAGGCTATAATGGGAAAAAGTTCAATCAGCCCACCAGTTTATACAGAAAGTTCACATTGCACTTTGACCTGTGCTGGAAAACAGGATCAAAACTGGAAAACAGGGTATATATTTACCATTACACATAACTTTGTGTGACCAACGGTTGAAACGTCTGTGCTTTGCAGAGACCGCATTGTGCGTATTTTTGCAGATCCTCCAAAAAAGAAAAGTTTAATCAAATCCGTTTGAAAGATTTCACTGTGGCCTCAGTAGTGACAGTTCATTTAAGAGTATGGGAAACTCAAATTTCTTGTCTGAAGTAGGTCAGCTGATAAAAGTCTCGAGCATCATCAGTGGCACATTCATCACCAGTCAACATGGGTTGTGTGATGAGGGCAGAGATCAACATTCAAGCTATTGAAGACATTTCAAACCATGATAAAGTGCATTCAATGAGCTCATAACTGAGTATTTTTGTGGGTGTTTTGTATCTAAAGTACCCAATTTTACAGATAACTTCTTAAATTGTGGTTTTAATCATATCCTGTGTCAATAGTTATCAATCCATCATAAAGAAAACACCTCTTCTCAGACGTATCCTGTTGCGCAAACCTTTATTTATAATGGAAATAATGATATGAAGAACTAAAAATACCCTTCTGTTGGTTTATTACTTTATCTGATTATGTCTTTCCTTCTTCTTCTGTTTAAATTTATATATTTGTTGCCAAACCAAAGCTATGATATAAGTATCCACCTAAAGTTCAGCATGGTTTGGATGTCCCTGTCAGGATTAAACCATAATACACATCTGTTCGTCCTCAAAAAGGAGCAATTCCTCTTTCGGACTGGACAGCGCAAATATAGATGACAGAAAGGATCAGATAAGCTGGATTTAGGTGGCACACTAGTCCAGCAGGCTGAAATTAGAAAGAAACCTTTATAAAAGTTTAACACGACAAGAACAAATCTGAAGAATGGTGAAATTGTGTTAATGGGAACCTCCAACACGAAGAGAGACTGTAAATGTTTTTGTGCAGTAAAGCTGGTGAAGGTGGTAACTGAGGTGTGATGTTGCCCATTTCAGTTGTAATCTCCAAGAAGCTTAACTTTTGTCATTTTGTCTTTGGTACCTTCTTCTTTAAGGGTCTCAGTTTCACTGAAGCTTATCATTGTTCGTCACAATTAAGAACTTTTTTTTTTTTTTTTTTGGTAGGCACACAACTACAAACATTCAACAAATCAAGTTTAAAAATGATTGTATATTAAGTAAATCGCTTCCATTCCTTACAAACATTGCAGCAAAAACCGTGAGAAATGAACCACAAACTGCAATTTATGACTAAAATAATAAAAAAAAGATTTTCTGTTCTTTGTTTTTTCTTCTTCTTCCTTTTGCTAAAAGCTTCATTTCTTGAACAGCTCGTTGTGTGCAAAACAGGAAGTGCTAACACTTAGATTAGTTTATGATTGTACACTTCCCCATCACTGGCAGAGCTGACAGAGCGACAGAAACTGAAGGCAGAGCGGTTTTTATTAGCTGAAAAAGCACTTTAGAAGCATGAGTCTTAACTGGACATCCCACAGACTTCCTCAGAAGTCCCTGGACAGTTTAAACTTCTATGAAAACACACTATTGAAATTACACGTCGCATTCATCTAAAAATGTTCCTGCTGTGCAAGTTTTTCCACAACGTAGTTCACTGGTTTTGCAGAATCCTTGCAGTCACCTGGTGAGCACAACTGCATCCATCCACAGCAGAGAACGTCCACTCCTGATGAAGACCACGACAGAGACAGTAGCTTGTGTTGTTTAAGAGGGACGACTGAAGAACTGTATTTGTGGGTAGCATGAGACGTCTCACTTGCCACAAGGCCCTATATTCCTCCCAAACAACGCAAAATACACAGATTAAGGCCACCGTTCCAGAGTGGGGAGGAGCAGGCTTTCTCAACATTCGGATAGTCATTTTCGCTAAAACCCCCCTTGCTACTCCCACACCTGGTTTATCTAAGATGCGCACATTCATAAAATACACACTCTTAAAGCACTGAAACACTGTTGTCCCAAAAAGAAGCGACGTGTTCTCCTTCCCTCTGTGACAAAGACGAGTTAACTGGGTTTCAGCCCTGCGGCTCAGTACTGGTGCTGTGGGCCGGCCCATCCTGCTCATTGATGGTGTGGAGGAGAAGGCACACAGGTGGGTGGAGGGAGCCGCTGCCCACGCTGTGAGCTGGCTGAGGAGTCCCCGCTGGCCCACGTCCGGCCCTCCTCTCCACCCCCCCGAGCACCTGCTCCTCCTCCACACTATAGGAGGCGCGATGTCCGCAGCTGTCACAGAAGTCGCCCGCCTCCTCTCCCTCCTCATCGTCTTCATCTGCATCCCGCCCCAGCAGGCTCTCCAGCTCCCTCAACTCCTTGCCGTCCTGGCCTGTCCCTCCAGCTCCAGTGCAACTGCTGCTTCCACGTGGGCCGCACACACACACCTCTATCCCAGAGTCCCCTGTGAATCGTCTCCGCCTTCCATTGGGGAGCCGCTCTTTATCCTCGGTACAACCTTCTGACAGGCTGAAATCCTTTAGCAGGGGGTCTTTGCAGGACTCGTCCCCACTTCCAGTTTTTTTCTCCTGGTTGGTGAGTCCCTCCATGTTGAGCCCATCTGACAGGAGTATCACACCTGAATCTTGTGATGTTTGCATGGATTTGGTATCAGGCTTTGGCCTAAAGTCTAAGGTAGGAGGTTGTGGTTCCTCTATGCTGGGTCTGCAACACAGACCATCAGAGGCTGGAGCAACTGGAGGGGACTGGACGGCTGAACATTGTCCGTCCTGCTGCTCAGAAGCCAGGGGACTCGAAGCCACCGAGGATGGGCCTGCATGTAAGGCAGTGTAAGGAGGGGGAGGAGTCGGTGGTCGATTGACCACCTCTTCATATTCAGGGAGGAGGTAGTTGGGCAGAAACCCTAAAGAGAAAAAAAGGAATATATATTTTACTAAAGTTACACATCACATATTTGCTTTGAATGTGCAAGTTACTTATTAATGTGTGTTCGTACTTCCTTTAAAAGACGCTCTCTGACTAAAAATTCACTTTAACCTCACTGAACTTTCCTGAGTACTTTCAGAGCAACAGGGGAGGGGGGAATGTGACAAAACAAGCTCATTTCTGAGGGATATGTGCTGAGGGCTGCTTCAGCCCTGTGTGAGAAGGTTTTGCAATGCTGGCTGTTTCCTGAAAACTGGGGCATGCAAACAAGGAAGATTCTGACACCGTATGAAACCACGGATGGATCACAGAGTAAATATTACATGTGAGAGAGGCAGGAGCCTCTTGTCACTAGTGTAAAGCAAATCAAAAAGCAAAATACATGAAAATTCATCCACAATTTCCCTTCCCAGTAAACAATAATAGCAACTGAACAGCATGACATTGTAGCATCTAAACCAGATGTAACACTATATCAGGTGGAGCTTTTAGAGGGATCCAGCTGAAAGGCCTCAAACATATTTCATCCAATCGGTTAAAATACATCAGCAGATAACTTTGCTTCATTTTTCAGTGTATAAGGAGCTCTCAATAAACCAACGAACCCTTTCAAGCAAAAACATTTGCAGCAAAGAACCACAGAATTTAGAAATGGTTTAAAGTAGTACGTTCAACCATTAACTTTTAAACCACTACACATCTATTAATACTTGGCACTTAGTTTGTATACTTTATTTATAAAAGTTAGAAATATTGTAGTATACACTACGTTTAATCCTGATGTTTTAAAAATACTAAAATGAATAAATACCTTTTTTAATTAATCACAGTGCATTAGCTCCACTTGTCTCTGCTCAGATGCATTAGAGCCTCAGAGGAAGTTTGCCTTATGATCCAACAGAGGGCGATCTGCTTTCAGTTGACCTAATGCCCTGTTACCTCTCAGTAAATAAGCTAATGCCGTTTGCTCACAGGAATTTAGAAAACCAGTGAGCAATGCCGTCCTAAGAGAACAATCAGTACACCAAAAATGGTTGTTTCAAAATATTTTGGATTTGAAACTTTTAGTGATCTGTAACTATCAGAGATGAGGCCATTTGTCGCCTTTAAACAAAGCAGCCATCCCGCCCTACTACAATGTCAACAGACCTGCAGATTCACCTGCCGACTTGCCACTTAAACGAGGACGTGGAGGCACACATAAGCAAGTCAGCAGGTGTTCTATGTTGTCTCAGTATATGTTAATTTGACACAGTAAACTACAACAGGCGCCTTGCCGGCGGCTCGTAAAAATGTCTAAACTGACACGATTTATCAGCCCATCTGTATCGTTTCTAGAGAGGGATTTCAAGAATCTAACATGGAACTGTTCAACACCAGACTAAAAGCCTAAATGGTACCAAAGGATAGGATGCTTTAATCACAGACGGATGGACATTGCTAGCCACACTTATGTGACAGTCGCAGCTCAATGAATTTCAGACAGTTTCAGCCTGAATACAAAGGAGCTGAGAGGAAACCACACAGCTGACCATGTGGTGGACCCGTGTGATTGCTGTGGGCGAAGAGGCGTACGTTCAAATACATTCAAAGCATTACATGTTTACTTCAAATTCATCAAACCTGATTTTGTAAAAACCGACAGCCCTAGTTCAAAGTTTTAAACCGTTAGAAAATGTTTTCTTGGCTTCATCTTTGCAGATCTGCTTCAAGCAGTAATGAGTGATTTCTGCCAAAAATAAATAATAAATAAAATATTGTCATGCTACTGTGTAACAAAGTTTAAAAGGATAACAAATCTGCAGATTCTACCCTATTGAGGGTGGCAATCTTTTCAAATCCAACTACTTGAAGCACCATTAGCATTAATTTGATGTTGAGCGTTCAGTATTATCTTCACTTAAAAGTGCTTTTTTAAAATCTCCATCAAATCCTGAAGCACATATCTGGTGCTTTAGCAGTTAAGTACTCACCTTTATTGTACCAAGAACATTATGCAGGGTGTAAGTGAAAACGAGGTGGATAAAAACTGAATCAATACAGGGACTGATTCTGAGAGCAACAACTTTCACAACAGGCATTCGTTAAAATCCCCCTTTGTCACACTGATTAAACCCCTAAAAACCACCAAAATGATATATTTGCAAACAAATCAGCTTTTTATTGGTAACCAGTATTGGTTAATGTAGCTTTGAATACTTAAATTTGGTGTGAAAAGGCGTTCAGTCATAACAAAAAGAATGACTTTAGAAGTGCAAAACATTACAAATAAGACAAAAGAAATAAAACACATCAGCATTTAGTTTTGTGATAACACAATCTCGGTGTACGAGTGGCATATCTTACTGAAGTAAAAGGGCACAGGGGGGTAGTTGTGTGCTTCACGATAAGCTATGAGGTTGATCTCGTGCTGCCGTTGTTGCTGCTGCAGCCGGTGTTTAGTGCGGCGATGGTGACACACGCAGCAGCAGCTCAAAATGAAGATGATCGCCCACACCAGCCAAAACCCTAAGAAAGATGAACAGAGTTATATTTGCTGTCCAACTTTAACAAAAATGGGGGGAAAAGGCTCAACGTGATGGTTTTGGTTCATATTTTAAGACAAAAATCACACATTGATGGAAGAAAAATGTGCTTTTTCCAATGTCCTCATGATTGAAATAAAATTATACCTGCTGATAACAAACATAAAACAGTGGATCAAATACTTCCAACTTACTTCTATGGTATTTATGGCATGCAATTTATGAGACATAATCAATTTAACCATCACTGACCGATCCAAGTTCAATCTTATCTTCAGAGCAAAGTACTGAGATTCACTCTTTTCTCCATGAAGCAACCCATAACTTCATACTGTGGCTTCATCAGACTCTTTCTCTGGTAGATTTCTGGATATTATCTAAATAATTCTGCCCCAACATGGACAGCAAAGTAAACACAAAAGTAATAAAAAGGCAGTTCTTTGAGTTAGGAGCGTTTTTTTTTTTTTTTCATGCAACATGTCCCTATTTTCTACAAACTTCTTATTTTTGGAGCTATACCAAGGAGAGCTCAGTCTGAAAAACAACTGGGAACAAAGAAAAAAAAAAAAAAAAAAAAAAAAAGGCAGCTGGAACAGAGGAATGTAAACTCTACAATATGGCATCTGCTGGTGCTGCGGCGTCACCAAAATAAACCAAGTCTCTGCGGATGTAATGCTGTTTTGTACTGTTCATGAGTTTTAGCCAACTACTTCTTAAAATGTGGGAACCATCTGTGCTTTTGTTGTTCATCGGGTTAGTTAATAAAAGGTGTTGCTGTAATACGACTACATCTGAAGTCAGTTTGGATGTCTTATTTTTAGGAACCCACACCAACTGATATCAGTTTTGACCTTCAACCTTTTCCACATCCAGCAGAGCTCCAACTCTAGAGCTGGACATGAAATGTTTTTTTATAGAAATAGCTTAATGAAGACTTACAGCTTTAAAGCAAATACATAGATTTTACTCCAGTGAGTGCTTATAAACGGATTATAAGAAAAATCTCACATTTGTTGGCGTAAAAAACACTTAAACAGTACCAGTCAAAAACTTGGACAAACCTAGTCTTTTCTTTGAAGAGTAGGTGTATCCAAACTGTCTAGTGAGTCATAATTAAATAATCTCTAAGTAATTGTGTTACTTTTGAGTGGATAAGCCGAATACGTTCCGTGATAAACTATAACAAGAAAGACTCCAGGATGAAGACCTGCGACACCGGCGTCAGAAAAGGTGCGGTCACTGATAAAGACTGAGAACACCTGAGATTTCCAGGCTAACTGCACGGCCTGAAACAACTGCAGGGCTATAAAATGACCCGTGAACAACAGACGTTCTTCAGTTTTGGACCCATAAGTGTCTGCATGGCTACATTTACAGAGGAACTGAAATAACTGATGGCGAGTCTTCAGAAGGATGTTGAAGCATGCATGCAGGAAGGACAAGCCATCGACAGCCATGATCAATTCTAAAGGAAAATAGCTTCAATGTTTTATTGAGCATAGGAAACAATGGATTGATCCCGTCCCACCATTCTTTGCAGCTGTAGTATTCAAAAAGATGGTTGATTATTTCAAAATAGTTTTTGATGTAAATAAACATGAGGACAGGAGGCGAGTGTGTGTGAAAACAGTCTCAATCTCATGGGGATACATCTTCAGCTTTTGGTCCAGAAAGGAACGGAAAAAGTCTCTGAAGGTTTCTGGAAAATTGCCTTAAGAAAATATTACATTTAAATTCAATTCAGTTCTGTTTACATAGTCCCAAATCACAACAACAAAAGCCATCTAGAGGCACTTTCAAGATGCAGTCATAACACAAGTGACTGTAATCCAATTACATGGAATTCATTCAAATCTAATTAGTCTGAACTGAACCCCAGAAACTCACTGACCAAACATTTGATGGTTGAAGGAAGATTTCAGTCATGGTAACTAAAGGTAAATTGACTTTGTTGCATTAAGATCTTACAGTGATTTCTGCATTTGTAATACAGTAAGCTGTTAGTCATGCATCCATCCATCTGTTTAACTAAGGCACACCACAGTTACTGAAGGGTGAAACAATTCCTAATTATTTGAGTTGGGGGATATCGTACTTGCATGGACTAATTTCTGCTGTATGCTGTGCATCTTAAATCAGAACTTTTTTAAAAAGCCTTGAAAATTCGGACAGTTTGAACTATAGGAAATACTTCTTGGTATCTATTATCTTTCTAGATTTCATTCCCATGATATCACACAGTGGGGTACATTGCATTCAAAGAACACAAAGCAGAAAGACGTAGCAGTGGATGTGCAATATTTAGGTACCGAACGACAGAATAAAAGCAAAAATAAAGTTGAACGTCTTATCCTGCTGTTCACCTCCATCAAGCGATGTGAAAGCTATTTATCTTTTCTTTTTTTAAATGTTCCCAAATGTTTCCTTTTTTTAAACGATGACCTATCACCTTTCCAAACTGCCTCGTCCGACATATGACGTGGTATTTATAACTCAAGGCTGTTGCGTCATTCCTGGAACCAAAGGAACCAAGGAACCAAATATACTGGCAATTTTTAGGATTTACTTCAGGTCATAAAAACTTTCTGTTATTTTCCAGGACCAAGTCTACCACTTTCTGCACGTGTCCGTGTTTCTGGACCAAGCAGCTCCGACTAAGATTAGTTTAAAGTAATTTTTTTCACGTTTACTTTAATTACGTGAATTACGTTCAGTCAAATAATGCAACACAAAGGCGGGTGACTTACACCAGAGCTCATAGTAGTAGCTGCAGCACTGGGACTCTCCGCAGCAGTGTCCGGACTCACAGAAGTAGCTCTGATTGTTGACACCCTCACAGTGGAGCAGGCTCTGTAACGCAAGCATAATAAAACCCAACTTTAACAGGGATCTTCACCAATACCTCAACTTTAAAATAAAAATAATAATATTTTTTTTTTTAAAAACACCCTGAGGAATTAGGTTCTACTGTGCAGTATCAATAAAAAAAATATAAAAATAAAAAGTAGAGATAGTTAGACTTGGAATGTCATTTACCCCCACAGTAAAGACAAAAGATACCAATCAGTTCAACCTTCAATAAACTGGTTATCCTGGTCTCTCAATGTTTCAATTTATTCTCACTTTAACCTTTTTTTTTTTCCTTCACATCACTAGATCCTCTCTCACTGCATACAGCCTACATCATAGACACCAAATGCCATTTTCACACCTAAATCAGCATGTTTGAACAGGAAAAAAAAAAAGAAGAAAAAGGTGATTAAATCCTTTTCCATTCTCCACAGCAGCATATTTACCCTCAGTGCTTTGGGGGTGATAATAAACTCCGAACTGAGAACCTCCCAGGGAACAAGCGGGTGGTAAACTACAGCAACAGGATGCATTGCATTCTGCTCTCTGAGCTGCATGGACCACAGATTCTGATGAGATAATCTTTAGTAATATATTATTTTTCCAATGGGATTGAGCTGCCAGCTATGAAAGCAACTGATCGATCTGATTTCTTTTGTCGGAGTCGTTTCAGAATCTCAACTCGAAACGATATGGTTGGTAAATGTACGTTTCTGCCAAGAAAAAGTGATTTGCGCCCACTCTTCCTACTGCACCCTCAGTAAAAACCCGTTTGAATCTGGGTGTTGAGTTTCCATTATTGCAGATCTGATACCAACAACCCCTGCAGAGGCATCTGAGGAGGACTGATTGCCGATTAAACCCCTTCTAACAGCACTCCAAAGCTTGATGTTTGAGTTTTTGACCGGTGTGTTTTTCCTTCCAATTGTATTCACATAATGACTAAAAATACCAACTCATGGCTGTCTATAGTTTACATCCATCTATCCTAATGTGCTGGAGTTGTGGTGCAAAACTAGCGCTTCTGCGGGACGTGGCAACCTCAACATGAAGATGAATTACTGGATATAGAAATGTCATCACTTCATTACTGCATCCTTTTAAACAACTGCGTGAAATATTTTCTCATAATAAAGCTATGAATTCTCAACATGGGCCAAAATAGGTTTCATGAGGTCATAACCACTAAATTCGGATCAGTTCATAAGTCATTTGGATGCTTGTGCCAAATGCAATTAAATTCCCTCCAGGCATTCCAGAAATATCAAGTTCACAATAACGGGATAGATGTGCGGTCACGGTGACCTAGACCTCTGACCACCTAAATATAATCAGTTAATCCTTGAGTCCAAGTCAACATTTGGGCCAAATCTGAAGAAATTCCTTCAAGGATTTCATGAGCGATCACTTTCAAGAGAAAAAAAAAAAATAATAATAATAATAGGGAGGTAACCCGAACATACAGGGTCTCAACCTGCTGCTGAAACAGAAGGGAAAAAGTTACCAACTAATGTTACTGAAAACATTAACGACAGTGAGAAGTCTCATCACACAGCACTGAAGCCGTCCTGGGTTTTACTATGTCACTTCTTTTTCAGGACTTGTCACAGATTATGAACCGACTAAGTCCTAAAACACAGATTTTCATTTACAAATTGGAAAAAAACTGAACATATACACTTTGAACGCCTCATTCTGCTGACTGTAAAGTCACCCGTTTTGCTTACAAGCTTTTGTTTACATAAAAATGTCACAGACGAAATGCCAGAATAAACAAAAAGGCTTTCCTTGAGCATTTTTTCGTGGTATTTAAGCTGGAAAAAGCCGTTTCCAGTCACCGCTTCGCTCCTCTCGCCTCTTCTGTGTCAGTTTCTTCGATGTCTGAACATTTTTCAAGTTTACAGCTCTTTTAAAGGATGCATTGCATTAGTATGCTATTATAATATGTTGGTAACACAAATAGACCCGAAAATAACAATATCATGACTATTTTTTAGATCATAATAGGGACTGTGACAGTTTCATCAGGTAAATGAGGGGAACCAGTAAAAGCTGCCAACATTCAGCAGAGTTTGTGCCTTATCCTTTCTCTTCTCACTGGAAGTGTATCTAGTACAAGTACATACAGAACAATTTCAGTGTTAGTGTAAAATGGCAAGTAATACATCCATTTCTCGTGTCAGTGTATTATAAACAGTTAGTAGATTATACAGAATACTGTCGCAGTCTTTAACATATCCTTTAAATGACCCTGACCTTTGCATTGGAAACACAATAGCAACCCAGATATCTAGTGTCTAACATTTATTCTTGGCTATGGATCTAAAGTCAACAAGTCCTTCAGTAACCAGTTGTGATGGCATGTTGTTACAATTTCAGTATCTAAGATCTGAAACATATGTACCAAAGTATCATTGTAAATTCTTAAAATGACACCCAAAACAAAAATCACTCGGTACGATGCCGAACATCTAACAAACAAGTTGATCAGGACAAGAAAAATGTGGGAAACTGCAACAAGTCTACTTTCATCAGAAATCAATCGGGCGTTGGTCTCCACTGCACTCCAACAGTGTGTTCTATGTTTTAACTGTCAATATAGCAAACCAGCGGCTTGGTCAAAAGTTAACTAAACAAAATCTGTTATCGATATCCATCCAAACCTGTGAAAAGCTAACTAGAGCTAAACAGACAATAGTGTGACCAAAAACCTCACAAGACGGGTTGACGGATTTCCAAAGAAGATCTCTTGGACTTTGTCCAGATAAACTTAATGATTAGCAACCAAAAGTTCTACATAAGTATAAGAATAATGTTTCTCTATACAGATTACCAGTGCAGGTCCTCGATTGAATGGCATGATGATCCACAGTGCAGATAGGTTCCCTCTTCCTCAAGGGTCATTATCCCACAAAGAGAAAAAGTCAAAAACCTCTCAGACATACTCTCACTCTCTCTGCCTTTCTCCCTACCCACACAACCGCGCAAGCACACACACGCAAACCCTCACCCCACTCCAAAGCAGCCCAAACAGCGGACAAGGATTGCTTTACGGAAATTTCCAAGCAGCAACGGAGAGCAAGCTCCTAGCTACTCCGCCGCATGATAATAAGGTGGTGAGAGGTGTGTGTTAAATGTAAGGCAGCGAGGACAGAGAGTAACAGAGGAATGATCTGTTAAAAGCAACACATTAGATCAGCACAAGCCAAACTGCAGACATTAAAGAGTAGCCACAACTTCAAAGCCGTTTCAACTTTTATCAACATGACATTCTTTAAAAACCCAGCTCAACACAGAGTGACTTAAGAGTCACATGATGTTCTGTTCCTCGGCTTGGTTTGTGATGTCTCCAATACTATGCACCTTCCAGGCTGGGTTAGTTTTAAAACACAATACAGATAACATCTAGTTTGTCTGAGTGTTGCCTAAACTGCAAGAAAAAGAAAAAAAAAGGGGGGGGGGTGGTGAAGATTTCCCAGACAATGAGATAGAAAAACGTATTCAATCAATCTTTAACTTGGTCCAGATATAACTAATCTGTGCTGCTAGGAAACCAAATGTTGAAAATCTGAAACATCAACATCTCACTTTCTACTTACCGAGCAAAGAATCTGCACAGACTAGATTCCCGACAATCGCATCCAAGCATGCAACAATGAAACAATTAACCTCTCTCATGCCATACTACTAGATTACAGATAGATTTGGTTACCTGGCCTGAAACTATTGCAAATTACGAATATCATCAACCTTAATGAGAAGCTGCTGAAATGAGGGTTCAGAAGTCTCTTGGTGACTTATCAGATGGAGATAAGTGGCTGCAGGATTTTAAGTCGACTGCTCAGCAAGAGTTGATCTACTTAGTAGAGTCCTGTAGGACTTAGTAAGTCAGCCGATACACAGAAGGACTTCGCTGACCTCGTACGTATTATTGTCAACAATGAAGGTGCTCTTTCACTGTCATAAAGGTTATGGAAAGCAAACACTGCTTATGCATTTGTAGCATCCTTCAATGCCATAAAAACAAATCAACATCCGGAGGAAGATAGTTCAACAAACTCAGAAGTCATTGACTTTTGTCTCGACATTCAAATAGGCTAAACAGACCGTTTCCCGCATCTTAAGCTCCATGTTAAGATAAACAACTTAGATAAATGCCAGCTTTAACTATTGATTGATAATAAATTGAAGTGTTTAGTAAGTTAACAATCACTTCATACTAACATTAAGCTGCAAAAAAAAATCCATGTCTAAATTGTCTTGGCTTTGCAGACTTAATATGGCTTAAGATAAAATTCTACCAAGTTTGACAGAATCTTTTTCGGCTTTTGCTGCATTGAAGATGCTGGTCTTTTACAGAGACTTCCATCGATATGTTCAAAGCCCAGATAAAGCAGCTGGGAGTTTAATTACTGCTGCTTGTATACGCTCATCTAGACTCAAAGTGGCCTAGGTGCACTGCGCTCCAAAGTTTCCATCTAACACACAATAAAAAGCTCAGTGGTTGGTCGTCCAATAACCGGAGGGTCGGTGGTTCGATTCCCACTCCTGCCGCTAAAAAAAGAGTGATGGACTGACAGCTGGAGGGGTGGCAGTCCACCTCCTTGCCACGGCTGAGGTGCCCTTAACCCCATGCTCCCCGGGCACTGTTTTGGCTGCCCACCACTCCAGTGTATGGCATCTGTCTCAATGAGTATGTGACCATATGCATGTGCGTTCAACAGGTGCTAACCTGGATGGGTCAAATGCAGAGGAGCAATTTCGTGTTAACATTTGTGTGTACAATAAAGTAATCTTAATCTGAAATAAAACAAGTCAGGACAAATACATAATAACTACAAGTGTGCATCTTTTTGTGAAAACTATAAAGCACAAGTGTATATTTATAAAGAATTGGGTTAACATGTGCATGCAAACATGTCAGTCAACAATTAAAGGGGAACTCCGGGGCATTTGAAGCGTGTTTCCATTGCTAGAGGTTGTCAAATACTGATAGTAGGACACAGAGAGGTGCAAATCTGCGCTCCCTGTGTGGAGATCGCGCTGTTCGCACAGCGTGTCATGCGAGGCTAATACGTGGTGGCTAAGGGGCAACTGCTAACCCTTCCACGTAAAACAACAACTTGCACACAGCAGAAACGTCACACCACTTTATAAACCATCCGACAATAAAGTCACAAGCCTTACCATCAAAACCATATGCATGGTTCTCACATTACTGGCATGGGGACGTTACAAAACAACTTTATAAACAGCATGTCACTCACCGGCTGGTTGTAGGCTCGCGCATGTGAAAGCCCAAAAGAGTCGATGGACGATAATCCCATATACAAAACAATTATATTCTCTAGAAAAACTGCGTTCAAGTATTTAAAACATTACAACAATATTACTGGGCATGTATTGTTGTAATGTTTTAAATACTTGAACGCAGTTTTTCTAGAGAAAATAATTGTTTTGTATATGGGATTATCGTCCATCGACTCTTTTGGGCTTTCACATGCGCGAGCCTACAACTAACCGGTGAGTTACATGCTGTTTATAAAGTTGTTTTGTAACGTCCCCATGCCAGTAATGTGAGAACCATGCATATGGTTTTGATGGTAAGGCTTGTGACTTTATTGTCGGATGGTTTATAAAGTGGTGTGACGTTTCTGCTGTGTGCAAGTTGTTGTTTTACGTGGAAGGGTTAGCAGTTGCCCCTTAGCCACCACGTATTAGCCTCGCATGACACGCTGTGCGAACAGCTCATCTCCACACAGGGAGCGCAGATTTGCACCTCTCTGTGTCCTACTATCAGTATTTGACAACCTCTAGCAATGGAAACGCGCTTCAAATGCCCCGGAGTTCCCCTTTAAGCTTCTCAAAACCAGGTTAACAAACCCAGAAAATGAGGTTATGGTTCATATTCGTCCTGCACGTACGTACTTAACTAGACTCAAATGAGCTGAGACACTCGCCCACAATGCAGACCCAACGCATGCTCCAAAGTTCCATCTTTTTCTAAAAACAGTGAAATCTACGTCCATAACGGTAAAGCTAAACCCCCAATAACGCTGCTCTCATTCACATATTTTTCTTTAAAGGGGCACTAGGTAGCATTTTCACCTAAAATTATAGCCTTCAGGAGTTTAACAAAGGTTAAACAAGTCCATGGTAAGCGAATGAAGCCTGTCTCGCTCCTAACAGGGGTCTGTATGCTGAAAATCCCATATGTAACTTCGGCAGGAGCGACCCGCTTCTGAAGTGTCGTGATGCGCGAGAAGAGTCGTTTGTGTTTACGGCACTTAGCTAGGTACTGTATGCTAGCTGTAGTTGTAGGCTATGTGTTCGCTTGCGTTGAAGAGCCAACACCAAGCGTTTCATATTCTGCCTTTCACAGACTGAATATGAAACGTTCGATGTTGGCACTTCCCATCTTTGTGAAATTTCTCCAAGTGTGATCTTGTTCATCTACCATAGTGATCTGCATTTTAGATCGTGAAGAGACAGGTGATGCTCTAATTCCTCCTGAGTTCGAGACGTAGCCTAGCTTCAGAAATACACGGACTGACCTGATTAGAATAAGAATAGCGTTTTGATCCGAACAAGAATTGTTATCTACAAATGAAAATTGATTAATTTGTGATTGTAATCGGAATAGTGTAGAGCTAGTCTGCGTTTATTGCGGCGTGTATGTTGGTAGTGCCTGCGCGTATCTGTCTAAGATGTAACTTTTGTAAGTGTCTGCTAATACAAAGGAATCACTCCACCAATACACCATGATGAGGGAAGAATCCCATTCAAGATCAGCAACAGTCCATCCATACATCCATTATCTGCCGCTTGTCCGGGGATCGGGTCGCGGGGACAGCAGCCTGAGCAGAGAAACCCAGACGAGCTGTCCCCGGCCACTTCCTCCAGCAACAGGATTATAGCATATTATCCTGAGTTCTCTCTTCAGAAAATCTCTGATTATAGTATCTTACGTGGGCAGTCTACACTTGTGAATCAGATGACCCAACTGCACTGACTAAATAACACAATGGCAGCATTCGCCACGATGTTTAGTTAGTGGGTGTGTACAGGTGGGCATTTTTACGACAGTGTAGAATTTCAGTTTGACCAATAGAGATCGCTATACTGCCGCTAAACTACCTTGTATCCCTTTAATGACACAACTACAGAAGTCAGAAATTAAGATTGAAGTCAGCCCATTAAGACTACGTGTCAACTCTTTTAAAAGCATATAATAATAATAAAATCCTGATATTATAACCACAGCTTTAACTGACAGAGACGGCCATTCAAATAACTTAAAGACAACATCTGTGCAGAGAATGCAGCTGCACTTAGATGTTCGATGATCTCCCACAAAGAAAACTAAAAACAGTGGTTATCCAATCACAGAATGTGCGAATTATCCAAGACACAGAATGTTTTGAACATTTACTCGCACAGTCGACGGTTCATAGTTTAAAAGCCAGAATTTGTGAGGACCTTGTTTAACTTCTGTCAAAGCACCATTCATGACACGAGACATTTGCTGATTCTGGATTAAAATATACTGCCATCCAGACGACTTTCCAGGGAAGGCCTTGATTATTTCAGCAAGACAATGCCACATCACAATCTGCACACATTACAAACAGCACATCTCTGTCCAGAAAGAGTCCAGGTTTAAAAGTGGCTTGCCTGCATTCCAGGCCTGTTGTCCACTGGAAGTATTCAGCACGTTATTAATCAAGGAAAATGACAAAGGAAAACCCCAAACTTTTGAGCAGCTGAAATCCAATAGCTATAGGAAACTTTTCTGTCAAAACTAGAGCAAGTGGGTTGAGTTTCCACACACTTGCTCTTAAAGGAAGAGGCAAAGCAACATGTAACAAGAAAAAGAAAATCAGTTGAACACCTAATATGCTTTCACTGTATTATTTACCTTTAAATGAATAAATAAACTCATTTAAATTCAGATTATTAACAAATCACTGCTTTCAGTTTTAATGTACCCATTTGTTAAAACAAAAAGTAAAAGTATCTTTAGAGATCTAATAACTGAAAGTATTAAGTTGACTAAGGACTAACTGAACATCTTAAAAAATTAAACTGACTCATAAGGTTGCCCTTGTCAACACACTGACAATGATCGCCTTGACACAGATTAACTTGAGTTAAAATAGCCAAGTTGGTTGTTTTGCTAACAAAAGGAAATTACAAAGCTATTCTCCCAGTAAGTACATGTTGTTCTGTCTACCAGTGTGGCTGCATTCACGACTGCTTGAATTGTTTCTCAAAGTCCCTTCTGTCTAAAATGTCAACCGTCAACTATAAACACAACAAGGCCCCGAGTGTTTCTTTACGGGCTAGCTATGTTAGCTACCGAAGCTAAAAGGCAAACTTAGCAAGCATGCTAATATCTTACTTTTTATTTTCTAGAGGTACACTAGTTAAGGCAAGTTGATACCAATCGTCAGTCGAAATGTTATGCTATCACAGTAACTAAGATTGTTGTAAAATAATTTGACACATAGGTGGCTTCACAGTTTGCTAACTTATTCGGTGAACTAGCTAACAGTTCTGTGATAAAAGTCTTGTTTTTGACTGCTCAGCCTTACCCGGTCTACTGCAGACTCCGTGGGGGTGACAGAGCCAACAGCGTGCAAAAACAATCCCATTTTAAGACCCGAACATACGCCTCTCATTCCTCCAAAAACTGGCTACGGAAAAAACATAAGCATGAACACTGTGTTCACCAACTGCGTCCGAATATCTTTCAACTATTTGTCAGGTCGCGTCGCGCTGAGAGGCCGCTGTATGCGCCGCCTCCTCTGCGTCCTGAACATTTCAGCAAGGAGCGGAGCTGGCGCAACTGGTTGCTATCGGTGCCAGTGGGTGATACAGCTCTTACACAAGACGTTCCCCCAGCACAGGCGCTCCGCTTCGGTCAGCTGGGTGTGGCGTGGTCACCTAGCCCCGATCCATGTGTGCAACGTGATGGGCGTACAGTTATGAGGATCGTAACTGGTTTTGCGGACTGACCCGTGATTGGATAGTCGTGCCAGCTGGGGAAGAGGTTGACCAATCATTGATCAGTGCGTCCAGAGCAGAGCTGTGATGTCTCCCAGAGCTATAGAGTAATACTTTTTACACTACTCTTTTTTACTTTTTACACCACTCTGATATCTCCGCTAGGGCTGTCACGTTAATGATTGGTCACACAGAACTTTATTGTATTAACCCATAAGAACCCAGACCCATTTCTACTTAAATTAAAATTCTAAATAGACCACATAGAACCCATTTCATAATTTTTTTTCCAAAATACCACCCCCCACTGTCAGAGATCTGTAATGTGACATATATGTCACATTGGGACTTAAGAACCTGGATAATTTCTCCATCAAGGAAAATGATGGGGGACGTAAGGATGTGTGACACCTGTGTCACGGTGGGTGACACAGGTGCGGCTTATCTGCAGATATTCACATCTTCATTGTAAACAAATTAATAACATAGCTAATTACACTGGTCGGACTGTTCAGCTGTTTCAGACTGATACCTCCGGTTCAGGCTGGTCCTCATCCTCAACACGCACTTCTCTCTTTCAATCGCGGAAAATATTTGGATATCTGGATTGAAGCAGCAAACATTCAGTGTAAGAGTTTAAAAAACCTACTTTATTTGATTCACAGCTGCTAGTGTTTTGACCTCGACAAACCCAACTACATTTTTTTTTTTTTTTTACGGCAAACTCGCTTGTTTGCTATGGGTCGGGACAACATTGTATTAAAAATATAATATATTTTTATAGGACTTTTTAATGTGTGATTTTATAAAGGTGCACGTGATACCAACCTTTCGTGAATTCTTTCGGTTGAGCTAATCTAACGCGACGCTGAAGCTAGTGTGGTACCCACAAAATAAGTATTTTTGTTGAGATACTTTTATTGTTTTATTTTCTCTGAGAGTCACTTTTTTTTGTTTATTGCTTTTGTATTATTTTATCATATTCTGTCTGATTCAGCATAAGTAGCCAAGCAGACACACGGACATGCTATTGCATGAGATGGCCACTAGTTGGCAGCACTTACTGGCAGCGTCACCTGGACTCTTTGCAAGGTACCGCGAAAGAAGGGCTCATAATCCAGATGAATGGAGAATGAGCAACAGTTGTCCTGCTTTGCTGATTTCTGTCTGATTTACAGGTTAGTTACTCACCTTTTTCTGTGACCTCAGCTGTTAATAAGCCAATATGAATCCCTGGTGATGTGTTGTCCATAAGCCAAAAGTTCGTCAGATGTGTAATAAAAGTGAAGTGTCACAGTACGTGACGATTGTAGCGGTGAAAATGGCGTCCGACGCCGTGTACTTTCATTTGTTTCTTTCGGCTCCTGAACATTTGCGGGTTATTACTGTGTGTGTGAAAATCAGTTGTGTGTGTGTATAATACATTGCTTGAAGGTTGAACCTAATGCTAATATACAGTTTAAAGGGACATTATGTAATTTCTTCCCCCATCTAGTGGTGCAATTTTATTTTGCAAAGTTGAATGAATTTGCTCTCTAGCGCCTCACGTTTTCAAATGTGCGCTGCAACTTCTTGAACTACGGCAAGCGGAATGTGTCAAGATTCAAGAAGCTATAGCTTCAGACTCAAGGTCCATACAAACAAAAAGAAATCAAGACACACAGTACAAAGGATTACATAACACACATACAACAACACTATAAATACAGATGACAGATAACATGTCAGATAACATAACATCTCCTTTGGTGTGCAAGCAATGCAATTAGTCATATTCCGGGAGTTACCGGAAGTGACGTCGACGCAGCGTTAGCATTAGCAGCGTTAGCAATAGGAGCATTAGCAGCGGTAAATAAACTCCCGGTAAACTTACAAACTTTCTAATGCCTCGTTTTGTGAGTTAAGAGCCTATGTATACTACGGCAGAAGTTTGGTAACAATCAATGCATTATTAGTGGGATAATTTACGAGATAAAATCTATTTAGCATTTTTTTTTTTTTTTTTTTAAACTTTATTAGTAAATCAACAAAATAACAGTTTACAAATGTGAGCATAACCACAGCCATTATAACGAACAGCCTTGCCACTCTCTATTAAGCCCCATTGTACCGGCTTTTTGGCTGCAGTTCCACCAGAATTCCACTGGGGGCGTCGGTGGAGACCAGAATGAATGGGGCCCTATGGAGCTAGATGCTACAAATGGTCAGTTTCACCTAAGTCTCCTCAAGAGCGCTCAGATTTGAATGTAGTTTCTGAGAGCTCAACATGGGTTTCAAGTCAAAAATCTACTGAACGAGTACATATATCCCTTTGATTTCTTACAGGTTGGCTTCTTGTTGTCCACCACGCGCTAGCATTGTGCTAATGACAGCGCTCGACCAGAATTACGACCAGAGGCACCGCTTGACGGCTGGCTCCATACCAAGCGACAACAGAATTAAGATGGACTTTTTCCGCTTATGTTACCACAGCCTAAGAATCTGTGATGTTACCACACTCTTACTACAGCTCTTCCTTGAAAACGCTGCTGCCTTTGAGACCAATAACAAGCAGGATTGTTGCCGTAAAGCGGCATCTCCGGTCGTAAGCTATGTATGACGTCATATACACTTCAAATCCTTTTTTTAAGCAAATGAGTGGCTCTAAAAATCTAAAACTCAGCCATGGGTATTTTCTAAACATCCTCTTTCGAAAACAACATTCGAATTACTAGAGAAAAAATTATATCTTGAGATAAGGGCACGAAAGGGCGTATAGCTCCATAGGACTCAATTCATTCTGGTCTCCAAAATTGAGCGCCCCACGTGGAAAAAGGGTGGAACTGCAACCAAAATCGCCTCGTTGGAAACCGGAAATGTACCGTGAGTGGCGTATCTGTACTATTATAGAATCTGTGGCATAACGCCAAAAAGAAGATAGCCAGGGGCAGAGTGGTGTAAAAAGAGAGTGGCGACACTCCCATAGACTTCTATTGAAAGAAAGGAATGCGGAAGTCACGTGGGTCACGGAGACGCCACAGTTCCAAACAACGGACGCAGCTCCGTTAACCTCAATTGCTCGTCAAGAACAATTACTGGTAAGTTAATAAAATAACAGCATTTTAAACGTTTTTTTACATTTTTAAGCATTATCTATCAGAAGTATACTCTTAGACATCGTTATTTTTACATTTGGTTAGCATGAAATGTCGATGTTGATGTTAAAAATGGAATGGATTTAGGGACCTAGCTTAAAGCTTGGTAACGGAGGCTAACGTGAGGTAATTAACGTGATCATTTCACTAAAGTCCGTTAACTTTTTATTGTCAGGTGACATTGTGTAAAGTTGTTTTGATTGTTAGGTTTTAAAACATTACCAAAATACTATATATTTAATACATTTTTGGTATTTCTGACGTATTTTCTCCGGTAAATTGATTAAATTACTACATTTTTGGCATAGTGAGGCATTAGCTGACTGTTCTTTAATTAAAGACATGGTTGGTAATCCTGTTCAGAAACACATTTTGTAATACAGGGTGAAATGGTCCGTCTATCCTGAGAGAAATCTATACAAGATGTATTTAGAAAAAGGGACGAAAATAATCAGACCTCTGTGGCAGCTGCAGGACTGAGAAAAAGCTGACCAATCCGAGATCAGCGTCCCGCTGATCTCGGATTGGTCGCCTACAAAAAACCAATCAGATGCCTCTGCTTTCTGCCTACGCCCCCCTCTGCCGGCTCCCTGCTCCATGTGCGCACGCGGCTTTGGATGAAGCACTGACGGAATGGGGAGGGGGGGTGGAGCTTAGAGGAGGGGACACTTTCGAATCTTGCTAGCTCTCTTGCTAGCTCTCTAGGATTACCTACCATAGCTTTAAGTAAGTTTTTTTCAGCATGACTTTGCAGCTGTGATAATAAATTTATTAATTTCTCTGTTGTTGTCAGGGAGGTCAGCAGATGTGGTGCTCGCTGCTGCCATGGATCAACCCTTAGGACTTCAGAACTTTTCTACAATGTCCAAACCCTTGAATTTGATCAAATACAGTTCATTGTTGCAGATTAATCTACCCAACAGTAGAGATAGCAGTAAAATAACTTCTTTATTAAGGCTTGTTTTACATGTTCTATGATGACATTTTATAATAAAATGTTTGGTTTAAATCTGTTTTGTTTATTTTTTTCACAACTGACACATTTATTTTGTCATTAATATGGTTTTAACCAGAAAAAAAGTTAAATTCATATTTTAATCCATCCATTCATTATACCCGCTGAATCCGTCGATCGGGTCGCGGGAGGGGGGGGCTCATTGTCCATCTGACACCAGAGAGAACAGACAGACTGAATGACATCTTCTACAGATAGAGTGTTTGGGACAACAGGAGTAAATCCTGGGAACAGACAGTAACATCATGCTCTGTTGAAGGATGTAGATCTGATGGTAAGCTGGACCACTGGCATGATTCAGTATAAAGGAGGACGAGGTAGCTGCCCCCTGCTAGCATGCAGGGGTACCCTCTACGATTTAAAATGGTGATAAATGTGTCTCTGTGCTCCAAAAAAGAAAAACGTTGATTAAAATACATAGTCGGTGAAGTGATCAATGCACATTATGGGTCAATATTTACCGAAAATTGCGTCGTAAATGTTAAAGTTATCGTTTTTGTGCTCCGTCCCGCTAAAACCCGTTCAAACTGACTGACAGCGCTGTGATGTTTGGAACTCCGGAGGCTCACATGAACCACGTGACAGCCCTAGCGGCGACTTCAAAGCGTGTCGCAACTCTGTATTACTCTATAGCTCTGGCCAGGGGGAGCAGAGGAATAATAATAAAAAGAAGAAGATGATGCACTTACAAAAAGAAAGCTAATGAACACAAAGACATATGTGCCAAGGAATAAAATCTATTTAGCATTAACGGCTGTAGGCCTGGTGGGGAAATCGCGATTCGAAGTGCTTTATGTCCCTCTCGGCACTTCGTCGTTTTTCATAGACCAGAAGGACATGGCAGCCTCCATAGAGCTTACCTGCTCTATGTAGATACAGACAAGTTATTCTTCACTCAGGAGGATAAGTGAGATTTTTGACAGAGATCATTTTACACCAATGAGGACTAACTTATGAATGAATATGTTGATTTGAGCAAATAAATGACTTAATTTATTACATAGTGTCCCTTTAAGATCGAGTTAAAGGGTTAAAGCGGCAAGCTATGAGCCAGCTATGTTTGTTTCAGTGTGTGTAAACGGGAAATAGTTTAAATGCAAAGGAGATTTATTCTGTTATACTAAGTAAACACTTAATATACCTAATGTATTTTATATACAGTTATATGAAGGGAATACTCTTTCAATGAGAGAACAGAGATGATGTGTGTAAGGGTGAAGTGCATACATGATTGATGATAGACAGATGACATGATAAAAAGGGAAAATGTTTATCTTTGGATTAATACAAATGTTGAAAAGTGTATTTCTTGGAAATATGTAAAAACAGACATTTAATGTGAATGTTGTCTAAGATGGTTAGTCCTAGCGCTTTAATGCAGACAAAATAACAGAAATAATTACTGGTTGCAGTGAAAAAGTTAAAATGAATGTGTGAATAAAGATAATCCAGATGAATGGAGAATGAGCAACAGTTGTCCTGCTTTGCTGATTTCTGTCTGATTTACAGAAAACTCCTATCAGAGGGTTATCTATATATCTGCCAGCGGCGACCAAGCCAGGACCCGCTACAGATTCTTGGGGGCTCGGTCCGGGATACTTCGGCGCCATCTATAGGATTGGAAGCCGAGTGATGTCAATGATACCGCTGACCAGCAACTAGGAGACAGGGCTGTCACTCGTAAAGTCATCATGTCGTATGGTGGGAGGAAGAGCCTGATGTGGGACATCAGGAAGAGCCTGCTCACCATGTCAACTGACGAGCTCTTTCGAGTTGCCAAAGCGGTGGATCCAGCGTTGGATGCGGACCAGTCAGAGCTTATGGAGGGGGATCAGGAGGTATATTACGACCACATCAACTCGTTCATGTATAGTAAGCAGTTACTGGAAACGGAGGACGAGGGAATGGTCCAGTTGCTGATGTTAAAAGACGCCATTGATGAGGTAGTGAAAGATCGTGATGACATGTCACTGCTAAAGGTAAAGGGAGATTCTGACTTACATACTGTGCAGAGTGGTGAAAAGTTTGTTGATATTGTTGGTTTGTCTGATGGTTCTGTCATTATCCAAACACCTGAAATCACCACAGGCACTCACATGCAAAGTCACCACACACCCATTTCAGTCAGTACTACATCACCTAATGATATTACTGCACCAGATTTTGGCTTAAGTAAAGCTACCATGTTAAATGCACCTGACCCAGCTAACGCTGATTTGCTTAAAGCACTTGCTAGCTATGAAGAGCTGAGCAAGAAACTCATACAGCGTATACCAGCACACGCTATGCCGCCACAGACACATATGCCCCCGCCCGCTGTCCTGCCCAGTCAGCCGAGCAGCAGTCCACCGGATAAACCTACCGTCCAGTCAGCTCGTGAGGGGCTGCTGTCCTTGAGGGAACTCAGCTTCATACCTAGGAGAGAGTTCAAAGTGCAAGGCGGTCAGGTGGGTGATCAATCCTCGGACATCGGTTACAATAACATATGCAAGCAAATTGAGGATGGAATCAGGGAGGGATTTTCCGATTCAGAGATTGTTCGCGGGGTGCTCAAAATCATAAGACCAGGCAACTTCAAAGAGATGTTAATAAACAAAGATGACATAACGGTGACCGAAATCAAAGGGTTTCTCCAAACTCACCTGAGAGAAAAAAACAGCACAGAGTTATTCCAGGAGTTGATGTGCACGAAACAGGATGAGAACGAGACACCACAACAATTTCTCTACCGGGTGATAGGTTTAAAACAACGCATCCTATTCACATCAAAACTGGCTGACACTGACATTAAGTACTCTGCAGCTACAGTACAAGATGTTTTTCTGCACACAGTTTACCAAGGCTTTGGACACAAACACACTGACATACGCAGAGAACTCAAACCTTTGTTGTCAAACAGTGGGGCCACCGATGAGATGATCCTTCGTCATGTGATGAAAATCACCAGTGAAGAGAATGAGAGAATGAAAAGACTGGGCTCTTCTCGCCGACAAACTGTAACAAATGTACACAGCGCGGAGCTTGAGCCTGATGGGGTAAAGAGACTTAGCCCAAAGTCAGAGAGTGTAGAGTCTAAATCAAACCAAACAAAACCAGATCCCCTGAGAGAACTCACAACCAAGGTAGAGGAACTCACCAGACTGGTCATGACCATGCAAAACCAAAATCAACAACAGCCATCTCACAATGGGCGCCAGTACAGTCAAAATAGGACACGATTGAAACGTGAAAAACCATATGGTTGTCCAAGCTGTGTGGAACAAGATAGACAAGACTGCAAACATTGTTTCATATGTGGGGATGAAGGACACCGTGCAGCAGGCTGTCTACAACGGTCAAGGAGACAGGGAAACTTCAACCGGCCACTGGAGGGGGGACATCTAGTGACCGAGCCTGGAAGTAAGTCCCAACCGATAAGTGAGGAAAAAAATGACAAAACATGCCCCTCCTCACCCTCGACCCCAGTAATGACAAGCACACAAAGTTCCCGCTCCCAAGTAGCTCAGGCTCCTCCTCAACTAGCACGTGTAGCTAAAGCTAAAGCTGTTGCTAGCCTGATTGGGAAAAAGGCTCTAGTACAAAGCTATCTGAATGGTTTAGCCGTCACCTCATTGCTCGACTCAGGGTCACAAGTCAGTATAATCAGCCATAAATGGAAAGATGAATATTTACCTGACCTCAACATCCACCCGGTGTCTGAGATCTTAGGGGAGGAGGAACTGAGGATCATTGCAGCAAATGGTGGTCTCATTCCATATGATGGGTGGGTACCTATTACAGTGAACTTGCCAGGGAATTTGGACCCCAATCTGTCCATTAGTGTCCCATTCCTCATCAGCAGCTACCCCATGGATAGACCCATGCTCGGCTTTAATGTTTTGGAAGTGCTAATTTGTGGCCAACCAGAGAAGCTAGTGCCAGTACTTGCTAGCCTTCTTAGCAATGCCATATCTGTCCCCAGTGAAAAAGCTGAAGCCCTCGTCAACTTTATTCAGACATCAAAGTTAGTCATGCAGCAGGGACGCGTGAGAACAGGGGCCAAAGACATCATACTCCCAGCTGGTCAAGTGTCATGGGTGAAGTGTCGAGTCCCAGCAAACATGGATGCCTCTACCTGATTAGTGTTGTTCGAAGCAGATGAAGACAATCTGTCGTCTGAACAGTGGAATGTAGGGCCAGGTTTGTTACAAATCCAGAACCCAAACAAGCCCTATGTCACCATTCCAATTGGTAACGATACCAATCATGACATCACTATACCGCGCAAAACAGCTATAGGGATCCTGCAGCATGTTGAAAATATTGTGGAAGCAGATATCCTGGACAAATCGCAGCCTGTCGCGATTGTCAGCGAGGTCACCACCACTCATGTCAGCAACTCAGATTCCCCTCTGTGGCACCCACCCGTAGACCTCGACCACCTGGAGGAAGAACAGCAGGAGGTTGCTAGGAAGATGCTGCACGAAGAGTCAAACGCCTTCGCAAGGGATGGGGATGACATTGGATGTATCCCAAATCTGCAGATGGTGATCAACCTCAAAGACGATGTCCCTGTGCAGAGAGCGTACACATCCATCCCCAAACCACTGTTTAAAGAGGTAAAGGAGTACATTCAAGATCTGATTGTAAAGGGATGGATTGCGAAATCTAAGTCCGCTTATTCTGCTCCAGTAGTGTGTGTGCGGAAGAAGGACGGCAGTCTACGCCTCTGTATAGATTATCGCCTCCTAAATCAAAAAACTGTACCTGACAGACATCCACTTCCGCGAATACAGGATTTGACAGACACGCTGGGTGGGTATTCGATGTTCAGCATACTTGACCAAGGTAAAGCTTACCACCAGGGGTTTGTAGCAGATGGTTCACGTCATCTCACCGCCTTCATCACTCCCTGGGGGCTTTACGAGTGGAAAAGAATCCCATTTGGACTTTCTAATGCACCTGCAGCGTTTCAGAGGAGCATGGAGGAAATGTTGGGGTCCCTGAGAGACGAGTGTTGCGTTCCGTACCTTGATGACGTACTGTGCTACTCCAGAGCCTTCAGTGACCACGTGGAAGTGATCCGCAAGGTTCTCCAAGCACTGCAGCACCATGGGGTGAAGCTACGGACGGAGAAGTGCAACATGTTCCAGAAGGAGGTTCGCTATGTTGGGCGCTTGGTATCAGCTCAGGGAGTCCGAGTTGACCCCAAAGACCTTGACGCGGTGCTGGCTTTAAAAACCAAACCACTTCAAACAGTTGGTGATCTCCGTTCCTATGTACAGGACTTTGCTAAAATAGCGAAACCACTGTATGAGTTACTCCAAGTTAAGTCCTCCATGCCCCAACTCCCTTCACGTCACGGCAAGTCCAGGGGTCCCCAACTCCCGTCCAAAACACCCATTGAGTGGAAAGCTGATCACCAAAGCACCTTGGAAAGGCTAGTCATTATGCTAACCAACCCCCCAGTCCTTGCGTACCCCAACTTCGAGGAACCGTTCGTCCTACACACCGATGCATCAGAGAAAGGGCTTGGCGCAATCCTCTATCAGCAACAGGATGGGAAATTGAGAGTGATTGGATACGGATCACGAACTCTGACACCAGCAGAACGGAACTACAGACTCCACAGTGGAAAACTCGAGTTCCTGGCTCTGAAGTGAGCAGTGTGTGAGAAGTTCAGGGACTATCTCTTTTACGCTCCACATTTTACCATCTACACTGATAATAATCCACTTACCTACGTCATGAGCACCGCAAAACTTAACGCAGTTGGACATCGCTGGGTTGGAGAATTGTCAGAGTTCCGCTTCAACATCAAATACAGACCTGGAAAAAACAATATCGACGCTGATACTCTCTCACGCATCCCACTCGATATTGACAACTATGTGGCAACATGCACTGAGGAGCTGTCTCAGGACGTGCTGCACGCAACCTGGGAAGGAGGTAGGGCCGCTCAGAAGAAAGATGTAGCATGGATAGCTGCACTTTATGCCTCCTCTGTTGATGTAATGCCACAGCCTCATCCACTTCTGCCTGAAATAAGCCTTGAAGATCTGGCAAAAGCCCAACGCGAAGACCCTGGGATAGGGGAAATAATAAAACTGAAAGAGACCAATAAAGCTCTCACTGATGAGGTCAGAAGGTCAGTGGGTGGCCTCACTCGCAAGCTCCTTCATGAGTGGAGTCAACTACATTTGGAGAATGGAGTTCTGTACCGCTGGACGACAGAAAGAAAACAGTTAGTCCTACCTGTCAAGTACCGGTCAGTTGCCCTAAAACACCTCCATGACAACATGGGACATGTTGGTACATAACGTGTGCTCCACCTCGCCAGAGAACGTTTCTATTGGCCGTACATGAAGAGATATGTCGAAGATTATGTCACCAGAAAATGCAGCTGCATAAAACAAAAGAAACCCTCCACACATGTCCGTGCACCGATGGGGGGCCTGACCTCTGCTTCCCCTCTCGATCTGGTCTGCATCGACTACCTACATCTAGAGAAGAGCAAAGGAGGCTTTGAGTACATTCTGGTAGTAATCGACCATTTTACCAGATTTGCTCAGGCTTACCCAACCAAAAACAAATCGGGACAAACTGCAGCTGAACGAATATACAGTGACTACATACCTCGTCTTGGTTACCCAAATCGTCTCCACCATGACCAAAGACGCGAGTTTGAGAACAACCTTTTCTGAGGTTTATCTATATATCTGCCAGCGGCGACCAAGCCGGGACCCGCTACACTAGCAAGCTTCCACGCTTCCAGGGAAGCACGGAGGGGAGGGGCTGTGTGTGTGTGTGTAGGCTATGCGAGAGAGACGCGAGGGACAGAGAGACGGAGGTAGAGACGGAGGTAGAGCAGGGAAATGAAATGCAGCTTAACGAATACGAGTATTTTTTAAATAGCGTTAAAAAAAATAATAACGAAACGCAGTATGTGGCGGCCGGTGTTTAATCTGTGGCGCACCACCACGAATTAGTCTATGTGTGGGAAACACTGGACTCTCTTCCACTCTGGAGTTGCCCGCGGTGAGAGGCGTAGAGCAGGTGTGGGCATACTTATGCCCCCCGGCTGTGCGCCTGTACATTGGGGTTTACCCCGGTAGACGAGAGGGTAGCCTCCCTCCGCCTTAAGCCTGATTTATACTCGGAAACCAGGTCGTCTGCGTGTGTGTCGCAGTTAACGCAGACACTACGCAGACACTCTGGTGAACCCCCTCAAAATTGTAACTCACCGCAGACAGTGCCGCAGGGAGGAGAGAAAGGAGGCCTCTGATTGGTCAACTCTACATCCGCTCTACACTATGCGTATTTCCGGTTTGCTAACCGGCTGACGCTAACCGTGACGATTCTTTCGCCTCTCTGCCAGCTCCAGTAGTAGCAATATTTCTTCTATTTCTAGATCGATCAGCTGCATCTCAATCAAAGTGCGCATTCGTCCAGTCGCCATTGTTGTTGAATGACCTCCGTAACCGTTAACACCCACAATCCTAGCTTGTTCGTGATTGTCCCTCTTGCGTTGTGGCGTGGGATTAACATAGCGCAGACAGCGCTTCAAGGCATAAGTCAAAAATAACTGCGTCGTGTCTGCGACAAGCTCACTGCGACACACTGCTGCGAAGTATACACGAGCCTTTAGGGTGGGGGGACGTGTCCTGACTGTTGTTTGTGCTTATGCACCGAATAGTGAAATTATCACGTCAATTACCTCACGTTAGCCTCTGTTACCTCAAGCTTTCAGTTGGTTCCTAAATCCATTACAAATTTAACATCAACATCGACATTCCATGCAAACCAAATGTAAAAATAACAATGTCTAAGAGTATACTTCTGATAGCTAATGCTTACAAATGTAAAAAACGTTTAAAACGCTGTTTTTTAATTAACTTACCAGTAATTGTACTTGACGAGCAATTGAGATCAACGGAGTTCCGTCCCTTGTTTGGAACTATTTGCGTCTCCATAACCCGGAAGTGTCGTCCGCCAGTTTTTACAACGGGAGTCAATGGGAGTGTTGTTTTATTCATTCAAAAAGCGTAAAAAATAGTGGGAAATAAGTTCTACACTGTACAGCATGTCATGTGGTTTACCTGCTAGTTAAACTTGAATTTCTTAAAATAAATAAAAAAGAAGGAAAAAATGACACAGGAGCATTTGTCATCAGTAACCATCTTTAAACGAAAAATCTTCAGGCACCCAACATCCTCCAGTATCAAAATGTACTCATCTATTTCTAAACGGTATCCTCACAGATGATTTTGAAATTTCCCTGCTGTTTTAGAGGACATCTGTCTCTGAAACTTTTGCAGGCAGTTTTTCAGACATAATGGTAGCAGAATTTCCCGTTTTTATTCAAACTTTAGAGATTTAAAATCTCTTTTGGGTGTACAGGCCAAGACAGTCAGCTGCTCCATCGTGCGTATTACACAACTGCATCCACATCATTTACGCTAAAAAATACACATAGAATATGTTCGTATTGCATGGTTAAAATGCAAACCATGACAACAAACTGTCCATCCATCCATCCATTATCTTCCGCTGGTCCGAGGATCGGGTCGCGGGGGCAGCAGCTTGAGCAAAGAGACCCAGACGTCTCTGTCCCCGGCCACTTCCTCCAGCTCTTCTGGGGGGACCCCGAGGCGTTCCCAGGCCAGCCGAGAGACATAGTCTCTCCAACGTGTCCTGGGTCTTCCCCGGGGCCTCCTCCCAGTGGAACGGGCCCGGAACACCTCACCGGGGAGGCGTCCAGGAGGCATCCTAACCAGATGCCCGAGCCACCTCATCTGACTCCTCTCGATGCGGAGGAGCAGCGGTTCTACTCTGAGCCCCTCCCGGATGACCGAGCTTCTCACCCTATCTCTAAGGGAGAGCCCAGACACCCTGCGGAGGAAACTCATTTCGGCCGCTTGTATTCGCGATCTCGTTCTTTCGGTCAATACCCACAGCTCGTGACCATAGGTGAGGATAGAAACATAGATTGACCGGTAAATGGAGAGCTTCGCCTTCTGGCTCAGCTCCTTCTTCACCACGACAGGCCGGTGCAGAGCCCGCATCACTGCAGACGCCGCACCGATCCGCCTGTCAATCTCCTGCTCCATTCGTCCCTCACTCGTGAACAAGACCCTGAGATACTTGAACTCCTCCACTTGGGGAAGGATCTCATTCCCGACCCGGAGAGAGCATTCCACCCTTTCCGGCCGAGGACCATGGTCTCAGATTTGGAGGTGCTGATTCTCATCCCAGCCGCTTCACACTCAGCTGTGAACCGCTCCAGTGAGAGCTGGAGGTCACTGCCTGACGACGCCAACAGAACCACATCGTCCGCAAAAAGCAGAGACCCGATTCTGAGGTCGCCAAACCGGACCCCCTCAACGCCCTGGCTGCGCCTAGAAATTCTGTCCATAAAAATTATGAACAGAATCGGTGACAAAGGGCAGCCCTGACGGAGTCCAACCCTCACAGGAAACATGTCCGACTTACTGCCGGCAATGAGGACCAAACTCTGACACCGGTCATACAGAGACCGAACAGCCCATAGACAAACATATACATCAAAACTAAAAGACAATTTAAGTTATTTTGTAAACATCTTAAAATGACATGTTCTGTAAAGCCCCTTGCCCTTTAATTCGCAAAACATTAAGTTAGCATTCAAGTCAAACACAGCTCTTACTCAATCTGTGGAGCACTAAAACTTCATTTAATGTGGTTATATGGGTATAATTCTACATCACTGTCCATCATCAACATGATTATTTTCCTTTAAAACCAGAAATCATTGGGATCAAATCATCACCAGTCCCTTTCACGAGGCAGTCTGTACGGTACGCCTAAAAGACTAAAAACATCCTTCTCTGTCAGTGTAGGAAGTGGGGTGCCACCATGCACCTTCACGCTACCTTGACGGACCACATCTTTGTTCAGCGAGTGTTCGGATAAGCTCATATGCTTCGTCTTTGCCAGGGCTCTCAAAGAGCGGTTGAAGTGTGCCGACCCTGTGAAATACATGAGCGCGCAGGCAAACTCTTCGTAAGGCACTACGATGACGTCCAGCCGGCGATGGCGGTGGCCGGGTCCCGGCAAACGGCACACACCCATGTACTTCTTCTGCTCTCCGTTCTCCTCGTGGCTCACCAGGTCATCTGTCAAAAAGCCTTGGAAATAAACAGTTGATGTTTTTTTTCCCTCCTTTATCCGAAAGAAAAAACTCAATCAAATCGATGGACCTTACCACTGTCATGAAGGATCTGCAGCACTTTGCTGAAAATTCCCTTGTGGGACTTGCCATCCGGGTGAGATATTAGCACATCAACATCTCCACATGTAGCTTTTCCCCGACGGTAGGAGCCGCAGGCCATCGCCACAAGGCCTGGGTTGATGGTTTGTGTAGCATCCCTCACCTGTATGAAAAATAAACAAACCAATAAAAACTGATGGAACCACAAGATACACAGGAATGCATAGTAATTCAGTTTGATCCCCTTTACTCATCAATCAAGGCCAATAATACACTGAAACATAATCTTTTTCAGCGCAAAAACATCCCACCCCATAAAAACACAGTTAAAAGCACAATTTCTACGTTTTCTCTTCCTTTTACTCTAGTAAACAACTTAGCTTTTAACTGTTTCCAGACAAATACCGGGAGGTATGCTTGCTAAACATATTATTTTGACATGCCTGAGGGAATCACACGTGCTTTTGTCATCATATCATGTGCAATCTCCATCTGGCGGTTTTAGAGGAAAAAAGAAAAAAAAAAAACGGACATTTTCAAAATGAGAACAACTTACATACTTCACTTTGGAGTGAACAGGTATCTGGCTAACTTAAGACGCAGCATGTTTGAGGATTTACTTTTCCCCGTTGAGATGCTCCGCTCTGAGAGTCAAGTCTGTTTTCACCATCATCATGCTGTCAAGGAAAGCTGACTCAAATTGTTTCCTATTTCAGGCCTCAGTTTCCAAATTGCTGATTGTTCGTGGGGGAATCATCTAAATTCTTTGCAAACTTGGCTAAACATGTTGAAGTGATGAAAGGAGCAAAGATATTTCAGTCAGCATCACGGAAAAATACAAGCTCGTGGTGTCACAAATGAAGATTCATTACCACTTTCTCGATAGCTGTTGCTTCCTCTCTGGGCATTCGGTCTAAAAAGTCATCGTAGTGCTTCAGTCCTATTTTCTGAGTGTTGTTCAGGTGGGCTTTTGTGCCGATGTCCTCCAAAGTGCGAAATCCCTGATAGAAACATCACATGTTTGAGGAAGATTTTCAAAGAACATTTACATTCATCTCAGACACCAACTTAAATTGGAATAAGTTATATTTGTGAATTTGTTTAAGAGCGCATTTTCAGTAAAAATAAAATATCTAATGAGGATGAAACACTCCCTGAACGAAGTTTTAATAACAAAACCTTTGATAATAAATCTACATATTAATTAGGATCCAAGGTATAATGTTCCTTACAGCGACCTAAAATGATTCATTTAGGTAAATACATGTGATCTGAGCAAATTACCAACACAGAATAAAACAAGGGTGAGTACACCTCTGTGCAATATTACTTAAATGTCCATTTGTTACCAATTGTATTAAGTTAAAGTCGAGTTCCTCTTAAGATCAATTGGCAGTAGTAGAAACTCAACACTATAAAAGTTAATGTACCCTCTGATGCATAACTGAGTACAGTTATTTTTCTGAACAGCCGATAGTAATTGCATGAACATATTCAGAAAATTACTAGAAAACCCTTGAGAACCCTCTCAGGTTTGGACCTATGGGCTGAGGCTATCTGCATCCTGGCTTCACATATAAAACGTAAACCTGGCACTGAAAAAGATTGCGTTCACAGATGGCAACATGAATGCCTGTGAATACACCAACATCCTGGCTAAGACGACTCCTGTTTTCCAAGATGTAGAGAGTGGAAATATTCCAGAATGACAACAATGTAAAAAGAAGAAAGACGTGTCACTTATGACTTGGCCAAATATGCCGTAGGACTTGAATCAAATAAACACCTTTGGGATGTCTTAAAGAGAAGGGAAGACCAATACAATCCTCAGCAAAGAGACAAAGAGCAACTGTCGACCAAAAGGAGGATTGAGTCTGATATACAAAAGCGGGGATTCGAGTTTTGAATCAGAGCAATGAAAAGTGTACCGACTATTTCTGCAGTGACCTAATTTTTTTTTTTTTTAAGTTTTTTCTTTTTAAAAAGGCTAATCTAAATTATTAGCTCTGAATTTTTTTATAAGAGCAAATACTCTAGTGTTAAACTCAAAAGTCACAGATTTGTAATGACTTGATATTTTAGTGATACTGGACGAGGGTGTGCCGACTTCTGCTGAAAAACTAGATACATCCCCTTAACACACAACATAAACTCTTTCACAAGCATCTCTTTTATTTTAGAGTTGCGACAACAAAAGTTTTGAGCTTGAAGTTTTACATTTGTCAGTAATCTCTTCAACAATCCATGTGCTGATAGTATAAATATATCTTTGGTATAATAATAATAGAAATACTGGCACAACTTGTATCATGCCAAACTCATTTATCTGTTACACTCTACTCCAGAATACATTCCTCTCATCTCACGTATATTTTGAGGTGATAATGACTGTGTGGTTTTTCACCTGTTGGTACCAAAGTTGAGCGGTCTTTGCTCCTGCTCCCCAGATGTTGGTGAAAAGCTCTAAAACTGGCACGGCCTCCCCGATGTGATCCAGCTTCCGCAGGTGGCCACTCTCCATGATTTCCTCGATTTTGTCAGCCATGCGTTTTCCTATTCCTGGGATCTGACAAGCTTCCTAAAACCAATGGGAAAAAGTTGGAAATTATCCCAATATGATGACAGAAGATATCTAACCAATAACATGCCCGACATTACATTTATCTTCTGAATTAGGCCACCTGGTACGATGTAACAGGCTTATGGTAGCTCTTCAGTGCGTTGACAGCCTTGGAGTAACCCAGTGCCCTCCACTTGTCCCCCTGATGTGTGTAGGCCTTGGCCAGCACTTCAAGCTTCTCTGTGATGTGCTTGTTGAAGTTATTACTTTTAGACTGGGAAGACTGGGCGCAGACCCACTTCCCTGAGACTGGTTTCTGAGTAGCAGCGTCTGGATCGGGGTTTATGCTGGAGCTGGGAGCTTCCTCTTTGGGATGCTGGCCAGAGATGAGAGCTTCGAGGTCACTTTGAGAGACGCCGTCTTCTTCTCCTCGTATTTCCTCTTTCCTGTCTGGAACTGTCTGCATGTACAATGTCGAGTGAAATCATAATGACAATCCAACACGCACAGACTGCTTTCATGTTTTTTTGAGTATAGTTTTAGTCCTTTAGAACAGCAAATAGCAAAGCTGTGACATTGAAACCTACCAGGTTTACGGTTTCCTCTTGCTTGGTTTGAGTCACTGGTTCTGTGGTAGTTTTAGCAGCAGGTTTGACAGTTGGCAATTCTTCTTTTGTGTTCTCGTGCTTCGTTTCTGAGCCCCTTGATGGAGAGCACAAGTAAATATTTAATTAAACTGATAATCTAGATTGTTTAATACGAAACTGACAGGCTGATGTAATTTCACATTATCAGACAGAAATGGAGGTGACAAAAGCTATAAGACATTAATATTCTAAAACATTACGAATAAATTACGAACCTCTTTGATAAAAGAAGACTGTAGCTGTCTACGTCCAGCAGTTTCTTCTCACTGATGCACAAGCTCAACCAAGTGCATTTCACCAGATGGACACCAGAGGGCATACAATCCACTTTCAGCAAGCGCAGAGCCCTGTTGCTGTCCATGCCGTCACCCACAACGACATGAGTTACACTGGGACTCAGTGTATTCTCAGTTTGTCCTCCATTCTGCTGGATTTGTCGTTCGAAGATCTGGCATCTGGCATTCCCAATTCCAGCAGGCAGAAGGTAAACCGTGACTCCACTGAAAGTATTTCCTGAGGTAGAGGTTAAAATCAGCTAATACATCATATTGTATTGAGTTTGGTGACTAATATGTATCCATGTTTCTCTCAATCTATTGCTTTTGCATTTCCTAGCATTATTTTTTCTAACTTATCTTACGATTGCTTCACTTTAGGTCACCTCAATGCATAATAAATGAAAATAAAGTAACAACCTGTGACATCACACTCATCAGGTTTCCTCTTTAGTGGGGGTGCATCCTTTCCCTGTAGCGCTTTGGCCCTTTTAACTTTGGGGAAAGCTTTCACGATCCCGTGACGAGGCTCCATCTTGTTTGCAGAGAGGAGGAGCCCGTGGCCTGTGGCACAGAAGGGGATTAGGAAGTTTTCTTAGGTTCTGCAGTATGAAACCGGGAAAAACAACCACAAATCTGGAGCACCAGGTGAAAAATTAGTTTACATAATTTCCATTTCAAAATACACAAAATAAAAATAAGAAAAGATTGTTTGGACTTCTATAAATTGTAGGCTAAGACCTTTTTCATGGCAGACATTTTGACTTGAAATCTTAGAAGAAGCACAGGTGTTTTAATGAGGGCTACATTCCACTTAGAGGAAGTTCCACAACTAACCAGCATGCACAAATGCAGAGGTGGAATGCAGCCCTCGTTACACTTGAGTATTTGTTTATATATTGCAAGTGATATCACGTGGGTATGAACGAGATACTGCATGTTGTTCTGATATCGTGCAGCTCTACTTCTAACAGTGTTTAAGTATGTGGCTCATTCACACTGTACAACCTGCATACGAGGGAAAATGCCCCACAAACTAGAGCAACAACGCTTCTAAAAATGTTCAAAAGCTCTTCTAAAACATACTCTCCATTTTAAAACTGCGTTTAAATTTGCGGTGAAATATTTCATGATCACTCTTTGCCAACTCGACTAACCCTCTCAGTTCACATAAGATATCCTTAAAAATTCTCTTAACTTTAACTAACTTATACAGATTTTAAACTTTTAGGTTTGATCCAACTAGGTATATAATAGGAGCTAAAAACCTCGCTTGTTGGGCTATTTTTTAGTGTCTATTTTCAAAATAAGGATCCCTTGATTTATTTCTTTTAAGTATCATAATAGAACAAGAGATACCACAGTACTCATTCATTATTTAAGAATTTATCTAATTAGCAAATATTACAATTTTTTTCTATTGGCAGCAACATTACACTCAGTTGCTTTATTTCATGAGGAGGTATTTGCACTGTGTTGACTTCAAGGTTTTGTACTGTATATTCAAGTAGAAAAAGTGTCAGTGTGCCTATTTTAAGCCAAGTCACTAAGCAGTTTATAGCGCTTCAAAAAAGGGCAACACATTAGTTGATAACTATGCAGTGTTAGCTAGCTTCTTTAATAAAAAGGTAACGTTAGAAACAGCAGATAATCCGTATTTAGACAGTTTCCGTTGTGATTTTTACTCTATATTTGTATTCCTCCAACGTTTCCTAATATAACAGAACAATCAAAGCTGAAAAGTCTTTAAAGTGTAAGATTTAACTCTTACCCCGGTAGCTCTGCCCCGGTTGGAACCATACGTAGAGCAACAGTATTTAATTCGAATATTCACTTCCGGGTCAACATATCCGTTGAGTTTGCTTAAGAATTATCCACACAGCTTCCGGAAAGTAAATATTGAATTATGTTCAAAATGATAGTTTTGATGATAAATTTTGACCAATAAATACTTTCATATTTTCTTTTTTTTTCATATTGACCCCAGTTGCTGTGGTTACCGGCTGAGTCCGGAAGTAGCTTCAGAGAACCCTTTCTGGAAACATGGCTGTGCAAAGCTGGATTGATATCTTAAAATCTTCAAAGAAAACGGCGTTGATACACGACGGTAAGCGCAACGAGGATAATTTTGCTTGAAATGAAAATAGTTACTTTCATCATTTCTCCAGAATTGCTTTAGTTTTGCCGTCGTTAAGTTTTTAACTTCCTCAATTCAACTTGTTAGCTAGCTTTTAGCCAGTGTCACCAGGCAACAAGGTGGCACAACTGATCTTGTAATATATAAGCAAACTTTTTTTTACACGTGTTTACATATAGTTTCAACAGACCGTTGCCTCATACAACTAAATGAAATAGTGTAATGTGATTCACTGTTTCTGGGTGTCTTAAATGAAGCTCTGCAAATTGTGATATTTTAGTTAAATTTTTCAAAACATATTTCAGACACAGAGTCTAAGATAAAACAATGGTTTAGAAAAGGAAAAATCCTTTTAATTTATACAAAGCCCTTATTGGCCAAGTTTCTAAATATCTGGTGAATCCTATTATTCCCTCTCACCCCATAAGACCACGTCGCAGTGGTCTACAAGAATTTCTAGGACTATAGGAGGCAGAGCCGTTTGTTTTCAGGCTCCTCACCTGTGGACGCAGCTGCCTACCTGGGTGCAGGACACAGACACCCTCTCTTCTTTTCAAATTAAGCTTAAAGCATACACCTTTGAAAGTAACTATTGTTAATTCGTTGATATGCTTGTGACCGACTTGTTTCTTTATAACTTTGTTTTGTTTGTCCTTTGTATACTTTTAACTCTTCTGTTTTAATCTTGACTTCTTGCTTTTATTTCTATTTGAATTGTTTTTATGAGTGTCAAAATGTTGCTTTTGCTTTGCAAAGCACTTTTGGTTACACTCGTGTTTGAAAATGTGTTATATAAATGAGTTGTGTTGAGCTGTACTAGTGTTTCTAGAACTGGAAATTTCTTAAAAACAGTTTGAAAAGTGCTTACTCCCTCAGCAACAAAAATTTGGCTTGCACTGTATCATCTGTTCAATAATATTCTCAATAAGCAAATTGAAGTGTCTTTTGGCTTCAGATTTCTGCAATTCGACTAAGTGTGTGAGTATTAGATGATGTACAACATATCCTAAACAAACGCATACTCACTCCATCTGTACATGGACAAAACTGGTGAAGAGGTTTCCTTGAGTTTCCTTGTTCATACATCATGTGGTTTTTTTCTATGAATATGAATGTGTGTTATTATTAGATTTTTATAATAAATTTGTCCATGCTTAGCTTGTACTTAACTAACAAAACAGCTTTTGTGCTGAAATACTTTGTCAAAGTTTTTCATTCAGTTTGAAATAAGACATATTTTACATCTTACTGTTCTGATAGTTATTACATATATTAATTTGTTCACCCTCAGGGAAAAGGAAGATTCATTACCTCTTTACAGATGGAAAAGAAATGGCAGAAGAGTATGATTTGAAGACAGATGAACTAATTGGTAAACAACAGATTTCCTGTTTCACTCAGCCACATAAAGCTACTAATATCTACATTTCAAGACACGAAATTAGTTAATGTTTTATTAAACATTTTGTGCATTTCAGTACGAAAGTGGTGCCATAAAAGCACACTCGGAGTTCAGGGCTCCTGGCAGGTAGAGGTTGGGGAGCCACTTGTAAGCCCTGCTGTATCGTTGGACTCTGATGTGATCAAAGAGAGCTTCTGCAATGTGGGTTTTTTATTATTAAATTGACTCTGAATCACATTCAAATTATTGGGTCTACAAAATAAAAATGATTTTGTTTGTGTTTGTTTGATTCCACAGCCTGTGCTCATGCGCAAAGACTCAAAAACCAGCTTTCAATGGAGGATTCGTAACCTTCCCTACCCCATAGATGTCTTCAGTGTTTTTGCAGAGCCGTCTGAGAGATGCATCGTCATAAAAACCTCAAACAAAAAGTAATTTGGCACTGTCTGACCATCCATTCAGTTGTAATACTTGTTGCATGCAGTCCTTGTGTACTCCCTATAGATGGCACTGTTTACAATACATTTGCCTGTGCCGCAGCTTTGTGGCGGATCTTTGACATCCTTCCAATTTCTTCCCAGGTATTATAAGAAGTTCAGTGTTCCTGATCTTGATCGAAGTCAGCTGTCACTGGACAACTCAGCTCTCAGCTTCACACATGCCAACAACACATTGATTGTCAGCGTAAGTCTCACAAAACAGTCAAGGATAATTTAATCAATACCTCCAATGATTTTTAGCTTACTCATTTAGTATGATCATGTAAGAATTAAAGGTTGATCCGTAGACCTTTGTTCAAATGTTTGGATAGAATGACCTACATAGCATTGTCTGTTCAAGATGAATGAAGCAAAAGGGTTAAAAGTTTTTTTGATATCCAAAGAAACCCTCCTAAAATCTCTAAATAAAATTTTTAAAGTATACATATTTATGTAATATGTAGATTAAACATATTTAAAGTATTCTATGCAAAGCGTGAGGACAAAGTATTTTGTCTTTCAGACAAACTGTTTTTCATATCTAGTTATTTCTCCTTTTGTTTAATTTGCTGTGTATTTTTTGCTGCCTTTAAAGTGTTGGATACCCACAAGAAGAATTGAATGATTTTTCTTCTGTCTCATCTAGTACAAGAAACCCAAAGACATCTTAACCCTGGAGCAGGAGCTACTGAAGGAACTGAAGAAAATGAAGGGGAACACTGAAGGGGATGTCGACTGCAAAACCCAGTGAATTATGACTGTGAGAACGAAGAAATGATTCTGAGCTGCATTTAAAACAGAGCTTTTTAAGTCGCATGTGAGCACTTGTTTACTTCTCTATAATGGATCCCCTCGTTGAGATTCTCAGTGCCTTGTCACCGGTTTAATGCTTCTTATTACGATCAGTTTTCTGGAGTAGTTAATGTTCAAGCATGTCCAGCCATTTCCATTAGCTGTAGACATTGTTAATACAATATGTCACATGCATCTTTGATCTCGTAACGAGATTAACAAACTTTGTAGGATCTCCTATTTCGCCCCCAAATATTTCTCTGGCAGAAGGCGAATATTTAATTGCATCGGAACTGTATTTGTTTTTGCTTCTTATCACCATACCTACAATGGAGCTATTTTTCTTTTCTCTTTCTTTTTTGGGGGTGGGAGGGGTCCACATACCCTACCTCTTTCCTTTCACCGATGTCCTTGTAAAACACTCAAAACACACAATGCTTCATCCCTGTTCGTTCCGAGGTCACAGTTACGAAGACATCCCATTTGTGTTAAATGAATACCCTTATGTTCCTTGCATGCAGTCGGCCACCCTGAAAGCCATCTCTGAAGCTAGTTTTACCATTTCCCCTTTCGACAAAGGGTCACTCGGACTAAGTGGCCGCCAGCTGAAATGCTGCAGACTCCGAAGAAATAGAGGCAGCCTTAAAGTTGAATGTCACTTTTCCACTGTTTTATTTTGATTTGCTCTGACATTGTCACCTCACAGGCAGAAATATGAAGTCAGCATTTGATATCTTTGGCTTGAGTACATCTTTATGTATACACTGTATGAAGTACAAGAGAAAAAGTTTTTAAGTGGGATATTTGTCTACTTTCTGACCACATTCAATTAAAGGAAACGCTCTGTTCAGTTCGAGATATTTAAACACTGGATAAAAAAAAAAAAAGAGTGGTGCTGTTTAAATGAGACAATGGCATTTAAATATAGATTGTTCCAGCCTTGTGATTCCTTGCATTTTTCACCACTTGTCCAAACCCAGAGAGCAAGTGCAAAAAGCAGAGACAAAACCACAGGTCTCTCACTATTGTGCTTTGTCTTATTCCAGATGGAAAGGACAGGGTACAAGAAAACATTTGAAGCCCATCAGTCCCATTGTTTTGTAGGATTTTCTAAGGGAGGGAGGAGGAGGAGGGGGGGGGGGGGACTTGACAGAATTTATTTTTTTATTTTCAAACTGAAAAATGACAAAAAGATTGCAGTTTGGCTTTTAAGAGCTTCAGTGTTGATTCTGCTTGTTTTCTAAACTCTGCTGTAGAGGAGACACACTGAATATAAGAGTTTTGCAATCATGTCTAAAAGTTGGCTATTTTCTCTCATTATCAACGGTCTTGTGAGCTCGAGCTGCTGTCGCTATATATATATATATCCCTGCAGCAGCAAACACCAACTAACAAATTGAACATCCAGCTCATGCTTGGTGAGAGCAGCCGAGCCGCTCTGTTCAGGGTCTTCCTCCTCCCCTGTCATTTGGCCTCTGATGGTCATGCTCAACTGCTTCTGGGAAGAGAGTTTCTTTTCTGGCTCCCTTTCATTCCCGAATGCCTCTTCCCAGCCATTCCCCCTCTTTCAGTTGATGCCACATTTTGCCACACAGGCCCTGATGCTTTTTCTGCAGCCCCTCAGCTCCCTCTCCGCAAAACCCCCACCCATCCCCTCCAAACCCCTCACCCCTCCCTGTGTGACTGGCTTCTTTTTGATAACTGACCCCTCCTCGTGTTATTATTCGAACCCACTATTGTATAACATGCCCTTTTATATGAGGTTCCACAAAGGGCCCATTTGATCAGAGGGTTACGGTGTGCGATCGTGAGAAATGCAACTACATGGTGGTAACCTTTGTTTGGGCCAAAATGGTGGGCTGACCTCATCGCTTTTAATGCATAGCTCGGGCCATTCAGGCCCAAGTCTCACTTGCTGAGCACATTGAATTCTGAAGCCTGTCACAGATATTGCCCCTCAGTTATCTGGGTCTTCGGCTTGAAGAAGAAGAAGGAAAAAGAAAAACATTTTTGGGGGCTACCGACTTTGCATGCTAGCCTTCCATTCCAAAACAACCACACAAGAGAGAAGCCAAAGAGCTTGAGAACTGATTCTTTAGTGGTTTTAATAGACACTCTACAATAAATATTTCCATCATTTGATGTAATTTACATTTTTACAGTAAAAATATATTCATACATGTAGAAAAAACAGGTTACATATTCTCCAAAATGGCCCTTCGGAAGGCAAGATAGCATGTGAAGTGAGACTCAAGTTGCTGTAACCACAGATAGCTGCCACGTCAAGCTTCATTGTACTTATTTCTCTTTCAAACATTCTTTGTTGCTAAGCGGGCTAACTTCTAACCAAAGGTTTTCAATCATGACATAATTGTTGAGCTCTCCAGTATTTAAAATGCCCTGATTTAATAACAAGAAAGTCCTTCCTACAGTCTGTCTGAACTGGAAATAACTAGCAGATTAGATAGTTTACATACAATCCAGTACCAAGAATTACATAATAAGTCCACAAATGAGGCAAAAAGTGTACGGGCACTTAAGTGTACAAGTAAATTTCCTTCCAAGCACATACTTCCTCCTGAAGTTGTTCCTCTGTGCTGGTTCATCTGCGGTTCTCCCTCAGCGGTTTCAGTCCTCAGCGTCCCCCTGAGCGCTGGTGATGGGAATGTTTAGTCCGCTTGCTGAAAGGCTGCATGGGGACAGGGAGAGGAAGGACATCAAACGGTCTCCTCTCACTTAGCAAGTGCCCCCTAGGTAGACGCTTCATGAAGTGGGCCTCCCTCTGGTGCTGCTTGGTCTTGGAGGCCTTCCTGGGGCGTCCTTTGCGTGTGAAAGCCATGTACCAGCCCTCGTACTTGGCGTTCTGGAGCGCCGTGTAGTTGTTTTCCAGAACAATCTCTGTGAAGATGCAGTCTTTGCCTCGTCCTTTCCGCTGGGAAAGAAAAAGCAGGGAGAAGTTGAGATGTTTTGGACAGTCTCCAGGAAGCGGAAATATCATTTTCATTTCCAAACAATCAAATACTCTTTGAAACCTTAGGATGGCTGCTCAGACAAATCTCCAATTTGTTCTGGCTTTGAATATGTCTCAACAATGTGTTACCATGAGCTCCAAATCTGGAATAACAATTCCAAGAAACAGAAAAACTTCAAGATGTTGCTGCAATTTTATGCAGCCACAAATGTATGAATTCCAGATTACCTTGCCGATCAGCTTCCCCCTCTTGTTCATGCATATGTAGTATCCTGTCTTCACCCCTTTAATACGAACACGACTTCCAAAAGAGTCCGTCTCCACTTCCAGTTTAGCTGCACAGACAAAAACAAATGACAAATAACGTGATGACACAAGTCTGACACGATCCAGGCAGATCATGATGCTAAACTGATGTAAATGAGCTCTGCACTTCTTTCCCCTGAATGTACTCTTCATGTATGGCATGGATTGTAATGAACCAGATCATGTCACGATTACATAGCTTTATGTGACTTAAAATGATCCCGACCGGTCAACCAGCATCATGAGAGGGACATGAATTCCCTCTGAACCCCTGTGATTCGGCAGCCACTTTTAACAAAGACTGCAGTCCGTCCAAAATAGCATCAAATGATAGTGATTTTGTACGGAGTGATTGTTGTTGAATGCCTGTTAAATGCTGTGCTGTGATGCAGCTCAGACTGGGGATAAAGGAGAGTGAGAATACTGCGGTCAGAGACACAGCCACAAGCACAGAGCAATGGTCAGATTTGGGCCAGTTACAAGAGTGACACCCACTTAAGATGTGTAGCCAGAGTGTGCATGGCTGACTCTCTCTGTGAATGTAAGTCTAGGCAGATTTAAAAGACAAAAGTGAGCCCAGAAGAGGCATGGAGAGGAAAAGGTATAAAGTGAAGATGCTGACTTCACCGCGCCTTATAAATTGAGTCATACATTGAGTTGTAAAGCAATGAAAATTCCTCATAAAGTCAGGCTCCAAGAGGCAGGCAGCAGGCACTGAGAGGTGGATGGATGGTGGTGGAAAGATGGCTGGAGGCACCAAAAAAATCCTTTAGAGACAGTAATTATGCTCCCTTTAAGTGTCAGGCAGTTTTTCCTTGCTTGAAGTGAAGAAAGAATTCCCCACCGAAGTTCATCCTAACAGGTGTCGAAGATTTAAGACCACCAAGACACCAAAGAAATAATCTGCAGAAGGCCACGAAGACGGCACCGGTGCTGTTAACAATGTTTACAACTACTGTTTCTCCTGTCTCAAGCATCTTTCAACATCCTTCCAAAAAAACAACATGATGTATCCTGCTTCAATGAATTTACACAATTCCCATGTCTGTAATGTGAATTTGTTTAGCATTTTATTGTTTCACTGAAAACGCTGAAGTGAAAGGAACCGTAGACAAACTGTCCAAAACTTTGATCAAGCTATTATGAGTTAAGTGTCTTCATCATCTCGGACAATAAAAAGGTTTCCGTTGAACGGATTAACATGTGTGGGGTCAGTTCAACAGTCTATTTGTAACATAAGTATGAATAAAACTTTTAAAACTTAACGCATAAAAGAACGTTTAGGATTTTCTTCAGAATGATGGAAGAGAAAAAGATGGAAATTACAGAACGTACCCTCGCGATATTTTGCTTTTTAATGATAAATGAACCACAAATTATCCCCTTTTTTTTTTTGGTCATTCAAACACACTTTAAATTCATGGGTCGGTTGAAACCTACCGTGCACCGCCCCGTCGTCGCCGTTGGCGTTGACCCTCTTGTTGGCCAGGACCTGGACGTGTTTCCCGCTGGTTCGGCTGTACAGCTGGTAGGTTCGGGTCAGTCTGCGGCTCATCCGGTCCGACAGCCGGCTCTGCTCAGTGACATGGTGCTTGAAATTAGGAGGAGATTGCACCGAGTTCTGCCGGATAATTAAAAAAAAAAAAAAAAAAAAAACATTTCACGCAACATGACATTACTTTTTAAATGCTGCGAAGTTTTTCTTGACTTAAAAAAAAAAAAACACGTCAAACATCAGGAGACTGAAGCTCCAATCAAACAGCTAAGGCCCCGGCCATCAGATCGTGGTGACTTTCATCATTTTTAGCTAAATAAACCACCCTGCTTTTCTCTGATTTATGGTGGCCTGTTTTGGAGATGCTTTCAGTGACCCTCGTGGATGACATTTCACTCTGATAGGTTGTTTTTACCACCGATGATCTTTCACCCCGTCATGACTTCTGATTTTTTTTCTTTTCCCCCTCCTCATTTCAGCCGTTCTCCAGCCACATGTGTTTTAACAATTACCTTTTAGGCTGGAGCTTAACATTTCTCAAGATGTTTGAATTGTTGCCAATTGCCATAGCACTCATAATAAAATGTTTTCATTGTTATTGCAGCCTATTGGAGAAGTACAGACATTGGACTGCAAACATAGTGCCAGGGTGTCTTTTAAATTCGGCTCAAATGGATTAGCCTTTAGAACTTTGTAGGCTAAATGTTTAATTTTTTTTATTGAATAGAAAATGTGAGTTACCTGTGCGTAAAAGCAAAGCGCCGTGAACTGAAGTAACCTGCGGCAAAAAATAACAACGAAATTAATTATACACGCTAATACGTTGCTCAAATAATAGTAAATAGTAAATAGTTACACAGATATTGTGTTTGCAGTTCTTTACTTACAGATAACCTAACCTCGATGTTCTCAGCCTCATCTTGTAATAGTTCAAATATTGCTTCATGAATACTCCACTGATTCGGTGATGGAATCCCTCGGAAATAAAGTTCCTCCTGATGGGTATTTCAGCTTAGTTTTATCCCCCCTCGTTACACATGGAGAGTAATAGCCATGACAATTAAGAGATCCAAAACTGTCAGTCCCGATGCAGGTACGGGTCCTGCTCTCCACTCTACTGATGGGATGAAAAGTTCGGAAGATTTAAAGGCGTTGCGGTGCTAATCCAAATTTAAAGTCCGCAGAGAGTGTCGCTGTCACCAAACCACCTCCATCAAATCTTCTTTGTGACAGTCAGTTATTCAGCAATGCCGCTTTAAAGTAGAAAGGGTTCCCTCTTGACTTGCTCTGACAGAGTAGTGCTGAGGATGTTTTACGCACGGATCTTTACGCATCATTAGCGAGATGCGGATTTCCTAAACTAAGATAAGCAAAATAAAAAGTGAAATGGTTTGATAAACGATGATGAATGAATATAAAAAGTAACGCCCCGACTCTGTTTGATTATACAGTTAGAGTAATGTTGCGACAGCTGTCTCTATACGCGCAGATAGTAAAGTTCCAGCGTCAACCTTCCACCCACACGTGTATTTCTTGCGGTTGCCTCCAGTCCACTTACAGCATCTGTCTCCCTCTACATTTAAATACTTTAACTTGCGGGAAAGTCAATATCCTCGTCGAGAGCAGGCGGAGCGTTCAGGCTGGAGCCAAGATGAAACTGAATACTTGTTGAGATGCTTAGCCTGCAACTGTTTTCTTGTAAATGCATAACCATCACAGTCATCAGCGTGGATGTCGAATTTAACACCAAATGAGATGAAAGATTAAATATAAACTACAGTCTGACATGAAGACATCATTCTATTTGGGTTTTCTTAGATAGGTTGGAGCAACAAAGGAAATCAAATATCTGCAACTAAAAGCCAGAATTTATTCACAGCCATTGGCCGACATTTATCTCATTCATGTCACAATGTTCCTGTACAGTCATACAAAATAACTGAACACTTTGTTTTCTATAAGCTGAAATGTCCACATGGAAAAATTCCCTGGCATGTACTTAAGAAAATCTACAGTTACATTAAGTTATTCCCTGACTGCAGGTTAGAGGTTGTTTGGTGGTCCCTCAGGATAGACCTAGATGTGCTTTTTCATCCTACATATGTAAGTAATATGTATTCCATGTGAACGCATGACACACAATGGTTTTCACATAACATCTAAAGCCTCTGCCATGGATACAAACGCTCTCTCGCTCCCAATCAGTCCCTCATAACTTTTCTTAGTCTTAGTTTGATTTCATAAAGTGTGTTCTTGGCCTGGTTTTATACCTTTACAACAGTTCTATTGTAATTATTCTGTGTGACAAAGGTGCAGGGTTTCCTTCAAGCGAAGAAGCCTGATTGCATGTTTGCCTGATGATTGTAATACTTTAACAACCGTCTGTCGAGAGAAAACTTTTTTACCAAATTTAACTGAGGTCGTTTATATTTCATTTATCTAACTTTGGGTGTAGAAGCCTGATTACAGCCTCAGATTGATAAAACTTTATCTTTTACATCAGATAACAACATGGAGATGAAACAGGAAAAACAACATGTGAGGGCTAATTCATGCCAGATTTGAAATGTGAAGCCATCTTCCAACTTAGAGTGAATCACCTTAACATGTGATGAGACAAATGTCACATTCGAATCACTCTCTCCTCCCTTCACTGCTCCTGCGTGTAAAAATGAAACAGTCACCCCCAACTAAAAAATGACCAACATAACATACAAAATGGCGTTAAAGTATCTGCTGCTGCCTCCCAAATCTCCTCTGAGTATCTGAGCCCCCGCGATAACACGAGTTCAAATATTTTTTTGGCAGTGTCAGTGCCTTGATACACACTCTTTAAATCAGAACAGAATTGTTAACAGTATAGGTTTACAGAATCCAAGCCTCAAATCTGATTAATGTCCTAATGAGCCAGACCAGATTTCTGGACCAGGACTCTTACCTGTGAGACTGATCTAAATGCAGGCCCACATTCTCCGTGCATACAGGATGGGAAACTGTTGCAGCCTTCCCACAGAGCAGCTGTACTGGAGTTAAATACAACACATATATAATTATGTGAGTTTGGTCAATGTCAGAGTTGTAAATCAGTCATTTCAGCCAATGTAGGGGACTTAGAGGGTGAAAATGGACTGCCTTATTAGTTCCAGCGGGACATTGCAACAAGTGATTTTGCCACCTGGAACAGTTCAGCACTTTGTTCTTTCATATTTAGACCCAACCATACCAACAATTGAACATCCTAATATGAAATCCACATGTATGATGATTGAATTGGGTTTTATAAAGACCACACAATGATTCATCATTGTTTAATGTCTGAATCCGCATTAGTTCCTGTTTTTGTTTCTTTTAAAGAAAGTTTGAGTAAAGTGAAAAAGGTGGAGTGTCTCTGTACATCTAAAACCCACTCGAGCAGTTTGACTGTACAGAACTTGAACTTAAGTCTCTGTTCTATTGTTGGAAGAAGATGCACATTATGCTAAAGAAATTGTTTAATGTATCATTTTCTTTACTGAGCATTAAATCATATGATTTGATATTAACAGTGCTGGTTATACATAAAATAATCATGTTATGAGTTGGTACCCTCCACAAAAAGTGTAATTTTTTACTCATTCAGAAGATGCTTTGGACCAATCTCATTCCTTGAAATGTTGATATCTATTAACATTGTCAACATCCCGAACAGACCGCGGGGACTATTTCACCACGACGTGTCTCATACTCTCCCTAAGATAAAACTCCGTACCCGTAAATCTCTTTTCATGTTCTTTGGTAAGCCATGACCAGAAAATTATAGAAGTTCAGTGACGTTAAGGAAGCCTCCCACTGTTTCAGTGGTATTTGACAACCACGTCCAAAATAAAAGCTGGGAATTTGAACAACTCGGAGAAAAAAAAGGATTACACAAAAATAGCTGTTCTTTATTTGAATGATGTGAAAAAAGATCCCCATTTGGCTTCAGTTATTTTGAGGACAAAGGTTTCTGTATTTCTCATTCATTTGAAATAGTTTTAATGGCAGTCACCTGTGAAGTGAATAAATAGGTCCAGCAACAGTTTCCTTGCAATAAGACAGAAAAATGTGTCTAAATTTTGTTAAGGAGAGCAGCCTGTGTAAATACGCCAGCCTGCTATATTCTTAAGGAAAAGGTTTGACATTCTGAGAAGTGTGCATCATATATGTGGTGAGAAAACTGACTGTTCTCTGTGCTTTGAATATAACATAAGCCAATATAAGTGAACTTGAAAGCTCATATTGATGGAGTTACCTGTTACCTTCCAAGAGTCTGCATTACCTTTAATAAATGCGGTAATAAGTATCTTTACACTTCTTATTTTGCTAGTGAGCTTTGGAGGTATCAAAGTATTTATTATAAGAATAAGACAGCCAGGCGAGGTGTTTTGCTCTTACTGGTTTTAAACCAAAGCTTAAGCCTAAACTGTGCTGATTTAATCCTGTCTCATTGCTCGTGGTGCAGTGTTCCCCTCAGAGCTCTGAGGGATAAAGAGTATTCAGATCCAGTCCAGTACCACCACCTCTCAGGGGACAAGCCTGTAACTACGACAACGAGAAGGTTTGGCATTACACTGTATCTTACAGGTTGTGGTGGACATTCGTTTCTGATAAGTCTGAAGTAATTAGGTGAGTTTCTTATTTTTGACCAGACCTTTAATGTCAGGCCCACACAGCAAGACAAATAATGGGGCGCTACCTTTCTTACAGACAGATAAAACTGGTCGGTGTCGTCTCTTTTTGTTCATAAGTTGTTGGTGTCAGTTTCAGAGCCTCCGTGTGAGACTTTACAGTCATTAAATGAGCGCTAATAAAAGAAAAAGAGAGCTGTTCTCACTGCTGTGCACCCGGGAGTTGTGTTCCCGTCAAAGCTGATCTGAGCTGGAGACGATAAATACCTGCAACTACTACAGGGCCATTTGATGCAGGACTGAATGCCGATTAGGCACATTCCCACTACACCCAAAAGCCAGATGTTGGCCAGTAGTTGCAGGTTTTTAGAACAGTGTGAAAAGGGTCAGGTCTGGAATCTGGATCTGGGAACTGGATACTGGCTTTCGCCTCATATTTCAGGAACAGACATAAGATCAGAATCTTCTCATCTCACTGTTTCTTGTCGCTGTCAAAACTGACAAAGAAAGTTCTGGATCCAGATTCAGATTGACACCAACAAGCAAAATCACTTGTATGCTGGGTTATGCACTACCTCTGGTAAAAAAAAAAATGCCGTAAATCGGTTTATGACTTTTTGAATAATTCTGAAAATAGACATAACCTGCTTGTGGGCAATGAGAACTTTATTTCCCAATATGTCTAACAACTACACCATCCCTAATTCTACATTTCTTTTCATATGGGAAGGAGCCATATTAAGTCGCTTCTATATTAGCTGTAAAGCACTTTGAAATACCTTTTGTACGAATTGTGCTCTATAAATAAAATTGCCTTGCCTTGCCTATATTTGTGTGCTTTGTTTGGTATGTATGCACTTGGCTGATAGGTATGTCACAACTGGCATGTACACTGTGGCTATACGTGCATGCACTCACTTTTTCACCTTACTTGGCTCTGATGGTTATGGGCGTAATGGGTGCTCAGGGGTGAAATGTTCTGGTGACCACAAGTCGCAGTGGATTAAGATATGTAGGTCTAATTTTCTGTGCTTGGGCATTTGCTTTGCACTGAGGCATGGAAGCATCTTGGTGGAACAGGTTGTGTGGCATTGTAACATGGAAACTCTGTATGGACAGAGTCTCAAAAGTACGACTAAATCCTCTGTGTGAATGTCATCAGTTTTCATCTTGTTTCACCTCCCGTGGCTTTGTGAGTTTTTGTTGTTCGACATTGAGCTGCAACAGGCAGGATCTGCCCCACATTAACACATTGCTTTAAAACCGGACGGGGTACATTTAGTCCAGGGCTGCACGCTCCATACATCTCTCACGCTTCACAGCAGTCTGCAGCAGCCACTCATAATTTAGAAACACTTCCGTCTCTGAAAACATAAATGACATTTGGTTAAAGTGACCTGTCAGACAGGTTTGGCAAAAAAAATATGCAGACTGATCATGAAAGGTTCCTTCTTAAACTTGATCAAAAGCAATCATTTTTTATTTTCTACTTGGTTGCATACCTAACTGTTGGCTGCCTCACTCCTGTGATTCTCTGGTGAGCCGCTTTTCTGGCCTCTTAATGATTTTGAGAAGAGTTGACACAGGTCCAAGTTTTGCCCCCAGATCCCCACTCTTTTCCTTTTCTGTTAGTCTCCCAATGCTGTTTTTCTCATTTGGATGACAGTTTGCTATTACAAATTCTTGGTATCAGAGAGTTAGCAACAATATAGCAATCATTGGACAGCGTGAAAAAGGAGCAGCAAAGAGAGGAACCTTTTGGCAAAGACGCATCTTGGTTATTCTTAGAGGAGTGACTGAATGTCTGAAAAGGCCCAAGAGCAGGCTACTGTTCAGGGAGAGGTATTATTCCCCCTTGCTAACGCAAGACACAAAAATACACACTCTTGCATAAGGCAGAGCCAATGGAAAGGTAGACACCATAGAAGAAGAGAGAAAAACAGAGCCAGAGAGTATATTGGAGTGTGTTTGGGTGGAAAGAAAATGTGTGATGTTGTGATCCACCCGGTGTCATCTGCTAGCATTGTCACTCACTGCCCAAACCTCAGCGGCTTTTTAGAAGAAAAACACTCCAACCACCTGTTGTAATTATGCACTGCTGCTTTGTTGCGACAACGCGAACCACAAAATGTGCCTGGATGGAACCACATCACGTCGCCAGCAATTTACCTTGAACTGGCTCGAGAGTGTGTTGGCTCACATCCTCCCAAAGTTACAATTTGTTCTCTCCGCTGGAGGTCATGGAGGACTAAAGACTTGTGTTGTCCTGATGGAATTAAAACAGTTGAATTATTTACTGATGTTAAATCCACATTAAAAATAATCAACTGGTCGTGACAACTGATAATGGATAGGACACTTGAGATACATTTTATAATAAAGTTGTAATTAATTACTTTGTTCATGTTAAATGTTTATTAACTAATGTATTCTAAATCCTTTCTAAAATATAACAACAGCTGCCAGATTGTTGGACATGCTTGCTCTTGTTTTTCTCCTCTTTGCTGTTCAATTCATTATGGACCTTTTTTTGACCATTCAAATCTGTATACTTATAGGAAACCCCTTATTAAATATGAAATTCTATTTTAACTGATGGATATGTTAAATTTAAGACTCTTGATAAACAATTAGTACATCAAAGTAAAAAGTTATCTTTTCATTTTTTTCTGGAAACTGTGCACGCACCTCATTAACCAGAAATACAATGTGAATCGGTGAGATTGAGGGTTAATGGATGTGATAGACCTTCATCCTGGTGACCTGGATTTAACTTCTGTGTTTTCACTCATTTTTGCCTGGGAATCTGCATTTTTGGTCAAGTACCCTGTGAAACTATAGTTTTTTCGGTTTAGTTCTCACTGGCTCTTTGGTTTGCTTAAGTGACTGAACATTAAAACTACATGGTTAGGCTTTATTGTTTTGTTTAAAATTCAGCTTTTCAGCATAATGCATCTTCCTGACATGGCACCACAATGTTATGAGGTTAGAGAAAAAATTAGCCTCTTAGGCTATTATCACTAATGCATCATCAAGTACAGCAGCTTCGGTAGTCTAAGTGTCTTTAGAACCTGATTTGTATTTAGACTGTTTTTATTCAGTTCATCTCTCTGAGCTGACAACAACAATAGTTTCTTCTAAACCATCAACTTGTATTTCAGATCCAATCCCAACCAGACTGTTCAAGGAGGTTTTCCCCTTAATCAACACTTTTAATTGATCAATCTGTCTTTATTGGCAGGCCATGTACCACAGAGTTTTAAGGCTGTTGCCTATGTACAACCTCCCATTTATGTTTAAAGTTCTTAGAAAAAATAGTTGCAGCTCAACTTTGTGATCATTTACACAGAAATAATCAGTTTGATAAGTTTCAGCACTGGTGAAAGTTACCAATGATCTCCTCTTCGCCTCTGATAGCGGACTTTCTTATTACAGAGACTTCAACGTGTTATTGGGATTAAAGGAACTGCATTAGGCTGGTTTAAGTCATACTTATTCAACAGATTCCAGTTTCTTCTTGTAAATGAAGAATCTTCCTTGCTCACCAATGTAAGTCATGGAGTTTCTGTACGGTTCTGAGCTTGGACAGATTCTTCTCACTTTACATGCTTCCATTAGGTAACGACTGTAATGACCCTCTCTGCAATAAGCACATACTCCCCACTATCTTGTTTAGAACTTAAAAAGCCTTTCAGATGAGAGATGAAACGTCTTCAAGATCCAAGAAGACGTCCAGTTGCCCTTATTCAAGCTCTTGGGATCCTCATGGTAAAATATCTTTGCACATCACAAAGATAATTACATGAAACAAAAATGTCAAATCTCACAGTTTTTAACTGGATCTCTTAAAGCTTGTGCAGAAACCATGCGATCTATTATCTATTGAAATTAAAAATTGTAACAGAAGACTTTATGATTTAAAATATCTATCAATGACTAACAATCATTGCTGCAGGTGTTTATTAACTTCATAAAAGTTTTCAACAGTTCTTAATCAATACAATACGTACTATCAAAGTCATTATAATCAGTATTCAGTATATCTTTCCTTTTACTTGCACTGCCACATATTTTCTTTTAGTATCAGTTAAAAAAAGATGCTGCCTATCTGATGAAAACAAGCCATGAATAATTTGAAGCCTCAGAAAACTCTTTCCTGGGTTTAAATCTGTTTTGTTTCCTCAAGGGTGTGTTTTATGTTTTATCGTCGTCGTTTTGATGAATTTTCAGTAATGGAACGACAGCATGTAAGAGACAGTAATTGTTCTGTACTGTGCCATTAAAATTAAGTAAGAGGGTTTGGTGGGGTGGCAGAGGGGAGGGGAAGGGATGTATATCTAACATCACTCGGAGCGGCTCAATCACACACTGATGATTTGCTAAATGTGTGTGTGGGTGACTGTGCATGTGTGCTGTCACTTTGCCGGAGCCTGAGAAAATTGTTGCAGTGAGAAAATTTGGAAAATCCAGCCATCGAATTACATTTGAAGTACTTACTCATGTTTGAGTGGAGGGCTTGAATGACTTTTTAACTGGATGAAACGACTGTCTGGGAATGACCTCGGTGTGCAGAAGTGATTAAGGGGACACAGTTTTGCCATAACCCAAATGTGTTTGCATAACGACTTTGAGCGGTGTTCCCAGTGATATAAAATAAAGCTCTCTGCTGAAGCTTTTAACAGTTGTTGAGTATGCCGGCTCTGTTTTGTCATTTCTCTCGTGACTTTCAGTATTTTAACAACAATTGTATCATCTAATAAGTCTTAAATAACTAATTTTGCTCTTGTTAGTGAAGTGAAAGGGCCCTGCAGTGACATCCACATTATTACCTTTGAAGAAAGATGTGTGTATGTGTGTGTATGTTGGTGAGAGAGGTGCAAGCCATAAAGTGGAAAGCTACAAAATTGTCATTGGCCCAGTCAAAGCGGCCTTACTTCCCAGCGACTTGGATCTTTCTGCTGTATTTCACCCCATAACCCCCCACCCCGAACGAAGCGTGATTTACTGTCTTGTAAACACATAGGAAGTAGCATTGAAAACGGTTTAACAAAGTCAATAAAAGCAGACATCGTTCCTATCGGGGTGGTGGAGGGGGTCTGGGGTGGCTGAGGTCAGGTATCCTCCCCTGCTTCTCTGGTCTCCCACTCACTCATCCATCTCTCCATCTTCATCTTTACACCTTGTCAGTCTTGCTATGGTCTCTGTCCTTTTTTCTATGTCTTTGCTTTAAATCCTTCAGCTTTCATATCATCTTCTTTTTCCTTTTCACTCTTGTCTCAGCTCCCTCCCTTCTCTCCTACTCTCTTTCTGCCTTCTTTTTTATTTCAAGCGTTGGGCAGTGGACAGCTAGAGCAATGGCTTTAACAGACCTACCTGCAGGGCTGCTTAGGGCGGCTCTTTCATCTGGGCTCTGGAGAAAGAAGCCCCCGGCCCTGAAACAGCTGTGTGGACCTGGGAGTGAGAGGACCATGAAAAAGGCAGAGAAGAAAGAAAGGAAATTCAATGGTCCTCCGGGAATCATCCCTCCCCAAACCTTCTCTCTTGCTCTTTTTCTCCATCCCTCATTCTGTCTACCTTTTTCCTCTCCCCCCTTTATTTCTATCTAATACTCAAACAGTTTACTATTTATGATCAATACTATTTGAATCATATTGAATCATACATCTGGGTTCAGTCAGTGCAAAAAGTATCTTACTGTCTTCTTTCCTTAGTGTTTTCTGTCAGTTACAACTTGTCTGTATCTTACTTGAAAAAAACCCCACATAAATAGGTCAAATTAAAATTTAAGTTAGCATTCATACCTGACAGTAAATCATCAGACTGCATGAAAAGTAAACAGTCTGAAAATAACAGGAAAATAACATAATGATCATTAGTTGAGTTTAATGGTGGACCTAAAACAGGTCTGAAGCCAGACCAAATTTAATTTTCTAATAGCCAAGCCTTTTTTATAATAAATAAACAAATACATTTTTCATATATCTAATTTGTGTATCTGTATAGAATTGTTTACCAATAATAACGAAACCACTGGGTGCCGCACTTGAGCAGGAGCAACTCGGAGCAAAGACAACAGGAGTCAACAGGCCTTTGCACACCAAGTCAGTTATATTGTTGTTAAAAAAATGAATATGTAGAAAAATAAATATAGAAAGAGCAGTTGCTTACCAATGGTAAGGTTGGTGGTTTGATTCCTGGCTTCCTGGCGGCATATGTCGAAGCGCCCTTGGGCAAGACAATGAAACTAACGTTGCCTACTGATGCGTCCATCGGTGAATCAGTGTGTATGAAGGCATAAAGCGCTGTATAGACTATAAAGACTAAGATGTGCTGGATGAGTGTAGGAGTGAATGTAGTGACTTTGAGTGGTCAGCTAGAAAAGTGCGAAACAAGTATAGTTAATTTACCATTTATTACCATTTACACACTGACTCCGAAGCTTTCATTCACCATTAAAGTTTGGAGATGAAATTTTCTTTTTTTCATCATTCCAGAGGCTTTTTGAGAGTTGTTTGACGGCTCAAAGCCACCGTACATGCAAATGTAATTACCAAAAATGGTATCCGAAAAACTGAATTACTCTACGACAATGTGAAGAATACAGGGATGCAGAATCTAAAGACAGGTTGTGCAGAACAGCTTGGAACTGGAAATGGTTGGTTAGCAGCTGATCAAACGACAAAGGATGCACCAAAACTAGTGTTTTGTTCTAGGAGGTTAACCCATAACTCTTTGTTTCTCTCGTTTTGTTTCACATCAATTGAACCTTTGAAGGAACTGTTGCGTAATCTGGAGGACTCATGGAGTGAAGAAGTGCAAAGACCACAAAATCATCCTCACTACTCGGCAATCAAATTTTTCCTTTTATTGCTCAGATTTCATGCAACAAACAGATAAATGGAACCATCGTACTCAGTCTGCAGGTTTTTGGTGCATCAGGATTTTTCATCTGATGACGGGTTTAAAATAAGAAATGCTCACCAAAAATAAGAAGTTGGTGTGCAAAGGTTTTCAGAACCAAAAGTGAAATGTAACGTGGAGTCATTCAAACAGCTCATGCCTCTTTCTATCTATAGAAACGGGCCAGTACCAGCCCTTAAATCTTGTCCCACTCTTTGAGGGAATCTTTTAAACTGAAGAATGTGGTTTATTCATTCGAGGGAAAACCCAAAATTTTGCTTATTTCTCTGACTTTTAGATCTGGTTTGTGTGGTGATATAGCTGCTGTAGACCACCACTTGCTAAAGCGTTTTTACCCAAACTATGAAGGACTGGTCTCTACAACAGCTGTAAGTGTGGCAGAGCCCGATGGAGAGAAACCTTGGACATATCCTAAAATAGTTTCTGATGCTCTACACAAGAGTGGAATTTGCTATTAAAAGGAATTATTTCAAGTTAATGCAGGAAGTGTTGGTCAACAAGAATTTTAACAACTAATCAAAATTGTGGATTATTCTCGTTGTTGGAAGGGAGAGCAAAAGTGTCTCTGTTCAGGTTTAATTGATTATCACAAAGTATATGATGTTTTCTTTAAAGACCACATCAAATTTTCCTCCTGGTTTGAACAGTGAGGCCCCCGTAGAAGTTTCTTAAATGTGCATTCAGTTTAAGGTTCAACGGGGAGCAACTCTTGTGGCTACAAAAAGAAGTCCAATTGTTGAGAAGTCGATGAGAAAATGACATTGTTTTGTTTAAAGTGGCAGATTTGACATGCATTTTATTCACCCAAACACAAAAAACAAGTAATATTGCATTTAATATTGTCTCAAGCATGATAACTTTCTATACTTATACTTCTACCTAACCAAGTAGGGTTTTTATGGCCTGAACAAGAAGAGACTGAAAACAAAAGTAGCACCAACCTAAAAAACACTGAATAACAAGGCAACAAAATGAGACACCAGGAAGTTTGTTACACAGAACCATTTGGGATATCATTGTTTGAAACAGGGTTTGCATTTCCAAAAGATAAAAAAAAATGCTTAACAGGTATGTATGAACTATGTATCATTCCTAATTGTGGTAGCCTCGGCTCACCAGAGCCTTCTGTGTTCTATCATTGGTTTTCTTTCAATTAAGAATCCTCTAAAGATCTGATAGAGCTGATGTTGTAAAATAAGACAGAGCTGGAGTTTTGGAGCTGAACGTAACGTCCCAAATGTATCATCACCTAAAGTCCACTCTGTGGTGAGATCACCGTCCTGGTTTTGAAATTCCTCACACTCCTCCAGTTTTTTTTTTTTCTTTTAAAAAGAGCAATCCCAGAATTCACCCCAATGGGAAGCTCAAATAGCTTCTCTGTTTCCTAACTTCTTTGTGGAAGGCTTTCTAATCCTATTGATGCTCTTCTGTACATACTCGCCACCATGTGCACTGCCTGTTTGCGTTGGACAGAGTAACGCCTGCTGGGATGGATCATTTTAGAGCCGGGGGTTCATAATTGCATTAGATTGCTATAAGTGTGGAGGGGATTTTTTTTCGGGGGGGGGGGGGGTAACAGTGAAAAACACATGCATTGAGTTCGATGTAACTGACTTGTTAACAATAGGCATGTTTGGTGCTTATCTTTTTATTTATATTTATGTGCAAAGCAAACTGCTCTTCAATCTGAAAGCGTTCAATGTCATACGTTTTCTCCCTTCATCTGCCTAACAGTTCAGTGTACAACTTTCTAACAGCACTGACCTCATCATAGTTGTCTTTCCTTCAATGTGAAGGCAAAGCAGCTCACTACAACCACTTAACTCTGAAACTAGAAGTCCAATTGAGTGTTGTCGAAAACCGGGGGCATTGGTTGATTCTGTGTTGTTTTATGGAGCAATGAACTCATTCTGATGCCTCTGTTCTTCTATGTAGTCAGAAAGCAATAGTACATTTACGTGCAGACATGTAAGACGTGCTGTTGACAAGGTTAGCAGCAGCAGTATCTTGCTAGTGTGTCTCATTAGTATATCCAAGTCAGAAAAGAACGTTGCAAGCCAAACACCCTAAATTTCCAGTCTACACATAAACATTACAGTCAGAGTTGGGAAAAAATCTTCATCATGGACAATATTTCCAAATAATTTCAGTTTTAGTACTTAAGACATGTGGACAATAGATGCAAACTCTAAGCAAAATCTTTGGTTATCAGAATACCTGTATTTGTGAGTATACAGAGCCAAAGAAGACAGGAAGCAGGAAGACGCTGCTTCATAAAGCTTTCTACTGACAGTTTTTTTAAGGTCAATTTAGAAAATGTTCTTTTAACTTCAGACAGAGTAAAGCTGACAGCTTTTCCCTACTTTCACTTTGTTATTAACATGACAGGAGCATCAATCCTCATTTTACATGCAGTGAAAGCATTATCTTCTAAAATGTTAGATTATTCTTTCACATAGTGATAGTACATGATTTGTATGTATGTTACATCATGTTAATGGGCAAAGGCATGTTTATTGTGCTTAGAAAAACAGACCTCTGACTGCTTATCATCATTATCATCCTCTCATTGTGAATGTACAATGAGAGGATACAAAGGATACATACAAAAAACAAAAAACAGCCACAAAAATAAAACCACCTGACTGACTCTATTTAGCTCTTTCTCTTCCCGCCAAAACACACTTGAACATTTTGGTAATTTGTGCGTTTCTATGGCTTCGGACCACACATGCCAGACTTCACAATCTGCGTGTCAAGTTGATTTATAAAGCACATTTAAGACAACATCTGTTGGCCAAAGTGCTGGACATGAAAAATAGCAATTAAGGCCAACCAAATATTAACTGAAAGCCATTTAAAACAAGAACAACAATAGCAATAGAATATTAATTAGAAAATGGGCTCTCAAATAGAATAAAAAGCCAGGGAATAATAATAAGTTTTAAGTTCAGTTCCATCATTTTGGAACAACTAGAAATCCTAGGTAGATCCAAGTGATGTAGAAGTCAAATTTATAAGAGGTAAGTAACGATGCAAGGGAGCTAACTCATTAAGGGCCTTATAAGCCAACAATAAAACCTTCAAATCAATTCCAAAGCTTGCAGGGGGCCATTGAGGGAAAGCAAGTCTTGGGGAAATGTGCTCGAGCTTCTGTGTTCTTGTTAAAAGACGAGCTACTTTGGACAAACTGCACCCACGAGAGGCAGGCCCGGTTAACCCCAGCGTACAACACATTACAGTGGTCCAATTGGGATGCATGCATCAATAACTCCCGGCATCCATGACCAGTGCCGGTCATTCAGGCGATGGAGGCGGTCAGAGGTAAAAGTATTTATCCAGTGTCAAAAAAGATAATAAGAAGATAGCAAAGGTAGCCATTTAGTCTATTGTATTGTGTTTTGGAAGCACTTAAATGAACTAAATAAGCTATCCAAGTCGGCTGTTATTTTCATTTGATTTTCTGCACCGGTGTTAGTAACATTAATCCATTTAATGTCTTAATATTTCAGACTGTGGACTTTTTACATCAGAAAAGCTCCTTGTCAATGTCATTGCTAATCTAATGTGTTGTCTGTTCTGTTTTTGTGCTCTCTCCTTTAAAACTTTGATATTAAAATCACTTCGTAAAAAAAATGACTGTTCACCGGTTGTCCTTTTTTGGGATATTTTTGGTTGATTGGTTGAATCACTGCAAACTATGAACTACAAGACCTGCTGATTTGGTCATCACAGCTGGCTGTTTACCTACTGCCATCACCAGGTAATCAATTAATTTAACTTCTCTCGTCTGTGGTACTAGTTTTGAGGCTCGTCGGAACAACATGCACTGACAATATTCAGAATCTGCATGGCAAAATATATGCACATAAAATGACTCTGTGTCAATAGAAAAGACCCATTTCTGTCCATCTGAAACTACAAAATCAGAATCTCTAATAACACAAAGGACCAGATTAATCACTTCCCGATCCCTTATTTTCAAGTATTTTAAAGGTCACTTAATAGTGGGGACTTTTAAAGTAGTATAAAACGTATGGATTCTTGGTTAAGTATTCCAGCAGCATTGTTTCCCCCCACAGTTTAAAGCCAGCTTTAGAAGATGTAAAAAATTACCTGGCCCTCCTTTCTCCTCCCTACCCTTCCTCCCCAGGAGAATCAGCGTGGAGAGAGTCAGACCACAAAATGTTAAATGATGAAGGGATGAGAAAAACAAGGGTGGAGGGGTGACTGGTCAACATGGGGGCTTAGGATGGCAGGCATCAGAGTGAGAAAGCAGGAGGAAAGGCCACCTTAAGGCACAGAAGAAGACAGTTAAGAGAAAGGACATGGCTGGTGTTGAGTGCTGTTGTGTTTGTTTAGTCCTCTTCAAAGACGAGCTTAATTATTTTACCATGCTGGGCCTGCAGAGACTGCAGGATTCATGGGCTGCCTTCAGTTCCTATCTCCTGCAACTCAGGGCTTAACTCTTCGTCTCCCACAAAAGACTTGAAAGCTTCCCGTCAAACACAATATCAGAGTGTAAGTTTCAAAGGAAAAAGAAAACTGTCTCCAAATTATTGTTTAAATAGGCTTTTTTTTTTATATAAATCCACTTATAGCTGCTAAAATCCTTTCTACTCTGAGTACAAGTTGCTGACTTGTGCACAGCTCCAGTCCAAACCAGAAAATATAAATTAAATTTTCTTTAAAAGACATCTAAATGTATCATAGTTCCAGTCAGCAACCGGTAGAGTAACTATTAGCAGAAACACAATAAAATATGAATCACCTTGTTTTCTTTTGTGTGGATTAGCCTGTCAGTGATTGTTTCTCAAAGTCAAGGATACTCTTGGTGGGATGGGTCCAGTCAAATGACATTCTTGGCTCACATCCTTGGACTAAGTAAGAGCCCGTCTTTGCATTTGAAAACACGGTAATAGAACCTTCCAAACAAGTGGATGACAACAGGCCCAACATCTCCCTGCTCCTTAAATAGCTAGTAGCCGTTAGCTGCTACCTAACAGCCATTTATAGTGGCAGTTTATATTTTTCTGTCCTTTAGATGAATGCTTTGCAATGCTAAGAAGTCTGTGGTGACAGCAAGAGTTACATTTACATGCATATTGCCCTGGCATCGATCCATCTTGCGTCTGAGGCTTCTTTGACTTGTCAGAAACATCGTTGAACTTAAAGAGAATGACGGGCTGCGTCCTTTGAAGGATCCTTGACGTTTGAACAGTCCTTCTGTGAGATTTGATGACAGGGTGTCCTGAAAACAAGAGCTGTTAAGGATCCTTCCTGGACTTGAAGAATCACCTTTTGTCTTTGAACACTTTGGAATGCAACACCCTCCTCACCCCACCCCCCACCATGTTGGACTGCCATGTTACTGCAGAAGCACAAACAGCATTAACCAAACACTGGCTCTGGAACAGCCTTTCATGGTTTTATTGTTGCCGCTGTTTTAGGGGGTTAGATGAGGGGATATTGGACTGATTGCAATTTTATTTTCTTTATTACGCTATATTTTGCTCCCAACATTACCCTGGATCTTTAAAGCCAAGATCCCAAATTTTCACAACGCAGACAAATGTTGGAGGTCACGAAACCAATGGCCCAGATCCGAGGGAAATTCAAATTCGATCTGTGGTCATCTGTTGACGTTTTTGACAAGGGAGGAGCTGGTGAGTGACCTACAGCCTATAAGGGCACATTAGACTGGATCAGGTGACACATGAGGATGAAACCAGGAAAGTGAAAAACATGCACCAAAGACCGAGCATGGTGAAGAAACTACAGTTTGCTCAGGAAACTGAGCAGAATTTGGTTAAGCGTTGATGTTATATCATACATCAATGACAAGAGAGAGATTTGTCTGCATGTCAGCTGTAACTGCTTGATAAGGACCGATCAGACGAGTCCCCGTGCTGCAACTCGCTGGTTTACTGTAAACCCAGTACGACTTTAAAACTCTTGATCACCAGAGAAGCATGCCGTGTGGTGTAAACAATTTGGCAACAATAAAAATCTTGTAGTGTGACCTTGGTGTAAGTTGGACTGTCAGTGGACTGCCGCTTTTCACCGGTGGGTGCAACAAACCTGTTACAGTCAGCAGGTATACTTGCAGTCAAGTTGAGCTGTGACTGAGTTTCTACGCATTATACGAGCAGGGGAATTCATGTATTTACAAAAGTATGTCAGGCTTTGCTACAGTAGATGGCACTATGCCCCATTTCAGCTTGTTAGTCGTGGGATTTTTCCAAATACTAATATGTTTAACACAGAAATTTGATCAAAATTTGACCATAGAGCAAAACAACAATTCAACTGGTGGCGAATAGTTACCATATCAGGAGGGGAATTTGACTCATTTCATGAGTGCTGCACATTTTATCTTGATTTGTTTATTAATTTATTCTACAAATGAGATGCACACCTACCCTTGGGTTTCTTTTCTCCATTTTTTTTACGTATCCATGCAGGAATCATTTGACTTCTAACGACATATTTGTGTTAGTTTGACTTTAAAAAAATTGATTTAGTATGATTTTAGTCTGACTAACATGTTTACATGTATCTTAAAAGGCTCATTTGAAGCAGACAAAAGAAAAAAAGGAGTTTTTTCTAATGTTGTATAAACGCTCTGGCCCATTAAGTCCATTAATACTACTAACATGGAAGCAATGAGGATCAGGGTGTACGACTGAAATTGCTAAAACTTATTGCGAACCTTAATACAGGTGTTGTGTCTGGATGGAATATATGAAGCCAACACCTGCAGCGTAGCTTTGCATAAACAAGGCAAGAAGGAAATAGCAAACCTGGTCCACCTTCCATTACCTCCAAACACTCTCTCTTTAACACAGAATATCTTTCATTTAAAAGAAAAATAACTTGTATACATAGCATATTGTGGTTTTATGGGAGATAAAATGGTCTAAACAGATACAGCAAATTAATTAGGAAACTTAAGAGGTCCTGGGGAGCAGATTTTGTTACCTTAAACCAAGCCAGGTTAGCTGTCCACCCCTGTTTCTGTCTTTAAACTAACAGGCTGCTGGCTGTGGCCTGACATCTTCTGTTCATACGTGTCCAATAACCAATTTAATGCTCTGCCACATAGTAGAGAAACCAGATTTCAATTTGTTTAAAGTTTCTTTTAAATTAAAAAGTCTAGGTAAAGCCTCACAATTACAAGACATTTGACACATTCATAACACATCTATGAACATGTCATTGACATCTGTGAAGCATACTTTTCAGTACATCTGGACCATAACAGTTTAATCATGACAGCTGTGCTGTGACTCAGCTAAGGTTATGCATGTCAGGAAAATTGTACACTTGTTGAGGTAGCAAATAACACAAAGAAATTTGAGTTTGTTATCTTCTGATGAGAGATTCTACAGGATCAAATCATCAGGAGTTTCATAGTTGCCCAGCACTCTTCCTTCAGCTTTTACAGCTGCAGTGTCAGGGACAAAAGCTCAGGGATTTAGGGCATTAAAACTGAGTGACTCCTTCAAATAAATTGTCTAACTGAAATAGTGTTAGTGATCTTGTTCACTCAGTCCTGGCAAGCACACAGCAGATCACTTTACATCAAATGGGAATGCCACTCACTTTAGGAATTTATATGTGTTATTAATATGGTCTAGACAGTCTTAGACAGATGTCATGGAGATGTCAAACTGGACTTGCTCCATAAAAGGGATGAACTTTGCAAGAAGGTGAAGGTGTCAAGGTGCAACAAAAGAGGTGCACATCTTTACAAGGAAATAAAAAAATGTCTTAAAATGTGAGATGGAACTTCATACAATTGCATTGTTTAGGCATTTTAGTACAAATTACAATCAAAATTTACAATAAAACATGGCAGACTGCTTTAGTAATATCAAAGAAATACACTATTATACCCACCGTTACTCATTTTTTAAACCTTTTTAAGAAAAATAATGTGTCGAGAATCCCAACTATATTAAATGACTTGTAAGATTTCCTGCAGAGTGACAGCAACCAGGGTCATTTTTCTGGGAATTCCATTTTCTGCTTCATAACTACCAATAATACAGACTAAAGCTTGTCGAGGTATAAAAAGAAATAAATACTCTGAGGGCTCACAAAGTCACTCCTTCATCTGCTGAACAGTTCCAGATTTTACCTTTTAATGGCATTACAGGTTTTTTTAGGCTTTGTGCAGTGGTTTGTAGGCACAGAGTTGACGTGTTCATCGTCACAGGGAATGTGAATTAACTCGTTATATAAACTAAACAAAGAAAACACTAACAGAAGAAAAATCATCAGCGACATTTTACTGTTTACTCTTAAAGCTGTTTAACATCCTTTAATTTATGACGAACTCCTGTGACATCTTCAAATTAGGATCTGAAAATGTCACATAAGTTTCCCTAACACATCGTACCAATATGTTTTAATAGGATTAATCACAACATAGCTTTGGGTATACACAGACCACAGATGTCCTCAGTGTTCATGTTAACACAGTAATCAAAAATTACCCTTCCTTTTCTTTACGAGTTGTCATGGTTTTGCAGAAATGTGTTTTGTGAGGTCATAACTTTGACCTTTGATCACTGAATTCCTGTCAGATCAACCGTGACTCAATAACTTAGCAGGGCTCCATTATATGATCAGAGACATAGACTGTTTAAAAAGATGGAAGAAGTCACCCACTTTTGGATGTGAAACCAATGTGCATTACCACCAACGACCGCTAGGTGCTGGCTTCCAAACATCTCTGCGTGCAGTAAACTCCCATTCAAAAAATGGCAACTTTCAGCCCAGTCTCTTCAGAACACGTCCAGTCCACACATTTTCCCACTTGTCCAATTTATAGTCGTGACACAATCCACAGTTTTACATGATAAGATGTTTATGCATCTTTTGTTTTACATTTTTCTGTCAGGCTGCATTCACGTGAATATAAAAGTATTTAAGGCGTGTAACATTGATTTTAACACTGACTGAGTACTAACGCTAACCATTCTTAGTGAAAGTGCCATGACTGTTGAAAACATGATGTGGATCAAGTCTCACACCAGTAATCGTTTGATCCGTCTCAGTGGTCTGTGATTAGCGCCATATACCACCCCCTCCAACCTCCTTATGGGGTGGCATAAGAAAAACATAGTAGTTGAAAAATGTTTGAGAATTCATCTTAAAACTGCTTCGTTTTGTGCTTTGTAGCAAACTAGCTTTTTTAATTAACTTTCATGAGAGTAGGTTTCAACTTCTGTGATGAAATTTTTTTCAACATTTTTGTCATAAGTCATTATCATGAGCTGTAATCAATAAATAAATGTACGTTTTTTAAAATCAGGTTTTATGGATCACTCTTAAGCTCCAACAGCTTGTTCAGATGGAACTGGAGGCTTCAAAACAACAGTTTACAAACCAACATGTCCATCTTTTAGGTTTAGGGGTGTAGGTTTATGATGAGTAAGGCACTGAAAATTGTATGAGCCACCAGTTTAGCTGTAGCCCCAGCCTCAGAATGCTAGCAACAGAAGACAGCACACCCACTCATGCTGTGGTTACAGCTTTATGGGTCATGTTTGCCGTTGGGCCTCAACTTTCCTCGACTCTCCGTCCACCATCTTTGTTTAAAGACCCTTACACACCAAGCCGACAATTAGCTGACCCCGGGGAACTTTGGGAACATCTGTGGTGTCTGTGAATCTATTTTTCTCTTGTGTTTTTTGTCGTTTAACACACCATCAGCACTGCCTTACTCCTTGATTACTGTTTTTTCGGCCGATTAAGCTGGCGTCCACTCAGTGTCAGGTCTGCTAGTGACAAAGGTCATTATCATGGCCACTGAGCACAGCTGAAGAAACCATGATTTCACCCATTTAGTGTGGATTACCCTCGTTTTCCTCACTTCTTCCACAATCGACCGGCTAAGCTTTGTCAAAGCCACTCCAGCAACAAAGTTCTAACCAAATCCTCAAACTACACACTAGCTTCTATGGTGACTGAATGACAATTGTGTGATGATAAACAAAGACTTCTTCGTTTAAGTTTCTATCATTGAGGCAGGGGGCCTTTCATCTGTGCAAGTTCTTGGCATTGGTTTCATGTATGTATTTTCTATACCCGCTTAATCCAATTTAATGTCATAGGAGGGCTGGAGCCTATCCCAGCTGTCATGCACGGGTACGGAAGGCAGGGTACACCCAGGACAGGTCGCCAGTCCATCACAGGGCCACACAGAGACAAATGAGACACACAACCATACACGCTCACACTCACTCCTAGGGACAATTTAGAGTCACCAATTAACCTATTATGCATGTTTTTGGGTGGTGGGAGGAAGTTGGAGCACCCCGAGAGAACGTGCATACACAGGGAAAACATGCAAAGTCTACACAGAAAGGCCCCAGCCGGGAATCAAACTTGGAACCCTCTTGCTGTGGGGCGACAGTGCTAACCACCACACCACCATGTAGCCCCCTATAAGAGCCCTCAGACTGATAATCCTCAGCTACGACTAAATGATTTGATGTATGATTATTTGATTGATTTCCATAAGATTTGGTATGATTTTGCTTAATGTCCCTCTGAATTGTAAAGAAAGAAAAGGTCATTCTTTAACTTTAAATGCAGAATTACGAAGGAAAACTTTAACTTGTCCAATAGTGAAAGAAAGCCAGCGGGCTCAATCAGGCAGCCCGAGTTGAGTTTGCTGTTACACTCACATGACATCAACCCTCATATGATCAGCCACAATATTAAAACCACAGACATTAAAAGTGAATAATATTGATCATCTCATTACAATATAATAATAAATGTTGGCTCCTGGTGTTCATGTGAATGTGCTTTGATATTTCCCCACCCACCTACACAATCTTTAAACATTCAAACCAAGTACACCTTCTCCATGGCGGTAACATTCCCCATTACATGGCAAAAACTGCAAATTTTTTGGTCAATGGTCAAAACAAGCCTGATTCACAGGGACCTCATCCTGTATCTGGTAGCTCTGCCAATGTTTTAGGGTCAGATGCCACAACATACCCCACTGTCCATGCTCTGAAAGGCCAGAGACATTTTGGATGTTACATGGGAGAGATATTAGGCAGGTGTTTTTTTCCTCATTATTTTGATGCATGCCTGACGCTCACCAGAAAGTTATGCTGCTGCTTGCCTCTCGAGCTAAAAGTTGCTCCTCCATTGAGTCCGACCTCATGTGGAGAAGTCAGAACTGTCCCCGACAAGTTGAGCTCGATGTGTCCTTGTCTGGAACAACAAAGTCGGAGTCGGATTCCTGAAATAATCTATTTCTGGCTGGCTTGATTGAACTAACTGCATTTAGATCAACCTTTGCTGTACTGTGTGTTTAGTGCTAATTAGAAATGTTTGATGTGCCATAAGGTTATCAACATGGCAACATCTTTGTGGTTGTGTTTCATGAACTGTTTTCTTTTCTGTTTGCAGCTGTGATTTCTGAACTTTCTCACTGTTTACATGATAAAAGATATGTAGCTCATAGATGGTTTGACATCAGCATTATGAAAATAAAAAATAAAATTTTTTTCTTGAAATACAAAAACCTTCTTTTGCTAATTAACCCCTTTCTTCCATTTTTACTACCATATGTTCCAGCCTCTCTATTGACAGATGAGTGTGATTTGAATCTCAGAAAATATTCAGTGATGTGACCAGTGTTTTAGTGACACATCTGGGATTGAAAATCATCGTGATCCACCATCTCTCCCTGACTAAATCAGTCTCAATACTGCAGTAAAAGTCACTGTAAAACTGCATCATGGAAAGAGGACCCCTCTGCTCCTTTCCCTGTCATCCAGTTTCACCTCTCCACCTTTTCTTCTCTTCTTACCATTTCTTTTCAGTCTTTTTCATCCCTTCATCTCCTTTTCTGTCTTCTACATCCCCCCTGCCCCCAACTGGCTCTCCATCCCCCTTCCATTTCCATCCCACTCCTCCCTTCTGCCCCCCCCCACCCACCATTTTTCTCTCCCTTCTTGCCCCACACACTCATCATTTTCTTCTCCGTCCTTGTCTTTGCTCTGTAGTCTGCAACCTGTGGAACCAATTAGACCTTGTAAGCGGGGGCCTTTTGCCCTTGTCGTGTGGTCGGTTTAACCTGCCGCTCCAAAAGGACCTCTCCTCATAGCGTGACCACCACCTTGCCTGCCTCAGTGGGTGGGTTTGGGATGGTGGGAGGGGGTTGTATGTCACTGTAGGAGCTGGGGGACCACCAAGCCTCTTTTGAACCCCTGTCCTGAGTTAAAATGCAGAACCTTGGTTTGACATGCTTTGAAATGTTTGTAACATCATAGAGATAGCGTGAAAGAAAATGGTAAATCTTTATCAGATGCATCACCGCCTTGTTTTATGTCTGTGCTGCACGGCAGTGCGGATATGGTTCATCCACTTTAGGGGTAAGCAAACCCCCTTTTAGCACCAGACCTTCTCCTTTCACCCTGCTTTCACCCTCACCCCAACTGCCAGGAATGCTTTTAACAATTCACTGTCGAACGCAGACCAACATGGGACGCTGGGAGATTGTCGCATTCCAAAGGGGAGCATTTTTTAGTCGCTCTTCACGTGTCAATCACCAACACTATCTCTTGTCACCCTAACCCCCCCCCCCCACCCCCCACCACCACCACCACCACCACCTCCACCTCTAAGACACACAAACACACACACACTCTGAGAGGTTGTAGCTCGCTTTACTGCATCTCAGTTTAAGGACACAGTCGTCAGTGTGTTAAGCGCCAAAGAATGCAGGCCGTGTGGCGGGTGTAGTACACAAACACAGATTTCTCAGACTTCACACAAAGGTCTCTACCATCTCCAACATCTGTGTTTCGGGTCACTGAGGAGCGCCTCTCCTTCGGTGACACAAAGAGAGTCGCAGATCCATTTAGAAGAGCCAGAAAAAAATATAAGTATAAGTTTACAGCCTTATAACTCATTTAACTTAGTTTTTTCTTTACATGACAACCTCTCAACTTTCTAAGCCTTCTTATCAAAGCTGTCCCTTTTGTTCACTGTAGAATCATGCTTATATTTTTGTAGCTTGATCTTAAATGATAAGCAGAGAATTGGGTCAGAGGGGTCACACACACTCCAACACATAATACAGACTGACTTTCAACAGCTTTCCCGCCAACACACACACACACACACTCTCAGTCCTGGTGAAATTCCTTGGCACATTATCAGTGTGTTGAAAGCACCTGCCTGGCATGTGACAGTGGCAGTTAGTGACAGTTCTCTTTTAAAGTGAGGGGTGGTGGGGTAAAGAGTTGATCCATTTGATAGGAGTCCTGCTGGATACTTGACAGGAGCTGTCAGTGAGCCGAGGGGAGGGTGGTGCTTATCGATCAAACACCCCTCCTATCTGCCACGCTGACCTTCACGTCCTGAGGAGGGGAGATCTGGTGGTGAGACTGTAATAGGAGACAAAGGTGGGAGGAGATAAGGGGATGAACTGGGATTCTGGTGGTAAATTAATTACAATGTCAAAGCTCACACGTGGAAAGAAATTATTGATGTATTTATACTGTTTAAGTGTTTCTTATCATCTCCACTCAAGTTCTCCCAGTCACGTTATCTTATCAACTGACACAGCTGACAGGAACACAGGCTCTGACATTTAAGATTAGAAAATACAACCTCGCTTCCAAAAAACATGGGACGTGCATTGTGTAAAATATTGTTCACCCAAAATTCCATACCGTAAGACATTTCAACGGTATCTTCTTAAACATGTGGCCATTTTGACTTGACTGAAGAAAGTTTTTTCCTTAAAATTGGTAGAGGCCATTTGGAACACTGTGTTTTATTTATATTGCACATTTAAAAAAATAAGTGCTAAACAAAACAGAAAACAGCATAAAATATAACATTATAAGTACACAAGTTGAAAAAAAGTATACAGAAGAACCAGTTCAATCACTAAACTGATTAAATCAATAAAACAAACAGCTAAATATTATCCCGATGGAAATTATGATTGAAACAATAAAAATGTAGACTTTATTTAGGAAAGAGAGGAAGAAGCGAAATCCTTTAACAGCACACTATAAATGTTCAGAACCAGTTGCTGAAGTTTTGAGAGAGAGCTCAACACAGTCATGTGCCATGTTTCTATCTGTTTGATTAGCTGTGTAGCCTAAAACATGTTCATTTTTTATACACACAGCCGTACATATGCCCACAATATCTTTAATCAATTAAAGGACTAGTTTTCAGTTCCAAACATATATAAAAGCTATAGATAAGAATATTAAGGAAACACGTTAAGTCAGTTATTCTAAGATTCATATAAAAAAAAAAGATTTAACCTGAGGACTCCTGCATGATTATGAGAATGATAAATTATGAAAGATGATTACAAATTCATCAACATGCCATGTTCAAAAACAACACAGAGACAAATGTGCAAAAATCCAACATATCAGGGCCCATCGTTGATGTATTTGCCATTATCTTATTGTCTGTCTTGGTTGTGTCATTTATTCAGGTGTCTATAGTCCTTTTTTTTCAAAACTTTGCAGTCATAAAAACAAAACAGGCAAGATCTTAAAGACTGAATAAGCTTAAGTCTGGATGTTTGTACGTGTTGTTCCACAAGCAGTAAATATCTTTCCGTATTAATGGTGCCTTCACAGACACATGCACTCTGTGACAGTTGCCATTGTTGACTTTGAAATTGAGCTCTGACACGAGGGCTGAGGCTCTCTTGCTGATGGTCTTTAGTCTGAAAGATGATATGCAAATACAATTTGGGATATTGATTCATCGGAACACAGGGAAAAGTTCCATTCAGTGCTTCCTAAAATGAGCTCAGGTCCAAAGAAGGTAGTGTTTCTGTATTTTCAAAATTGTTCCTGAGCCTGTGCAATGATTTCCTTTGCAGAAATGTGTCTGTTTTTAATGCCGTGGTTCCCAAAGGCTTTAAGAGCACAAGCATTCAATAGTGATTTTCCGCTTTGTCCCTATCTGGACTCACTAAATCTTGATATTATGTGCAGTAGCAGATAGAATCCTAAAATGCTTTTGAACTTTAAGTTGGGAAACATTATAGTTGAATGGTTGGACTGTTTGTCTTCACTTGTTTCAGAATGTGGTAAAATACTTGAAATTCAAAAGAGGGTGTAAATGATTCCCATTCTGTATTAAATAATATTTTACTTAGAATCACCACAGATGACTGTTACCTATTTTTCCAACTAATCAAACAATTGTTTCACCTCTAATTCCAACAAATCAAGCAGTGAGTTTTGGGACAAAAATAAGATTGTGCTATCAAGTGTTTTACAGAAATAATTATTATAATGTACCTTTCAAATTGATGTTTTATTGAAGGCTGGATTAACTTTAAAATTTTGTTTACTCTCAAATGTAGCAGAAAGTTCTACAATGTTCCGAACAGTATTACCGAGAAGCTCCACTGGAGCAGCTGCCTTGCTCAAAAGCAACCAAACATAAAATTATTCATATACTTCATTGGACGTTTTCCAGCCAGTGTGCCGCTGAATCAATCACAAGCCTTTTAATGTGTCTCCTGGACTAATGCTGTCCCTGTTCACACAGAAAATTAGCATACTTAAAAGCAGAATTCAAAGTCAACATTTAAATCACCAAACATAAGCAAACTGACAAGGAAGGGTTGTGATCCTGAAAACCTTCTTTTGTAAGTCGGCCTTTCTTCAAAATCTGGGGCTGTGCCACAGTTTATTTTTGCTGGAGAGGTGGACTCGATGCATCAGACCTGAAGCAAGAGAAAAAATGTAAAAAAATAAAAAGGACAAAGGGACACCTAGTCATCTTGTGGTTGACCATAACCAGTGTTTAGCCTGGACAATCTTTGGCCACTGGTCATTACAGCACCATGCTGGACCTGCTGTACTGTTGTCAAAACACTGCGTTTGGCAAAGACTGCACACAGCAAAATGAGACTGGGAAATGTGCATGAAATTAAAATGGCACATTTGGTATGGATGTGTCACTTGCAGGTTAGCCGTTTGGTCTACACTTCCTGGTTAAGTGTTGTAGTTAAGATTAAAGGCAATTTAGTCAAAGTGTGTGTCTGAGAAGATAGCAGCAACCTCAATATGTGGGGTCTGATGTGTGGTTAATGGGCTCCCCCTACTGTCTCCTGGGTTCTTAACATCTCTGTCTGTTCATTACTGCAGAAGAACGGCTCTGTTAATGTACACATGTGTAGCTCGCAATCAAAAGCACAAGAAGATTTACTTACATAAGATATTTCCCACCACATCTGTATTTCTGTGCATATGTCTTCATAAGCCACTTAGACAAACACTGTGCCTCTTCCTTCCTCCGTTTTTCTTTCCTGATCTATAAATACTCTGTCATCAGCAGAGGTTGGCTGCGAGAGGCATCGACCCCGGCCTCTCTCCGTCCAGCAGAGCAGTGATTTATGGGGGCTCAGGCTGGCGCTAACCTTGCACTTGAGCCCTGGCAGTATAAATGATGGCAGGTCAGTGGCATTGTGGATAGAGGGGAGAAACTCTCTATCTCTGCCTCCGTCTCCCTCTCCTCTTTCTGTCCTGTTATCATCAGCGTGATGGAGACATCATAATCTCCTGTGAGTATAAATAGTGCTGGATCAGGTGACAATGCTGGCCCTGGCCTTTGATGGGGGCTTTAATTTCATGCCTAATTTCTCTCGGCAGAGTGAGGATCGATGCTGTCCTGCTTGTGCTCCCTATCCCCCTGCCCTCCTGTTCTGCAGAGACAGAAAGCAAAGAAGGACAAATGCTCACCTCTGACTGATATGCATGTATTAAGACATTAATCTCACCTGCAAACATACATATGTATTGACATCCTTCAGCAGAAGGAAATTACAAACAAGTGAAGGTCAAGAAGCACATACAGAGAAATCTGCACCCGAAGTTGACTTTAACAATCAATACAGCTGGAAGAGTTAGCTTTAGAAATAGGAGTAACAAGCAAACTATAACCACACAGCTACCCACCTGTGTGTTGTGTGTGTTAGACATCGCCCTGGTGATAAATATGAGTCCCTGCGTTCAGCCCAAGGGAGGCATTGAACTCTAGCCCCTCTATAATGACTTTGTCTACCTATCGATCCGGCCATGATCCATGTACTGTAATTCTTATATCATCAGCCCTAGCCCCAGCAATAACTCCAAGTCATATTTTGGGGCCTCCAGTCCACTTGACAACTTAATGATGCAAGGGTCCTTGCCGAGTTTAGACTTAAACCACCCCCCATTCCCTCGCAACTCTCCCTTTCTCCTGCAGGGCTTTAATTTCTCCTTGTTCTTTCAGACTAATCTCAGCAAAGGCACTGAGAAGCTGTTCTCTCTAAGGACTTTCCCCTCTGTGTCACATATCTAATCCCCCCCCCCCCCCCCCCCCCCCCCCGTGTGCTGCAGTATAGTTCAGTCTACGGTTGCTGTGCATCTGTCTCTGATTTGGAGCACAGCCCCTGCAGGTTCCCAGGGAGACTCAGCTGTCCCTCTTTAGACCCTGTTCTTTTTCTCCCTCGGAGCCAGGGCTATATTTCATTGTCATTTCAACCCTCTCTTTCAAGCCTGGGTGTAATAGCCGGAGATATATGGGACTCACTTCTGCAGCCTTCTGAGCTTCCTCAGTCTTCTATAAAACACTGTCAGAGTGACAAAACAGCAGCCCTTGGGTATTTGGGCACAGATGCCCCCTCATCTAGAGGCAATTTCTCAATATCCTGTGCGGATCCTTTTAGTAAAGAGATAACAGTTGGGTCTTTGGAGAGGATAAGGTGGAACAGTCATCTTGGATAGAGTGGTTGCTCATCTCCATAGCTCTGTCGACATATAAGCCACAGGCAGTCTGTCAGCTCAGGAGCCTTCGAAAACTAAAACACAGGGTAATGTTGGACTGATCCAATTCAAACATTACTAATAAGGAGTTTTAACCTGTTGCAACAAGAATTACGTGAAATATTTTAATCTAGGGGTATAGAGAGGGATGTTTGTGGGTTTTTGTTCAGTGTTCCTGTTGAGAAACTCTAATGATGTTCCACCTGACTGGATGCAGAGAATAACTCTGAATCTGCAAGATGCGGTGCTGCAGACAATTAAAGTTGCATGTTGTGTTGCAGATCCTCCACTTTGTCCCTTTCGCTCCCTCCCATCCGTAATGACATTTATCCGCTTGCTATACTTTAGCATCTACCTCAATTATTCTCCCTGCCCTCTCAGTTCTACCCCATTTACACCTTCGACACTCTTCTTCTTCTTATCTCCATTCTTGTCTTCCCTCCTCCTCCCATCCTTAGCTCTCCTCCTTGCACACACTCTCTATCTCCTCACTCCCGCGCTCCACTCCTCCCCACCCACCACCACTCCCCCAGCCTTAATTGGGAGTCAGGGAGAGCAGTGGAAATCGCATTAACGCGGGCCCTGCCTGGGTATGCCATCCATCTTCTTTTTTATTACGCCGCGCCGGGGCTGCCTGGGCGCTGCCGTTCGATTTGTCACCGGCCTCGTTCGCTGATAACAGGCATTTGTCATCGCCTTGCCTCCCTGTTAATGTTATCATCTCCTCCCTGACAGCCGCCCTCCGCCGGGGAGCGCCGGCGACAAAGCACATCCGTCAAGCGAATATTTCCACGGCTAAGGGGACCGCACACAGCAATAAGCCACATTAAAGCACTTATGAAGGGTGCAGGCCGAGTGTGTGCGTGCGCGCGCGCGTGTGTGTCGGTGCCACAGCGCGTGCTGCGTGCGCATACGCATCCGCACACACAGTGCTTAGGAGCGTGTTGTGCGCTTGTCAGTGTAGTAAAAGAGTCGAGGTGGGGGGCGACAGGGAGAGGAAGAGGTAATTTGTTGCAATTAATTACGCAGTGAGTGTGGCTTTGTTGTGTGGGAGAGCATTTTATCTGTTGGAATGCTTCCTTCGTCAGGCTGTGATGCTATTTCTTTGATTTATAGCTTCTGCCAGCCTGAGGCGGAGCGAGTGTGTGTGTTTTCACATGTGCACAAAGCTGTGGCATTATCAACAGAAATATACTGTAGTCTCCGTCACAAGGAGACCTTTGTTTGAGAGTGACGTTACATATGAACAGCCCACTCAGACCTTGCTTGTGGTTCTCTGTGGGGACTGAAACGCTGCTGTCCATTTGTCTTTTAGCAGCAAATCAACAACTCCACAGGCTGACCCTCCATCACCAGCTGGCCTCACTTCTTTTCCAAGACATGTCCGAGGTGTTGGGACTGCTGCAACATGCACATATCAAAACAAATACAGGCACGATACGCTGATGCTCGACCCTTTTCTCGTCCTGTGGTGCATCAGTACAGGCAGACAAGTGACAACATTTATTCATTCTGCCTCGGGTTGCAGGGCTCTTGCAGGAGCTGACAGATGGATCAAGCAGCCTTAAAGCAGAGGGAAGAGATGAGGAGCGGCCCCTCTCATCGCTCAACATAGCCTACTGTGTGACTCACAAATTTGGTTTAACATGTCACTTGGAATGGCAGATTTGCAGCCCTTACAGAAAACGGCAGTGATGATGCCATGATGATGGCACTTTAAGACACTGTGGACCAGCAATGAGCAACACAAAGTTTGAGATTAATGACAAGAACATTAAGAAATGGTGAGAAAAGCTCTTGGAACCACATCACAGAACCTGTTTTACTGACAGACAGAACATTACATTAATGATATATAATAGTGAAGCGGTCTATTTTTCAGAACAAACACTAATCAAAATTACCACAAAATCCTGTGAAAGAGACAAACCCAATTGAACCCAAGTTGACATCCAGGTATGGAAAAGGTTTTTTCACTTCTGGGTTAATGATAGAAACACAATGATATACTAGAACATTTTATCACTTTCTGGTTTGGTTTAGGCAATAACATAGTGGTTATAGTCAGAAAATGATAAGGGTTGAAATACATTCTTTATACAATGCTAATGCCATTAAAAGGGTTCGCCAGTTGCATTTGTAGCTGATGGAAATTAACCCTCGTACATATACATTGCTATGACAACACTGAAGTCCACATGTACATTTGTGTCCTTTGCGTTTGTTTTCCATGATGATATACTTGTTTACGTGAATTTCAAGTCCCCATGAACTCATTATTTAATATTGTGATGGAAAAGTATTGTGAGTCATATCAACACATGACCCAGAGGTTTTGAGTGAGCTCAAAAGATGAGACAATAGTGGGTAGAGACATAGAACAACTATGCCTGTTTGTTGCTCCACCAGGTGAACACAGTAATAATTGTTTAAGTTACTGTATAAACTACTATTGTGCCCTGAGGAACAATGACAACAAAGACACTTTATGTTTGTTTCTTTGTTATTTGAACTGAAACTGTTGTATTTCTCTTTTAGTTTTCACACTCAATCAAGAAGAAATAAAGCAAATGTGAACATCCGGAAGAAGAGTGGAGTGATTCATGAACAGAGTAATTACATTCTTGGTGACACTTCATCATAACAACACATTTCAACACTTTCTTGGAGCGATGCATGCTTTGAAGCTGACCAATGGTATTGCACTTCAAGGCACTTTTGCGTTGTCTTCACACCTTACGTTTGATGACCACAGTTATCTTTTATATACACTCTCTTGTGATTTGTTTTCTATCAGTGTTCAGTTTAAAATACAGTATATAACAGAGTGTCTATGGTTGTTTGTCTCGTTTGTCTCTGTGTGGCCCTGTGATGGACTGGCGACCTGTCCAGGGTGTACCCTGCCTCTCGCCCCATGTACGCTGGGATAGGCTCCAGCCCCCCCGAGACCTGATCGACGGATTAAGCGGGTATAGAAAATGGATGGAAATGGAGGGCTAATTATGTGGACTTCTGGATCATGTAGAGTTAAGGAATAATGTGAGTTCAGGCTGTGACAATAATGGGCAAAATAGAAAACGGGAATCAACCATATGTAGTGGACCTATAGGTCTTAAACACAACCCAAGTCAACCTGTAAGCACCTCCTTTAGCTCCTCCTCATTCCTGTATATAAAGCCTCAAAATGGCTCCCTTCTGCCTCTTGCTGAGCTTGTGTTGTGACCTAATTCAGGTGGTTCACTGCTTTGTCTTTAGTTTGTTTATACCTGTTGTTCTGTTCTGTTGTGCTGTTTTGTTAGTTTGTTTGTACTGTTCTGTTGTGCAGTGTTTGGTTGGTTCTACTTTTGTTTTGCTTGTGCAGTTCTTTGTCTTTTAGGTTGATTATTGATTTGATTATTAGGTTTGTTAACCTTTCCTTTTTTTGAGTTTCAGTGTGGCCTGGGTGTCATCAGGTGGGAGGCTAGGCACTGTGGTGAGGACCTCACTTCCGTTTTGGCATGCAAGTACACTGGGGCACTTTTAGCGTGTTTGTGGTGGCTTTTCAATTGTAGTGTTGCACCCCAGCTTAAGAAAGAGACACAAATCCGGCAGTATGCCTCCCCCTGAGTCCTCAACCCACTGATTTTAATTTTGCTAGTCATTTGGCTTTTAATATGGTTATAGCCGGCCTTTTAGCTTTGTCATTAAAAATACTTTATTAAATTCGTCTTGTGTTTAACCTACTTTTGTTTCTTCGCAGCAACAGCTTTCCTTAAGTTTTATTTATAAATATTATTTTCAATAAATATATATTCTTTACTTTACTGTCTCTACCTCCTCAGTCACGACCCTGTGTCCTTATAGCAATTGGGTTTCAGTTGTCATATCCTCTGGTGCAAGTCCCCAGGTGGTGTTGTTTGCTCTAACAATTTCATCCTTTACTCTGCTCCTTGCCACACATACACCACTCATCAAAGACTTACAGGGTTATAGCTCGTTATATGCAGGGTTATAGCTCGTAGTCCTCAGTTAAAATGGGTTACTTATTGTCATTGCAGAAGGAATTTCTTACGTATGTGTAGCTTGTTTTAGTATGTTTTCTGTTCTTTTCTGTTTTGCGTGACATTTGCATTTGTTTGCGCGGATCATGTGGAACAAGGGATTTTCTTCATATGAAGATGGAACTGTTCCATGGAAAGGTTCCAACCTATTTCAAGTTTGTTTATGAAGTAAATGACTTTCACAGCTCAAATACGAACATATAACAAAAACACAAAAAATTATATTCAGACATATTTATGTGTCTTGTAAATGCTACAGCAGTTTAGCTGTAAAATAATCAAACAATAGTGTGCTTCCACTTTAATGTGATGCATTGATAAATTAAAACTCTTTAAATACAGCCATGTGAAAAGTTAAGTAGTCTACACACCAAATAACTGACACGATGACTTTTCCAACATTATTTGAACCAGAAACCTTTTCATGTTCTTTGGCACAGTGCCTACAAAGAGGGAGTGGTGGTACTTTAATAACAACAAAAATACAAATTGCTGTAAGATTTTCAAATATCGCTGGAGCAAAATAAAAATAAAAACTACTGTATGAAATTTTAGAGACGTTTGACCACTATTTCATGGTAAATTCCTTCATGAATGATGATATTTGAAGGTTTTCTTGCATACACTTCCCATTCCTCCCAGAACTTTTAACCAAAGCATTCCATAATCATTCATTTCTTCCTCTTGAACCATTTAGTGGTGAGTTTGTTAGCACCCTGAGGATGATTTCTGAAAGGTCAAGTTCCAGTTCCAGTTCAACTTTTGGACAAGTAACTTCATATTATAACAGTCTCTGACATCATGCCAAACTCATTTCACAACATTCACACCTCTGTGTTTCAGAGATGGTGCGAGGATTCTGCCCTGAAGAGATTCAAACAAAGACCGTAAATCAGCTTCATCTGTAAGCTGTCAGTCTGGATAATTATTCCACAAGTCCTGGTCTTTCCCTGTATGCTCACTGGCAAACTGGCAAAAGTTTGGACTTGTCATGGTACTCTTCCAACACAGATCAAAGTTTCTTTGCATCAGATGCTCTGATTGATCAACTCGTTGAGGTGCCCTTGATTAATCAGCAGTCATTTGAAATCTATACCACTTATAGATGATTTCTTTTAACTTGGAAAGATTAATTTAAAATCATTTGAAGGTCTTTTAAATCTCCTGCCAGCCTGTGATAGAGGCTCTTTAGATCTTGGGGTGATAAACTTGGCATCATCAATGCCAGGAGGGTTAAGTAGATTTAAGGTTTCAGATTTCTCACTCCTTTAGGAGGGGTCATCTCATCTGAAACTTATTAATTTGACACATCTTTTAAAAATTCACGATTTAAAGTTTGTAAATATTAAAAGACTAACTAAAAATTTAATTTCACAAGTCATTTGTTTGACTTTATGAAAAAAGGGTTTTCCTTGAGGTGTACAATGTTAATCCTTTTTACACTAGACCATCCATGCTGCTTCGGTTTGGTCAGTATAAACAAGGAGAGGAAAGCAACAGCAGCATAAAAACGTGTGTTTTTGCCATGTTATAGAGTAATGTACATTAATTTGGATAAGACAAAAGAAATGACTACTACAGTAGTCACAATTTTCAGCTCCATTGATTAAAAAGAGACTACATCACCAAAGAAAAGACAAAAGAAACAGGCTCAACTTTTTGTTAAGACATCTCATGTCAAGACACAAGCTCAACAGTGTAAACATCCCGTATGGAGACAGTGAAAATAGTGTATTTCACATGATGCCTTGTGACCTTTAAACACTGAGTGAAATAACAGTTAAGTGGTTGTTATATCGTCCTTCTGTAATCTGATGGAGGCCTGAGATGTGTTATTGATACGTCACTGATATAATAAAGTGAAGAAATACAAGCAGTCAACACTAAGTGTGAACAATTGATTGTAAAGAGTCAAGCTAATACAGCGGCTGAGAGAACTGTGAGAAACCAACCCTGCTCCCACGAAAGTGCTTTCAGGTTCAAGAAAATGGATTAAAATGTGACGGATGCTTGATTTAAAGCACATGACAATGTGACCTCTGTCACACTTAATGTCTCACAAAATGTACACTGGGACTGAGAATTAACCATGTGTAGAAAGGGATAACTGTCTCACAGAAGCCTGTGTTTCATGTTGTGTACATTAGACTTTTTTTCTTTGTGAAGCAGCAGATCTCCTGGCACACTTCACCCTTGTACCCCTTCTTCACCATCAGTGTCAATCAAGATCCTCTTTCTATTTTCTCATCATGGAGGCCAAGGGTTCCATAGCCATTCATCATAGCCAATTTCAGATGGGTGTTAGGAAGCAACTCTTCATCAAGGATGTTGTTCCTGGTGGCGAACATCTGGCTGATCTCCAGGAAGGTTTTGTTCTTGGTTTCAGGGATGATGAAGATGGCGTAGACAGCCACTCCCAAGCAGACCGTACAGAAGATCAGGTAACAGTAAGGACCTGTAGCTTCCTGTAGGAGGACACAAAGTTATCCAAAAAATAAAATAGTTTACGATAAAGAGATACAAATTTAGCAGAGACTTTTAATCTTATAATAGAGAAATATAACACTGAAGCTTTTAAAAGCTAATTGAAGCAAAACAAAATCTAAAAATGATTGTTATTACACCTGCATGAGATACCATTTGCCCACATATTTAGATTAAAGAGGACATATTATGGAAAAACACTTTATTCTGTGCTTGAGGGCATCTAAAAAACACAACCCTGGCATTTAGTTTTGAGCCCCATATACCTGTAAATATCTCATTCAGTGAGCTGTTCTGATTTGCAGGGGAAACTACATCACTTTACAAGGTCACTTTAGTGCCTTCTCCCTCTGTATCGCTGCACACCTTCAGTTTAAGATGATGCTGCATTCACTGTCCCTCAGAAGTAAGAATTTTAAATTGTATCGCTCTCGCTATTTGCTTTGCTATCTCATCAATAGGTAGTTCACTTAACTAAAGAAATAAATGAGCTGATAATGCTCTACTAGTACTTTGTTTGATGTTTTATATTAAAAAATCGGACTTCTGCTGTTCTTTAACTATGTACCTGCTGGAAGTTAGGAATTCAGATTTGTCTGTGAATGCACCATCAGCACAGTACCAGTAAGTAACAGTTTATTATTAGCTGCTGAAAACTTAAACAAAACACAGAGGAATGGAGCAACAGTGAAGTCCAGAGCTTATGGAGCAGAGACATGACGGAGCAGTTCCTAATGATGTTAACAACCAGCCAGTAACCAGTAACAACTTTGGCCGTTCAACTCATGACTTGCGATAGGACTGTGCCCATCTGTCCATGGTAAAACTGCAGACGAGGGAAATATAAGTGGGTCTGAGCTCTCAGGCTATTTAATGTATGCTCTCTTATATCATAATAATGTGGGTTATTAAGTACTACAGGCCTAAAAGGCAGAACCCGAGGAAGCGAGGCTCAGAGTGGAGTTGAGTGGGTCACAGCGAGCCCTAGAAGGACCAGTTTGAAAAATAATGGAAGAAAAAGTAAAACTTTCTCTTTGTGTTAATTTGACCAAAGCATGTCACAAACATTTTTTTAAGACCTCGGGAAACTGTGTCAGCTTGTGAAAAAATGGCATAATATGTCTATTTAATTTGGTTTTTACTCATTTAGTTGAAACATTTTGTTTGCATGCTTTGTTTCACTCATGTGCCCAACAGAGCAGTATTTTATCCCAAAGCCATAGTGCAAACTAAAGTGAGCCTGATTCTTCTTAATAAGATGTGATGATTAATTAAGTTTTGGAAGGTCCTTAGAATATTCAATATAAGCTAATTCTTCCCATACATTTGTGTTTTTCATGAAAACTGAAAGCGTATTAGTGAAAATAAACAGCTTTTTTCTTTTGTAGCTTCTAATTGTTACTATTCATTTTCTAACTCAATGCTTAATGTGAAACTTGGGAGGTTTGAGACCACAGAGAATGCTGGTCCAGTGGTCAAACCTCAAAATACAGAATTTCCTGGACAATGAAGAAATAAATCACTAGAGGCTAAAATCCCCAAACTGATGTCTGTGCATGCTGTGATAATAAAACGTCCCGAATAAAAAAAAAATCTCTTTTTTGTTGCGAAGTTTAGGTCAGTTTTAATCGCTCACCCTGCAGATTTGTCCAACTTTCTCCGTGAACTGTATATGTGAACTGTGTATGTATTTGGTTAATTCAAATTTACTGATTTTTTCTCTACCCTGACAAACCTGAGAGGCACACTCTTTGTGTTTCCCAGTTGCCTGATTTACAGATTAAGCTTTGAGTATAAAATGTTAATAATAATGCAAGGGAACATTGAAAAAGTTGCAGTGGCTGCACAACATTGAGCATTGATGAGCACAACTGGACCTTGAGCAATAGCAATATCAGTACACAAGTGAAATAATAATGTGCAATATTTCTCTTGCTAGGATTTCTTTATTTTTTTTTATATATCTTTATCGTACATATCCATATATGTATATATGCATGTATAATTTTATATTATTTTTTCCTGTAATGGTGCTGCTGGAATCTTAATTTCCCTGAGGGAACCTCCCAAAGGGATCAATAAAGTTCTATCTAATCTAATCTAATCTAATTTTAGAGGTATGGAGAGCAGCTGTTTATTTTCAGTGTAATGATCACTGCTAACTTTACTCCTGATTCATGGAAAGTATAAATGCAAACAGAAACATCAAAAAGAAATAGTTTAAACAGCACTTTATCAGTATTTTAGACAAGCCCCTAATATTTAACTTCCTTGTGTTTTTTATGAAAGCTCATGTCTTTTTAAGAGGAGCTGAAATTTATTCTGTTAGCAATTTGGCTTTGGGGTTAAAAGCTGCTCTCTTATGCTGACTGTTTGCATATTTTTATGTCATTCCCACAAATCATCTTGAACAGGGAGTTTTCAAAGTCTGAGACAGTGAGCCTCACCTCGGAAAAAGTTTAGAAAAAGTACACCACACTCACTCCACCGTTTCCCCTTTGCTAAATCCCTGGATGCCTGTTGGATCATAATTATATTGTTTAATCAGATGCACACTTTGCAAGTGAGCCAAGATATGTTGTTAGTGTAGTCTGGACATACCCAGATTACACTAAATACAAACAGTAGAATTATCTTTCCTCGGGTATTTCAGGGTTTCTGATTTTGAAAAAAAAGTCACATTCCCTAAGAACTCATTTATCTGAGCTCCTAAACAGCATCGCAAACATTTAACAAATTTGTTTGATAACTAATGGATTTAATGGTTTTCAGCCTCCTCCATGGATTCATTAATCCATGGATAGGCCTTGCATCACTCTACTATATTTCATTTGATGGAGCAAAAGAGGCCTCAAAATCTATATCTTTGAGCTTTTGCTGATATGAGGATATTGATTAATGCAGCTTTAAAGTGGAAAGTGGAATTATACAGTAGAATCACGAGGTGAGATCATGTTTAACTTAACTTTAACTTATAGCAGTTCTATTTACATGTTGCTTCTCTTTGGTCCATACTTGTAATCGAGTTCTTTACTCTGAGTTTCCCCCATTCAAACACACTTTTATAGAGCTCTTCTCATTCTGTAAGACACATTTGCACATCAGGGGCCATGTAGGGTTCAGTATGGTGTCCAGAGACATTTTAACAACTGGAGAGACTGGGATTCAAACTGCCAACTTTCCGATAGAAGCTCTAATACCAGAGCCATGAGTCAGTTCCCTAAACCCTCATCTACTGGTTTGTGGAATCCCGTATTTAAGCCTCGAGCTAAGTCTTTTGGCTGTCTCCGTAATTTTTTTTTTTATAAGTGGATGCTATGAGCGAGTGAAAGATCTGACAATGTGGACAATGACAGCCAGGAAAGTAGTCACCTTAACTGGGATTTTAACTTGTAATTCAACTGGTGTTTGGGGAGTCAATTCGATTCAACAAAACCAATCCCCATCGTAACTGCCCATAACCGTATGGCACAGAAGTGAAGCGATAGCAGGATCAAGATTCAACCACACAGTATTATGAGCCATCTGTGAGATCTGCTACTCATTTCACGTCTATTCATGATCTGTATTCAGCCCTGTGTACTTGGAACTGTCAGTGGGACATGAGTTTTCCCTCACCTCTAGGAAGGGAAAGACAAAGCCAATAGTGAAGTTGGACAACCAGTTGAGGCAGCCTGCCACGGTGTAGGCAGATGGTCGGTGAGACTGCTTAAAGAGCTCCGCGGTGATCAGGAAAGGCACACCAGCTGTAAAACACGTGTGGTAAATATTAATGAGAATTATTTGACAAGAGGAGCTACTCCGAATTAAGTAAGGTAAATCTATTGCTTTGATCAGACTAAGCATCCAGTCAAAGTACAAATCAATTTTAATTACCCAGTACTGTTGTAAAAATTTAGATCAGCATCTTCATTCATCAGCTAGTTCATCAATATTTCCACACAGACCTATTCACTGACCGTCTTTTTAAATGAACAGAGGATGATATAACAAAAGCCAAAGTGCTATTAAGTTACACTCCTTTTCGGCATGTATTTCATTATATGTTTATTATTACGGAGTTTTAACAAACTGACAAGAGAGGAAGATGTTTGTCAAGTTGGACAGAAAGCTCCTTACCCAGGAGTTGAGCAATTCATTAGACTGATATTCAGGATCTGCTAGGACTGTCTTTGCTTTAAACATTCCTCATTGTTAGAAGTGAAGGATATGAAGGAGAAAATGGCATTAGCAAAAGCTCTAATGATCGGCTTTCAGAATGATGTCTTCATTATCTGAGCTTGCAAACTGCAGAGAGAGGTTTAATATTGTCAAACCAATAACGAGCCCATAATTTGTCAACATGTGCGCTACGTATGGGAGGGCGTCACTGAGAAGGCAAGGTTTCATCTGAAGGAAACTGCATTCATTACAGCAAGCTTATGAACAATGAGCCATTAAAAGTCTAATTGCAGCAACAGAAATCCTCATCCGTGTGCTGTGGTATAGATTTTGCCGGCTTGACGAATGATGTTATGTAAACCAGATTCATCCTAATTCATCATCCTCGCAGGTCCACTCGATGTGGTTCCCAATGTTGTAAACTAATGCCTCTTAATTCTTTTCACTCATCTCATCTAATGCACAAATGGCTATGGAAATGGATGTACTGTAGCAGCTAGGATTTCCTAATTTACAAGACTAATGAAAAACAACCTCTCTGCACACTCACAGGAGGAAGTACGCAGGGAGAGATGCTGCATTTCAGCTTTGGTGCCTGTTGTTGTGCAAATTTCCAGCAGGGAGCAGTGTAACCTTATACCGCTTACATCACTGTTATATGTCAGCTGAAAGGGTTCAGTTTAAGGGTCAGAGAGTTTTCTTGTGAGGTGCAAAGAGGGTGCATTTACTAAAGTTTTTACCTGGACCTATGCAGAAGCCAGCAATAATCCCAACAACACAGCCCACACTGATGTAGCGCATGAAGGGAAACTGTGCCTGTAAAACACGGGTGATGAGTTATTAACATTGATACACAACGTGCTGTTCTGTTTTTGATTCCTCATGTACTTGTACTTAACTATTATGATTATATAGGACATATTATGAACTTGAGGAGTGCCATGAGGCATCTCCAATATGTGAATACACACTATTAAATTGTTCTTGTATTGTTATTTATAGCTGCAAACAAGACAGTAACAAAGGTAAATAATATTATATAACTGTATCTCATCATTACCTGCAAATCTGAGATTAAAAAGAGACTAATAATAACTTTGATACTTTTTTAAGTTTATGTAAATTATGTAAATCTTGTAATGTCCTCAACCTCTTTGCAACAATCCACAACCTCATATAAGATGATCATACACCAGCAGGGCATCAGATGGTATGTACCTGGTGGAGGACAGACACAGTGATCCCTGCACAGCAGACTCCCATGAAGAGGAAGCCACCTATTATCAGAGGTTTTCTGCCAACACGCTCGATGGTTAAACACTAAATGATGAATGGAGAAGAGAAATGACCTGTGATTGGCTGGTGACAACAGACGACAAAACACCAGAAACTACTGACTTTTTAATACTCTTTTTGTTTGAGGTTTAATGTAGCAATCAGATCAGTACTTAACAACTTTGACTTATTGCATCATACTGATGTAAATGTGTATCATAAACAGACATAAAAGGTAAATATTCATCAGCTCACAATAGATTTCTTTCTTTATGTTTAGAATCATCAGGAAACTTACAAAACATGACCCTGTTCCACATCCAGGTGAAAAATTAAACTTCTCAGTGGCCTGAATAAAAAGCAATATCTGTCTCCCAGGATTAGAGTCAAAGATATAATAAAATGATTTAAATTCCAACACTTACATGATCAATTAATCTGTCTTTTTTTCCAATTTAGTAACAACCTATAAAATGTAAAACTTACACTTTACAAATTAAGCTGCCATAAAAGTTTATTTCTTAGTTTTTCTGGTCAAAAACCTCAAAGACAGCAGTATAGTGCAGGATTTAAGGAGCTATACAGAGTACCACTTATTTTTCAGTCACCACTGAGTATACCTACTTACTGTCATAACAATGATTGCTTCCTAAAGTGAAGCAGCAAATAATTAAAACTGTAATTTAAGTGCCTCTACAATACTGGGTATTGGACTCGCTGAAATAAACATAATAAACAAAGGAATCATTACACAGATAAATAAATAAAGAGTATACCTATTTTTCTAGGCATCATTGCCCATAAAAATATTTCTTACATAACAGAAAACAGAGAATAGTGATGCAATCAACACAATGTTTTAGAGTCTTTATTAGGCTTGACTGATGAATAAAATTATTAGCTCACCTGCTTGCCCAGTGCTATTAAGTAAGAATTAAATAAGATAAGCAGTTTAACACTGAATAATGACCGAATAATGTCGTATTATTGTGTGTGAAGACGTCTGCTCACCCCCAGCATCCCTGCGATGACCTCAATGGCACCGGTTCCCACTGTTGTGTACTGAATATAAGGTTCTGGGATCCCTGCATCCTTAAATATTTCATTTGTGTAGAACCATATCTGAAATTCACAGCAGGATAGAAGTGAATTATTAGAAAGCAAATGTCAGATTCCAGACAAATAAACACACACACTAGAAATCACAGGTTGTCTTGATTTCTAAGGAGCCGAAAAGCCGCTCGGCTTATTTGACGCGTCCATATGATTCATCATGGTGATCATTGTCATCAGGCAGATCATCACTCATACATTTGAGATACAGCATTTCATCAGTATGGACTGCTGACAAGTGCTCCCTATGAAATTAATTTGTGTATTCTCATTAATCACACTTTGCTGATGCAACATCCATCATTGATGAGGTGCGGACAGAATCGTGATGGGCGCAGTTCAGTGCTGCCGTGTTGATTTAGTAACCATACATGTTGCATTTCATCAACATTGTAGCAATGGAATATGCAAATGCATACCTGAATCAAAGCAAAGAGCCTAAAAGAAGCACAAAAATCGATTGTGCTTAAGTCGGGTCTCTAAAATGTTTAAGGCTAACTGTTTTAATAAACATGCAGGATACTAATGGATTAAAATTCTTCCTCACCAAACTAAAAATCTTCCCTTAAACAGATAGCATGTATCATATCTGTCAATCTGTCGTCATTCTGCTTTGATACGCATGAATATCCCAGCAACAAGAGGGGCAAGCTATAGAAAATGTTCAGTTTTTTAAAGGAATTTAACTTTGATTTTGCCAGAAACTAAATCACGTTCCATGTTGACGGGGTCAGAATAAAATGATAAACATGTAAAGTTAACACTCCAAAGTTTCAGACTAACATTTATTGTGATCTACTGGAAGAAAAGCAATGTGATATTAATGATGATGAGAGAGTTGTTTCAGAAATGTAAATCTCAAACAAAGCAAAAGTGCAAAAGCAAGAATCAGGCACAAGAAAAATCCTTTAAATTTCTGAAAAGAAGCAGGAAGAAGAGCGAACTTTAGTTTAAATTACACTCTGTCTCCATCAGTCATAGATACACATCTTGCCTTCTTCACAAACATACAAAAACATATTGAGGCTCAACTTTCCAAAACCTAAAATGTAAGGACTAAAATTATAATTAATAACATTTGACCATTTATTCTATGAAAGACTGACTTAAGTATCATAGCCATATGGAGTTTATATCTTACTTTTTATATATATTCTTCACACTTATTTGTTTTTGTTAGTGCTGAATCACTTGAAGATAAGATTTGTTGTCTTCCATTAACCTTTAAACAAGGAATTTCTGTCCAAAGACACGACGGGTCCCTCTCCTCGCCCTCAGCCATGCTGCATCTCTCTTTACTACCGAAGCCCAGAATGGACAAACCAAACACTGGCTGTCTAACACATTTTTCTTACATGACTAAGACGGATCAGATGCGGTAAATTCTCTTTGTTGCAATCTGCAGTTTGCCTACATGTCACTACATCTTACACCTAATGTGCACCTGCTAAATTAGTCCAAGTCCACATTATTGTCAGCTCAGCTACATGTGCAAGACATACAGAGGACTGAAGTTGTGTTTCTTTAAATTGAGTCACTAATGTAACTTTCTCAGGAAGAATGTGTCATGAGATTTTCCCAGACCCTTCAAACATATTTTCTCCCCTTTTAACCCATGCTGGGCCTTTAAAAAGCTAACATACAGGAATGATACATGTAGACGGTACAGAGCAGTTGTGCAACTAATAAAGTTGTTGCTGACATGGTAAGGCATTTTGGATTTGTCATCATATCACTATTAAAAGCAATGCCGGTATGTATTAATATTAAGGTTGTCACGCCCAGAGACTCTCATTTTTGGTTTTCATGTTTAGGTTATGTTTGTTTTCAGTCCATGTTTAGTTTTCCCTTCACTTCCCTCACCCAGGTAATTAGTTTATTCCCCTCACCTGTCCATTGTCTCCAGCTGCACTCACTCTCCAATCACTCCCAGCCCTCTATTTAGTTTCCTGCCTCCCCTGTCAGTTTTGTCGGATCTTTGCCTCTGTTACCCTTATCTATGATACCTGACCCTGCCTGCCTTGTTTCCCCATGTTCCACGTTCCCTGTTTTGCAAGTTAAGTATTTATTTATTTACCCATGCCGTGTTAAGTTCCTTGTCTTGTTTTCGTTCACAACAACGTTTTTTTCCGGCTTAGCCGTGTTTTACGTTGGTACTTTGTTTTTGCTGTTAAATAAATCTCCTTTACCTTCTAAGTCCGCATCCGTGTCCAACCTTCCACACCCTCACCCTGACAAAGGTGGTGTGTATTCATATTCTTCCACCACACTCAGCATGACATAACACATATAGTTGCCCTGATATTTTGTATTTGTATTTGTGTCCCATTTTATTAGAAGTTGTTTTTTCCCCTGATAGTCTAAAGAGAATCAAGAGGCTCCAGAATAATTAGCATTTTCTATATTAATCAGGCCAACAAATGAACAATTCAGTCACAAAAATTCTTAAACCATATTTTTTTTTGCTTTATGCTCTGCTAAAAAAGGAAAAGAGTCAGTTTATAATGTTGTTTATTATCATTGAAGGTAAAAACTAGGATCAAGACTAATGTTTTGTTAATTTTCCAGTCCCCAACACTAGTTTTCCCATCTTCAGTTTGAAATAAACAGATGTTTTAAGTCAATGAGTGAAGTTTAGCTTCTATTACATTCATTGAATGTGAGAAGGGCAACACTATCTGCAAAAAGCTCACATTCATCACTTTAATAGAAACTCACTAGTCAATTAAAAACTAGAAGAGATGGACTATTTCTAACTAATGACAAGTCAAATCCATCCTGACTTGATTCACTTTGTATCAAAAGTACTAGAGTCGGAAAGTTACTGAATTATGGAGTCATCTTTTATTAACTTTACAGCCACATATTACACATATTAGCTATCAACTTAGTTTGTGAAGTGGTTTGATACTGCACCGACATCTGCTCAGCTGTAATCTTTATTCTTTTACATGTACTGTAGACAGAGCTGAGGGTGCTATAAGAACTGGAGATATCACTCACTATGTGTGTGAAGACAAAACAGAACAAATACAACAAGTCAGCAGCATAAATGTAATAAGAACATAGTAAATGAAAGACTGATGGACAGACAAAGTCATGAGAAATAATAGTTGGCCCAATTGAACATCTTAACTTTAAACTCTCTTGATATGTCTTTTTTATGTGTTTTTTTCCCCTTCGGTTGTGGGAACATGGATTCATCAGCATGTTTGAGGCCTTGCAGTGTTGCAGTCTGGAACAGCTGGGACGGAGAGACTCAGCAGGGTGTATCCGTGTTGGGAAATGATGCTAGCATATGAGCCAGCATGCCTGGAGCTTCCACCCACATAAAGCAATGAATACAAAGGTATGTTTGACATTAGGATCAGATGAGTGGACCTTGTTGGGTAAGGTTACACTAAGAGGCGACCAGGAGATAATGAGGCATGGTCACGTTGCCCTCAGCTTAGTCATTCAGTGAGTGTTCTGTATGTGAATCTGTGATGTGTGGTCAGATGGGAGGAGCACAGCTGGGAGCAACAACAATATGAGGTATCACTCTCATATTAAGTACACAGTTGTTGCACATTCAAAATGAAAAAGCCAATGGACCCATGATGCCTTTCCCACTCACCGCATCGATGCCAGACAGCTGCATGCCGATGTTGACCACCACAATAGTGATCACCTGCCAGCGAACACAGCGGTCCATGAGCAGGTGGCGAACAGAGAGGGTCTGGATGGAGGACAGCGAGCGCTGCTCCTCCTGCATCTCTTCAACCTCAGCCTGGATGTTTTCTTTTTTACGGAACCACTTCAGGGCTTAGAGAACAGAGGGACACATTCACAAGAACAATCAAAGTCTCCCTTTACAGAAAAGCAGAACAATATGTGAAGGATCTAAATCATTTCAAGTTTAAGGCTCAGAATTCAGTCTCAGGGCAGAGAAAATGAATACAGAATATTCAATAATACAATAATACCATATTAATACCTGCTATTGTTGCATGCACGTTTCCCTTCTCTATCAGCAGGTACCGTGGACTCTCTGGAAACCATGGCAACAGCATCAGCTGGACAATAGTAGGAAATACCACAAGGGAGAGAAGCAGAGGCCAGTGCTCTTCCTGTGTGGAAAAAAAACCAAACCATTATGCCATATAAAAAACTTCAAAGAAGCTGCATTAAGTCCCTTTCACTATTCCTGCTCTTGTCTGTATTATAATTAGGTATTTTTCTGTTTGCTTTTACAGCATAGCAGGAAAGTGTTGGAAAGATCATGTTCTGATAAACTTACACAAGACACAAGAAGAAATACTTGAATGCAAAAAAACCTAAGGTCAGACGGGGCCAGACGGACATACCATGTGAATGTTATCTAATTTTAAAAACAGCCTGTTTACATTCTTTATACAGCAACTTAATCAAATTTGTAAATGACACGTGAATGTCAAATCAATGTTCTTCTTGTGTTCTGCTAAACGTACAGGAGAGGAAAATCTACTTCACAAAGTTGTGATTTCATTTTTCCTCTGATTTGTTTGTTTCGTTTGAGGCCCCTTGTGCTACTTCCTGCTTATGATTAGAAATCAGGAGTAAAAAATGAATTCACATTACCCCATAAAAGAAACACAAAAATCATCATGCCAGTTATTGCTATTAAATATTGTCAGGATGGACGACTCAACCAACTCGGTGGGCGGCACATACCTTTCCCAGCAGTTCAGAGAGCCCCAGGATCTGAGCGATGAAGACTCCCAAACAAATGTGGATGCTGGGAACAAGGCCCAGGAAGCCTCGCAGGTTTTTGGGGGCGATCTCACCAAGGTACATTGGCACCACACTGAGAGAGATCCCTGATGAAAAATTACCCCAAACCAACAGAGTTTATCAAAGATTAGTCATTATGTCGTCTACATGAAACTAAGGCTCTATTCAGAATAAATCATAAAAGCCTATTTTAGTCACATTGTAAATCAGATTTTTACAAGATTTTTTTCCTTCTACATGTATTTGTAGTTGGGTTTTATAGCAGAACTTAACATTTTCTGAATATAAATGGATTGAGAGGAAATAAAAATCGCTCAACATGACAGAAAAGAAATGAAAAAGAAAGACTGAAAAATCAGCTCACTCAGATGAAATGTGCACAGTGCTCTCTGAACATACTTCTTATGTTGATCATTTTGTCATCTATCCAAACACAAACCTCCATGTCTCTTTTATGTAAAATAACAGACACATATGATGCTCATTCCCTGGTGTTTAATCTTCTTTAATCATATCAATGTTTTTTGCTATTCATCCTGGTGCATCTTGACTATTTTCCAGCAGGCTATTGCGTTCCTTTTAGATTGGTGGGTTCTGCATTGATGGCTGTCTTCTACTCAAAAGAATGATGTATCTCATTCGTAGTGACCACTGGCTAGTTGTTTAAACCCTGATTACTTCGTGTTGCAGGGCAGCCGGATGTAGAAAATCTGTTGGTGTTTCAAAATGCCCTCCATTTGAATGAATTAAAGTTAGTGAATTAAATTAGGCACAGCTGTACTCTTGTGTTAAGTTGTATAAGAATCTGTGTTTGTGTGCGTACTAATAAGCAAAAAAAATGACTATCTAGAACAAGATGGAAAAGGACTGAAAATGTTTTATTTTATTATCAGTAATTAAAACTAATCAGGAATCTGGCAGGCCATCAGTACCTGAGTGTACTCCTGTGACGAAGCGTCCAGTGATGACCATCACAGGACTTCTGCACCATCGGCTGAAGCCCATCAAAGATCCTCCTATAAACACCAGCATGGTGGATCTCACCAGCGTCCCTTTCCTGTTTGGACATAGTGACTCTCTTAACTCAGCTCACTCAAAGATCGGGGTGTTTGTAGATGTCAGAGGTCAATTTTACGAAGATGTGTGACCAATCACCCATAGATACTAACCTTCCATATTTGGTGACGAGTCTGCCCACCAGCAGTGCGCCGGTCATCCCACCGATGGCAAAAATGGACACGGTGAGGGAGTATAAGATGGTGAGAAGATTCTCATTTGGAGTCTGGTCATGACGGTCTAGTAACGTCTCATTGTAGAAGGCTTTGATGTACTGACGGCAAAAACAAAGTATCATTCTAACAAAGTTCAGTAGGTAAAAGACAAACTGAGAGCTTGTCCTTCACAATGACCAACTGCTATTTTAGTAAAAATACCAAAGACATAGGATCTTCATCTTGCAATTAGATTCCAATCAAATCTGGTCTATTCTGTTTTAAATTATCTTGATATCAATTAACTGATACATAGCCAATAATTAATTCCAATACAATGTGTAATTGAAATATTTTGTCATCTTTCCATGATATCTCATTTAGTTCCAATGAATTGACATTGATTTTACAAGATGTAGTCGTGTTTTGGTTTATCAGTTTCTATGTCATGCTGTGTTTTGTATTCTAATTCATTTCTGTCAGTTATTTAGCTTCATCTTGTATATCATTTTCCTTCCTTCCTGATTTATTTAGTTAAGGTTTCTGTTGAGTTTACTTCCACTCTTGTTTCACACCAGGGCTTCGGTTTCTGCCACACCTGAAGTTTGATTGTTTTGTTTGTTATCACTATTGCAGGTTATTGCAGGCTGTGTTTGCCTGCCTCTGTTAGCTCGATGGGTTAGGGTTAGTTTCTCCTTGTGCTTTCGCTTGATGCTTTAGAAGTGTTTGATATCGTATCATTTTTTTTTAACTAAGAGATAAAATTCTTTCCATAAAAAAAAAAGTAGATAATTTCTACTATAAAACTATTCAATAAAATGACAGATTTGGGATATGTATAGGAGTCCACTTCCTATCTGGATCAGCTGATCCTTCAGCAGGGCAGTAGATGATGTAAAAGATGGTCAGTCCTGAGACGAAAGCTGCTGCAATTAGTTACACATTAATCCAATTAATTAATAATATCAGCCCTAGTAAGCGCATGAAGAATCAGCAAGTTATGATCAATGAAAAACCATTTCTTAGAAACTGTATAAAATTAAAAGCTGTCACCTTATCTCAGTCTAATCAAGCTGCCGACTGAAATTGCAGCACCTTGGAAATTTGCTGTGTTAGACTTTGTTCTCTTTATCTCAAGTAGATATCCATATTTTTTTCCAAGTTATAATAAATGTTCCATATAAATTCATGCTGTGGATTAAAAGTACAGATGTTCTCTTTTTTCACATAAGAGTAGAAAGGCAGATCATAAAATTACTGAAAAGGTACAGATTAAAAAAATAAACTTCTAATCCTACTTTAGCACTGAAACCCAGCAGCAAGTTATTCTTATCTGCACAAAAACAGAGCTTTAGTGAGCAACTTCTGATGTAACTTCTATACATGTGATGAATTTTTAAAAAAAACAAGTTCTGATAGCCAACAGGGGTGGAAATTCATAGCTAATCATGTGAATTCTGCTGAAAGCAACAAGCTACTTTGTTTTGAGTTCCTGTGAGAAGTAATGGAATTATAACAGCAGCTTCATAATGGGGAAGAAAGCCTGAGAGAATGCTAGGTTATTAAAAAAAAGAGGAGTTTTCTGCTTCACCCCATAATCCATCCACTACCAAAACAAAGTCAGGATCTTTTAAAGTTTATGACACATAATGACTTCAGTGATTTCTGTATTTATCACAGTTTTTGGCTTAAATTACATTGTTGAGGATGTTAGTGACAACTTAAGCACCCTGATAATAGAATAGAATTTCAAAACCCTCTTCTGTTACCTCACCAACTCACTATTTTACGAGAACAAAAGTCTGATTAGGAGCACTGAAGTCACTGTGGTCAAATGTTTGACCTTTCCCTATTAGCAGTAATTTGAAGCATGTGCGGCATTGAGCAGTTGTTTTAAACTGAGCTAGCAAATACCACAAAGAACCAGCAGCCATTACACACGCTTTCTTCACCATTATGCAAGAGTTTAAGTGTGAACGAACAGGCTGCCTTTTTACTTATTACTTATTTTTTGGTGCCCATGTGTAATATCTGGAAGTGGTGTTGGGGTCTGCAGGAACCATCATCTTATCTTTGAAGTGGGATTGTTTGAAGTGTCCATAAGTTGCCAAACTTCAGAGAATACCAACACCATAGCTTGGTTTTTGCATTGCACCTCCAATCTACTTTAATCCATTCAAGCATCTTGTAACCAAAGGCAGTACGGGCCTAAAATGATGCTTAAATCTTAATGTTCATCACATTACCTACAAGATACTTCAGATTGGAGAAGTAGGCTGGAGAACCTACATGCAAGTTTAACAATGTACGAATGTGAATGATGTTAGTGACAGAACAAATTTCACCCACATACAATGAAAAAAAGTCACAGAGAAACATCCATTTTGGTTTAAATGTAGGCTACATTTAGATTTTTGTCACCCCCTTTATCCTGCTACCAGACCACTATTTCTGTTACACTTCCATAATCTCTCTACCAGACTCCACTGACAAAAACAGCTATTCTATTTGACACAACACTGGAGTTGCTGGTCCGCCGCTGCCACAATCACTTCATTTATCTGTGTTGTTGGAAGATTTTGAAACACAAATCAGATGGGTTTGAAAAATTAAACACGAGATGTCACATGAAAAAAACCGTGATGTCTTGCGGCCGAAAAATAAAATGTTATCGATTGTAGGTTCTGATGCTGTTTATAAAGATCTTCTGGTTTTCTTAAGTCTTGGTTTGCTTGCGTTCATTCGATTTATATAGCTGCTATTCTGTGTTTAGTTCATCACGGCTGGTGAAACTTGGATGCAACAGGTGAGAGGTAGATAAGCTAATATCCATGTGCAAGTTGCAGCTAATGTCTCTGTTTGAGGATTTTGGGATCTACAGTATACTGCACTGGGTCTTAGTTTCCTATATTCTTACTATATGTTCTCCACATTTAAAGCTATAATGTGTAATATTTCACGGACAATGAATGTCTCCATGTCGCTCCGCCATTTTAAAACTACGGGATTTGTAGAAGGACATGTCATCAGCTTCGCATTTTCCGTTTCCAATGTGTAAACGGAAAATGCGAAGCTGATGACATGTCCTTCTACAAATCCCGTAGTTTAAAAATGGCGGAGAAACATGGCGACATCCATTGGGGTGTAACACTCTTATGTACATTCGCATGCTGAATATAAAGAATATAAGAACACTGCACTTTTGTGATGGAGGTAATTAATAATGATTGAGGTAATACTTGTGAATGATAAGACTCAAATTTGTTAATAGACAACGTGAAATATTACACATTATGGCTTTAACTTCAACACTAGCTTTCTTTAACAGATTCCAGGCTACCTGGGCATGTCCATTGACCTTCAGTGAGGAGTTCCAGGAAATGTGCCACATTATGTCCTCAGGAATCTTAAGGCTATGGTTGCTACTGCTTCCTAAGTTTTCTAAACACAGCAAGCTGCACTGATACATGTGGAACTGAAGCTCACATGCTTCAGCGTGGAGCTGACCATGTCAAAAGAGGAATGGTTCACAACTTAAGTCACTGCACGGTGGCAAATTCAACATTGAAGGAGCAGAACAGGGCGCATGATGGATTAAAACCGACAGAACATCGATGACATGGGGAAGTTGATGCACCGACCCACATGACTCCATGCATTAAGACATGACAGTGGCATACAATCTGAGCTTAACGGTGTGTGATAACATATGATATCATAATGTCTGAGAGTTCAGGACGAAGAGTGAAAACCACAAACCTCTGCAGGTGAATTGACAACCGCCAAATTGTAGCCGTAGAGCATCGAGCTTCCAAATGAGGCCAGGAAAGCCACTGCCAGCAGTGACTTCGTAAAATGCTGAGGAGAGGATAATAAAGTTACAAGTGAGGAAAGCAAACATGGAAACTGTGACCTCCGTGTGTCTTTCGGAATTCCATCAAATCACAGTGTCAAAATAAGCATCTGACTGAATTTTACAGTCACTAATGTGTATACAGTCATCCTAATCAAAATAATCCGGTATTGACTGGTTTAAAACTTAAACACTGAAGGATGTGCACAGCCTCCAAGGAGATAAGGTCATTATATATGACTAATTATGAAGGTATGAGACCTTTTCCACTCTCCAGAAGCGTGCAGGCACCGACCCAACATGGATGGCCACCATGAGACTCGAAAGTCACATGAGTCACTTTCAGACTTCAGAGACACAGAGGCAGCCTTCTTTATTTTCATGAACGGTGTAAAGCTACCCTCTTGGCTGCCATCCTAAATTCCACACACCAAGCTTAGCTGACCTCCGAGGTAAGGGATTATCTGTGGGATCATAATCTGTTTTTTTAATGTCCCTGCCGTGGCATGGGGCACATAAGACACTGGAAGTTGAATACATGAGCATACGATAACCCCACAAAGAGTGAAAGCAGGCAGAGGAGTAAGCCTCAGCTCTGACTGAACAATAGCTGCACAGTTCCTTGAAGAAACCTAATTTTGCTGGTAATAGCCTGACGGAGGAAGTTAGAGACTTGAAAATAGCCCAGACCAGACAAAGCTGACCAGTCAGCATCAATTTAGGTTCATTAGTCTATCTGTCAGATGAGCAGCTTTTCACGTGTTGCATCACTTCAATCAACTCTCTGAGTAATTTTTCTCAAATATGCGGGTCTGCTTTAGTCTGAAATGTGACAGTTTTGATAGTTTGTTTCTACAAATTGGTAAAGGATGGAGGATGTTAAAGAACGGCAAAGGATTACTGAGATGTCAAACTTCTGTGAAACATTGTGTCTTTTCTATATCAAATACCAAGAAGCACCTCACACGAACCATTTCCACTCTGCTTATTGACGAGGTTGCAGGCAATGACATCAAGAGGTTCTAATCGTATATTTCCATTTACAAGAAAATATAGAGTGCAAGAAAAGTGTGGAGACTCACCCCGCTGATCTTTGCATCGTTTTCTGTTAGCAGTTCTTCCGCCATTTAAGTCATGAATAATTCCTGCCCTTGTGTGATCAGCTCGTTGGAGATAAGATACAGCTCATCTGCACAACTTTTGAGAACTCCTTACTCCGCATCACATTTGTAGACCCCAGTCACTGCTCGTGCCGCGGAGAGGAGGCGTGTCGTGTTGATGGGCGGAATTAACAAACTTATCAAACTCCTAATTATCCAACCAGATCGGCCCAGCCGGGATCACGTCCCCACCAACTTCGGTTCATTAGGGATCACATGAGCCAGTGGGCCATCCTGTCCTCCAAAGTGCCCACACTAACCACTAAATGTGTCCAGGGGCGTTTTTAGTACACATCAGACAGATGCACGAGGAGACGCTGGAGAGGTCTCAAATTTCCACATTTTTTGGTGAACTTTGTAATTTAACTCAATCTCTTTACACTATATATTTTTTTTTCCTTTATGCACTCGTTATGTTGCCATGTAATGCAGGTTTTATGACAGTTTAATCATATATTGTCAAATGCCGAGACTATATCACGTATGGATATCAATGCTTTTCTTATGATGATGAATGAACAGTAAACCAAATTAAAGCGTATGTTGAAATCACAAAAAAATACATAAAATAATGATAATCGGATTCAGGCATGGTTGTTGTGTATAGCTATATGCTTTTTTTTCTGTGAAAATGTGGATATCTGAAACATTTCCCTTCGCTTGGATGCTGCGCTGCAGGACGGACTTTAGCTGGTAACTGTCACGCCATGGAACTTATGTTTCAAGTTTTATGTTTTAGGTTACGTTTTGGTTTTTAGTCCATGTTTAGTTTTTAGTTTTGCCATGTTTTAGTTTCCCTTCACTCAGTTCATTAGTTCATTCACTACACCTGTTCATTCCCCACCAGCTGCACCCAGTCACTAATCACTCAGCCCTCTATTTAGTTTCCTGTCTCCCTTGTCTGTTTGCCGGATCTTTACTTGCCATACCTGCCTGTCTGCCTGCCTGCCTGCCTTGTTTACCATGTTAACCATGTTACCTGTTTTTCCCCATGATCTTCGTCTCCTGCCAAGTTAAGTATTTATTTATCCCATGCCATGCTTAGTCTTTTTGTTTGTTTTATTTACAGTTTAGTTTTTTGAATCCGGCTCAGCCGCGCCTTTGGTTTGAACTTGGTTTTTGTTTGTGAAATAAACCCAGTTTTCTTTTGAAGTCCGCATCCATGTCCTACCTTCATCCACCCACCCTGACAGTAACTATGTCAATTTCTGACATCTTTTAAATGATGCGTAACCACGGCAACCGGGAATTTGTTTTCATGCGGGTTGAAAAGGAGATGTAGCCCTAGTGTATGCAGAGCAGGGACAAAATGGAAAGAAAGTAGAAGGAAGCCTAACCCCTTTCATCCCTTGATCTTCATGGAAAGTGTGAGATGGATAGATGCTGATAGATCGGATGCTGTTCATTTGCAGTAGAAAACTTCTCCTTTTGTCCTCCACTTGTCCAGATTACTTTTTTTTTTTTTTTTTCTTGAAAGGATATACTGCACATCATGCTGAGATATGCAAACTTTTCTTGCTAATTCCTCTTTGGGAATCTCTTTAGCCTAAAAATACAATTTTATATCTGTCCAACTGTGTAATCTTTGGTATTATTATTGATGCAATAAAAGAAATGGGAACAACTTATTCTTTCTTTGCGACAGCCTGTTTTTAAAAAAAGCACTTAAAGATACAATTTGAATTGGTTGTTTGCTAAGTTGCCTGTTAGGTGTAGTGTAAACACTGGCTCATCCCTTGAGTTAGGTGCCTTTTTATACTTAAATTATTCATAAGTTAGTGTTAAGTGGCTTAACAAACAAGCAAAATATAACAAAATTAAGGTCTGTTCAAGACAGCACTGTAAGATCATACAGTAATACAAGACATTCCAATCTTTTACATGAGTGAGGATGTTTGTATGTGGTGAAAATAATACCATAAATCATACCATCTATAGTTTCCATACTATATAGATCAGCTTTACTCTTGACTTACTGTATATCATGCCATATATTACATTTTGATGCCTTTATTAAGTATAGAGACACTCGAGGATTCAAATCCTAACTAGAAAATGCTTTGCTAGTGAAAAAGGTTATGAATGATAACTGCTGATTTATGTCAGCTGAATGGTCTTGGCTGAACTTGCTGGAAACATTAAAACTTTGGCATAGGAGTAGAAGAGCTGAATTGCATTATAAGAATGTGCTGAATGCCCTCTAAGAGAAATAGGTGCTGAATCTGAAACAAAGTTGTTGAAAATGCTGTGAATTATTCTTTTAAAAAGCGTTTAATTGAGGACTTGCAATAAAAACTTGGAGTTAAAGCATAACTATCTAATTGCATGATGAGAAGCTAACTTGTAATTTAAAACACATATATAATTTGAGATCTAAAGAGGCAAAAAAAATAACATGTTTGGATGAAAAACATGAAGAATGACATCATTTGAAAGGGTATATATTGTGTATATAAGGCCCACATCACAGCTTAGTGTGACTATGGTCATCTTTTCCTGAGTCCTATGAGTTCCTACAATTGAGGTCAAGAAAAAGATCTTAAGAAAAGATAGGAATTAATTTATTACTTTTTTGCTATTTTTTGCTCTTTCTTTTCTGTTCGGTTCACAGGGCACAGATGAGTTATATTAGTTAAAATGCTTTGTATCCTGATGCGTGACAGACTGATCCCCACTCAACGAGCACACGGTGTCTCCTGTTTAAACATATTTGAATTGCAAACTTTACTATTAAAGCACATAGATTACCTTAAAGAGGTAAAGTTACTTAACTTAAAACAAATGTATACATCCTGTTGAATACTTATATAAACAGACTGTGGGTTATTTATGAATTTTTGAGAGCTAATTCACAAAGTATACATAACATATAACATAACGAACTGCAGCACGGCATGTAAAGCAGTTCGAATTGCATTAAAACAATAAAGAGTTAAAAGTGCAAGTGAGAAACAGGGTGCTAAAAGAATGCATATCTAATTAGTGGTGGTTATCGCTCCTCTTTGGCAGTTGTTCACCTGCCTGAAGGTGCCTCTATCAAACTTTCCTCCCTGATGCTATTTGCTGCTACAACATCTATTCCTAACACAGAATCCTAAACAACCAATGAACCCTAACTTTAACCCAACGACTCGAGACAATCACACAAGTCAAATGGCTTGTGTCATATGACTTCTATCACTGTGAAATTTCTGCGGTAACATGCTGTTTTTATGTATAGAATTAATTATGCTGTGAAAAAAGGACATACAGTAACTCACTGAGCTGACTCCAAAAAGAAGAGGTGAAAATAAACACTTCTGTGACATATAATGTTAGGATGAGCAAAAGACTTGCTTCATAGGTAAATGATGAATAAATATTCACATTTTAGTTTACTATGTAAACTTGAGAATTTGTGACACTTTACAGACATTCCTCAACTCTACTTGCTTTAAAAAATGACCTGGGAGCCTAACAAAACTATTAGATAGTTTCAATCAAAACATTAAAAGCTTATTAAGTTCTTGTTTTAGTTTAGCTAGTCATATTTTACCACATCTGACAGATTTTACGGGATAAAAGAATGAAAAAACATCTAAGTTCTTTCCTCTGTGTTTGATTTTTCTATTTCATCTGACCCTTTCCTACTTCTGAAGCGGCAACTAAATTCCATCCATCCATTTTCTATACCCGCTTAATCTAATTTAGGGTCGCGGGGGGGGCTTGAGTCTATACAGCTGTCATTGTGTGAGAGGCAGGCTACACCCTGGACAGGTCGCCAGTCCATCACAAGGCAACAAAAATGATAGCTAGGAATTTGCACTGGAGACACTGTCTCTGAGAGAGCAATCTGGAAATAAGGTTTCCATACAACTAAGCCTTTTCCCAAATTACAATTAGGGGCAAAATGATCTGTGTATTGCTTATATTTGAGAGCCATGTTCTTGAATTAATAAAAGTCATAAGGCCAGTCCACTGGATCAACACAGTCTCATAGTGGAATATATAGATAAGTTGGTCAAAGCACAAAACATGGTAGTTTCACAAGAAAGGCTAAAAAGTGAAATAATTTTAAAAAATGTCTACATTTCCGAAAAAATTATATTTTTCAAGGACTTTTCAGGTTTTAGCTTTATTGTCAGTTGTGGTTGGTTAGGGAGAGTTTTACTTTATTAATCCACTTATTTTCTATACCCGCTTAATCCAATTTATGGTCTGGAGTTATGAGCTGGAGCCTATCCCAGCTGTTATTGGAGCCACAGGTGGGGTACACCCTGGACAGGCCACACAGAGACAAACAAGCACGCTCACACTCAGCACTAGGGGCACTTAAGGCTATGTTCACACTGCAGGAAAAAATGGCACAAATCCACTTTTTTTTCAAATCAGACCCAGGCCACTTTAAAATGTGGTCCTAAAAATGGTTTTCACAGCGACCTCAGACTGGTGATGTGGCAATCAATCAATCAAAAGTAAACAATGGACGAAACAAGCGTTGCAGACACCCTCGATGGAGCTAGTCAGTGGAAACACTGAGATTTTGGACTTGATTAAAATCCTCACAATTTTCATAAAGACTTCAGAACTAATACACACAAGCTGACATGTGTAGCATCCATATTTAAACGCAGCGTGCTGCGTGTGACGTCACATCTTCTTCTACTTACGTGGGTCACTTCAGGGCCGTAGATAGTTCACACTGACTCTGAGGGAGGTCACATTTAAATTATGATGTGAACAACAACGCAAAGAAATCACATCTCAGCTAAAAATTGGAATTGAACATTGAGAGATGTAAAATGGTAGTTTTTCGTTGCCTGTTCTTTTATATAAGGAAGAGTTGAGAGCATTTATTAATATTTAAGCCTAACCATGTCTTTCTCTTTTCATTTTTATCACCATCCTAAACAGCGGAGGAAAGCAACTTGGTTGTCTAGCGTGACATCAGTGTATAAGGCCACCATCCATCCCCTCCTACCTCCTAATAAGTGTTTTTTAACATGTAATAGCTGTGAATTAGCACATTTCTCACAGCTTTCTGTAATGAAAAACATTGGCATGTACAGTTTTTGGAGCCTTAAAAACATTGTAATCTTACAGGTTTTGAGCATACCAAACATTTTAACATCAAGCAAACAGTGGGTGTGTTACGATTTTGAAAGGCAGACGTGGTCATGTAACCATTTTCTAGCCCAGAAAGTGTGATAGTTTTAAAAAATTTGCACCGTGGATCAATGTGCTAATTTCAAATTCTGGTGTGAGACTGAGTTGCACACTCTGGTTTCGATGAGGGTTGGTGCCTGGGATGAACTAATCAAGACACGGTGTGAAAAATAACCTGCAGCCACAGAAAATGTTTTTTACACCCAAAGATTTCAGCCTGTCTTTCCACAAACATAGGTTCCAGAATCTCAGTTTCTCAATCATTAAACATTTTTGACGACATCTACATGACGACTATTCTTCGACTTTGGATAACTGTGTTGTTCCCATTTCAGAGCAGAGTCTTCGCTGTGAATGCTTCATACAGTTATACAGAACCTCATTTTTACATTTCCTGGACTTTTAATGGGGAACTTGGAAGGCCATGTCCAGCCTTATTGATATGGACATTTGCCTTTTCTCATACAACTCAGAAAAATGCCTATTAAAGATCACTTCAGTCTGATTTGGGCAGCACAGGTAACACTGAGGAGCTGGTCAGAGCTTTTGTTTCTAAGGAAACAGCTCCGAGCTCCTAATGGAAACTGGGTTGATGAGAACAGTACCTGAAGATTGGAATCATGAACTGTGGGGGGAAAAGAGCTGAAGGACACTAAGCAGCTCTGGAGAGATTGTGTGAACTACGGAGTGATAATTAACTTTGGGATCATCAATATAAGCAACCGCTCTCACAAGAAGATAATGAATCTACCTACTGGTTATTTAGAAATATTGATTAATGTGGCTGCAAACATTTACTGATGTCGCTGGCTATGTAAGAGGAGTAATGACCTGTCACAGCTCCAATATTCTTCTATTCTCCTTGTCTTGACATTTCTATCATGACTGTGGCTTCCACAACAACATAATGAGGTTAAGAATAAATAAGAGGGTGATAGAGCAAAAGCTGATAATTACAAGTCATGACCTACCAGTTCGTACTCAGAAACCAATGCTAATTATATCTAGGTTGGTCTAAAGATGTAATAAAGAAACAGAATTTTCTTCTTCTGTCGAGAAGCTACTTTGAATAAATTTGGTAGATTGTTAAAGGTGCACTTTGTAGTAAAAAAAGATTAAAACATCAAAAATTCACCTACAGATTTCAACAGAATTAGACAAAGCAGTACATATGACATAATACAAAAAACACCTTTGTACTATTCAGCTGAGATACAAAGAGTCAGTGATATGAGTCAACATAGTATTCAGTCTGCCCTACAGCCAACAGAAAAAGAAGAGGAAGCAATAGCATACAAACTGTCCACAAACAGAATTTTTTGAAAATCACAGTAATTACAATAATGGTGACAATGCCAGCACTCCCTCTCACAAAGAAACCGAGTTCAGCAGCAAAAATCCAAAATAACAAAAAAAAAAGCAGCCAAAACAAGAGTAAATATTAGTGTTTCTTTTCTTCCCTGGAGACAGCTTTCAGGCTGTAAAGGGCAGAAATCTTATGCAGAAGTTACAACTTTCCCTCAGAATTGGCAAGTCAAAAGTTTTTTTTGTTAACGTTATGGATGCAGCTTCTGTTATAGCTGTAACCTTTCTCTGCTGATTCTGCGATACCGTCTTGATGCTTGTAAGAACACACTGATGAGGTGCTGAGCTGCCTCTGTTTGGTATGTGGGAATTACAAAAGAGGAACGAGGACGGATTGACAAGGACATCTTTCTGTGTGCGACAGTGACAATCCAGATCAGTTCAGTTTTATTTATATAGCACCAAATTACAACAAATGACATCTGAAAAGCACTTCAATGATACGGTCCAGTTGTAATCCAACTATAATTTATCAAAATTAAATTAATTAGAATCCAAGTTGATACATTTATCAAATTAATAAGTGTGCAACCATCTTTCTGCTAAAAACTAAGATAAGTTAAGCTCATGTTATGTAAACTGTGTAAATGTAGCTGTGTTATCATGACTTGCCAGCGGAATATCAGCAGTAAGATCAAAATTAGTGCATACTTGCCATTGCATGCTGTAAGTAATTCATTTTGGGATTATTTTTTTTGATCAATATGAAAGAGGCTACTAATTTTCAAAAAGCAGCTGAGCCGATGAAGAGTTTTTTCTCTGCTGTTGTCATTTGGTAGACTGAAAAACAAACAGACGTTGAAAAAAAAATCATACAAACTTAAAAATAGAGAAACAATCTTGGATCTTGAACAGGAATTGCCCCCTTGTGGTGGTAACTTTTGACCAAAACCACATAATCCATTTTTGGAAAGTGAATTCAGAGACTACAAAAAATAGTGACAGTGGTTACTCTGTGTTTTTTACACTTTATTTTTGCCCTTAGTTTTTTTCTTTTTGGTACGTCACTGATGACTGCTGCTTCTGAAGACATTGAGCCACTCGTGACTGGGAGGGGGGGAGATCGCTGGTGGTAATTTTCCTCCTTAAGAGGAGAACAAATGTAGAACAAATCATTTCTATTTCTGATCGAACATTCTCACAACAATTTAAAGCAGTGAGCTTTCCGTCACAATGATGTTCTTCCAGCATTTCCTGTCCCTGTGACCATCCTCAGTTTCAGATTGTATCTGCCCTTTAACAAAACGATTAGCTATAAAAAATCTGAAAGAGGACTCACACGTGTAAAAGATATGAACATCTCATTTACATAATTTACAAGAGGGACATCTCAAGATCATAATCAGGATCTGGAACTACATGATTTAATTTCCTCTCAGCAGCGAATGAGGTGTCATTTGATAAATCACCCATCAATACCAGACAGGGGGGGGTGCTGTGCTGGGAAAAAGTGTGTGCTTTTGTGTGAGTGTGAATGTGTCTTGGGTGAGTGTGTACACTGCGTTTGTGTGTGTTGCTGGGTCAGAACAACCTCACATTAGTAGCTCATTATTTCAATAAACCTCTTCCTGCATCCAGTTGACAGATCATCTGCCTAGAAAAGCAGATATTGTGGCCTTTAATCAGTCAGCCCCCTCCAAGTCTCCGTAGTCTCTTGTGCAGTATTTAAATTCCTCATTTACTCTGTTGCAGGCGGGACGTGTCTGTCCCCCATTGTTCGCTCTGAATAAACTGGGGAGCTGATCGTGTTAAGTGCAGCCGTGATTGATGGCTGCTGATGAAATCTAATATACTCGCCCCATGCCATCGTTTAGCAGAAATGGGATTAGAGAGAAAGACTCCAACACAAGCTGATAAAAGGTGGAAATGTACTTAATGCAGTTAATGCTTTTTGCAGATTTTTAAAAATGAGGAAATTTGGCCGTGGCCGAGTGACTCCAAGAGGAGTCGGGGACATTAACTGTTGAGCAATGTCGGTGGGCTGTGGTGTGTGTGATGAAAGCGAGTCTGTAAAATGAAGTGTGAGTGTGTGTGCGAGCAAGAGGTCACAAGGCAGTTTATGCATTTAAAAACCATAAAGCGGAGTGACCGTCATCAGCTGAGCCTCCGTGTCATGCTAATCATTTTCACAATTGTGTGTACAGCTATCATCAACTGCGTGGAAATGTCCGCAGCTGATGGCAGAAAATTCTCTTACTATTCAGGTTCTGCTTTCATGCATAGAAGTGGCAAAAGGCACATGATTTTGTTATACAAATGCTTCATTTAGCAGACAGAGAGCTCTGAAATGATTGAGAGGAAGTGAGGTTTTAGTGACCCCTTGTGGAATCAGAGCTCATGTTCAGGAAGGAACAATTATGGAGTGAAAAGGGGTCAAAAGGACTAGGTAAGATAAAGTTTGATAAGTTGGGATGTATTAAGGGGAATGCTAGTAGTTCTGGCTAAAGAATGTACAGACATATTTAGTCAGAGAAAGGTGACAAACTACACAGATTTACTCTTGAGTCCAGTTGAACAAGTCAAGTCTCAGAGATGCCATCCCCTTTTTTCCTCTCTTTCCTCCCCTGGTTTGTGTTTTACCCACTTCACAGCTATATTAGCACTTGATTTGGGTGTAATGAATCTCCCTCCTCCCTTCTAGTCCATTCTCATTGGCTGCGGCTGGCCGCCAGCCCAGCCCTCCTGCTCCATGGTGCTCTCCTTAATGTGACTGGCCGAGGATGATGGATCACCTCCTGTCTCTTCCACCTCCTCCTCCAATCAACAACCGGCCATGGAAATTGATTGTTCTAATTTGCTCTCATTATTATTATGATATTAAGCACAATATACAGACACAGCTCACTGTCAGATCTGGGCTGTGCCGTCATTAGTTACAGGGGCTGGAGAATACGCCTCAATGGGGTTTTCTTCCACAGACGCCAAGATGTAAAGGAATCAGTGAGCGTTGGAGAAACACACTGCTTTTTCTTAATAAGATTTGCCATGCAGCCCCTCACTGAGGTGATGTAGCATCTAATTAAGTTCAATTCGGTGCATCTGGGAAAGAAAAAAAAAGAAGATATGATTAAGTTCCTCTATGTCAGATGCAGTGTGTTCACGTGCAGCTGCTGGATCGTAGGAAATGGGAAGTGCCTGTGTGAAAAAAACACTTACATCTGCAGTGACTGCAAACTGTAGAAATATACAGATATTAAATGCTGCTAAAACATGCAATTTAGATGTGCATTTACAGAATGAGTGGGGCTGAATAACAATGAGACACGCAATCATGGAAGAATGCGTGACAAATTGTGGCATATGAATGCATCCTCATCTCAGAAAAATAATAATGTACCCTTTCTCTGTCAAAACTTCTGAAATGTAAGCCTGCAATGTGCATGTTTAATGGCTTTGCAGATGACTTTTCTCATTCGTTTTTCTTTTGTCCTCTTCGTCATGATGCCTGATGCAGAACCACCAGCGGTAAGCAGAATTATCACTCTTGGTGGTTAAGGCCTTCACCCCCCCTTCACAAGCCTGATTTGAGATGGTACAAATGAGACTCCAAAAGGCCAAAGCAAATACCATAAAAATCTGCTGATCCTGATATTACCACAGCAGCCCCTCCAGCTGTATACCACTCCTATGTTCCACAGACCAAAGTGTATCCCCAGCCATGCTGTTATCAGCCTAGAGTATATTGGATAGTGCTTACATTAACACACAGTGTCTAACAAACCGCTTACGCTCCTTTAATTGGATTACAAGGAGTGCTGCATTCCCATTGGTGAGATTAGGAGGGTCCGGGCACAGCGCCGACTCCCCCCTCCTCTGCGTGAGAGAAGGATCTGATTCGTTGTCCTCCCTAACGACCTGCAGATGCCAGATGTTTGATTGGTGGAGTGGTGCTGGTAAGGGTGTTTATTGGTCCGTGACAGTGTAATAAGGGGGAATGCCAAGTCAACTGTCAGGGTGTTGAAGTGTCTACTCTGATCTAGAGGTGATTAATGAGGCTATTTATTTATTTACTGGCCTTAAATACAGTTTGTGGAGACACTGTTCTCTAAGTAGATTTAAAGGTCAATCTAGAAAGGTTTCAAGCATTTAATGGTTCTTGTTTGACTAAAGAAACAGAAAAAAAAGATAGCCTTCTTTGGTTGGGCTTTTACAGGTTCTCCACTTTAAAATGTACAGACTCAGGGTCATTTTCTACCTTAATGTTACTGGTATCTGGTGACTCTACCTGGCACTGAATTCTCCGTAATTATTTTAGATACTGGCAGCAACCTTGTGGGAGTTTCTAGAAAAAAACTTGCACGTTTCAGATGATTCCAGACATTTTGACTCAACTGTCTATTTTACAGGCATGTTAATCATCACATCTGTTAAAAGGAAAATGAAGGCATCGTTCTAAGACTATTATGTCCGATAGATGTTGATTATTTTTGTTAGAAGTTTGATTTCTCGAGCGATTGCAGAGTTTCTGCAAATGCTGCAACAATTCAGGTGAGACAATATGAAAATGGCCTTATACATAAGATAAGACAATAAGTATTGATATAATATCAACCTTGTGTATGTAGTGTTTTGAAGGATTCGTGGCCTTTAGAATAATTAATTATAAGAATAAGTTTTTTTTTGTTTTTTTTAAAGTTCAAACAAACTTTCAAAATAAGCCAATAAGGTTATTTCATGACTTCAATCATAAGTTTACACGGGTAAATAACAAGTTGGTAAGGATACATTTTCAGGGTTGAGTGCCAGTTGTCAAAAGTGCATGACTTAAAGTAATACTATGTAACATTTCTACCTTAAAATAACAGCTTGAAAAAAATTGTGCAGCTAGAATGAGTTTTAATATTACGATTGGCCTGTCTCCTATGCCCTTCGGGGGTCTGAGTTGGAAAAACTGCGCTATGTAACTTTGCTGGACCGGCCTGGGAGCTGAGCGGAAGTACTTCGACTTGCTTTCTGGCACACCTACCCCAAAAACAAATAGACCCCTCTCACGCTCCCAGGTACATTTGATTACTCTTACCTTCTCGGTCGACATAGCTTGTACCTTCTGACTCCTCGTCGGTTCGTCAAGAAACGTGAAACGTGAAAGCGAAAGGGTGTTGTATTTACGACAGTGTAACCGTACATTACCTCCAAGCCTGTAGGGGGAGCTCCATAGTGGGCTTTTTGAGAAGTTACATTGTATCCCTTTAAAAAGACATTCAAAAACAAAAACAAGTTGTACTCATATGCAGCCTTTTACTCATGCACTGTTTAGTGCAGACTGAAGTCAGAGGTATGTGAGAGTCATGTAGTGAGAGTAAACTGACCTTTAAAGTTAGATTTGAAAAAAGTACATTTGGACTGGAAAAGTGAGCCAGCATTCTTTCACATTAACTCGCCTAGAGATACATAAAGCGAGCGTGTGTGGATGTGTAAAAGATAGAGGCAAAGTGCACCTCGTGACCCTCCACACTGTGACCTCCAACCTCTGACCCCCCTGTAAATCTCTTGGTTTTCAGCCTTTTCTTCACACATTACCCAAACCTCTGACCACTAACTTATGTGAAGTCCTCGGCACAAGCTGCTGAAAACCTGGCAGCTGCTGGCCTCCTGTGAAGGAGGACCCTCTCCATCATGGCAGTGACACCTTAACTGTCCAGCCCTCGCTCAGTGAGGAAGGCCCCCTGCTACCACACACACACTAAACCACACACACTTTTTCTTGTCCTGGTAAAAGGACAAACACAATGACACAAACTGCAGCCAGTCACTTTCTTTTCCTGCACAGGTGCAAATGTAAATGTGTGCGCTTGTATTCCCAACACACACTTTCATTTACACAAAAGTGTCCTTAAATCTCCCTTACGACACCACAAACTCTCCTATCAGGATCAACAGAAATAATTCTTCTTTTGAATCCCTCTTTCACACACACACATGGAAAAACACAGAGGAGCTCAACCATTATGCCTTAATGTACCCTGGGCTGTCCCTGCAGGTGACCTGACCCTTACTGTCCTGTCTGTCAGAGAAGGAGGAGCCAATTCAACCAGATGGCAGAAGAGTCAGACGGCTCTGAACAAGCCGAGTTAATATGTAGCTTTAACCATTGTGTCCGCTGCCTGACAATGGAAGGAGGCGGGAGGGAGGAGCACTCGCTTGAGCTGCTGGTAAAGATGGAGTCGGTGTGTATTCTTGAAGGAGTTCATAAAAACTGAGCAAAAACCCACTTGATTCATCACTGTCTCATTTGGGCAGGAAAGCAAAAGGACAGAAGGCGGGGGGAACACTGTGCGAGTGTTGTACCTTGTCATTAAATTGGCAATTAAAAGTGCAAAACACCTTTGTTTGTATGCTGCAGCATGAGCCAATAAATTCATTTGTCTAAGCTTAATTGTGAGAAAAAGTTTGTTGTTTGTATCCAAGAGTAAATACGATGAAATATATTAAAATCAATGTTGTAATTATGCTTTAACTGTCAAATTAAAGCGAGAAACAAATATCAGTATACAAATATACAAATAAAGTGCTTTCTTCAATAACTTCTGCAACAACGCTTGCTAACATCCCCTATTATCAGCCTCTGTTCCTTGGCACTATCACTTTCCTAAAGATGAGGGTAATTCTCTATGCAAATGTGCCGCCATCATTGTCCCCGCCTCGTTAATCTGGGCCTGGGCTCCTTTGACAAACCCCTCTCTGATTGATGAGGCCCTGACAGCTCCAATGTGTGCGTGCATTTCCACAGATTGACATCATCATTAAGGAGCGAGAGCAGGGCCTGAATCACTGCAGATTTACTCCCCCCTACCACCATACCTTCCTCCACACATATACTCCTCGCCCTCGCATGCACAGCCATTGATGACAGCATGCATGCAAAAACACCCACACACACACACACAAGGCAGCACACCATCCGTCTAACAGCTGAGGCTTTCCTTCTGTACACACTGTCAGGCAGAAGCAGAATGCAAAGCGCTCGCTCATTGGTTGCCTGAATCTGTCATGTTGAAGTTAATTGGTGTAGGCTTTAAGCAAATTTCCAGCAGCACCCCTGTCATTGTGCCACTTGATGGGTGAGCCACTGTCATATGGCACCTATTGATTCACCCAAGGGATAAGATGATTCCTATAAAGTCAGTGTCACCCTCTCAGAGAGCGGCCGATAGCCTCTATTCTCCCTTTCCGTTGATATGCATCTGAGACGAGAGTGTTTTAAATCATGCTTTATTCATATTCATTCCATCTGGAGGGTATCCACAGGCTGGATTTTTAGTGTTTCAATTGGCTGAAGTCCATTTTGGAGTTCATTTGAAAATGGAAAAATCGTTACCTAATCCTATTGCTTTGGCCCCGAGCTACAACATAAGAAACATGGCGTATGCTGGCAGAGCAGAAAAAAAGACAAGAGACACAAACCCTGACTGAGTGGAGGCAGCTGCAGATGAGCAAATAAAGCATTCAATATTTATGACTGAAATTAAAACCAGATAAAGATGTCACATATTACCGCGTCCCCGCCCTCCTCTCCTCCATCCCAGGCCTCTGGCCCTGGCTCTGGTACTCACAACTCTCCACTCTCTCAGCGCGAGTGAAAGAGAAGCATTATTCCTTCTCAGCCCAATGTCTTCAAAGACAGTAATGAATGCAATGCAGTGACCCAGAAAATGGACTTTAGAGAAGGAGAGGGAGAAAAAAAAAAGCAATCTTGCGTTTGTGGCGGAGTATTATCACTTTACTCCCCTCCCCTTGTCCTCTCCCCACCCAGGATGGTGTGTGCTTTTATATATGTGTGCACCTGCCACTATGTGTGTCTCTAAGGGCATGTGTGCCTTGTGAATTTGTGCACACTTGCCACTGATTGTGTATGGGTGTGTATGCATATGTGTGCGTTTGAGTGTGTGTGCAAGCTGAAGTCTCAATCAAGAGGGAATGGGTGCAGGCTGACAGGCAGGCCCATTGTGGGGTTAATTAAACACTTCAGGTTTAACACCCCATCTCTGTCGTTAACCCAAACACTGGCTCATCACTCATTCCCGCCACACTTCAGTTAGAGAGTGCAGGGGGGGACAGAAAGGAAGGGGCGGGGGGGGGGGCGGGGGGGGGGGGGGGGGGGCAATGGGGATGTCACAGCGGGTGGGGAAATGGTGATGATAGTGGTTGTTACAGAACATGAGCTTACCAGAGATGGTGAAGGTGGAGAAAGTTTGTTTTTCTTGAAATGATGGTGTTCAATTACAACTCAGAATTTCCAAGTGGAGATATGAAAAAAATCAACTGAAATGCCCCCAAAATCAGATTTCTGACATCAATAATCAGAGGAACTACACCTGCCTCGACTTCAAAATCCAGCACTGCTCATTAAATGAAACATAGATATAGTACTGCCCAACTTCTATCAGTCAACATGTTGCTACAGCCTTTGTCTGTACTGAATACAGCATAATGCATTGTTATAAACTTGTATTACTAATAATAACCAGGTTTTCCAACTGCAACACAGTCAACTTCAGTGTGATGTCATTCCTAGCTACAAGTTTCAACTTCTGGTTAAATTAAACAAAGCATAACAATGATTCAATAGAAACATGAGGAGATGTAAATTAGCAGCATGTAACCCAGGCTGCAGGATAACTACCGGTTAAAGTGTCATTGAAATGTGTTTGGTTGACGTGGGCCTCTAACTCTTTGGCATGGTGCCTCCTGAACAGAGCAGCATTTTTGTACACACAAAATATCACTTAAATATGTCCACAACATATTGTCATTGATGCTAAAAATCTCCCAACAGCAATACTACTCAAACATCTTAATGTGTGAAATTACCCCAAAAATGTTTATTCAATCAGGATCTTGCAGTAGGTGATGATTCCAATGTGAACACCAAATAAATCAATGAAAAAATGTATGTATGAAAAAAAATGCCAACAGTGTTGGTTATTTAGTTAGTGGCTGCTAAGGTTCATATAGAAAAATGTGACATTGCATTTCTAGCACAAACAGCACAAATCTTTCGATAATCTTAGCATTTGAATATTTAGCTAATATGATGACAGCTCAGGTTGAGAGTTTTCCAGAACTAAACCCACACAGGAAGTGCATTAGGTGACTTTTTGTTGTTGTTTTAGTTACACTCGTGAAAAAATGTAACAATGGGCATCTTAAATTGTCACTGCTGCTCTTTATGTTTGAAGTATTTTAACAACAGACCTTAAAATTCACGTAGAATTAGGGAGAAGAATAGCATATATGTATAAATAAACAAAGATGTCTTACTTGTGACAGCTAAGAAAGGGGAATTACCTCGGGGAACTGTACTGTATTGGTTTCTCTGGTCATCAGCCAGAGAAACTATCCCTGCCTGCAGTGTAATGGATTCTCACACCACTAGATAGCAGTAGTTTACACCACTGACAACTTAACCAGTCCACTCAGTTACTGTAGAGCAACTGACGGAGCCAGTGAATTTATGGGTGAATTAATAAATGAGAAGATGAATGAGTGAAAAGATTTAACACTGTCTCACTCAACTACACCAGCAGCTCCTCTTAAATAAATGAGAAATTAATGAGGCAGAATTAGATTTAGGTAGTCTGATGTATTAGTGTGGTTACATGCATGCAACAACCATAAAAGTGCAAAAATTATTGGCCCCAATGATATGAGCAGCCAAATCAATGTTATGCTGTAGAATACAGTCCCAAACACCATGGCTGGATAACAAAACTTGCAAGTGTCCTTGAATAAAATGATCAAAATTAAGTAGAGGATAAAGGGGCTTCTTAATTGTAACTAATGGTTTGATGTATGGCATTAGCTTAAGCAGACAAGCTAATAATAAAGTAAATTAGGCCACCATGCTTGTTTTTATTTGCTGAAAGGCTGTAAATGCAAGTATTTGCTGGCAATTTCCAAATGAAGTTATCTTACAGTAACTTACCAAAGGTAGTTATCACAACAGGGCAACCCCATTGTTTGCCTACAGCTAATGCAGCAATTCTGCGTACAGGATATAAACCTATTTTTAAAAAATGCACCAGGCTTTGTGTTTAAAAAACGTGTTTAACTGTTTGATTAAAACACATTGATTGGTTAAGATAACCTATTTTAAAATTTGCAAAGAATTATAATATGCTAGTCTCTTTGTGCCCCACATGAATGAAATATATATTTTACAGGTTCATACATTGTTCTGTCAGCCCAAGAAGAAATAATAAAGTAAGCTGGTTTCTACAAAGTAAATAAAGTTAATTAGCCAATTGTAGATGATCTCTTGATGGACTTTTTTACCATAGTTAAAATGGTCAGGCAGATGTTAGCAAAACAGGTTTGGTCTAACTGTGGTCTTCTCAGAGGTTCATTAACGATAATGCAGTTTTTGTTGTCACGTTGTCGTGTCTGTGTTATCGTAAAGGTTTGGTAAGATGGAGCTCATGCCCATGTTGCAGTCTTTCCATTAGCCATTAGCCCATTAGCCCGTTAGCGCTCAGGCTGTTGGAACAGCTTGAAAGTGTGATGCTAATGCTTCAGGGATCCAACCCAAACTGGAGCTTTGGCGAAAGGCCAAATAGGAAGAGCGGCGTTACAACTTCCTGTACCTATCGTTATATTATCATTTCACATTCTTTTCTCATTGTTTTGTCTTGTTTGTCTGCTCTGAATTTGGGTGCTTTAGCATCTTTAAGCTGCACTCTTCATTGGAGGAGGAGTTCTGTTGCATCCTTGTGCCATATGTTAGTAAACAAGACTAATGAACATGTCTATCCAAATGTGGTGGAGACATTTTTCTCCTTCAATTCACTCGCCGTTGCCCACTGCAGTTTATCCCCGGTTTGTTTTCCAAGCATTTCTCATAAAAGTGATTTATCAAAAACACTTAATGCAGAATTGCCGATGTTTCATCTCGAATGATTCCAAAGCCTGCTGAAGCTGGTGTTTTTTATAGCTCAGGCTGAAAAGAGTACTTCTTGAGGGCATGTTGTGTTTGCTTCTTGTAAAGTAGTAAGACACACACACACACATACACTTTAACCCCACTGGTGTTGACTGGGAATGGGCGGCAGGGAAATGTCAGGAGGGATGGAGGTCATTGCCTTCCAAAGGGATAAACACACATTCCACGTGGCTCCCTACTGTGTTATCATTTACTGCCCTATCGGACACATTTTGCCGCCTCCGAATGTATTTATTTTTACAAACATATTCTTTATTTATTTTCTCTGAGGCCACTGTGCTGAGGAAATGATACTGAAATCTAACATTTGGAGAGCCATCGTGACTGCCAGGATGCAATTTGTGTTCTTTCTCCGTGGAAAAAAGGGGGCCGTGATGCCCTGGGGCGGCCATTTCGTTCCCTGCAGTGACATTTTTAACAGGGTGCCTGCAGGACACTGGGACACAGTCTGAGCCACGCACTCCTCGTCATGGCAGACAGCCTGCGCGCTGTGCCGTGGACACACTGACTGTCTTTCTAAGGCTCTTCGCCTGAGTCAATATGCTGAACCAAGGTTGGCTTCAAAAGGCTACGAATGCAGCACAGAATCTTTATGGGTTTAAAAGCTTTTCAGGTCACTCTTTGTTGCTGTTCATAACTTTGCAACGCTTATTAGAATGAATGTCAAGTGAATTCTGTCCTGTTTTAATTTTACAGATAGGTCCAATCACACTAAACAAAACACCCCCACCAACACTCATTCCATCTCTGGAGCTCAGAGAGAGCTCAGAGATGCTTTCTTTTGTTGAGTTTTCTTGGTTTGTTAAAAACACACGTCCATCAGCAGCCAGGAAACTTTAACGGCTGCAGTTGCTTCAATTCATTAACAACGCTACATACTAGTTTTGTGTGAATTTCCCGATCCTGCCTATATTTATCAAAGCAACATTAGGAGTGTATCAGCATCAATTTGCCATCATGAAGCATGGAGGCTGCATTCCACTCATGTGTGACCATTATACTAATGAGGTTAATGGTTCAGCTGTGCTTACCATAAGATGGATGCCCCCCAGTGGAACCTGCCCCCTTGTGTGTGTGTTTGAGAGCCTTTTTTTGTGTGGGTATCTGCTTTTCAGTGGAACAGAGAGTTTTTATTCTCTTGTCATGAGTTCTCCATCATGACATGTCCTCACAAACACATGCAAACACTTAGCGGGAGCCTCATTATCAGTCAGAGATATGTATGACTTTCTCCATTGTCCACAAATATCTTTGAACTTTTCAAACTAATGTGACGAACTGATGACTTCATGTAGGCTATTACAAGAGGGCAAATTACTGGTGTCTATTTTTGCTAATTGCAAATGGTAAAACCAGTGAAGCTTTTTATAAGCTAGGATACTGTTTATTCCCTGCCACATGCTATTCAGTCTAAAAGTGAAACAACCCTCGGGATTGAGATTGCACCATTTTCTTTAACAGATGGGATGCCCCAGCCATCTGTATTTTTTTTCTTTCTAGGATTTAAATGTGTTTAGGTTGAGAAATGCTTTATAAGACTCCAACAGGCTACCTGCTAACTCCTCATCAGCAGCTTTAAAATAACACAGGGGATGTTCAGATATACGAGCCCCACAATTCAAACTAAGCAAAAAGAAAGTGATTCAAGTAATGAAAGTGTTTGTTATTGATTTTAACTCTTCGACACAAATGGTTATCGGGGTTGAGATTTGTTTATTTTAGTGTGTTTCTAATTTAAATTCCTAGCGCGGCTGTGGTGTTGTAGGCCAGCACTTGTTTGCATACAACCCCAAAACCACAGTATTGCTTCTTAATTAGATTTACAGGATATTAAAAACACAGTTGGTGCTCCTAAACGATGATCATTCGAGACAGTGTTGAAATAGCAGACATCTTTTTCATATTGCTAGTCGAACCGTAACAATATCTGTTTTGTTATTATAAATGTTTTCAATTACCAGCGCCATCTTCCAAAAATATGAGATATGTCAAATTACGAGTGCAAATTTGGAAAAACATGCTGCTGACTATTATAAAAAAAATTTCAACTTCAGAATGGTGCTATAATGAAGAAAATGAAGTTGGCCTCATTTACTGTTAATGCAGTCAAATGTTTTTTCTCAGTGGGTGCTACCCAATAAACTGAGGAGAGGAAGGGCATCGGGTCTCTGGAGGGGTACAACTTTAATTGGATGATCTGAAAGTCCTTTCCCCCCAATTCCAAATGTAAACAAGGCATGTCATGGCACATCTAACACCAAATGAAGAAACCTTACGAAAATGCCTCTAAGAAGTTTAACAGTTTTTTTTTCTTTTATGTGTGAGTGGGTGGGTCGCTCGCTTTTCAAATTTAATTCCATTACATCTAGGCAAGGCAAGGCAAGTTTATTTTTTAGAGCACAATTCGTACACAAGGCAATTCCAAATGCTTTACAGCTACATAAAATCACAAGAAGGCAAGTAAAATCATTCCATAAAACATAGAAATAATCATTAATTGATTAACTTAAAAGCAAAGAGTGCAGATAAAATACTTTCAGTTGTGAAATGCACAGCTAAATAGAAGTGTTTTCAGCCTGGATTTAAACATTGTCAGAGTTGAGGCCTGTCTCACATCTTCTGGAAGACTGTTCCAGATTTCAGGAGCATTAAACTGAAACTCAGCCTCACCTTGTTTAGTCCTGACTCTGGGCACCAGCAGGAGACCCCTCCCTGAGGTTCTCAGAGCCCGAGTTGGTTCATATGGCTCTAACTAGCAAAGGCAACGCACTTCCAGATTGGGTTTTTTTTATTTTTCAATATTCAAAACAGTTGGACGCAGGATCCAGATCACTCCACATCTTAAATTCCCACCATAACAGACCAAATGTAATTCTGAATTGGTTCTGGAAGTTTCTTATAAGAAAATTACAAATAAAAGGGTTTGTTTGTTGGGAGATTTGTCCTTGTAGAACACAGAAAAAGCAAGAAATAAGAGTTTTACGTAAAAAGTTGTTACAATGTAAGAAACTACTTTTGCTAATGTGGTTATGATGTCTTGAAATGATTGAAATGTGAGTCTCAAACTAAGTTTTAAAACAATTCAAATACAACACCAGATATTTTACTCTACTTTGGATGGTGAGCTTTAACAAATCTAATGGAACAGTTCTGAGGTTGAAAATATATTTTTCATTGAACCAGTTAAAGGAACAATTGAAAAAAAATGGAAAATGGCCATAATTAGTGAATATTTTCATTGCTGAATTACTTTTCTGAAATATCACTGAAAATTTGTGACAAATTGAGAAATAATACCTTCAAATTTACCTAAAATATTACAATATTATTTATTTTATATTTATTATACTGTACTGATATTATTATCATGTATTATTGTATTATAATAATAATAATAATGTATATATTAAAAAATGCTGAGGCTTCTTTCAGTACACATACCTGTACAGATGGCAGTTAAGTTAAGTTAAGTTAAGTTAAGTTAAGCAGTTAGATTATTATGTCGGATTGGATCTACAACCTCTAGTTTATCATTCATAATGTGGCTATTAAACATCTGTTATGTCATCATAAATATACTGGCAAACAGTTTGTGGAGTATTGTATTTTAATTAAATTTATATATTAAGATACATGTTTTAATTATTTAGCATTTTTGGTTTGAATTAAATTAAAAATTAATTTTTTTTTTTTAATTATAAGTGAGATCATATTTTTTTATATTTACACTGAAGTTTCAGGCTCTTAATAGCTCTTAATGTAGCAACATAATCTTGTCACGTTCCCCTAATTTTAAATTTATTTCACTGAAATTGCTGCATGTTGAACTCTCATGACCCCCTCTCCTAAAAAGTGTTAAACTATAAATGCATATTTGCAATTTGGTTCTCAGACCTTTAAATTAATGTTTGTTTGTTTTTTACATTTTATACATGATTTTGGAATCATTGTCTTTGTCAAAGACAACAAAGACATGAAGAGATGCAGAGTTGGTCTCTGTTGATGTGTGTTGCCATTCAGAGGTCAGACTTCCAGACATATATTTGTTTAGCTGCTTCACAGACTCTTCTACTGCTTCTCTTGGCTACAATGAAAAACGTTACACCTGCTGCAGTGGGGCACAAGGTAAATAAATCACCACATGCTGGAACAGATGTTTTATTTCTCAAATAACAGAAATACCTGATTTAACTGTTACCAGTGTTCAGCTGCAGTTATCAGCACGCATTTTAATGGTGCATTAAAAGATCTGTCAGTCGGCAGAAAACACAGGTTACACAGAGGATAACAACAAATGTCTCCTGTGCTGTTGTGCTGATCTCTTTGTCTACATATGGGTGATAATATTGGGCCTTAAAGTTTGTTTCCCAGTACCTCAGCGAATGTTTTGAGAAGCTGAACTAAAGAGTGCTGAGGCAATGAGTTAGCATAGCCGACCCTTGGGCCTGCAAAGGTGCTGAGCACAGCACAGCACTTTGTGCACACACGCGCACACACACACACAGATTCACAGCCCTGATAGCACATAAAAAGTTTTCAACCCCTGAAAACACTCGTGTATGCACCGCTCTATCTCAGCTGAGTAATTTAACAAGACTTATATCAACGTCTCAAGGATGTGAAATATGAAATCGACAGACAACCAATTGTACAAGAAGAAAAGTGTTCCATAAAGTTCATGCTGGCGCCTGGTTTATTGGCTCTTCTAGGATCAGTGAAACTCACAGCCAATGGGAGAACTCAAACACAGACGGCATATTAATTCATCGCTATTTGTTAGGACCTCTGCATGTGCTAAAGATGGTAATCTTAAGTAATTTGTTAGTGCTGCATCGGCGCTTTGACTTTTTAGAGAGCTACTTGACAGCAGCGTTAGCCCCTGGGCTCCTGTCTTGGAAAAAAAATGATGCTCCAATTTGCAATTCATACACATTGGGGGAAATGTTTAATTCCATGGCCGTTATTCAACTCAGTTCATTAATTAAAGAAAAAAACGCTACCATTCTTCTCTGTGCTTTCCCGCCATCTTTTTGATGAGCTTTCTTCAGGAGTAATTGAGTCCGTTAATTAGACAGAATTAGGCTCTAATTATTCCAAAGGCCCAGTGCCGGGGGAGAGAAGAAACCAAATGTGCCATATTTCACCGCTTTGCCACTCCAACTGCTCTCACTGAATCCCCTTTAACTCTCTTTGATGTCCTCTACACCGCCGGTTTCACAGGAAATGGATTAGATATCAGGCCTCTTAATTCTGCCGCTCTGCTCAACAGGAGAGCTCTTTTGACATTTGTGCTCACTTCTGCCTGATTTCAAGCCTGTGCTGCAGTAAATGCATTTCATTACAATGAGGTGTTTTATTTTCTTCAGCTCAGTTTTTATGTTATATTAAAAGGGACAGGCATCCGTCTTGTTTATGTCCTCCCTCAGCTTCTCAGTTTGTGGCGGTCCTTTACTATATAGCAGCTTTACAGCCTTACCTTTAAACATCTCTTTGTCAGGCTGAGGCTTAGATTTAAAGACACTGAGATAATCCTTTGCAGCAACATTCAAAAGGGAGGATTTCCATGCATATTGCATTTCATTACACTCCAAAGCATGTTAATGTGTTTAATAAACAACTTTTAACCAGCCAAATTTTAGCCTGTTTGAATTCTTAGGTATTTCTTACATGCAGAGAGCAAACAACAATGATTTGGTCAGCAGCTGACATAAGTGCCACTTGTTCTGATGTTGAAAACAATGGATTTGGTATTGGCGTGGGTCTTAGTGATCTAGTATAGGTGATTTTTTTGATGTTTCAGTTTGGCTTCTTTCAGCCTTACAGGGTTTCTTGCTCTGGGTGAAAAACTAAAACAAAAATCATCAAAAGTAAACTATTTTTCATGGTAGTGCAATTAATATTGACCTATCATCATTGCACAAACTATACAGCATGTCTTTGATAATTTTTGTATACAACATGAACAAATGTGAGTTTTCATTCAAAGCGATAAGGCTAACCAAAGATTGAAAGAATGCAACTTGCTCTAATTCTGTCCCCACAGAAAGCTTCACTCTTTCATATCTCGTTCTAAATGTTCAACACCCACTCGCGGGCATGTGTGTGCCGGTGAAATTTAATTTTGAAACCTTTAGCGTGAGCCAACCTTTGCTCTCATGTAAATATTGATTTCCAACATTATAAATCTAAAGCTATTGGAACAACAAGATGTTGCAATCACCACTATATATCCCACTCCTTCCCCTTGTATCTGTCTAAGAAACGCTTCATTAATTAACAATGGTGTGATATTGTTTCCAGCCTCCAATTCACCACAACGACACACACACACACACACACACACATAAACACCCCCACACACACACAGGCAGCCTGTACACAGCTGTTCTGCCGGAGTCTCTCATGCAGATGTTGAATTGGACATACCACCCTGAAGCGCTGGGGCAAGCCAGCACCACAAGCCTCAATGCCGCCAAACCTGCCTTGATGGATCGGCTCACCCTCATGCCAACTACGACAAGTGAGAGGCGGCTTGCTCTTATTGGTCCAACTCCAAGCGTTAATGGTTGTTCCCAGATTGTAGCATGAAAAGGCCCTTTAGCTGCTCTCATAAATATGGTAAAGAGGTTTTAGAAAAAAGGATGTTTGTACACGCAGGCTCTGATTAAAACCATCAGTGATGTCTTAAGGAGGAAGAATATAAGTTGATGATAACAACCAGTGGCATTATTTTATTTTTGTTGATTTTGTGATTTTAAAAATGCTACGATAAAACCTCCAGAATCAGTGCGGCTTGTATATCAGCCAATTTGGTTCCCTGATCTGAGCTTTCCCTTATGTTCGAGGATAAAAATGTCACCCAGTATGAAAACAGCCATAAACCAAGCATTGTTCAGAGGTATTTTCCTCCATTTTCAGATGCCAGATGCTGCATGTTATATGAAATGCCCCCGCTGCATTTTTCACAGTGACAGCGCCATAGTTTACTCTAAGGGGACTGGGGTTAGTTTATCCTCAACTGGTGTATTACTCTTTGAATGTCTCTGAGTTAAACTGCTGGTGACAGCTTATCAGTCAATGTAATGCACAATGCCTCTATGTGTGCGGAGCAGGGAAGTAATTCAATATCCCTATATGATTCAAGGCAAAAAAGAGGGAAAAAGAGATTTATGCCTCCAAAGGTGGCAAGGGACATTAATGTTGGTGGAGTCTGAACTTCCCGCAAGAAAAATCTATCCCAGGCATCAGTCTTCCATTTGTAATTTATTCTAATATTAAATTGTGTTTACCAGCAAAGACAAATAGTGAACTCAAACACATGAAAATATGGGGGAGAGCAGGGTTGGGAAAATAAGGACAGTAAATAATAACATCTTTTTTTCCATTTTTTCTGGTTTCTTGGTTTGTTCTATTTTACTAACAGACAGAATGCTCAATTTCATGTTTCTCTGTGATGTTGTCCTTAGTTATTCCCCTCTGTTTGGCCAGGGTTTCCATTTGGGAATCTCTTTGTTTTTGCACCTCTGCGAGGCCACGCTTTCTCACAAGTGGCCTGATCTCTGTTAGCCATGAAATCCCACTGCCACGACCTCTGCCCTGCAACTAAGCCCTTTCTCCAACACAAGCCATGATAATAAACATCGGTATCAGGGAGCACATCACTGTGGAGTGCATGTGTGGTGGTGTGTTGGTGCATGCCTGCACAACTTCACATTTCTTTGTGTGTTCTGCTGCAGGAAATCTGATTCATACTTTCCTTGTGCATCCACTAAAAAATGACAGCCGACTTGAATGGCACACAGAGGCCTATAGCTCACATAGCAACACAAAGCACACCAACCTTCTCCATCACTTCCAAACGTGAATTTTTGACATTTTTGTCATCCATGCTACCTCCAGTTTACGAGCTGTTTGAAGACCGTTCGACCCGCTGGAACGACCTCGTCCCCTCTCACGCTTTCTGGCTGAAGGAGAAGAGCTCAGATCGGGCTGCTCTTGCTCAAAACACTGCACCTGTTCCGCCATATGTATGAGTATAAAGGTCCCTTATCTATCTTTACATTTAACGTCTGCATTATTCAAATAGTAATATTTCATTAAAGCACACAACAGGAGCTGACATGATTGCAACTGTTTGTTGATGATTCGATCAGTCACTTATGATTAAAGGAAATCATTTTCCAGCTTCTTTATCTGTTATGTCACTTAATAAACATGAAGTCCTATTGATGGTGAACAAATCCGTCAGCAGGAAGAAATTTTCTTTCATTTCTTTCTATCTTTTCAAGTCCTCATTCTTGCTTCAAAACACCCTCACAAAATCTATAAATGTGCAGTATTCCTTAGGTGGAAATAGTTCCAGTCTGTTGAAAACTAGTGTCCAACTTCTAGAAAATAATGAAGTCTTAGTATCTTGTATTGTTGCTTTGCCTTTTGGGGGTATATTGCCAGTCAGATTAGGATTATTTTCTCTTCTCTTTACTAAATTCCCAGTCCAATTATAGAGAAAGGGTTAAGATCTTGCAACATGATTATCTGCATGTGGTGATGTTGATGTTCAAATTCTCGCAACATCCTTCCCTACTACCATGTGGACCACACGACGAAGTACTCGTGTGGCAGTTTCAAGACAAAGACCTCGAGTTTGACGCTGATCCCTCGCTGTTTTCACACTCCTGTCACTCTTCTCCTTTCCTCTCATTCTTGAAATGTAAAGGTTAGGAGTTTTAAATGCATGGCTATGGTTAGAAACATATATGTGGTTAGAGCTTACACATTTACTACTCATGGATCGCGTTTCCATAGCCATCTCATTATTTCTAACGTTAGACTGTGACACTGATATGTTTTGAAAATGTGGATAAACATACATACTTCATATTTTCTTGGGAGACTCACGTGTGCAACACTATGATGGTTTACTTGGAGCAGTTTCTCTATTTGATTCGTTCTTCAGTCAATATGGGCAACCAGAGTCTCTCATCTCTCAACCAGCAGATCATACTTCAAGGTTGGTGACCAAGTTGTTGATCAAGACTGCCTTTCTGTGCTGGTTATTAGAATAAATAAAAATAAATACAAATTCCAAAAATCAGCAAATAGATTTTAGAATTATTGAACTGTATAATATTATTTTTCTTTTTTTAACCTGCAGGAAAAACATATAGAAATAATGCAAAACCCTAGGAAACATAACCCCACCATCTCATATTAGCCCGGTCTCATCTCACAGCATCATCGGAAATAGCTGTGAAAACGAATTCCTGCACAAAAAAAAACATGTATATTTTGACTACCACTGATTTTTCTATGCATTTGCGCCCATCTTCCACATGCAAACAGATTTGGGGACACCTTCCAGGATGAAGATATTCACTGACTAACTGTCACATTTATGTGTGGACTGGAAAACTGGGGTACTTACTTCTTGTTCTGATGTCAGAATAGGAGTTACCCTTTGTGAAATGGCAACGGGACACACCAGCAAGATATTGTGGGTGCTAATATTGTTAACAGCACTTTTAATACATATTATTCTCCAAATCTATTGAAGTGCAGATGCGTCATAATGTGCTATGAAGTTCACTGCTACATAATCCAACACAAAACCAGCCACCAATGGTTTTTGACATGATGCGATCAGACCTCTATGTTGTTAAAGGAACTTTGTGTGAGTTTAAGGGAGACAATAAGTGGTTTGGACATATTTAAGGCAAGCATTACTGCTTTTCTCCTTAGTTACCATGGAGCCACAAACTGCATTTTTGTGACGTTCAGCATCACTTTTGAAGTACTATAGTTGATGGAGAGGGTTCTTTCATATATACACCACACATATTTGAAGATGTGACGGGACACCAGTCCTTAGAAAGCCATAAAAAAGCAGTTTACAGGGCTCTCAAGTTTTCAAGTTTGCTTGGAGTGAGATTCGAGCGGGGCAGGGGCCGGGCCGTGTGCGTGGGGGGGGTTCTTTCGGGGTTTTTTTTTGGGGGGGGGGGGCCCTTGCAGTATCCCATCGCCATAAAGTAGCTACTTAAAGAACAAAGAAATTGTTTTATTTATACCAAAATCACAAATCTTCACTTTTACACTAAATTCTGCTATATTTTAAAATAAATTGTTTTAGGTATGCAAAGTCTTAACAAACAAAAAAACAGACAAATTAAATTAAGAAAAACAAACATAACCCCAAATGGGCCCCTTGAGCAGTCCCTCTCTGTGTGTGTTTGTTTATGAGTGTTGTAAGTGTTTGTGGCAGATGTTGATGCTTGATGACTGATATTGGGGGCTCCCATTTAAAGCACTGTGGCTCAATGTCAGCCATTTTCACAGTCATGATGGATGACAGAGTTCCATTCAGAAACAAAGTGTTCCTGGTCTTGGTTTTATTGAGCCCCACCATGGAAAAAACCCTCTCTGCATCAGCATTTCAGTGTGGCAGAACTAATACCAGTTTGGCAATTGTAGCCTTATTGGGAATCTGTTCATACCAGTCACCTTTGAAAAAATATAACCACGGAAGCCTAATTACACTCCTACATATTTTTCATTTTTCATTAAGTTGCTCCTGTCAAAGGGTGTGTGCTGAATATTTAGGTCTACTACTCCAACGAACACTTTAATCGGCAGGTATTGGTCTTTTACAAGGAGTAGGAAAACTATAGTAACTAATAAAAGATAGTAACTAATGAAGATATGACCTGCTGATGATCCTGACGGTTCTCTTCCACCTCCAGCTCGTCTACAACTTCTGCACGCATTCAGAGCATAATAGGCTATGTCGGCTGTGCATTCATGGGACGCGTGCTTGCAGCTGAAAGCTATTTCAGACCTCACCCAGCAACAAGAAATTCTGTTTTCTGATTGGCTGAGAAATTCTATTTTGTGATTGGCCGATGGGTTGCTAAATCAAGACAGCTGTACCAGAGCTATAGTTCTGAGCTGTACGAGCGCACAGTAACCTGCCATTGACTCGTTTATAGTATCGGCCATTAGAATATCTGTGCGACGAAGTTGATCATTTCTCAGCGTGAGAAATGGCATGTGTGGCGTGTGAGCGTGTGAACTTGTTGAAATGCGTGTGTCTCACGCTCATTGCGTGAGACTTGAGAGCCCTGCAGTTTATAACATCCAACAGACATTGTGAGAGGATCTATGGAAACTCCACCACTCCAACCTCCAGCCTCCAAACATGGACAGCAGTAAAGCTCTTAGATATACTGTATATTTGGTGACAGTTTCACTAAATTCCACAAGACAGTATGCTAGCATAAAGCTATTTTTGTGTTCAGGTATAAGTCCATCCATCTAGCATCCATTTTATATACCTACTTAAAGTAATACAATGTAACTTCTCAAAAAGCCCATTATGGAGCTCCCCCTACAGGCTTGGAGGTAATGTACGGTTACACTGTTGTAAATACAACACCCTTTCGCTTTCACGTTTCACGTTTGTTGACGAATCGGCGAGGAGTCAGAAGGTGCAGGTAAGAGTAAGAGTAATCAAATGTACCTGGGAGGGTGAGAGGGGTCTATTTGTTTTTGCGGTAGGTGTGCCAGAAAGCAAGTCGAAGTACTTCCGCTCAGCTCCCAGGCCGGTCCAGCAAAGTTACATAGCGCAGTTTTTCCAACTCAGACCCTCGAAGGGCATAGGAGACAGGCCAATCGTAATATTAAAACTCATTCTAGCCGCACGATTTTTTTCAAGCTGTTATTTTAAGGTAGAAATGTTACATAGTATTGCTTTAATCCAATTCAGGCGCATCAGGAGGCTGGAACCTATCCCAGCTGCCACTGGACGGGTCACCCGTCCATCACAGGGCCAAACAGAGACAAAAAACCATGGACGCAAGTGAAAAAAAACAAAAAAGAAAGCCATGTCCAAGCCAAGAACACAAATCAATAAATTATGTTTAGTTTATCCATTTTTTCACAAGAATTAATAATGCTGTACTGAGTTTCATTGCTTTGATTAAGTCTTTAAAATCATTAGCTATTTTATTTTAGCAAGGTTGATGGTAATATGTAACTTATTACTTTTTAAAAGTCCCAACTTTTTTTAATACCCTATTTTTATGAAGAATTAACTGTCAGTGAATATGCTTTGAGTTGAATGGTGTGAAGTCATCACTGAAATTAAGCTATCACATTGTTAAAGTTTATCTTATCTTAATAAATCTGCTGCTCTTCATCCATTCTTCTCTTTTGTTAAGTAGAAAAGGTCCAGTGCAGGTAAAAGTGAATAAAATCTCTAATAGCGATTATTAGCTGTTCAAATGCAAGTTTATGTAAGTTACAAATCTTTCCAAAAGAAAGATTTTTAAATGCAAAATTGTTATGTACAAATGTACTCTACCAGCTGAGCCCCAACCTTTAAGAAGCTTGAATTGTGGGCACTGTGGCTGGTAGCTGTTTTGGAAAAACTGGATGCAGCTGAGGAATGTACAGAGGCGTTTAAATCTCTTATCATCCGCTATTGAGAGTCCTGATGGACCCAGGTTTCAGAATAACTGCTATCTCAGAAGTAGAAATTAAGATTTGATTACTTAAAAGTTACAACACTGTGTCTGTCCTTACTTATTCTAGTTGGTAACAAGCAGTCAACTACCAGCTTTTAGGTAAAGTGTGCTATGGTTAAAAAGCACACTTTTTGAAAATTTTAGTTGAGGTTGCCACATTCTTGTTTTTAACCATGAAAGAGAGCAGATGTGGCTCAAATAGTGGCAGCCTTGATCATTGGCACCTTTTCTCAGTGTTTTTAGGGCAGCTTCAGTTAAATAAAATATTAAACACTTTAATACAAAAAGAGTGTAGAGAAATAGATTACTTAGTGATACAGAAGCACTCGCACACACTACCCACCCAGGGAGCGTATGCAGGTGTTTGTGAGCACAGCAACACAAGCTGTATGGTTTGTCTGAACAGCTGATGAAACACAGCCAACTCTACACTCAGCAATGAACTCACATAATAAGATTAGCTAGCTTCCCTTATCTAAACATCTACAAGTGTTACCGACCTAACCTAATGCCACCTTATAGCCTGAGAAAAATCAACACTCAGGCTCATGTTCTTTAACGTGGCTATTGTCCATTTACAGGCCACTTAAAATAATCATGTTTAATACACGTTGTTTCCACAAGAGTTTGTGGAGAGCATGCCTGGAAGGAAATCAGATACTGTCTTAATCCATCTGCCACAGAAGCCTCATTAATTCCCTTAATGAATCCGTAACCTGAGAGCTGGTAACCTGTGAACTTGTCATGCCGGACACACATTTTGCGGCGAATCAGAGAAAAACGGGCTTATCTCTCATTTGTAAGAAAGTGGCAGTGGAGCAGCTTTGTTTTCCGGGGGGATATGAGTGCAGCGCGGTCACGCCCGTTAGTGAAGGCATTAGCAGAGTGGCGCAGCCAGGCCGCTTCCTGCCACGCAGGGTTACGGTGTCACGCCTTGAGCTCTGATTGAGTTACAGCCCAGAGAGAGAAGGTCACCGTGCCTCTCCAAGGCGTCTGCCACTCACATTTGCTCAGTCTCCAAAGGTACAAACACTGTTGTATGTGGAAATTACACTCACACCTTAAAGTCCCTCAAGGAAACCTGAGGTCGTTTTAAACAGGTGTGCGCATACGTCGTTTGAGGGTGTTTCGTAGTTGTGCCATGTTATATCAAAATGGAGGGCAGAGCTGCAGGTTATAAAGCAAAATATATCCAAAGCATAAACATTTCATGTTGGTTTGAAGGATATAATTCAATTCATTGTCTTTTCTATTTTGCTTTGATTTGACCTAAACTCTAGAAAAGAGATTAAAGCAGTTTGTAGCTTGGCTCCTTCTAACGAACAGCAGCTGTAGTCAGCCTGGATTCAATGGATGGATGGATTTGCATTAAAATCTTAGCAGAGAGGCAACATACCCCACCCTAGAAGTAATGACCATTGATTGTATTTCAGGTTCTTAAGCAAACACACTTTTAGAAACTTCTCGGCTTGTCTTCAGTTCCATAAACAGAATGTTCAATATCATATGCATTATTTAGAAACAAACAATTACAAAAATCTCAGACACTGAGTCAGATTTATTTTTGTAAAATATATCTGTTGCAGATATTCGTCCCATTTCTTCAAAGAAAAAAAAGTAAATAATCCCCCCATCTGATCTGCCATCAAAGCCAAGGAAAGTTTCACTGGCTGATAAAAGCATTGGAGAATTGATCGTGATCATTTCCAGTTGTTTTTAATAGGTCAGTGGTCCAATTTGATACGTAAACCCCACATCAAAATGACGACCACCGGTTTCTGTGATCCAGTTAACCCTGTATTCTCTACACAGTTTTCATAAAGTCCTCATCAGATTGTAAAATGTCATTGTGAATAAAGACATTTGTATGTTTGGAGGCTCTGAGCAATTCAATAACTAGAATTTTTTTGACAGATGCACAAAAAAAAACAACGACAGGAAATTAAAACTCTTCTAAAAACTCAAATGAGTCAGTGTGTAAATACGACTGACATATTTCTTAAAAATCTTATTTCATTTACCCCTGTTATTCCCCCCGGACGTTACCATTTAGATATGAAATCTCTTCTTCCAGGAAGTCCTGGTAAGGATGGCTGGATGACAAGCAGCTTCGTGTGAAAGTTTGATTAAAATTTAAAATGTTAGCACAATATAAAATTAACCCCAGGGGGTAAAAAACATAAACAGAGCCATACAAACTAAATCCAACACATTTACCTTCCTGTTAAAGGAACTGCAACATGTTTCCTTAAGCACAGTTAAATAGAAAATAAAACTCAAATGTATGAGGGGAGTGTCTCTAAACTGATGGTATTTTAAGCTCATTCTGTGCAGAAAGAACATAAACTCAAGAAAGCAGCTTTGCCACCTCTGAGTGCAACCAAGGAACATTTAAGAGAATAGTAGTAGTAGATCTGATATCATAATGAATGGTGTGATAAAAAAAGGCTGGAAATGTAAGTGGATAGTTAATGTCTTTGCAACAAACAGACACATACATTTTTCTTCTCTGGTTTAGAGAAGATCATCTGAAAAAGTCATATAAGGTTCAGTGGTTACAAAGCGTAATGCAGCATGATTTGCAGGATCCAGTTTTTTAAAGTAAGGATGAGGATGCACTCAAATAAGTTATGTCATTGTAGTCTAACACAAGTGGCTCTATCTATCTATCTATCTATCTATCTATCTATCTATCTATCTATCTATCTATCTATCTATCTATCTATCTATCTATCTATCTATCTATCTATCTATCTGTATACCTTCTGGTATCAAAATAGAAATAGCAGGTACCCTGAAGGCAGGAATGGGTGAAGATGATAAATTTGGTCTTTTATGAATTTAGAACCATTTTTAATTTCAACAAGGACTCGACAGCTTGATTCAAAGAAGGTGCCACTGTATAAATTGCTGTGTCATCATCAGTTCAGAGTTCAATTCTCATAACTGAACTGAACTTGTTTGTGTCTATCGTTCAAAGTTTGAAATTCTGAACCAAATTCAGAGTCCCACAATGTAGCTCACATTAATTTCTCACTACTTTATGACCTCCTTTGAATTTGCTCTTTGTATGGGACACAGTTTTATGCTGTGCTTGAACATCTGGAACATGAGCACCACAGCCATCTGAGCAGATACACTCACATCTCTGCATTTATCTATTTTATTACTAACAATCAAGATACTCAAAATCAAACTGTGAGGGTTTTTTTTTCATAAACACATTTTTATTGCATACTGTAGCTTGCAGCTGACTTTATTTTGATCATTTTCGTACACCAGTGAAAGCATATTAGCCAGCAGGGCCCCAGTGACACACGCTCCAGTCTAACAATTAGAACCACACCAACATAAGTTAACTTCAGCAAAAAAATGAATTCATGAAAGAATCCAACTTCAAAACATCTAGCAAGAACAATATGTCATATGCGTAAAAGAAACCGTGAAATGAGAGCAGCAGCAATGTGACAGAATCTGGTGTGGAAGCATTACAGCACATAAAATCATACTTAATGGCACGTGAGGACACACAACTGTCTACGTCAAGGCCAAAACAAAAGAGCAGCTTATTTTACAGATGCTCTCCTCTGACTTTTACAGTCTTTTACCTCCTTCAGATTCAGTTTGCAGTCCTCATTCAGAAGCCGTCTTCTGAAACCTCCACACAACGTTTTGTCAGTTGCTGTCTGCTGTGGGAACGTTGCTGTGTTGTCTATAACTAAAAACCTTTGTAATTATCCAAATGGAGCTACAGTATTTATGCCTGTGACTTGTACATAAATCATTAGCTTCTACCGGAGCCCCTGGGTAGTATGTGTTGGCATAACTCATCATGACACGTTCACTTTTTAGGAAAATGTCGTTTAATGCCACGAGATAGAGCTGAACACATTGTATGTTTGTTCATTTAAAAACTGCATCTTTCAGTTAAAATTTCCTGCACATCACTGGTCATCAGCATATAAATGTATCTTTGCTGGATGTCCTAACTTGGATTTATATAAAGAGTTTAAAACATCCAGGCAGAACACTGTCAAACTATTTGACAGAATCATTTGTAGCTACCTTAGATGCTGTAATAGTACCATGGCCTGATTTAGAACCCGACATAAGTGTGCAGAAGAATATTATTATCCAATATAAACTTAATTTGGTCATTCATGAAAGATTCAAACGCTTTAGCCAGCACTGACAATTTAGAAAGAGGGTGGTAGTTATTCATGTCTGAAGGGTCCCATCCTCCAACAGGTGGGAGAACCACAGCTAGAATTCAAGTACTAGAAATTACACTGTAAAAAAAAACGGCAATGCAATTAGTGGCAGTTTTTAAAAAGTAAGGATCGTATTCATTTGTGAACGTACAAAAATGCTAGACGACAAAAAACAGTCTTAGAGGACAAAGGCCTTTATGATCGGAGTATTAAAACATCCCACCTCATGTTAATCACTCTGTAAGTTTCCTCTTGTGTGTGTTTATTATTGTAGGTAAAGCAGTCACCAACTTGTCTACAGTGTCCTTTTGTGATTTTACATCTAACTTTGACGTTTGAAGTTAGTGCTGGCAACTGGCCAAATGTGAGGGCCTTGAATCAGTGCCCTCAGTGGACACCCAACCATATTTTATCCAATGTATCCAATCATTTTAAAGCTTACATAAAACTGGCAATTTTTAAAAATAATTTACGTTTGTCTTGGTTGTAAATAACCAACCAGGTCTTGCAGCAAAATGTGAAATAATCAGAAAACAAACAAAACACAACTAACTCAGCGCAACTCTTACATAAAGCTTTTCAATAAGAGGTTTCTTTCATGTCCCCAAAGGGTTTCGTGTATTTTTGCAGAGGGTTGTGAGACTCGTAAACCAGAGAGACAAAAACAAAATCTTTAGACTTCGTGTTATTAGAGTGTTTCAACACAAAAATAATCTTTTTTTTTAAAACTTTAGTCAAGCAGTTTAAAAGCCTAAACCCAACCAAACAGCAAGTGAAAATAAAAATGAGGTTTTAAACTTAAGAAAATATAGAAAGTACTGGGTTGAATGGGAATCCTGTGATGGACTGGCAACCTGTTCAGGGTTTACCCTGCCTCTCACCCAATGGCAGTTTCCAGCCCTCTCGGTACCCTGAATTGAATTATGCAGGCATAGAAAAAGGTTGGATGGGTTGAATCAATGGCATAGCCACGGGTGTGCTAGGGTGTGCCGGTGCCACCCAAAGAGGCAGCTGGCACACCCAAAAAATTGCCGTCAGACGATGCGTTGCGACACCTGCAACTGGCAACCTGGCGTAGCATTATTTCTGATGAAATAATAAATGCGTTCAAGGCCAAGCCACGCCGTCTCGCCCTTTAAATTGAGAGCTGCGGAGTGCACGGGTAAGCAGCAATATCGTTGTGTCCTTTACTCTGCTGCTAAGTCCAATAGTTGTGTTCATAAGGTTAAATAGCTTTGTTGATCATGCGTAATGTGGATACGTCATGGCTCTGTGAGAGTGCATGAGTATGCGCATGAGAGTGTTATATTTTACTATGTTCATCTCATTGGGCACGCAATGTCTGTGTTATGTTTTTTGAGAACACAAAGAGTGCTTTTTGTATTACTTTGTTTATTGATTTATTTGAGCGCACGTCACGTGTGAATGTTCAGACCTGCTGTGAACTACTGTTGACTATTACTGATGAGAACGCACACAGCGTTTGGGTATGTTTTGTGTTAATAATGTTGTATTCAAGAGATACATTCTTTTGAATGTTTGTGGAGGTGTAACACTGTTGAAAATGAATTTGCCACACCCAATATTCGCTGGTGCACACCCAATGTCGGGTTGAATAGCAGATGAACTTTTTTTCCCTTGATAGTCATATGTGTAACTTCCTCACCAAACCTCTCTGACCTCCAAATGTGGTCTACTCCATCTGTTAAACCTGACAATCACTTTTTGTGAGAGCTTTACTAAATGCCCTGAAATTATATTCTTCTGTGCAGTGACTTTCTTGTTTACATGAACAAAAAAAAACAGAAACTTGTGTCTCAGGAAGCTAATTAATAGATTATGTTTTGTGGCAATGTTGAGAAACGTGCACAATGACATTTTTCTGAGAGAAAACAAACTCACATACCAATCATAATAATCTTTGTCTAACTTGAAAGGAACAGCTCTTATATAGCTGCAAGCAAATTGTCTTTTTCCATTCATGCTATTAGGTTTCTTTAATTCCAAACAAAGGATTTTTGTGCCCTGACCAAACCTGGCTTGAGGTAGCAGATTAGAAAGCATATGAATCATCTCATGGTCACATCTATTTGGGACGGCAGTGACAAAAATTTAAATTTAAGGACTTGTTTGTTGACCTCGCATGTGAGGAATTACATCAATCAGCAAACAATGCATCACTCCACTGACAACCTTGGCATAAAACATTACACAGAAAAGGAGTGTATTAATTCTCACACATAGATCTACCTGCACTTGTGTGCACACACGCGTGCACAATCAGATGATTGAGTTCTCATCCTGTAATAAACCACTGATTCAGCATAAATATAACCATTGATTGGTGACTTAATTCCCAATTCAAATTATCATCCTGGGTCCCTATCCAAGGTTGACATGAGCCTTGAGCTTCGGTGCAACTAAATTATACTCTGCTTCACTCCCTGTTTCCCCCCACCTCCCCAACCCAACCCTCACACACACAAACACACACATACATACTCAGACTCCCAGTTCCCCCATCTTTCTCCCCTGTATACCTCTCTCACGGTGCAGCCCAGGTGCTGATACAAGCAGAAATCCTCCACGCCACAGTGCTCCCAGAACACATACCCACTTACAGGCGCACACAAACACACATACAAAGCAAGCACACACAAATACACCCACACACGCGCACCTCCATTCACTACAGCTCCTCAGAAAAGCCGAGGGGAGGCAGCATTCGTCTCCCCTCTATTTGCTGTGTTAGCATGGAGCCAATATGAAAAACAGGATCACTGTAGTTTTTCTGTTAAGGGACGATGCTGCAGCATAACGGCTGCGTTGTGTGTGTGTGTGTGTGTGTGTGTAGGTGTTGGTGGGAGGATGAAAATAAGAGATTATCACTGTGATGCATTGGCAGCTTTAGTCTTAAGTCACCCAAGGTTGTGGCCCTTCTACCTCAATGAGGATGTAGTGTCCAATAAGAACACTTTGTCAGTCCAAAGACAGAGAGAGCTGAAGGAGACAGAAGGGAAAAGACAAGCAGAGGAAGAGTGAAAAGTAGTAAACAAGATAAAAGAGAGAAAAGAGGAAGAGGAGGGCTGGATTGAGTCAGCCCGTGTCTCTGCTTCATCAATATCCTCTTATATAAATGTCAACTGTACCATTTCCCTCATCACTGTTTCACCACCCCACTGGCTTTATCCTCTGGTACAAGAGGAGGGACATCACTCTCTCTCATCTCTCTTTATCGTTTTTCTCCCTCCCTTCTTGCTAGATTTTTCCTCTCCTTTCTATCCTTTCTTTCTCTCCATGTGCCTTCTCTCTTTATCATTCTCCATCCCTCCTTCCCCTCCCTCCCTCCATTCTGTCTCCTTGCCTCTCATGGCGATGCGTCACTAGCCTGCCCCCATGAAACAAGTCAATTTTCTGCCAGCTCGGCGGATGAATAAATCTCCCTGGCTCTGCTCAGAGCGATGGGGATATTTATCTAAGTGGAGTGTGTCCTCCTCGGCTCAACGCCACCGACTTCTCATCTAAGCCCCCTCCTTTTTTTTTTTTAAGAACGCAATAGAGAAAGCAATTGCTAAGGAGGAATTTGAAAGGTAACAGAGGTAAATGAAAGCACAAGAGGGGGGAAGAAAAAGTAGCTGGACAGGAACAAAGAGATCAAGGTGATGAGAGAAGAGAATTAGGCAGTGAAAAATATGAAGAAGATGGATGGAGTAGGAAAATACGGGAGCTGCCTCAAACAAAGCCTATAAAGCAGCAGACGGGGAAGTGAAGCAGGGGCATTAGTCGAGCCTGCTCGGGTTTAAACGGCAGGAACAGGAACAGATCTGGATGGATGGCAGCCCTCCTCCTTCAGGCCACACTCATCTGTTAGGGAGAAGGAGAGACGCAGGTTATTGGGCTCGCTGTGAACAATACTGCATGACACAAAAACAGAGAATGAGACTGAAAATAATGATGGATGGATGAGGATGTCTTATTTCCCTCCATAATAAACAAAAGAGTGAAGGTGCACGATAGGCAGCAGCAGTAGGACTCAGATGATGTGATGAAATGTTGATTTGCAGGATAATCAGAACAGATGGATTCATCTGGGCTTGACTTGTATCTTTTGAATTTTTAATGCAATACTTTGCAGTGTAACGAGTCCGAAGATTTAAAAAGCTTTGGGCAGCAGCAGGGTATTTGCAGTAAGGAGGGGGCCTTACTCGCAACTTGCCACAGCATTAAAGCAAAGTAAATAGCTGTTGTGTCTCATTACCATTCATTTTTAAGGGGGACTGTTAGTGTAATGAATGCCTGTGCCATCTTCTCTGGGCCCTCCTCCTCCTTCAATATTAAGAAGAGTAATAATATCATTCACACATGATAAAGTGCAAGAAAATATATTTCCTTTGCAATTAAAGTGGTCAATTTTGCGTAAGCACAACAGGCCCCATATAACACCAAGTTTTGTTCTTAATTACCCACAATAACAGTGTGATATATGGGGTGTGCGTTTCTTTGCTGGGAGAGCATGATATGAAACAAGACGCTTTTAATAAAGTCATAAACACAAGCGTAGGCCCTGCGGAGCAGATCATGTGTGAGTGTGTGTGGGAGTGTGCAGTGTTTAATTTGTTTGCACACAAAAAAAGATTGACAAAGATGAGCACCTGCACATGCAGTCGCACTCACAACAAGTCAACCAAAAGAGATTTGTGGTGGTGAAACGGGCTCTTAGTTCAGTGTGACTGCTAAACAAATCATTTTGAATCATGTAACCAACCAACGCTGACATGTCTCTCAATTATATCAAGGTTAAAGGTTGCCTCAGCCTTTTTCACCTCGGGTTTTCTGCTCTTTATGCTGTTACCAATAGTTATTAACATTAACACACATGTGGAAGAAGCTATCAGTGTCTTTGTAAATTGGTTGTAAAATTAGTGCTGAGTCTGTTGGATTAAGTTTAAACAAATATTTTTTCCTTTCCTTTCCTTAGAAACAATAAGCAGTTTTACTGATGAATTTAAAAAAAATTGTTTTTATCTTAATTTGAAAAAAAAGGTGACATTGAATGGAATATTTATTTCAAAGTTTCAGAAACACAACTTCTTATTTGTTTAAATTAAAATGAAAGACCACCATATGGACAATTTCATCAGAGAAATAGTCCCTGAAAACGTCACCCATTTGTCAAAGCAAATGTTGATGCTGAATTTTAAAATGTAATATTTTAACATTTCAACTTCTGGACAAAAAAGAAAAACAACATTCTTCATCAGTATAAATGAGGAAAATAAGGGTTGTAGTACAGATAAACAGGCCCTTTGATTTTTACATATTTAAGTGAAAATGAATAATCTATCACCATACAGACACAAACTGGCAACACATATGTTGTACAATATTTATGTTGTCACCAAATTAGCATGACGAATGCAGACACTTTTCATTAGAGACAAATGAAAGCTATTCTGACACAATTATGGCAAAAACAATAACAGCGCAGTGTGAGCCACTCCATGATTGATAATACTGCAGGGGAGGATTCAGTGGTGTTGGGCTTAACCAGGCTCTCCCTGAGGGGTTCTCCTTTGGCATTAGTCAGACAAATCCCTTTGTCAACCTCTCCCCTCGCCATTTTTATTCATAAGCACTTGGCCCCTAAGAAAGACATCAAACCAAGAATACAACGAGAGGTCAACATCATCTTTGCGCAATGTTAACCTCTGCATTGATGACGCTAATTCACATTTCCTCAGTCCAGCCTACGGGGGTTCAGCAGAGGAGGACGAGGAGGAGGAGGAGCAGAGGGATGGTGTGTGTGTGTGTCCTCTTTTGCCTGTGTGTGCGTCAGCAGCCACTTTGTAGTGAGACTCCCTCTTGACCCGGGCCCCTCCACATGGGGTTTGTATTGATAGCGTTTGTTGAAAGGAGGCGAAAGTGAATGTTGTCCGAGCTCATTGAAATGACAATGGGGGCATATGGTTGTGTGTGTGTTGGTGTATGGTCATGGCAGGCACCATATTCCGCTGTGCAGGGTTGCCAGGTGCTTGATGAACGGACCCACTGAGAGTTGACAAATCATACACAAATGCAACAGACTGGCTCGTGGCTCTTCTGCCCAACAGGGGGTTCTCTGTGGCTGTCTCTCTTCTTCTTTCTCTGCATTTTTGCACCCTATTGCTGATTAAAATGATATAACAAACCATGAGAACCTATTACATGTAAAAATGAATTATGCTAGAGGTGATGTCATTGATGTTGTTTTTTTCCCTTATCTTCCTAATGAGAGCCCTCCCTTCTTGGAAAACAGTAAAAAACCCACAGAGAACAAGAAAAATAAAGATAACCTGATGTAGCAGCATTCCCCTCCCACACAAAGCCACTTCTCCTGCCATGAATAGTCAGCTCCACCCTAATGACTATTCAATACAGTCTGCAGGCTGCAGATGAACGGCCAATCCACAGCAGCATCTGCTGCAGGCCTAACTCGCCAGACGCCAGCCTTGTAAGAGGGCCATTGCAGGCTAATTGAAAGACAGAGGCCATCTCTCAAAGATAGTGTTTGTGCATGTGTGTGTTGAGAGGGAGATGTGACAGAGGGAGTGGTGAGAGGTAGAGAAGAAAAGAGAGGAAAATAACTGACAAAGGATGGAGGGAATGAGGAAGAGGGAGTGAGGAGGAGGAAGAAAGACATTCCTCTCCTCTCAGAAAGAACAGCTGACCTGTCTGCGTTTGGTCCCACGCGGCCATATTGGAAAAGCCCTTATGGGCATTGAATTAACACAACCCAAACCCACTTCATGTAATTAGAGTGGCCCTGTAGCCTTATCATATCTTAAATACATGTTTGCATTACATAAGCAATAATGAGATTGGAAACAGCAAACATGGGCACCATTCTGCAGCATCTATAAACATTTCTGTTGCAGTGAAAGCTTGGGCTGATCAGACAGTTTGGACGATGACGAATCGCAGATTGGGAGACGCTGAGCAGGTTAATTGCAGGCAGAAATAATCTGTAAGTTTGATCTACAGTTTTACATATGAGTAATCAACAGAAATGCAGCTTGTATTTACACTTCTCAATGTGACAAATTAGATTGTCTGTTGTTTTTCCACTTCAAGGTTTCTTTATCCTCCTTTGCATCAAATGAGAATAAAAAAAAAATAATAATAAAAAAAACAGCCTCCACAAATGAAAACTAAAGGATTGCTGTCATAATTCTCCCCAGCTCTCCTCTGGCAGTTTTTATTACCAAAGGCTCTGAATAATCTTTTCCACCCTGGCCTTTCCAAATAACACAATCCTTCAGCATCATTGCTTGCTGTGTTTTATGGAGAAGTGTAGATGAGAAAGGAGGAACATTCGAATGAAGCACTATCTGCTACTGCTCTACGGCATTCGTAGTGCAGTGCAGGATTCATCAGCAGCCGGTGGAGGAAAATGTATGTGGAAGTGTCGAAGTAGCTGCCTTTGAGACAATTTTGTGAAAAGAAGAGTAAAAAAACAACACGTTTTTGGAGGTGTTTAACAGTCTGAACTGGCGTGACACACTCAGCTCAGATGCTCTGACATATGAGCATTTTCAGAATAAGCTCTCTGTAAATTAGGGACACTTATGTTCGGGCGGCGCCAACAACAAGTGTACAGGCCCCAAACCACACCAGTATGAACAGGGGCAGACAGCCGGTCTGTTCCTGGCTGGCACAGCAGAGCGGTCAGCAACTGTTCCACCAGGTAAGATGCAGTCAACAGATCTTATGGCCCCCGGCTCGCATTTTACTGTCATCATCAGTGAAAAGAAAAAACATTGCGTTAAAAACACTTGTCTTCAAACTGTTTATTGACTGAATGGTTATTTGTAGAGTCCAGTAGATTTTGCATTACTACAGCCAGAGACCCATGAAAAGGTTTCGTTCAGGGAGGAATAACTCCACATCAGGAACTCTGCATGGGGTAACTCCTGCACTTCTTGTGTTTCTTGGGAGACTGTGCACCTGTTTTTCCTTTTCCCTATATGGGGATAATGTCATGACTTTTAATTTATTGACTGTTGTGTCTGACAGTGTTTTTATGTTTTCTTTATTTCTGCAGGTTACGGTTTGGAGGAAATCAATGACTGCATAACTACTCATGAAAGCAACATTTTTTATTTTTTTTTCTATTTGGAAAGAGCCAAAGTTAATCCTCTGGCATTTTTAAAGAAGCAGTTTAACCCTGAGTAAGAATAACTTATTTTCCACTATTAAAACAACAACAACAACTTTTCTAAGATGTAATACCTTAACATGTTGTTTTCTTTAAAATATTGTTATTTGTCTTTATTTCTACTACATCTCAAAAGGAAATATGTATTTTTCAGGACATTTTTTAGATATTTGTAAAGAAATTAAAATGATCCCTCTACAACAGGATTATTTTGCTTTCAATACTTTAAGTAAAATATATTGAACTTTGATTGCACAATTTGTAATTATATCAGACTGTTTTTATATTGAGGTATCACCCAATTGAATATAGCACCTTTGTGCTTCTTGATTATTTTCTGCCACCTTTTCTGGTGGTATCTTGGCACTGAACGCTGCTATTTTTTGAGTCCAATTTCTTTGGTTTGTAATCTGATTTCTGCTGCCAAATCATTAGAGTTAAATTATTGTGCTCAGAATATTGAAAACTAATGTTAAACATTTCAAGCAACAACACATTGGTCCAGTAACAGACGTCTCAGACATTAAGGTTTCTGATAGGAAGCTGTTCCGCGGTTATAGAGAGATGACTTGAGTAAATTATTAATATACAAAGGCACTTCTGTCATTGACTAAATAGAGGATGTTTGCTTGCAAGTGCAATGAGTTTAGGGTTTGTTAAGTGATTCATTCTTATTGGTTGTAAGTTAATCAAGCTCTTAATATCATAACTTATCAAATGAACATTAAAGAAAAAACCTAATTTCCATGCAGTTCTATGGTTATCTTTCAGAATTAAGTAATTATGTGTTATCAAATTAATATGTTTGGGTTGGGTCAACAAAATTTGATAAAGTTGATTTATTGATTAGGGCCAGGTCTTAATTTAATTGGGTGGACTAAAGTCATTTTATATCAGTTGTTGAATGAACCAGTATAAGCTTGATCAGGTTTCCCCATATCAGATCTATTTTCATTCATTCTATTTTTTTGTTTATATGCAGTATTTCCATTCATATCTGCTAATGTTCCAATAAATCGTTGTTTTATTTTAAGTTTTATTTCTGGCAAAATAGAAAGAACTGAACGATGGCTGAAGACTTTGGCACAGTACTGTATTTTAAAGAAAATTGCTTAAGCAAAAACTATGATTTGCATGTCTTTATGTCTCTGTGGAACACGTTTTTTTTACAAATTTTAATTTTAATGCTAATTTTAGCCAACCTTCCCAAACAGTTAAGAATGGCTGTAACTGCAAATCTTACCAATTGTATTTGCAGGAAGTGTGGCATTGTGTTTTTAATTCTTTGTGTCAGGCTGTGCTACTTAAACAGATTTTTTGTTGCACTTCATTCCTGCAGGTGCCCCCAAATGATCATTTCTGTAGGTCAATAAAAATCTGGATATTTTGCCAAATAAAAGCAGGACCATCTAGCTAAAAGTAACCAGCGATTGAGAGAGCTCTCCCTTTTAACAAGACCCTTGTGAAATAAGCTAAAAGAGTTCAAGTAGGTAAAAAAAAGAAGCACTTTGCTGAGCAGACCAGTCCACGTGCCTCACAGTGATAATGGTGCTGCTTATGATCTGCTGTTCCAGCAGCAGTGGCTCTGCACTGCGAGGCTGGAAAAGCTGGGCCATTGGGGATTTGTCAGAGGCCTGTTATTACATCTCTAGTCACATAAAATATGTCTGCCTCTCCAGAGATCCAACTGCCAGATAAATCCTCTCTCCTCCAACCAGACTGGCCCTCGCGATGAAACCATCCAATGGTGCACCTCAAGCCGGTGACCTCTGGTAATGACGTGTGATTTATACAGTACAAGTTTTAAACAGAGACTCACATCTGAGCCAGGCGTCTTCTCCCTCTCAATGTGCATCTATATCTGGTGTTACGTGAGATAACTGGCAGGCCTTTAGGAGAGGGTAGACATGACACCCATCCATGGGGTCTCACAAAATGGCTACAATGGGGACAGTTTCCCCTGCAGCTGTCTAATCGCAGTCTGCAGTGAGCACTGAGTCTCCTCCTACAGGAGGTCACTCACACATACTGCATGGTGGCACTTTAAGCTTGCAGACGGCAGTGTGAAACGCCCAAATCAACACCTGGTTTGGATGAAACAGAGCTATTGAATTCTGTACGCATTTATAAGAGCGGCACATCAAATTTATTAAATTAACACCTCTGGATTATGGTGAACAAGAGGCTTTAGGATTTATTACAGATGGAACTTCCAAGCTAAATCATTCCAATCAAATCAAAATGACATACACATCATTGGAGAGTCATTTTAAAGACAGTCAGTGATGCAGTCTGTTCTCTACCCTTGCAGGAAATGTCCCCTGTAAAGTCTAGTAACTGAAGCGATTAAGTTCTGTGGTTGAAGGGGAGCTGAGCGGCAGGACATGTCGTTGACCTTGGCGAGCGAGACACAGAGATGGTGACACAACACTACAAATATCTCTTTTAATAAACAGGCAGGCACAGGTCTGAACGCCACAATCCCCCACAGCTCAGCTGGCTGGAAATATTTGATGTAAAATGAACAGAAAATGTTAACTTTAATTCACATCAAGGCTCAACCTGTGTGCCATCTGTTTGCTAAATATTTTTTTCTGTGTTTTTAATTATTAATAATTATTATTTTTAAGTGAGTTTTCAGGCATTGAATGTGTTTGATGGCAAACATTTGAATCAACATCAGCAATTCAGGTTGTTATGTATAAAGATGTGCCCTCCTATTATGATAGGAGGCCAATGCATTCATTAAACTGTGCTTTAGAGTGATCTGAGCTCACATGTGAGCTGCAAAATGTTGGTTTTATTCTACCTCTTGATGCAGGGTCTATTTTCAAAGGTCTGTAAATAATATTTATATATTATTAGAAACCTAAGTATTCGAATAAAATTCGCTTCTGGCAAACGTGTTCAGAAGATGCTTATAGTTCCACTATACATCCCAAGAAAAGTTGCCAGTGAAATCAGATCTCACCCCCCACCAGCAGCAAATAAACACTGTCTGGCCGTTTTCTTCCTCCCTGAAAAACGTGATTAAGTGAAACTGCTCACATAACTTCAGATGACTGTTGCAAACTGTCAGACAGTTTTTTTTGTTGTTTCCTTTTATATTTTCCTAATAAAAACGAAATAAAAAGAGAGAGAGAGAGGAGAAGGCCGAGTTACAAACGAAAATATAATGACGTCCGTAGTTTTAGTTTAACCTTACTGCAAGAAAACGGTTTTTCGTTCATTTCTTTTCCTCTTCACCACCTGGAAAAAAAGAAAATGCGTATAAAACGTGTGTCAAATGTAATAATAACCGGGTGTTATGGAGAATGTAACTACATAAAAAAAAAAAAAGTTAAATGACCTCGTCATCGTCATCGTCTCGACTGCTATGATCACTGCCTCGTGAACTAACATCTGACATCCGCTTTGATAAATAAATTCATAGTCATCTAATCACTGCAGCATTAACAAAACAATTAATAAATGTCTTACAATATGTATGATAAAATAATGAAATTATTAAATAATGATGCGAAGGAGAGGTCGGAGAAAACAAAATGTCACCTTTCCACAATATAGCTGTTTGTCATTAAATATTTTTAGTTAAAGATCAAAGAACACTTGAAATGTCATGAAACCAAATATTCGTTTCTAAATTGTGACTTTTAGTTATTCTGCGGCGCAGCTTGTGCAGATACTCTGTCGCCTATTTGTCAGTCCAGCGTCAGAATAAACCCATCACGTCAAACCTGCAGGATGCTTGGAGATCTGAGAGGAAATGAAATATTTCTCGGGTGATATAAAAAGGAGCCTTTTCGCCTGAGTTATGGCCCGGGTTTGGCGTTGCTGAGAGGGATGCATGCTGCTCCCTCTCTCCCGCCCCAGAGGAGGTATCATCAGAGCTGATATATGGCCCAGCTCTACATTACCTTTACAAAACAAAGGATCATCCACGCTTTGGGTCGAGAAAAATATCCTTCTGACTATACAGCTGCGGCATCTAAAGTAACCCGATTCGACTTGTCTTTTTTAAGAACCATCCGGATAATCCAAAATACTTTCAAATGAAAAGACTAAACTGCTGCTGAGGAGAAGTTTCACGCGTAAAAACGCTCAAATTGCCTACAGATTCTGATCCTCTCACCCCTTCTCCCTCTTTCTGCTTCCCCTCATTTACCCCATATACCTATTCTGGTATCTCACCACATGACTAAATTAGACCAAAGATGATAAGAGCACAAAGCATTATAATTCCGCCGGGCTCCTCCTCCTTCCAGCCATGCGTCCTAATTAATGGGACACCCCCAGTCGCAAAAAGCCCCGCACTGGACTGCAACATAGTCAAAGAGTGAAAGGGAAGAGGGCGAAAGTGCCACTGGAGATAATTGATTACCTACCAATCAATGATAACTTGTTAGTAATCGTCAAGTCTTTGGACCTCGCCATTTTCAGGGAGGAATCTCACTCCTGCGGACTTGCAGCTCCCGAGGATCGACACTTTGAGCACATCCCATTTTGGAATAAGATTTTCTCTTTCTCCTTCTCCCCTCTTTATTTTTTGTTTTATTTTCATTTAGCCTACTCCCAAACTGTTATGTGACTTTTCCCCTCCACGACCTCGCCCGTTTTTAATCGCTGAATATTTCAACCAAGTCCTGCAAACTCTTGTCTACAACCAATGATGACATCCAAAGAAGTGGCCAAATGTGATGCAGGGGAAAACAGGAGGCGAAGTCCGCTGGACCACTTGCCGCCTCCTGCCAACTCCAACAAGCCGCTGACTCCCTTCAGCATCGAGGACATCTTGAACAAACCGTCCGTGAAACGAAGTTACACAATTTGCGGCACAGCTCATCTAATTTCGTCCTCGGAGAAGCACCGTCCGTCCAGCATCCCTCTGTCCAGCCGGGCTCTTCTGAATCAAACCTCCCCGCTCTGCGCGCTGGAGGAGCTGGCCAGCAAGACATTCAAAGGGCTGGAAGTCAGCGTTTTACAAGCTGCGGAAGGTAAATGTCAAAGCCGAAAAGACTCACGGAAAACACACTTTTTATTTCATTTTACGCGTTGACGTTTTTTCATTAAATCAAACTGAGAATTAGACAACTTTTGGTTGAGATATGCTTTTGCACTCTGTCTTAGACTCTAAAATGTGCGCTTGTTTAATTGCCGGTTAAAATCTCCCTTCGTGTTCAGGAACGCGGATTTTCCTTTTTAGAAAATCTGATCAGCAAAAAAAATCAAATTCAAATTCTTTTTTTTTTTTTTTTGTGCTTTTTTTAATTCTATGGCCTTCTGTGTCTTGTGCTTAGTATCGTCGCTGTCATTTTATTGTTTTTACGTTTGGCTTACTTTAACGCACACATTGCAACGATGAAGACGAAGCCTTACACCTGCTCGAATCACATGGTTTTCACTCAGTCTATCCTCTTCCTCACAGGCCGGGATGGGATGACCCTGTTCGGCCAGAGAACCACCCCGAAGAAGCGTCGGAAGTCTCGGACAGCGTTCACCAATCATCAAATCTACGAGCTGGAAAAGCGCTTCCTGTATCAGAAGTACTTGTCCCCCGCTGACCGGGACCAGATCGCACAGCAGCTGGGCCTGACAAACGCGCAGGTCATCACGTGGTTTCAGAACCGGAGGGCAAAGCTAAAACGGGACCTGGAAGAGATGAAAGCCGACGTGGAGTCGGCCAAGGCGGTCGGCCAGGTCCCACTGGACAAGCTCGCCAAGCTGGCGGACCTGGAGAAATGCGCCAACGGCACGCTGGGCCACCCGCGAGGCGAGTCCCCCGCGCGGGGAGGCCAGCAGGAGCACGAGCTCGCGCAGAAACTGCGGACGTCGCCGCTGTCTCCCTTCTCAGACCACACAACTAGTAAAGAGTGCTCGGAAGACGAGGACGTGGAGATTGATGTGGATGACTGATGGCGCAGCGATGAGCTGGAGGGCCAAGAGACGCATAGAGACAATAAAAAAGAGGACTTGTAAACTTACTGCTTATATTGTATACCATATCCCAGAACATGTACCAAAATGTAATGACTTTTATATCGGCACAGATCGACCTATTCATAGTGAAGCATGAACGCAGAACAAGAAATATGCAGCGATATTTTACAATTATTCATTAGCAAAATTATTTCTTCCTTTGATCGAAGCAATATGGTCTAAAATAACACGAGTAAGTTATTTTCTTTTCTTTTTTTTTTTACAGTATATGCCTACAACACTCCACTTGGACGCATTTAAACGCGCGCACACTCTCTCTCTTAAACACACACACACACCTGTCAGACCTGTCCACATACACCGCAATGAAAGTGCTCCGGTTTTCCATATGTTTGCATGGAAATGCATGATTTGATTTGTGATCATTATTATCTATTTATTTTCCTTCTTTTTAAAAAAAAATTGTTTGAATGTTTTTTTTTATTATTATTATTTAAATGCTTTGGTATTTTCTGTGTGCCAAATCGCCACTTCGTCACTGCCGGCTCCTCCTCGTCATCGGTTGGCTGCAAAGCTCTTTCGACTTCAGCTCATATTCGGCGTCCCGACGCTGGAGCGCATGACGACGATCGGAGAGGCAAACTCGGACACTCACAATTATGCGTTTTATGGGAATGCTCAAGCGATGCCGAGAAACAGCAGTTAATATTGCGACGATTTTGACAAGCTATAGGCTACTTTTTAGATTATTGTTTGGATACAATAGATTTACAGTTATAAATTTGTTATGTTTTGTACACCTGTAAGTGCCTTTCTAAAATCAGGACATTATTTGAAAACCAATGCACAGACTGTATTGTATATAGGCTACTATGGGAATAAAAAATGTCTTTTCAGAATATTTCTTTTATGTTGTAATTCTTGAATGTATAGCGAGTGGATATAAAAGTCTTTTCTCACTGAAGAGAGGAGGGGAAAACAGATTTTACAAACGGCTCTTGTTGCCAAATCTGCTCGTGTAAGGCCATCAAAAGCGGCCCATTTAGAGTTATTATACTGAACTATTTTGTCCCTTTGTGTCCTCCTTTGCGAGTATGCTCTAAACATTTTGTGGCCCGGAATCCAACACCCCTTTTCACATCCTAAATGCGTATCGTGGCTTCTTGACCCTTAGACGTGTTTCTCCATTCGTGCTAAAAATTTATGTGAGAAACACAAATCTGGTGCCGGGGGAAAAAAGGCGAGGATGCCACAAAAACACAAAGTTTTGGGCCAGTTTCCCCGGGCCTTTATAGACCTTTTTTGTTCTGCGGGACTGGGCCGTAATTTTGAGCGTAAAGCATGAAAAGTGGGGACAAATGAGCAGCGATCCCTGATGGGACGAGCCACAAAGGAGCAGGGCCGGTCCCCCGCAGGCAGCAATACTGAGACAAGTGTGTCCCACCGCACAGAAAGGACGCAAACGTTTGGAAGCCATATGGTTTTTGAAATTTCCTCACAATTTCAGACAATTTGATGGATTGAGTTAACCCTCCTTTTAAACAGTTTAACTGGGTGCGAACAAAGGCCATAATGCCTACATAGACTCTCCCTTCATGAGGGCATCTGCGGCTATTAATGTCTAGCCCCTTTCTTTGCCTGGCGTTTTGAACAAGTCAATGAATTACAATGAAACAGCCTCTTTATTTGTGAGCCGCTTGTCTTTATCCGCTTTTTAGCTCTGGAATAATATGTTTGACTTCTGTCCAAGAAGGTTTTCTAAACAAGAAATGGATTTTGTGGGGAGTGTTTTTAATGTTAAGTAGGGAGCCATAAAGAGTTTGGACTGTGACATTACTGCCAAAGTCTGGTTAGGGAGTCTTTTGTTTGTTTTCTTCACATCTTTTTTTCTTCTTTTGGCTTTTTCTTTTATTATTTCTTTTGTCTTTGAGAAGTTTAATGAAGCTGAAAACATGGTGTGAGAAAGAGACTGTCCAAAAGGCGACCTCCTGTTTAACCCTCTTTGTTAAAAGAAAGGATAAGTTGAGCTGTCTTCTTGTGACTTGTTTTATAGTGTTTGCTTTTTTAAATGATTTCTTTAGACTATTTTTTTTTTTTTTTTAAAACAGGTCCACCTAAATAAGATGGTAGGCCTGTGGGCACTTAATATGAATGGGACTATTGTAGATTCTGTGTAAGCAAATTAGTCCTGGTGAAAATCTTCTGATTTAGTCTCCTTATTTTGAATTTGTGGCTACAAAAAATTCTAATAGATTATAAAGTAGTTGTAAGTGTTTGTCATTGGATGTGTCAACAATTGTACTTACTCCTTGTGGACACCTATAGCGTGATGCTTGTATTTAAATAGATAATAAATTACAACATAATAAAACACTGTGGTAATAATACAGGATCAATCTTAACAGAGAAGTTATCATTTTAGGCAGATACTGCACATTATATATCATTTTATAAAGCACTTTTTAATTTTTAAACACACTCATTAATAATGCAAAATGAGGTGGCAAAAATGGTCTCCTTTAAATTTATTTAGGTTTAACCTTTAAACTAAAAGGTACAAGAAAAGACAAAAGGGGAAAAATGAATTCAGTTCAATTATTTTCTAAATGGATCCGCAAATATGAACAAGTCTGTTCCAGGATTTAGATTGTTTATGCATGTGAGTGTGTGAGAGAGTGTATTCTCAATCAAGCATATTTATGAAGGGAGAGTGTTAAGGCAGGCTAACTTTATGGATTTCACTTGCTTATTTTATGAGGGCTTGTCAGGCAGGCCCGGTGATAAGTAATACTACAGTCTGAGGGACCACTTCGTGGTAATTAATCTGGAGGTCTTAAGTGTATTTCAGTATTTCACTTCAAGATAAAAAAAAATCACTACTTCAATCGTCCGGAAAATTGAAGTTTGATGCATGAGTCCCTACTGAAACAATTGTACAGCCTTCTCTCTTTTCATCCCTTCCCCTCCCCTTTTTATACTCTCCCTGTCTCTCTTTTACTATTTGCACCGCGTGGGCAGCAGTGTCAGGTGCAAGTGCAAACTACAATTTGATTGATTAGTTCAGTGTTTTCCACCTTGTCAGCTTAAAAAGAAAAAGAAGAAATGGGAAATTATGTACATATACAAAGGCTTAAATACCTCATATCATCATTATTATCTTAATTATCATTATTACTACTGCTGCTACTAGATAAGTATAAAAAGGGGACTTTATCTTTGCCTGCAGTTAAACTACTCTATATCTCTAAATAGAGCCAAAATGTAGAGTTTTAATCATAGCCTTCCTGTGGAGGCAGTTAATACTTCAAACTTCAATTTTACGGGCGATTGAACTAAGCATGTTCCTGACAGAATTGATGTATGTATTAATTTCCTTTAACTGTTGATTAATTAGGCTGCGCTGAAGGCTCAAAAGGAGCGGTTTATTTCAGAAATTTGCATATTAATCAAATTCTAGTTGATCATTCAAATAATCAAGGCTGTGTGAATTTTGTGGCTGAAGCTAAAAAACATGAAAAACAGAAAAATATATCCTCTCAGACTCCAGCGCTGCAGCTGCTGCATGTGTTAAAATCAAATATCTGGAATGAGTCGGGAGGAATATTTGAACTAAACTGTTCATCCAGTTTTATTGGAAGATTGGTAATTATCTTAATGACATGCTAACATGAAGTGTGGCTAATAAATGAAAAAGGAAGTGTGAGATATCTCTGGCTCCAATCATTTTGTACATTGTGCATTCCTTGAATTTAAAAGGAAATAGGAATAATCACACATGGAGTTTTCAGGGTTATGAATGATTGATCAAGGCAGCAGAAAATAACAAAATATATTCTGGTTGAAGGAAAAACTTTTGAGCTTTACCATGTGAATACTCAGAGAAGTCATTAAAAGGTATAGAAGGTATAGATAAGATATCAAATAGTGACTGTCATGTCTGAAAACTTAATTATATTAAAGTTATTCAAGAGTTTTTATATTTCTAAGTGTTTATTTGGCAAGTTACTTAGACGAGTTGGGTACAGGTACGCAGATTTTCCTCCACTGGAGATGATGATGGGTTTTGTTGAAAATAGAGGCACCAAAATTAAGAGCTCACTATTTTTTAGTGGGGATGCGAAGCAAGAATGTAAATAAAATCCTGACAAGCAATTAATAGTACATGAGTATACGCCTCCACAATATCTGTGAGTGTGCAAAGCAAGCAAGTTAGAGATGGCCATTCTGTTACTTGATGGCTCAGGTGATGAACTAATTGACTACATATGAGTGATTAATATTTCTTATAGGAATATAGAGCTAATAGATAAAAAGAAATGCACACAAAGCACAGTGCTGTTGAATTAGAAGCATGTGAATGTGACACACCCTTGAATATGCCTGAAACCAAGTGTTAACAAAAGACTTTTTCTGTTCAGACAAATTCTGTTCAACATTTTTTAAAAGAGGACAAAAAAAAGGAAAGTACAGATAATGCCAAACTTCAGTGAACTGCTGGGCCTCAAAAATGAGATAAACAGCGACACCTGCTGGTGTTTACAGGGAGTAACTGCACTACAGTGAGCAGGTAACCAGCCATGGTGCGTTTGTGTGAGTGCGTGTTGGGTGCACGTGTGTAAGGTAAAATGTTTTACGAAATTAAATCTGCAATATAATACAAAACTGTAGAAGTATATTAATTTATTGTCTGTTCTATTAATGTGCGTAGACTGATAGATTGTTCAAGGCTTGCACTTAACAGAATAACATAGATTTATATTATCTGTGAGGAGACAAGTAACAAAAAGTAGTTGAATGTAATAGTAAAGAAGCACTGAGGTAACTTCTTCAATTAAAAAAACAAAAATAAAAGATGGAGACACACTATAGAGGGAAATTAGTTGTTGAGGAATCAAATTAACTCAGTTTTATTGAACCTGGCATTTATGTTTTCAAACGGGTTTCTCTTTGTAACTCTGCTAGAGTGAATATCTCTCATTAGACTTACCGTAGAACCGATATTACTATGTTCTGAACAATAACACAAATCTCTTTCCAGAAACTACTTTCTCACATCTCAGCATGGTGTGCAGTGTGTCCTCAAAAGATGTGAGGAAACTGGAAAAATGGAGGACAAAAGAAGAAGTGTCAGGCCTAAAAAACTATCTACAGCAGATGAACAGGATCTGAAAGTGATGTCCTTAAGAAAGAGGAAAAAATCAAAGACCTGACACAGGAGCTGAGAGATGCATCTGGACCTCCACCTGATCCATCGACTGTTGGCCCAAGCCTCATCAGAAATGGTCTCCATGGAAGTGTATGAGATATGCCAAATGACACAAGAAGTGGACTGAAAGTCAGTGGCAGCAGGTCTTATGGAGGGATGACTCCTCCCCAGAGCCCGGACCTCAACATTACTGAAGCAGTGTGGGATCATCTTGATAGAGAACGGAACAAAAGGCAGCCGCCATCCAAAGAAGAGCTTTGGGATGTCCTTCAAGAAGCCTGGAGAACTATTCCTGAAGACTCCTTAAAGAAAGGACAGAAAACTTGTCTAAGAGGGTTCAGGCTGTGTTGGAGGTCATTCAAACTCAACAGAATAGTACAAACTCCACCTTTTGCATTATGTACTGTATTTACATTTATTTGTGCACGTTTACTGTTATTCTGGTAATATATAAAGATCATTGTTGTGTTTCACGAGTATTTTACTGTTTGAATGTGATACAACTTTTAAAATAGGTGATTTGTCATAAGAGTCAAGGTTTTTGCTGTTAAGAAAAGAAAACATTAGGGATCACGTTTAAAAACGCCACAGTACTTACATATTTACCCCACGATCCGTGGGAATCCGGTCATCATGGGTGCAGACGACGACGCAGACTTTGAAACATCAAACTCACTTGTAAAGCTCGCTCATGTAATTGCGCATTTGGACGCAGCATTAGCGCTCCTCAACATTTTTCTGTCGCAGATATGACGTCATCAAAATTGGCGGTATTTTGAAAAAGAGGCAGCGTCTGTTCTTGTTGTTCGTGTCGTGGATTAAAACTGTGGATTTCATGACTATGGTAAAAATTTTACCACGTCTGACTTATTCTCGTGGTTGAGATATGTGCCGAACAATACACAACACAGTGTTTGCACGTTTATAACATATAATATCGGTTCTGTTAACCTGCGACAATCTCAGTTTAACTTTTCTGGAGCAGGAAGTTAGCATGAGCTAACAGGGGTAGTGTTGAATTTTGTCAGCAATTTCCTTTTATTAGAAAATTCCCGTTTCGACCTGTTTTGTGTCCATGTTCAGGCTGAGGTGGCGGGGGGTGGAGATGCAACATCGCAGCTGTCAGAGGCCGCTCAGTTGGAGCTGCTTGAGATGTGTGAAAAGCAGTTTACTTACCTGGAAAAGGTAAACGCAGTGTTTAACACCATATCCTGCAGGGATACTCTGAATTTAACCATGCTTTGGATGCATTTAAATATTATAAACCTCAGACTGTGTGTGTGTGTCTGTGTTGCAGCTTCAGAATGAGATTATTCTCTCTGAACCAGATTTTTGTGAGAATCAACAGGAACAGGTGAGACGATTTTCACACATGGATTTTACACTTTTTTTGCATTGTGCTTCAAATGTTTCAAGCATTGTAAGCAATTAGTTTAAATGTGACAAAAAAAAGTGGCATATTTCCCTATTTACACTTTAAAAGTGACTTGTTCACAAAGTGATATGATGATTTTCATCTAAAGACTATCACTAAAGCTGCATTTTCACCAAAAGCACCAGGACTTAAACGGCCTAGGGCTGTTTTCTCCAAGAGATAAAAGATTATTTTCAGCCGTTGGTGTGTTCCACTAAGGCCTGAGGTTCGGAATAGATGAGGCCAGTAAAGTACACCAAAGTGTATCACTCCACCGTGTCTGTGCTTGCCGGAGTCTCGGCGCTGCCGTGTTTAGCCTTCAGTAAAATCAGGAAGACCATCTCAGCTGTATTAACTCAAAATTTGTCCATGTTACACATTCTTACACTGATTTTGGTGTTTTTATTTGTGTATAGGAGAATAGTCACTGTGAAAAGATCTTATAAAGTTGCGGTATGAAACAAAACCCATATTCATCCAGACAGGCCCTTGAGAAGAATTTCAAAAGTAATCTTCATCCATAGAAACACAAAGTTGCAGATAAGATGGCCATTTTGGAAGCAGATAAATGGTTGCTTGGGACTGGGACTGATGTGGAGGTGGAGATGTTACTGAAAGGAACTCTTATCAAAAATGTTTACAATTTCAAGGGCTACCAGGAGCAGAATCCATAGCTTGAGGAAGCTATTACATTGAGAAATGACCCACACATAAAGAATGAAATCAATAAATGTGTGCGGGTGTCGTGTTTAAAATAAAATGTTTGGATCACATGCAACAAGTAGTAGTGACTAATATGATGTTCACTAATCTTTGATGATTGTGTCCCTCCTTCTGTTTGCTGCCCCCACACACATTCTGTACTCACGTTTACAAACTGTAACTGGGTCAGCAGCTTTTCAGATAGTTAATGCTTTAAGAAATGTCAAGAGATGGGAATAGTTTGGACGATGGGCTCAAACGTATTAAAACGTATGTATTTTGAAATGAAAACATAAATATGGATCCACTATTTAGATTTGAGGTGGAAATAACAGGAAGTTGGTCAGATGCACCCCGAGTTTGGCAGCATACAAACCAAATGATTATACTGCAGTGATTCACTTTGACTTCTCCTCACTGGCCAAAGTTTAACTGACTTGGAATTGATGTATTATATATATAATATATATATATACATATATATATTATGTATATAACATCCATAAATGTTTGGTACTGTTCAATTTAAAATATTACCAAATCTTTCTGAGACCTGTTTTTGGCATTCGGAATAATTTATCTTAAAAACAAAATAAGAAGAGTCGATTTTCTCTCGTTTTGCTTTTCTGTCCATTTCTGTTGGAAAAGCTCCTGATAAGGAATAACGAAAAGTTTCTCAAGGAATATATTTATGGTCACACTAAGTGTCTGAATCTTTATATGAATAGTTCTAACCAATCTCTGAATTAAACTAACGCCTTCTCGCTTCATACTTATGGTCGAGGAAATGCTTGTTTTTAAATTTGTTTATTTAAATAACTTGATCATCCTTTATAAATTTGTGAATATTAATCACCAACAGGCAGTGAACAGACTGATAGCAACAGAGGCTGAACTGAAGCAGTGGTTGGCAGTGGAGCCAAAATGTAAGTCGTCTATTCATACTGCAATGAAAGCCGTAACATTATTTACATATTACATGAATGTTGAAATGTTGATATCACAAGCCACAGCCAAAGGTTTGTGCTACAGTTTGTATTGTATTTTACTTTTTGATGAGAGATTTCAGATTTTGAAATATAAACCTTTGATTTATGGCTTTCAAATCAAAGTAGAATTGTACGTGTTGTTATACGCTGTATTTAATGTGTGATGTTAGATTTTATGTGATTAAAATGTTTGTCTGTATTATTAACTTTGCTCCATCCAGTGCTGGCAGCAAATCCTCAAATTTTACTTCAAGCTGGAAAAGAGGAGGTGGGTTTATGTGTAAAATGCAACACTGAGAATTCACGGATAAGTTCTCATAATAAATGATTTTCAAGCAGTTAATTTCCTCTCTTTGTTTTCCACAGATGCTCAAGCTGTGCTCTGAACTTGAGATGGTTGTTTCTTGTTGTGAAGCAAAGAGAGAAAAACTGAGAGAGACCAAAGAGCTGTGTGTTACATTCCTTATTGCATTTTTAGAGAAACGTTTTTCAGAGTTGAGTGAAAGAAACATTTCAGAGACGCTTTCTTGTGTTTTACTCCCCTTGTTTTTATAGTGAACAGAAATGGCTGGAGGAAAAGAAACAAGTGCTTATAGCTGCCAAGGATCACGCTGAACGACTTAAAGTGGAAAGGGAGACAATATCGGAGCTTAAGTGAGTGTTGGTGGCAAAGTCAGCTTAAAACAAAAGAGTGTTTTCACAGGAGATGGCAACAAAACGCATTAAAATGATCCAGTTCTGTAATGATGGGGGAATCTATGTATACTTAAATTAAGCAGTTAAACATAGAAAGAATAGACTTTCAATGTGTGGATGTGCATCATCCCAGTGTGCTGCAGGACACCAAGGCAAAAATCCATAAAATGAAGGACTACCAGGAAAAGCTGATGGAGTCTCTGGGGGATGTACTGGAGAAGCATGTTCCTCTCCCTCAGAATGAAACCAGCACAAGCAAAAAGAAGAAGGTGCAGTGAACGGCTGTTCATGACAAAGTGTGTGTTGCTGCTACTCCACTCCACTTCACAATCTTTCCTTTTTCTTTTGCAGACGATTGCACACGAGATAAGTGAGGACCTGATTTCACTCAGTGACATTCTGGAGGTGGGTTTGCACACACAACAGAATCAACTGCAGTGTCGGAAATCTTTTGTTTCCGTACAACCTATGATGATGATCGAAATATTGATCCGAACAAGAGCTGGATGTCACTTTAGCATCGTTTCTTCATTAACAATATATATATATATCTTAAAATTATGGCATCTCCAGTATCTGGGAAAAATGACAGACTTTGTTGAACAATGAAAAAGACCATTGACAAAACCACTGCTTCTACTTTATAAACTTTATTTATTTTATTGGTTTCGGATAAACTAAGGGAGGTGACTAATTCCAGAAAGGCTTCCATGTATCCTGGAATGACTTGAAAGAGCCTGAAAGTAAGAATCTGAGCTTTTCAAGTTTAAGATTTTAGAGAATCTCCTCTCTCCAGCGGACGTGTCTCAGGTAAATTCTGGCTTATTTAGCGTTTGTATAGTGAACTGCAAAGAACTTGATATTGAATTAAGCTGTAATGGACATATTTTCAGGAAGAATGAACCAAACAGACTTTTCTGAAAAAGAGTTTAAATATCTTCCACAGAACTTGACTTGTTGGTCTCAGCAAAAGAAATAGATTGCAACACATTTATTATAATTCAGGTTATAATAACAAATATGTGCCTCTGTTAATCCATTAAATATTAATTTGGGTCAAAAGGATTTTTTTTTTAAATATAATTAAATTTTTCCTTGCAGCATAATCCTTAATTATTGTTTGGGTATTCCTTAGTGACTGTCGTCATGAGACTGTGCCTGGTGGTAGCTCTGGGAAAACATCTTCACGGGTTGATCCTTTAGAGGGAAACAGGCCTGATGAGACTTTTTTCAGCAGCTGTTTGACATGTAATTAATAATTCTAATTATGTTTGCATACCTTTTTTTATGCCACTGTTTTAACTTCCCTGTGTATTGTACATATTGGCTCAGTGGAAACAGATTAATCATTAATAATGTCAATTAGTTTAAAAATGCATCTTTTTCAGCTATAAACACTCAAAATGTTGCTGTACACAACGACTGCTGGGTTACAAACTCTTTGTCCACTCTTCAACAATATTGCGAAGGAGCAACTGCAATCTGTGTTTGTTGGTTATTGAAGTAATAAACTAAATTAACTTTGGACTACTAGAACTGTTAAACACTGCTGTTTTAACCTTGTGAGTCTAAAACATTTAGTCTTTCTGTGCATAACAACTGGCTGTCATATAATATAGATCAGAGGCCACCAACACAATTCCGTTTCCTTTTTTTTATGTACAAAGTATCAGTTGCTCACATCAAAACTTAGGCTTTGATACAGCAATATCTGCTACCATATTGAATTTCAAGGACGAGACATGCTAAGAATGTTTTGATAAAAAGATCAATTATTCAGGGTTTTCTGAAGTAAACCCGGGGTCTAATATGTGGTTCAGTGTCTCTTATCAAGCTGCACCTTGACCAGATGTTTTTGGAATCTACTCACAAGCTTTCGGGAGAATTCTGGTTAATATTTGTCCACTCCTCTTGGCAAAATTTGTGCCTTTAAATAACATCCTAATATCTTTTGCCAGGACATTTTGAAGGCCACTCTAAAAGCTAACTGTTGGCCTTTCCTTATCCATTACACAACCAATTTCTGTGTGTGTTTGGGTTCATTGTCCTGTTGGAATACTAAACTTTGTCCAGATTTCTAACTGTCTAGTTGAGGTTTGAGATAATGCTGAAGAATTCTGAGGTTGTCCTCCTACTTTATGAAATCCACTTTGTTCAATCGTCTGCCAAACAGCCCCAGAGCATGCTTGTCTGTTAGTAGAGTGTCTGCTGCGCTGAATACACAATACACTGAATATTTGCTCCTCAAAAATACCAGTTTACATTACGCTAAAGTAAAAACAAATTATTTGTGTTCGTCCAGAAAAAAACAGGCTTTTAAAATGTGTGTTAATATGTTAGTCTGACTGAAATCAAGGTTCTCAACACTGGACTAAAAAACCCAATTAGTGAGGTTGGTGATTTAATTACTCCTGCATGTATATGCTCAAGTAGATTCAAATGGGCCGAGGGGCTCCACACATCCTCCAGAGTTACATCCGTTTACATCTTGTTAAAGAGAAGAAAAAAAAGAATATTGAACTGTATGTTAATGCAGCCCAATTCCCAATTTTTCTGTCTTTTGTCAGAACTCAGCAGAAATTGTGATTGATAAGCAGCCCATTAATGTTAATTCATGGTCACTTAAAGCATCTCCAGGCTGTCGTTCTCCTCTAATAAAAATCCTGATTTTATAACCCCGGCATCATCTGACAAAATCACAACAAGATGTCTGTAAATGTTCCACATTTCTATTGGTCAAGATCAAGTTTCTTTATATAGCACCATTTAAAAACAACAAGAGTTGGCCGAAGTGATTCGCAGTCAATAAAAAAACAACAGCAAGAAGGTAATAAAATAGTAAAAATATAAAAACAATAAAATAACATGTAAAAGAAGATAAAGACAATAAAAAGTCAAGTTGAAGGCCAAAGAGAAGAGGTGAGAGTTTAGCAGTGACTTAAATATCTCTACAGTCTGAGCATCGCGTCTCTGGAAGCATAAACTGTTCCACAGATGTGGATAGGCCACTGAAAAAGCTCCATCCCCCTGAGTTTTAACCTGGATCTTGGAACATCTAAGAGAAACTGGCTCGTTTGACCGCAGTGCTCTCACAGGGGTGTGGATGTTTAGAAGATCTAATAAATAAGATGGAGCAAATCAATGTAAAACCTTTAAATGTCGGCAATAAAATCTTAAAATCAATTAGGAAACAGCAGGAAGCCAGTGAAAGGATTAAAAGACCAAAGTTATATGTTCGTGTATTGCTCTTTTTTTTTTTAACCTTGTCCAGGTTCTACAAAGAGTTTTACACGTTACTTATTCAACCGTTCTCTCTATGATATATATTTATGCATTGCTTCCAGTCGCACACCAGTGCACATACTGGAGCTAATGTGGGGTTCAGCCTGCTGGGGATCAAACTGCTGCCCTACCAGCTGAGCCACAGCTGCCCCACTGTTTGTCTGTGAAAACGACTATACGTACATGTAGGATGGTCTCCCACGATAAAGTTAGAAGTAACAGACTGTCATGGATGTTTTTTCGCACACGTTGTGGCATTAGTCATAGTTAAATCATTAACTAGATTCCCTCTCCTGTTCATTACATTGGCACAAGGACGGTCCCATCAAATGTCCAAGTTGAGCTGTAACTGTAGCTCGACTCAACTGTGCAGTGATGATTGTTTCCAAACCATTTAGTCTTTGTTTCATCTTACCATAAGTTTTTCACTCTAAAGGCTTTTTATATGCCAAGCTTAAAGGTGTCATTGTAGGAGCAAGAGCTTCTTCAGTGGCATCCTCCCAGCAGCTTCCAGTTCAGACGCAATTCGAGAACGTCTTGTGAAAGTTGTTTGAACTGATGGTCTTGAAATTTGCTGATTTTTCAAAATGGAAATTCCCTACTTGTGGAAATATTTGGTACTCATTCTCTAATCTGCACTGTGGGCCTCGTGCACGCTTACATCCAGTCGTTTTCAGCACCCCTGAAGTATGTCATTTTTAACTCTATGAATTTCATACATCCATTTTCTATACCCGCTTAATCCAACTCGGGGTGGGGGTGGGGGCGGAGCCTATCCCAGCTGTCATTGGACGAGAGGTGAGGTACACCCTGGACACACAGAGACAAACAACCATCCACGCTCACACTCACTCCTTGTATCAATTTAGAGACACCAATTAACCTAACATGCAGGTTTTTGGGCGTTGGGAGGAAGCCGGAGTACCCGGAGAGAACCCACGCATACGTGGGATTCAAACCAGGACCCCTCTTGCTGTGAGGCGACGGTGCAAAGCTTGTTAGATTGTGTCTTTTTCACTTATGAGAGATTTGTACTGGACAATCTTTCTGAACGATGTATAACATAAAAGAACAGCTCAATATTGCCATGACCTGCATGCCCATGATGAATGTGTGTAAACTTGCTGGTGCTGGTGGCAGGAATTGGATGAAGTAAAAATAATTGTTTCATGCAGTATGAAGATGCGGATATAAGAAGCAGTTTTGCTTTCTTGCCACCTACAGATGCTCATGAACAAGGCCCTGAACGCACCGCATGACCCCTACGTTACAATAGATAACACATTCTGGCCACCGTACGCGGAGATGCTGCTGCGCTACGGGATTGCTGTGAGACACCAGGAGAATAACTTCAAGATCCGACTGGAAACCTTTTTCTAATGTGCTGATGCATCAGGCTTCTCGCTTGTTTAGATACGGTGATCGATTGTGTTGGTATGGTAAGAAGGTCGGTTTTTAGTATCTATGTGTGTTTCGCAGTTATAAAACGTGTTTTTTTAAGTTACTCATTTAGGCTTCAAAAGTAGTTTTTAGATGTTTTTTTTTTTATAAATCGTGTGTCGTTTTAAAAGGTCTAGATTTAAGTTTTTCCACTTGAACAGGTCTGACATTTGAAACTCTAAACTTCATATTATATTTGACCATATTTACATAAATGTTTTCACAAGATTGGCTTATTTTAATCAGTGTTCTTCAACCCATTAATGCCATGTTGAATCAGGTCTTAATGGGTTGATATTGTTTTACATTTTATATTTTTTAATTGGACTTAACTTCTGTGACTGTCCAGTATTGATGTGCTGTATATATGTAGATTTTGTTCATATGTGTTTCCATATATTCTGTTGTATAATAAATTTGGAACTAAACTTCAGATGCAAGCTTATTAGTTATTATTTAAGTTTCCACCATAAGTTTAACTCGATCCAGATCCAGACTGTTTGCTGGCCGTGTCACTAAGTTGATATGTCCTTCGTTGAACATAAGTTTGACCGCCCTTTGCTCAGTGGCAAGATGGATTACCATCCTGAAAAATGTCTTTAGTATCACAAAACAATCTTTCAATGGTGGGAATGAGAAAAATGTCCATCATTTTACTGCAAAGGTTATGACTGCCGTCTCTCCTGGTCCTTTAGCTGACATCAACCCCATCAATATCATTAGTGATCGTGGAAATGTGCTTGTGTTCTTCAGGCAGTCATATTTATGTTTCATTGGATCTGAACCAAACTACAGTTCCAGCATCTTCTCTTTGTCCAAAGCAGACTGGCGATTCATCCCTGAATATCAATTTCATCCAACCATCCACAGTCCATGACTACCTCTCCTTAGCCCACCGTAACCTCATTTTCGTCTCTTTACGTGTTAGTGATTGTTTACGTTTGGGTTTTCTGGAAGGAAATCCCAGTTTCTTATAGTTCAGTCACAAACACCAACTCCTGTGTCTGCCCATTTCTTTTTCATTTTTTATTGTTGTTCATTTTCTATTTTGGGGCATATTTCTTTGAGGTTATCTGTTTTCTTTGACTTCTTCCTCGGTTGGCCTGCATGTAACCCTTTTACAACCTTTCCATTTTGCTGGTACTTGCTCTAAATTTTAGACACAGCTGACTGGGAACACCCATCATCTTTCACCACTCTGAGTTTAATTACCCTCTGAAGAAGTTTTATAATCCTTTCCATTGTTTCAACTGACAGCTCTGTTGTTGGAGCCATGTTTCAGCCAGGTGCAGCGGCTTGCTAAACTCTCTGCAAGCCCTCTGTTTTAACTGCAGACTCATTTGCATAGTTAGACTTGTGCAGGCATTTGTTTTGGAAATGCAAAGGTGAGTCATCTGGAAAAAAGAGCTTTCACAAAACTACAACAATTTTATTAGAATCGTTGTACTTCAAAGGTAAAATGTTCGGCTTCTGAATAAAGTTTTTTTTTAAGTCATATCTGTGTTTTGTGATAATATTAATCTCAATTCTTCAGAATGCGTCAAATGACGTCACAGCCGCAGTCCAATCCGGTGCGGCCGCCGCGTCAGCTCTAAAATTCTTGTGGGCGGAGAAGAGATTCCGGTTCCGGGGTTTTTCATATCCCAGTCGGAGGCTTTCAGACCTCTGATTATGAAATTTTATCGGAAACTTCTCCCGACTGACGATTGATTAAAGTAGCGTTTCTCTCATTAAGGAAGTCCCACTCGAGCCGTGACCATGACGACCCGCTCGGAAAGAGAGAGGGCCCAGAAACTTAACGAGCAGCACCAGGCCATCCTGTCCAAAATGCTGAGGGAGGAAGACAACAAGTACTGCGCCGACTGCGAAGCGAAAGGTGCGGCATTTTTACGTTTTTACGTTTTTATATTAAAAAGTTGGCACTTAAATTCAAAATCATTCGGTGATACAAACTAACACTACAGCATCTGCGTTATTTAGCTTACCTAAGCTAACCGGCTAAATTGTAGCTGGCTTAGGCTAGTCAGCTGACATTTCTTCCTCTTAAGCTAAACTAAGTGGCTAACTAGCAAGCTAACTTCTGTAAATCTACCTAAACTGCTCCACTGCTTCTCCATCACCACCCGCAGTCTGTTCCGCTGTCGAGTTTAAGCAGCTGCAGGACTTTCGAGTAAACTTGAGTCTTGATTATATGTTGGATCATTTGTAAAGAGCGCAGGGCTTCCTTTGGGCTCCTGAAGTCCAGGCAAGATGTAACCGATTCATGCTTTTTTTCCTCCTTGGTCTGATGGTGTGCTGTCATCTACAGGTCCAAGATGGGCATCCTGGAATCTGGGAGTTTTTATTTGCATTCGGTGTGCAGGCATCCACAGGAACCTGGGAGTACACATATCCAGAGTGAAGTCAGTCAACCTGGACCAATGGACCTCAGAACAAATCCAGGTAAAGTTTTCTCTTTTTGTTCAATTCTAAAATATGCTGCTGCATCTTTATTTCATTTCCTTTGTTATCTGTTCTAGGCAACCATAATAAACATGATAAGGGGTTTTTGTTACATGTATTTGCTTACATCATTGTCTCAACAAAAGCTGAGCTGTAGGGTCAAATAAAGAAATAAAATTACTTTCAAATGTTTTAAACAGTGTTTTTTAAGTAACCACAGCGATCTAATGCTGAAACGGGGAAATTCAGTACTGTAAATAGTTGATCTGGTCTAAGTCAGTTACGTGATTAGGCATGAAAAGAGACTCTTGATATGCTGAGAGATGTGAACAGCTATGGAGGATCACATGATGCCATCCAACTCTTTTTCAGGAAAGATCTTGCTTATTTCAGTAGGGCTGAGTGCCAAACTGACGTGCCTGGAGTCCAGATCCGTCATCTACTGTGAGCATTTGATACATCATGAAACGTGAAATATGGCAAAGCAGCTGTTGAGCAGCTGACATCAGTTATCAGACAGTAGCAGGAAAACCATTAGATTTTCAAAACATGGGCCCTGAAAGCTGAGTCTTATCAAGAGTAAACAGAGGGGGAAGCAGCAGAGTGTCTGCCCCAACTTTTTTTTTTTTTAAACCTTTCACTGGCATTAAAGAGCAATAATTGGCTCGGTTTTGTCATGTTTACGTTACATTAAAACTTTAAATGATCTGTAAATCATAACAGTCTTTTTTTGACTCCAACTTAAACATCTCAACTTCTGTTTTTTTGGGGGGTAAACAGGGCTTTATTGTTTCTCTGCCAGCAACCATCTGTTGCTGCTCGACAGTACAGCAGATCTTACTTTTTAAAGGAATGTTGTTCATAATTTTCCTTTGCCTGCCGCTGTTCCTCGTCGTAATTCGCACATGCCAAACAGAGGCGTGTCAGCCCCTCGTGGACTTGCAGAATCAAGCCTGAATCAGGAATCAACTGAGTGACGACGGCACCGTTTGTTATAGTGATCGAATCTGGCTGTATACACACGCAAGGCTGGTCCATTTCGCCTTTGTTGTTCTGTTGGTCTGAGTCAGTATGGGAGGACCATTAGCAGTGGATCAACTTAAGAGGCTAAAGTCTATTATTGCACTATTGCAATAAGTACTCTGCACTTATGTAAGTTGGAAGTCTTAATAATGACCAGTTTTTAACAGAAAATTACTGTCAAAGTGAGCATTCAAGTCATAGCTACAAAACATTTAATAAAGCTCAAAAATATCCAAATTGATTGTGCATGTGGAAGATAAAATGTTGCATCAAAGAAAGTCTGCAATGTAAAGTAATGAAGCACAAAATAATGGATGTAGTGCGGCGTTTTTAAACGTAGCTCAATGAAATGTACAAACAAAATGTCTCTCCACGCTCTTAATTTGTAGCACAAACTCTGTTTTATAGTTTCCTAAAAGTAAGCTAAGATAACCCTGATGACATAACTGCTCCATTTCCACCTTTGTTTTGCCCTTTCTTCAGAGTATACAGGACATGGGAAACACCAACGCCAGGCAGCTTTATGAAGCCAACCTTCCAGACAGCTTCAGAAGACCTCAAACAGACCAGTATCCTTTTTTTTCCATCAGCAAGCACAGACACACGAGTCCTAAATGGTTTACAGGTAATTATTTTGGCCCTTTTATTGCCCTGTTCTTCTTAACTCTTCACGCAGAGCAGTTGAATTCTTTATCAGGGATAAATATGAGAAGAAGAAATACTACAGCAAGAATGTGATCAACGGGAGCAGTGTATGTATGAATCAAAAAGTTTACCCTTTGGGTATGAAGCAGATTTAGCTGTTCACTGTTCTTCTTCTCTGTTATTTCAGCCAAAAGATAGTAAGAAAGAGAAGGAGTCTGATAGAGGGAGCAAGGTGTCATCTTACACCAAGGTAAGAGTAGCGTGCATTCCTGCATTAAAGCTTCATAAACTCATGGCTCTGAGTTGTATTCTGATGTTCCCTCGGTTTGTTCCTCTTTTTGACTTTTACAACTGTTCTGCTTAAAGAGTGAAGAGTCCAGGCCAGCTCCCAAAATCAGCCCTGTGAAGACTTCAGAACCCTCTGTGAATCTACTAGGCCTTGGTGGGTATCAAATATATACACTGAATTATTATTTAAAGTAGGATTCAAACTATAATTGTTTTCTCTTTATTGCCAGTTTTACGATTCTAAACTTATGGAGCCTGTACACAACCCATCACAGACTAGGAATGCCTCGTTATTCCTGGTTATCTGTATCCACATCGTGCGTGCATGCCACTTATCAATCACAGTAAATTGGAATTTTATTAAACGTGCTTAAAATGACACTAGAAAAAGCTAATTATTCTGTTAGTCTGACTTTTAAAATACGTGTAAACATGTTAGTTTGACCAAAATCGCACTGAACCGAACTTCTCAAAACCGAGCCAACGCACCCAGATGATGCAGTTGTGGCTCCTGCGTGTGCACGCTCTGCTAACTGCTCTGACAAAATCACAATTTAAGTAACTTAAAGGTGTCTGTGCAGTGAATTCAGCTGTTATAACATGTTCGATGATCTCCCCCAGAGGGAGTTAGAAGTGGCAGAATTAGAGGTACCTGTTAGATAAACTTATGTCAATTGGATTTGGCTCTATGCATGTACAGTGGCCGGAGCAGATGTCCAAGTCGAGCTGTAACTGTAGCTCCACTCAGCTGTGCACGTAACTGTTGGGCTGTTGTTGCCTTTCACACTTGGCCTCAGGGAGGCTTGCAGGTGTTGCCTGAGAATGTTTTTACATCCATAACGTGGACTCCCTGTGTCTCCCTCTGCTCTATATCAGAGCTTCAGTGAAGTCCTTTTAAATGTTGTTCCTCTAAACAACGTTGCATCAGAAACCACCGAAAGTGTTTTGTGAGTTCACGAGAGGAAGTTCCACAGCTGCTGACTCAGTCGAAAGAGCGGCAGACTGCTAACTTCTTGTTTTGTTTGAAAAGGTGAAGTAGATTCAGATTTGACATTTTTGGTGGCTCAGTGTTGAATACACCAAGAAGTGGATGCATTGTGAACTGGTTAGAATGGGGAAACTTCATTAAAAGCAACTTGTTTGTGTTGCTGTGGGTTTGTTTTTCATGTATAGTTCCTTATGGCTACATTGTGAATCACTTACAGAAAGTAAATGTCTGTAATGGGAATATTTCAGTCTCAATGTATATGCAGTTCTCTGCTTTGAATGTTGAAGTTTGTGATCAAGTGCTTGGGCTAACATCACGTTATTATTTGAGCATTGCATTATGTAAATGACGTGTTTGCTGTTATGTTTCCTTATTCAACTATGTTCTCACTGTGCGGGCCGTCCCGCAGCTGTGTGAAAGCATTGTAGTTAAACATCTACAAAGAAATGCATGTTTTTACATTGGTGATCATAAATAGCCTTGTCTACATTTAAAATAAATTCAGGTAGAATATAGCTGGGAAACTGTCAGCGAGTTATGTTATCTTGAGTCAAAGAGGCCTCATAGGATGTTGTTTCCTATGCTGTATGCCTAACTGCCACCTGTATAACCAGTTTTTCTTCCTCTCTGGCACAGACGCACCAGTCACAGCATCGACTAACAATGGTAGCACGAGCACAAGCCAGAACAATGACCTGGACATTTTCGGCCCAATGGTATCCAACCCCCTTCCTTCATCCACATCCGCAGCTCAGTTTTCTCAGGTAAAACCAAGCAAGGATTCCCCCGTTTGGATTTGATTTTGATTTCAGAGAACTGCTCAGCTGGACTCTACAGCGACTGGAGCCTTGTTGTAAAACTGAAATTAATTGTGCACTAAAAATAAAAGGGCCTATGATAGGCCACAAGACAGCAACCCGGATACTGAGACGGATTGAATTCAAATAAAAGAGAAGCAGGAAACAAATGAGGGAAAGAATGAATGCATGCATTAAAATAAATGTATTGTTTTTAATTACCATTGATCATTCGTAAAATGGAGACAATCATCAGTTATTTTTTTAAGCCTACGGTGAGGTCTTATCTCTTCGTTTATATGTGGTTGATTGTTATGAGGCACTCTGTATCTTAGCAACCATACTTTTTTTTAGGGTCATGTGTACATTCATTTTGGTACCATCCATCGTTTCTGCCAGACTGTAAAAAGGAAAGCATGTGTGAGGAGAATCAACTTTCAGCATATAAGATGTAATGGTTGCTATATCAAAGCTAAAATATCCAGGCCATGTCGCTGGTTTGCCAGCGTATAAAACCATTCAAAACATTATTAGCCTGATTTGTTAAGCAGGCTTTTTCCCCCCAAATAGCAGCTCAGTTTTAGACTTGGACTCATATCGACTTACTTAATGAAAACCCCTTTTTTACATGGGTTTGATTCAGATTCAGTTAGATGTTCAGTTTAACCCCAGATCCTACAACTTGCAGCAGCATTATTATTATTATTATTTTTATTATTATTTATTTTTTTTAATTTTTTTTTAAAAGCCATATTTTAAGACCTACGCTGTCATTTGCATTCTGATCATTTAAATTGATACGAAACATCCTGAAATTTAGTTTGAATGCTCTTCTCTCCTATTTTCCCTGGTCTTGACGACCACATAATGTCTCCCCATTCTGTATGTATGATATGTTTTCTGCTTTCTCCGATGAGCACAAATCTAAAGAAGGCAAGGCAATTTTGTTTGTAGAGCACAATTCGTACGCAATTCAAAGTGCTTTACAGCTACATAAAATCACAAGAAGGCAATAAAATCATTAAAAAAAAAAAAAATCATTAATTAATTAATTTAAAAGTGAAGAGTGCAGATAAAATACTTTCAGGTGTCATATGCACAGCTAAATAGAACTGTTTTCAGCCTGGATTTAAACATTGTAAGAGTTGAGGCCTGTCTCACATCTTCTGGAAGGCTGTTCCAGATGTTAGGAGCATAAAACTGAAACGCAGCCTCACCTTGTTTAGTCCTGACTCTGGGCACCAGCAGGAGACCCCTCCCTGAGGTTCTCAGAGCCCGAGTTGGTTCATATGGCTCTAACATGTCAGAGATGTACTTTGGCGCTTGACCATGAAGAGACTTGTACACAAGCAGAGCTGTTTTAAAGTCTATTCTCTGAGCGACAGGAAGCCAGTGCAGAGACCTGAGCACTGGACTAATATGGTCGTATTTCCTGGTTCTAGTCAGGACTCGAGCAGCAGCGTTCTGGATGTACTGCAGCTGTCTTACAGCCCGTTTAGAGAGCCCAGTGAGCAGGCCGTTACAGTAGTCTAACCTGCTGGAGACAAACGCATGGATCAGTCTCTCTAAGTCTGGTTTAGACACTATTCCTTTGATTCTGGCAATGTTTTTTAGATGGTAAAAAGCTGCTGATGTTACTGATTTAATGTGGCTGTTAAAGTTCAGGTCTGAGTCCAATATTACCCCGAGATTTCTAACTTGATTATTAGGTTTTAGAGAGAGAGTCTCAAGGTGACTGATAACACTTTCTCTTTGTTTCTGTGGGACACAGACAATGATTTCAGTTTTGTCTGAGTTTAGCTGGAGGAAATTGTTTTGCATCCACACACTGATCTGTTCGATGCAGTGACACAATGTATCTACAGGCCCGTGTTCTCCTGCCATCAGTGGCAGTAGATCTGAGTGTCAACTGCATAGTTGTGGTAGGACACACTACAGGTGCGTATTAGCTGGCCTAATGGAAGCATGTACAGATTGAACAATAGGGGTCCCAGGATTGACCCCTGGGGATCCCCAGATAAAGTATTATCGGTTATGATGTAAACTTTGAAGTTTTAGACCGCTTGTTGGAATAAAATAACTAGTTAGGGATTTGAATGTGACTTAGCCTTTTGGCTGCACCACACAAATGTAGCAGAATTGTATTCAGGGTAAAATTATATTCAGGAATGGGCGTGTTTGGTAGAAGGTAAGAAAACAGACTGCATGACTCTGGTGAGCTTACTATCAGGCTCACACTTACATAATGTGCAGGCAGCTATATCAAAGCACAGTTGGCATTATTGATTACAGAACCTTCTTTATTATGGTCGCATGCTTGTTAGTTTTCAACACGGAGCCAAACACCCTCACATACTCCATGTAAACATGGTGATGATGCATCTTAAACAAGCAGTGTTCCTTTTTGTCTTCACGAGCACCGGCTAAACCTCAGGGTTTCTCACCTTCTTCCAGGTGAGCTCCAGTAACTCAGCCAGCACTCCGACACAAGCTCCAGCAGCAGGGGCGGTAGGAGGCGGAGCCAGCTCAGGGTCAGGACAGGGAGACTTTGACCTGTTCAGTGACAGCAGTAGCGCCACTAAAACTGAGGACGGGGCCAAGAAACCTCTGTCCAAGGACTCTATTCTGTCTCTGTATGGAACCAACAGCATGTCCCAGCAGGCCCCCTCTGGTAAGGACCCCAAACTGAAATCTCATTATGGCCATACTGCTCACACTATACTGTTATTTACATGGATTTTGAAACATTAACGTGATTTTCCCCAAAACAAAGTTGAAATCCAAACTCTGGATGCTGTCCAGAAACAAGCAGCAAAGTAACAGCTGTGCTTTTAACGGGCAAAATCTGGAATTAGATTAGTCTCTTTGGGAAAAAGCTTTCATTAGACATTTAATAACAGCTTTTTTTTAATTTAAACAGTGGTAATATTCACTTCTTTTTTTTTTTTTTTTTTTTTTTTTTTTTTTAAATCTCCTCCATATCAGTTTTCATCCAACAGCAGTCTGTACATCTACGGGTGAACAGGAACTGCTTATGCCTTATTAGGCATTGAACTTTAGAAACCCCAAGAGGAATATCTTTCTAAGGCAGAACTGAGATCGGTGACTATGATAACATCACTAAATATGAATGTACAAAAAGCAAGTACGTACCTGCTTGTATTTAGCAGTGCAGTCACGCAGCCTTCCTAACCTCTCATCCTGATTAACAGGCTCTGAATTTTGGAAATCCTTCTATACCTTCCTCACTCTGAATGTGCTCTTCTCCTCTCAGCTGGCATGTTCATGGGCCCCTCTCAGATGCAGTTTCCTGTCCAGACTCCCGCTGGTTATCAGGCCTTTCATGGCATGGGAACAGCCATGCCACCCACCACCGTCATGGGCGCTATGATGGCTCAGAGCGGCGCAGCCATGATGGGCCCCAATCAGGGCATGATGGTTGGAATGACCATGCCTAACGGGTTCATGGGGAATGCACCCGCAACTGGTATGATGGGCATGGCCCCCAGGATGATGGGACCACAGGGTGGTGCGATGCCAGCCGGCATGGTGCCCGCTCAGGGCATGTACGCCATCCAGCCAGGGCAGCAGGCTCAGTGGAACATGGGTCAGGTATGGAGACTGCTTGAGCTGCTGTGATTGCTTTAGCATTTTAGAAGTAACTCCACATTAAAGCTTGTGCTGTTGCATTGTGGGTTGTATTGATGTGTGTGTATGTGGTACCTCTAGTTGCGTAAATAGTCTCACAATGTGAAAATGCACTGCAGAATTCCCATACAGTGTTTGTAAATGACATGCGGTACCCACTAGATGGCAGCACAGACATGACGTCAGAACAAGGGCCGGGTCCCTAAACCTTAATACTAACTCTTTCCAAGCAGATTGGTGGGTGCTTTGAAAGTTGAAAAGTGACAGTGTTCATGCTAAAAACCGTAAGAGTGCAAGATGTTAGGAGCTGTTCACAGCTGGAAAAAATAAAAGCTACTTTTATAAGATAGTAAAACAGAACTAAGAAGCCATTGTTAAAGTCTTAAGTATTAGTTTGCTGAAGTATTTGTTAATTATATCACTGTATAAAACCATTTGCACTTTTTTTTTCTTTGTATACTAACTGCAAATACTGTTTTATAGAAATTACACCTTTTGCACAATGTATACAGCTGACATGCAGTATGGAATCGGGACAAAGCGAGTGTGTAGAATGGACTTTTGTAATCCATTTCTATGGTCTAGCCACAGGGTTATTATTAGTATAACATGTTGCTGTAAATTTTAGAAATCACTCACTGCTTTTAAAGCCATGTAAAGGCTCATTAGTGCATTATTGGAGTCAGTTTTGGTGTTAATGCTCCAGTGTTACTCAGTGTACTGATTTCTGTAACTTCCTCAGGTGAACCAGCAGATGTCAGGGTTGACTCTGAATGGCGCGGGAGGCCAGATGGCCTTCGGTCAGCCTCCGTCGGCCATGGGCGGTTGGGCCGCCGCTGGATCTGGCCAGACTCTGAGCACACAGCTATGGAAGTGAGCCTTCAAGCGGGTCGGTGGTCGGGCAGAGTAAGAGTCGAGGCTGCAGAAAGTGCAAAATATAACTTGTGCTTCTCTGCTCCTTACTATGAACTGATGCCCATTTCCATCACGGACCAGCCTTCAGAACATTACAGTTGTATCTCTCTATTTCTCCTTCTCCCTTTCTGTCTCTCTTTCTCTCTATTGTGTGAGTGAATTGGGAGTTATACAGGATTACAGCCTGGCAGTTTCTGCCTGTCGTATGGTTTTTGATCATAACTTTTATTTTCCTTTTTTGGAAAAGAAACAAATTACAAGGAAATAACAGTCCCAACATCGACATATCAGTAAAGCTGCAGGACCAGTTACACAAGCTTTTATTGTATCACTGTATCATTATAAGATTATAGAACATTTAATTGAATAGTATTTAAAGGGAGAAGATATGACTACCAGCCAGTCGGTACTTCTTCCAAATGTACAGCGCTGTATAACCTTCTTTTAAAGTACTTGTGGTTCCCCTATAAACTTAAAGTGGTAATAAATGATTTGCCTTCATGTGTCGTCTGTGATTAAAGTTTGGCTGGCAGCTGTTTTCTGCAGTTTCACCTCATACACCTCGTGCATCTAAATAGATGGAATTGACACATACTGTTGGAACACAAAAATGTGTAGTGCAGCTCACTACTGGTGACGCCTTGAGTCACTCTGGATGGGGGAAAAAGTGTTTGTGACCTAAATCAAACATAAACTCTATTTAGTTCTGCAACAGCTCTCAGTTTACGTTGGGTCTGCCACAGATTGTCACTTTGCTTAAAGTTTACCAGAATGGGGAAAAAGTTAAACTATCCAAATGTAATTAGAGGGCCTTGAGCAATATTTTGAAACGTCCAATTTTTACTGTGTTTAAAGTGAAAAAACAAGCTAAGTTTGTGTCTTGTGCTCTTACCAAGACGGCTTATAAGTGTACTTTTAGAGGTCTTTGATGATAATACACCAGTGTTACCCATGCTGACTTCTGCATAAGTGTACGACACTGTAGTTTGTTCACGCTCAACCGAAAACTCTTTGTTTTAGCTTTGCTCTGCTCTCCTGGTTCAGTAAAACGGAAAAAAACACATTAAATGGCTGAGGTTCTACCACTGGGTCTTCGTGATGATTCATTTTAGTCACTAATTCTTTACTTCCTATAGCTTCTGAAGTCAATTTGACATGGTGTCTCCTCATCATAGTATAACCACATGGCTCCTTAACTAACTAAATGAGATTCAGACACTAAAAAGATGACACAGTTCTACCTGCGCTAATGTCAAAGAAAACCCTGAAGGACCACTTGGTTGTGGTTGAATTATTTTAAGTGTTCTGTTGATGGATTAAAGCAGATTTGAAGAGACAGACAGACCTTGAACAAAGTTAATTTTCACCTGATTTAATGGTCTGAAAAATACTAATTTAAGGTCAGAATGTTCAGAAGATGTGTGGCATCTTTAAAAGGGGTCCAATAATCCAGACAAAAGAAACGGTGATTGTGCTATTGTGCATTTCTCCCTTTGAGAAGAAGAGGCTTCAGGACGTGTCAGTAATCTGTGATAATCAATAGCAGCAAAGGAAAATGATATATACAGGAAATAAGTCTTTGGTGAGATGTCCAAGTATTTATCAGGAGCAGTTTTCTGTGGAATGAAAATAACTGTTGGTGTGCACATCAGGATTTGCATATTTGCAGTAGTTTTATGTGCATGACATGGTGTCTCAGCCAGCAGGAAGGAATGCTGTGGTTTTTGGTTAAGTTGAGAACATTTTCATCAATCTTGGCTGCAATCTATGCCTCAAAGTGCTGGTCACTTCAGTGAGCTGAGACTGTGGCTCACCCAGTGTGTACGGAAGATCTGACTTTGCACTGGTTGTACTGGGCTACAATTAGTGTGATATCTAAGGCTGGAGGGAACACACATACAGTCACAGAGCCACTGTTATTTTTTCAGGCTTCACATTTTATGAATTATGATTATTATTAATTAATTGAATTCCAATTGGCTTGAATTGGACTTACTATCTAAGTGCCTTGAGATGACATTTGTTGTATTTGGCGCTATATAAATAAAAATGAATTGAATTGAAATTGAATTTGATTCAGCTTTCTTTGGAAGCACTGAAACTTACAAGAAAAGAAAACATTTTGTGATTGATGATTTTTGACTTTAAATCCTTTCCTCTTGTTTTCCTGTGGACCCGTGTAGTGTTGGAACATCTACTTTTGGAAAGTTAAGAACAATTGCTTTCAGAAATGCTCATGATTACTTGCAAGACCATAAAACATGAAACAATATGTGTATTATGTAAAATTAAATACTGTATTCTGTCAAAGATAAATGTAAGGTTTAAAGGGACCAGGAAACAGCCCGTCCTCTAGATGGTAGTATTGTCATATTGAAAACCCCCAAATGGATGTTTTTTTTTTTCATGAATATGACTCCATAAAACAGTTTTTAAGAGCTTGTTCTGTAAGGAGACACTGACTACAACCCAACTCTGTAACAGAATCAGCCAGCACAGTCACTGTGGGCACAGAGCTGTGCTGTAAACCCAGTTTGTCTGCCGTGAGTCATTCAGTGGAAAGCTTTACTATGGTCACATAATTTCAGTTACTTGGTCTTTGTGCAATGCTAGGAGTGCCAAAACATTTCAGCCGCACTGTCCAGTGTACTTCCATGAACAAAGCATTTGTATCTACAAAACTGTTAAATGAGTCTGTCTTTGCAGGAATCCTTCAACATTAATCCATTACTGGATTTCTGTTCATAACCAGAATGTTGAGAAAACAAGTCTGCTGATGATGCATGTTCCCTTTAACAAGTGCATGATGAATTTAAACGGTTTAAGACATGATAAATCACTTTCCCAGGGTGCAACATCTGCCTCGCTGTGGTTTTGAATCAGGTTCAAATATCAGTCATTAGACTGAGGAGTGTTCAGTGTTAGAGGGTATTTTGCCGTACAAGTGACAACTCATTGTTTAAGCAGACACCAATCAGCCATAACATTAAAAACCAATGACAGATAAAGTTAGTGGCTCTGCTCATCTTGTTACAACACAGATTTCTTCTGGGAAAACCTGTATCCTGGCGTTCACATGGATGTCACTTTGACAATTGCCACATACCTACATTTTTTGCAGACCAGTCACACCCCCCTCATAGCAACAGCTCTTTGTTAATGTAGCAGCCTCCCTCAGCGGGACAACAGTGGCACCCTGCAAGAACCGCTTAGAAAAGGGCTCAAAGAACAGGACAAAAAAATCTGAAGTTTTGATCCGGCCTCCAAACCCCCTCAGATTCCACACTAATGGCGTCTGTGGGAGGCAAGCCCAATTCACAAAGACACCATCAAAAAACCCACAGGGCCATAAAGATGTATTGTTACAAACCGGTGGTGCCTGGACCGGTCAGAGCACTTTAGAGACATGAGGAAAGCCCACTCAATTTCATGTGGGTGGTCATATTGTTATGGCTGATTGGTGTATAGGAACCGAGCACCTGGTGGCAGTGTACTGTAGCAAATATTTTTGTAAAAGAAGTTTCTTTGTTTAATGGGTGGCTAATATGACTTAAAACTCAGTTCTGTTTATTGTTTGCTTTCATCTCATAACACATATTTAGCTGATTCATATGCACATTTCCCTTGCTACCAACGCTTTCCTTCCCATCTTAACATGTTTACAAAGTGCTACTTGAAGAGCATTAAGAGTAATGATATAGTTGCACAATGAATGCCCTTGTGTTAAAGTTTATTGTGGGACTGAGGCACACTCAGAATTTGGAAAATCATAGTCATCCTATGTGTTTAAAGCTTGGCAGTTTTGTTGGGAAAATGTGCCTCACTCTGCCTCGCAGGAGTTTTGATCAGTAGTTTATTACATGGGGTAGTTATACTAGTGTGTCTTAAGAGGAATTTTACTAGAATGTATTTCTTTTAAACACCAACACATTTGGCTTTTTGTATCTCCACCCAGTGCACATCCACCCAGCCCATGGGAAGCTTTAAAAGAGAACGTGGTTGTAAAAATATGTTTTACAGTCACTGCAGAAAAATGCAACAGGATCATACCTATTCTTTGCCTAAGCTCAGTCTTCCATGAAATAATGCATCATCTGTAAAACTGCCTTTCAGTAAGTCTGTACTGGTCTTCAAGCTCTTGGACATTAATGCAGGGAGTGTTTCTTTAAACCAGCTCTACCTGTTAAACTCCCCCCTTTCAGCCAGCCTGTGTGCCAAGTCAGACCCCCATGTCTTCATGTTAAAAAGCAGTGGTTGCACACTGGGAGACCATACTCAGCAGTGTATTTTGTTTGTAAGAATACACTATAAGGAGGACCAACAGGCATGCAAATGGATAAAAAAAAATCCCATCTATCTCATGCTTGGCAGGGCCTAAAGGCCTTGAAATGGACTTGGTCTTGTTCCACTCTGTACTTGTCAACTGTTCCTACTCTTTGCTGCAGCTCGAACCCAGTTTGAAAACTTTCACAGTGTGGTCTGATGCCATACAGGGCTTGAGACCTTTAGCAAAGAGGTTAGGCATTCCTCCCAGCGTGTGAGTCAACCTAACACTGCTCCAGAATAGAGTACCCCATCCAAGTGAAGAATGTTTCTTCTATCTCCTGCCGCTGATGGACTTTTTGACCCTGTGACATCAACATTGCTGCTGATATGGATGTTGTCAGCCTCCAGTTTAACTGTTCCAGATGTGACTAATACTTAACTAAACATTTCACAGATGTGAAGATTAATGTCAACTGACTAAATTCCACATTGAAATAGAGCAGACAAAGAAAAGATTTTGGACGAGACTCTTTACACTCTCTCAGTCAAACTGTTACAACTTTCGGTGGGAGTAGTTTTGGAAATGAATGCTGATAGTGTTTCACTCTCCTGTCTCTGTTCTACTTAACAAAAAATTCAGGTTATGGTTAGCCATAACATCATGACCACCGGTCTAATATTAAGTAAGTCCTCTTCATGCCTCTAGAAAAGCTCTGACCAGTTGGGGCAAAGAACATATGTGGGTGTCCTGGAGCATCTCGTTCTGGGACGTTAGCAGCAGATCTTTTGGGCTTTGGGGTGAACTTGCAGATGTTTGTGTGTGTTCCTTAGCAGAGATGAAGTTTTATTGCACAGACAGGAAGATACATTAACGCACTCTTCTTACAAATACTTTGTACAAATTTTTTAATTTTTTTACATTTATTACTTTACTCTATTATTATTATATTTTTTGTTCTTATGGCACCAAACAGACCAGGCCAAATTCCTTGTGATGTAAAAATTACTTGGCAATAAAACCCTTTTCTGATTCTGATTCTGATTCTGATTGGGATTGGGATTAAAGCCAGAGTTAATGATAATAGAGTTAGTCATGGAGTTCTGAAGGGTTCTATGCTTGGACCAATACTTTTCATTTTGTATACTTCCATTAGGTAGTATTAATTTCCACTGCTTTGCTGATTATAGTCAGCTATACATATCCATGAGGGCAGGGGAACACACTCAGTTGGTTTGACTACAAGCATGTCTTAGAAATAGAAAGGACTGGATGCGCCTCAGAAAGACACTATCCAGCTATGCTGTTACCGTAGATGGCATTTCCTTGGCTTCTAGTACTGCAGTGAGGAACCTTAGAATTATTTTTGATCAGGGTCTGTCCTTTCACTCACATGTAAAACAGGTTTATAAGACTACCTACTTTAGCCCTTGGTAATATTGCTAAAATTAGGAACATCCTGTCCAGAGTAATGCTGAAAATGCATTTGTTACTTTAAGATTAGATTACTGTAATTCTTTACTGTTGGACTGTCCCAAAAAACATCTGAGAAGCCTCCAGCGGAACCAAAATGCTGCAGCAAGAGTTCTGATGAGAACTAACAGGAGAGATCATATTTCTCCAGTTTTAGCCCCTCTCCGCTGGCTCCCTGTTAAGTCCAGAATCAAATTTAAAATTCTTCTCCTCACATTTAAAGTCCATAATGACCAAGCTCCCTCTTATCTTATAGAACTCATGTCAGTATTTTCCCAACAGAGCACTTTGTTCTCAGACAGCAGGTTTAGGCCTACTTGTGTTCTTTGTGAAATCGAAAGAGCAGACTTGACGCAAGTCATTGGCTTCCTTAACAAAGCAACGTTTTTAAATGGCATTATATAAATTGGACTCATCAAATAGATCATTTTTATGATATAATTAGATTTTATTGAATTAGATCGTAATTAGATTGAATTGAGTTGCATCTTGAGATGACTTTTGTTGTGTATTGGTGCTTTATGAAAAAAACTGAAATGACTGGTTAGTCATGAGAATGGATACATTTATGTTTTTATCTTGAGATAACAAGGCTTGTTTTCTTGTGATAGGAGGTGAATATATTTTATTAGTCAAGCTAAGGAAAGTCTGTTTACGTGTCACCGCAATTGCCTGAGGGGCAACCCTGGCTGAAGCAAAGCGGAGATGGCTCTTATCTATGCTCACAGACCCCACCGTCCTCAAGAGCCATTAAAAGCCATTGTTTTTAATGATACCATTGAAATAATCTATTACAAAATATGTGTTGATCTCCTGTTTTAAGGTGCCCATTTTTTAGTGCAACATTGCTAACTTCTTTACCTGCATATGATAGCAATCTAGACCAACTATAAAATGCTAATGTAAATAAAATTAGGGAATTTTAAACATTTTAGTAAATTTCATCTTCTCTGATGCAAACAGCAAACTAATTAGTGCTACCAATTGACATGTTAGTCAACACTGGAGCTCTTTTCCTTGTTTCAGAATTTAAATCAAGCTAACCGGTTGCTAGCCTGATGTAGCATCTCTCTAGTCTCTCATACAAGCTTTATTGTCACAGTGAGGGCCAGCTGTTAAAGTATGCTAAGCTAAATTCTCCTTGCTGTACCTACATCATGCAGAAAAAAAAAGGAAAAGTGTTCCCTGCTAGCACACACACACACACACACAAGAGAAAACATCTCTGTTTTGAAAACATTATTTGTTGAGGTTTGAAAAATACGATGAGCTTATTACACTTGATAAGTTACTGAAACGCTTGTTGACTGGCAGCTACTAGCCCAAGATACTGCTGCAGGACATAATGTGGGAAATCTTCTCTACATAATACCAGAAAATATCAAAGCATATAAATGTCGCTGTCTTTCATGTAGAACTCCAACTGAACTTTTATTATTTGTCAAGTATTTAATGACATCAAGTGGCATCTTCTCTTCCTCTCCCATGATCTCACTCCCTGTGAGCCTCAGGCAGGCCTCAAATGACAGGAAGCCACAGCAGGGACAAGATACAGACATAACTGTTGGCAGCTCCCTACTGCTGTTTATTGTCCTTCTAAATGTGGTCACGTGCAGACAGCCTATGAATCAATCAGTTGACTTGACAGCACAAAATTATGATAAAAAGAGTCACAAATCAAAGTGAATAATAGTAAATTAAACCACCATCAAGTTGGTCCCACAACTACATAAGCTACTGCACCACTCATCATCTTTGGCTTTGGAATTTATTAACGGATAAAAGTATTTCCGCAAAGTAGCCCTGCAGGTTTTTCATCATTGCTTTAAGAGTTTATATAGAGCTGAACTTGCATGTTGGTCTGATCTGTGTTTAGCCAGTAATTTAAGGCAATTCCTGTCAACATTTTAACATATGATCCATGAGTACTCAACACCTATCACTCCATTATTACCAGCTGTGAAATGAAGGTTTATGTTGTCCTCAGCAGGTGAAGCTGTCTCTCCCAAACAACAGCAGCCAAAAAGGTGGTATTTTGAGTATTTGCAAATCTGTCTGCAAGACTTTGTCAAAATGATAATGTCATAATTGTGCAATTAAAATCACACAACTTTACAGATGTGTAGCTTAAATTAAAATTAAGCACAGTTAATTGATTGGTTTTGTCATTTCTGGTGAGGCTAGTCAGTTGAGTCCCCAGTTCTTTTCAGTAATTCTGGCATACAGCTGGAAGAATATTTGAATACAGCTGGCCAAATGTGGATATTAAGCATTTCACATTGTCACTTTTATTCTGCCAAGTGAATTCAGAGAGCTTAGCTGTCACCTTACCGTGGTGGGGGGGGAGGGGGGGGGGGGGGGGGGGGTTTGCGTGCCCCAATGAGTCTGGGAGCTATGTTGCCCGGGGCTTTAAGCCCCTGGTAGGGTCACCCATGGCAAACAGATCCTAGATGAGGGACCAGACAAAGAACAGCTCACAAACACCCCCTATGATGAATAAAATGATTGGACACCGTGTACCTTTGCCCGGACGCGGGTCACCGGGGCCTCCCCCTGGAGCCAGGCCCAGGGGTGGGGCCCGCCAGCGAGCGCCTGGTGGCCGGGTCTGTGCCCGTGGGGCTCGGTCGGGCACAGCCCGAAGAAACTACACAGGTCCCCCTTCCGACAGGCTCACCACCCATGGGAGGGGCCAAGAGGGTCGGGTGCAGTGTGAGCTGGGCGGCAACCGAAGGCGGAGACCTTGGCGGTCTGAACCTTGGCTACTGAAGCTGGCTCTTGGGACGTGGAACGTCACCTCTCTGCTGGGGAAGGAGCCTGAGCTGGTACGCGAGGCTGAGCGGTTCCGGCTAGATATATTCGGACTCACCTCGACGCATGGCTTGGGCTCCGGAACCAGCCTCCTCGAGAGGGGTTGGACTCTCTTCCACTCTGGAGTTGCCCGCGGTGAGAGGCGTAGAGCAGGTGTGGTCATACTTATTGCCCCCCGGCTGTGCGCCTGTACATTGGGGTTTACCCCAGTAGATGAGAGGGTAGCCTCCATCCGCCTTAGGGTGGGGGGACGGGTCCTGACTGTTGTTCGTGCTTATGCACTGAACAGCAGTTCAGAGTACCCACCCTTTTTGGAGTCCCTGGAGGAGGCACTGGAGAGTGCTCCTCCGGGAGACTCCCTCGTCCTGCTGGGGGACTTCAATGCTCACGTGGGCAATGACAGTGAGACCTGGAGGGGCGTGATTGGGAGGAACGGCCCCCCCGATCTGAATCAGAGCGGTGTTTTGTTATTGGACTTCTGTGCTCGTCACGGACTGTCCATGACGAACACCATGTTCAGGCATAAGGGTGTCCATATGTGCACTTGGCACCAGGACACCCTAGGCCGCAGTTCGATGATCGACTTTGTGGTTGTATCGTCGGACTTGCGGCCGTATGTCCTGGACACTCAGGTGAAGAGAGGGGCAGAGCTGTCAACTGATCACCACCTGGTGGTGAGTTGGCTCCGCTGGTGGGGGAGGAAGCCGGTCAGACCTGGCAGGCCCAAACGTATTGTGAGGGTCTGCTGAGAACGGCTGGCGGAATCCCCTGTAAGGAGGAGTTTCAACTCCCACCTCCGGCAGAGCTTCAACCATGTCCCGGGGGAGGTGGGTGGACATTGAGCCTGAATGGGCCATGTTCCGTGCCTCCATTGTTGAGGCGGCCGACCGGAGCTGTGGCCGTAAGGTGGTCAGTGCCTGTCGTGGCGGCAATCCCCGAACCCGCTGGTGGACACCAGTGGTGAGGGAAGCCGTCAAGCTGAAGAAGGAGTCCTATCGGGCCTTTCTGGCCAGTGGGACTCTGGAAGCAGCTGATGGGTACCGACAGGCCAAGCGGAACGCAGCCTCGGCGGTTGCTGAGGCAAAAACTCGGGCTTGGGAGGAGTTCGGGGAGGCCATGGAGAATGATTTCCAGACGACCTCGAAGAGTTTCTGGTCCACCATCCGGCGGCTCAGGGGGGAAAGCGGTGCACCGTCAACACCGTGTATGGTGACGGCATGGCTCTGCTGACCTCAACTAGGGACGTCGTGAGTCGGTGGGGGAAATACTTCAAGGGCCTCCTCAATCCTACCGACACGCCTTCCGATGAGGAAGCAGAGTTGGGGGGCTCGGACGTGGGGCCTCCCATTTCTGGGGCAGAGGTGGTCAAAAAGCTCCTCGGTGGCAAGGCCCCGGGGGTGGATGAGGTCCGTCCTGAGTTCCTCAAGGCTCTGGATGTTGTAGGGCTGTCTTGGTTGACACGCCTCTGCAGCATCGCGTGGACATTGGGGGCAGTGCCTCTGGACTGTCAGATCGGGGTGGAGGTCCCGCTCTTTAAAAAAGGGGAACCGGAGGGTGTGTTCCAACTATAGGGGGATCACACTCCTCAGCCTCCCTGGCAAGGTCTATTCGGGGGTACTGGAGAGGAGGATCCACCGGATAGTCGAATCTCGGATTCAGGAGGTGCAGTGTGGTTTTCGTCCTGGCCGTGGAACAGTAGACCAGCTCTATACCCTCGGCAGGATCCTGAAGGGTGCATGGGAGTTCGCCCAACCGGTCTACATGTGTTTTGTGGACTTGGAGAAGGCGTTCGACCGTGTCCCTCGGGGACTCTTGTGGGGGGTGCTCCGGGAGTATGGAGTGCCGGACTCCTTGATATGGGCTGTTCGGTCTCTGTATGACCGGTGTCAGAGTTTGGTCTGTTCATAATTTTTATGGACAGAATTTCTAGGCGTAGCCAGGACATTGAGGGGGTCCGTTTTGGCGACCTCAGAATCGGGTCTCTGCTCTTTGCGGACGATGTGGTTCTGTTGGCGTCGTCGGGCCGTGACCTTCAGCTCTCACTGGAGCGGTTCGCAGCCGAGTGTGAAGCGGCTGGGATGAGAATCAGCACCTCCAAATCTGAGACCATGGTCCTCGGCCGGAAAAGGGTGGAATGCCCTCTCCGGGTCGGGAATGAGATCCCCAAGTGGAGGAGATCAAGTATCTCGGGGTCTTGTTCACGAGTGAGGGACGAATGGAGCAGGAGATTGACAGACGGATTGGTGCAGCGTTTGCAGTGATGCGGGCTCTGTACCGGCCCGTCGTGGTGAAGAAGGGTGTCTGGGCTCTCCCTTAGAGATAGGGTGAGAAGCTCGGTCATCCGGGAGGGGCTCAGAGTAGAACCGCTGCTCCTCCGCATCGAGAGGAGTCAGATGAGGTGGCTCGGGCATCTGGTGAGAATGCCTCCTGGAGGCCTCCCTGGTGAGGTGTTCCGGGCCCGTCCCACTGGGAGGAGGCCCCGGGGAAGACCCAGGACAAGTTGGAGAGACTATGTTTCTCGGCTGGCCTGGGAATGCCTCGGGGTCCCCCCAGAAGAGCTGGAGGAAGTGGCCGGGGACAGAGACGTCTGGGTTTCTCTGATAAGGCTGCTGCCCCCGCGACCCGACCCCCCGGACAAGCGGAAGATAATGGATGGATGGATGGATGAATTCAGAGAGAAAATATTAACACAAAATTATAATTTACAGATATTCTCTAACCTTCCTCCAATACTGAATCTTCTTTAGTAAAATGCCTTTTGTTTTTGTGATTCAATCTTTCCTATTAACTCTAATTCATAAAATATTTCAGAGGCCATATTTTGGTACATTAATATATGAAGCAAACCAACAGGCATGTGAACTTCTGAGGTAACTTCAGTAAACCATGACCCGCCCAACTCTGCCTGTACTTTACTGGATCATTATGCCTAAACCACCTTAATCCAGTGAAAGCAACAAGTAGACACCAGTCAGAGGCAGAGAAGCGTGGGTCACGCCCTCACAAAAAAAGCTTGCAGCACGATATTGAATGTGACAGACATCACAGAGGATTCAGAAGGACATATCCTCAACGCTGAGCAAAGGTATTAGTGTGTGTAGTCTGCACTGCACCACTGCTCAGTATTAATGGTCATTGCTCATTACATGGTAATGAGCAGATGTAAACTCCTCGTGTCTCTACCAGCACCTCTGGAGATGAGGAATCCCCAACAACGTGGTATTCTATATTTTGTTCATTTAAACAGCACAAAAACACAATGCCGTTTGGTTTTAAAGGGGATTAATTTTTGTCCAAGAGTACTGACCACTGTTTATTTTCCACACGTTATTTGTTTGTTTTTTTATGTTTAGACATGATTACATGACATGGGCTGTCTCCCTCTGCATCCAAAGCTTTACGCTAAGATAGTCACCTGATAGAAATCTAATAAAATTGATCATGCAGACAAATCTGTGAGATCCATCTATTTATGTAACCCATGGTGAGATAGAAAATAAGCACCTTTCCCTAATTTGTGCTCGAGCTCTAATTTTTCCACAGTTTTTTTAGATGGATCCCTTCACACAACAAATTAGACAGGAAACATTGAAACAAGAGAACATTTCAAATACTCAGAGCGTTTATTTTAACCTTTGCAGTTTGCATAATCATAAGCAGTAATTAATTTTAAAAAGTTTTGATGTTCTGATGCCTCTATAAATTAAGATTTGGACTGTTTGTTTCAATGAAACTAACAGTAGTCACAGATTTTAGCAAGACATGTGGCTCTGCGCTACAAAGTCACCCGAGACAGTTTTAATATTTTAACATGACTGACTTGACTTGACATTAAAGTGGTGCAAAAAGGATGAAGTCTGGCACATTTTAGCAATGAGAAGCAACTAAAAAGAGTACAACATACAAAAACACCAGTGGAACAAGCCTCCCCTTAAAAGGCCAGCTTGGTTAAACACTGATCTAGGTAAAATGGTTTGATCCAAGTGCAACATCTTTGCATGACCTCCGCTTTGGATTTTCCTATCAAATTACAAGCATAACTGGAGTGAAGTGAGGAATGGACACTGATAGACAGCAAAATGGCTCCAAATATGGGTGAGACAATCTCCTCAGAGAGAGTTTGAAATTTAATCCTCCCTATAAACGCTCTGCTCTTGCCAACATTACACCATCATTAAAGAATGATGAATTTCCCACAGGATTTCATTGGATTTTAACACTGCACATGAACATAATGATCTTTTTTTTACAAAACCCAAACATAAACGCCACCAGGCGAGATGAGGTGCCCCACCCTAACTAACATAACTATCATTACAGTATCATAACAGCTCATTGGCCATTTGGCATTGTTCAGAGTTCATAAAAGAGGCCAGAGTCCAGTGCTGATAGCACCTGTTTCCACACTGAGTCTCTTTGTTCTGTTAGTCACTGTTTGCATTCCCACTCAGTGTTTCTGTCCTGTTTCTAGGTGACAGGACTTACACAGACTTAATGTTACACAGTTGAAAAGCTTTCCGGGCAAAGTTGGTCAACCATTTGGGTGTGGCTTATTTGCAAAACCTCTCTGAGCAAACCCTGGGGTCATTTGCTTAATGTGGTCACATAACTTGCACTTTTTTCTTTATGCTGAATTTCAAGGGGGCCGTTCAGCCCAGTTCGCTGACCGGCCTTTCCTCCAGATCCTAATGCTTTCCACACTGGGGCTTTCAACCATTGTTCACCCTTTTCCTGACAGCAGCCCTGTTACGTAAGCTAGATTTCCGCAACCCCTCAACCCACCTCCCAAAATGTAATGCAGTAACCAGGGAGACTGCATAAACATAGCGATGTCATGGAAAAAGAAGTGGTTCTTGTGAGAGACCGTAGAAGTCAGAAAATAACACAGTTCTTATCTTCACCAGCAGATTTATTTTTCAGACAGATCCCAAACACACACACAGTATTGTACATCAAGTTTTCTTCTGTTGGATCATAAACTTTAACACAGGTTTCATTGTTAACATTTTTTAGTACAGTTTCACTCGTCTCGTGTAACAGCTTTTATTAGTTGGAGTGTGTGTGTGTGTGTTTGTGTCTGAGAACAGCTTGTCCTGCCAGTCAGACCTCCTAGCTGGAAGAGCGCACAGTGGTGGTTGTGACTGTGGTCTTACTGCCACCTGTTAAAAAATAAAATAAGAGATCATGAGCTCATTGTTTTAAGCTTTTTTCTTTATATAATTTGCACTTCATTATGAATTTTATCAAAATAAGTCACTCACCTTTGCTTATTGGTCTAAAATGCAGGAGAGGGGAGAAAGGCATAGGGGAAAAACAATAAGTAAGGAGGCCTTATGCTTTATGTTCTTCATGAATGATGCATGTTGGTATAAATTGTGTTTTAAGTCAATGCTCCTGCATTTACCTGGACTCTTCTGTCTCCAGCAGGGATCTGTAGGTTGCAATCTCCTGCTCCAGCCTTGTCTTGATGTCCAGCAGCATCCTGTAGTCCTGGCCCTGTTGCTCAATGCTGGCGCGCACGTTGGCTAGCTCACTTTCAAGCATGTTGATTGTGTTCTGGTAGCCAGAGAGCATGGCGCTGTAGCGAGCCTCTGTCTCTCCTAACGTGTTTTCCAGAGCGCCTTTCTGTTAGAAGATAAGAAGATAAAGTAGCTGACTTCAGCAACATTCATTATGACACACATATTTTGTTGTTTCTTCTTGCAACTAGCTAAGTGCTTTTGCTCTGTATGTTTAAAGACCTATTCTATGCCTACTAGACACACCCAGGTTGCAATAAGCCAGGCAACAGAAGGAGGTTTGTTTGCTTTGCATTTCCCTCCTTTTATTAAAGAATAAAAGGTAGCTTAAGAGAGATTTTGAATGTGTGTATCTTTTGACTTTCCTCCACTGCTACACAGCAGCAGTAAGTGGTTGTTGCAGGGAGTGCTGAGTGTCTAAGTCCAGCTGGGCACAGATAAACCATAGGAGTGCAACTTTTGGCCATTCAGTTCAGCATTCCTTCAGCTTTCTTCAAGTTCTTTTATGACTTCCAGAATTTGAACAGATGTCTGTGAAATGTTTTCCTGAGCTGGAACCCCTCCCTTTTCTACTGCTCTCATCATTCTCGCTCCCTTCATTCTTTCAGTGCACTCCCCCTCTCAACCTCCCCTTTACTCTTTAACCTTTAAGTGTTTCTTTATTTTGTCCTGACAAGAAAGAGATCTGGAAATTTTGCTCATATAAGGCAACATCAGTGAAATGTGAAGAGACGGTTTTGGCCTTCAGGGTTTGTTTGTTTTTTCCTTACCATGCTAAGCTGAGACTGCAGCTCAATTTCCAGGCCCTGGAGTGTGCGTCGTAGGTCGTTGATCTCTGTCTTGGACGTCTGGATTGATTCTGTGCTGTAAGCCACCTCCTTGGACAGAGTTGATGACTACATAGAAAAATAAAGACACAGTCAGACATCTTGGTGATGACCTCTTTTAGTTTAGCTGATTATGTTTAATCACAGCCTAGACTTCTGAGGGAGTGAACCCAGTCATTTGCAATGTGTGGGATGAGATTCCTTTGTTTACACGAAAAATCTTTTTACCTTCTCACTGAACCAGGCCTCCTGGTCCCGGCGATGTTTGTCAGTGATGGCTTCATACTGTGCGCGGATCTCGTCAAGCACTTTGTTGAGGTCTTGCTGAGGTGCGGCGTCCACTTCCACGTTGACTGTGCCAGAAAGCTGAGATCGCATTGCTGCCAGCTCCTGAACGAAGCATTGGAGAAATAAGAAGTCAGTGTTAAGGTCTTTTTGCAGAGTGGCTCTACGGGTGTGAAAAATAAGAGGCCTTCGCTGATATAACTGATAGCTGTCAATGCGTGGCAGTCACCTCTGCGTGGTTCTTCTTCAGGTACGCCAGCTCATCCTGCAGGCCTTCAATCTGCATCTCCAGGTCTGCCTTTGTCAGGGTGGTCTGGTCCAGCAGGCGGCGGAGGTTGGCAATATCAGCCTCAACTGACTGGCGCATCATCAGCTCATGCTCAAATCTAATTAGTTCAGAGAGTAGAGAACACTAATATCAGATGACCGTCACTTTAATGTCTGCTTCTTCATCCTTATTGGGATAAAGGTCCACAGTCATATGACAATTTGTGCTTACTTGGTTCTGAAGTCATCAGCAGCCAGTTTGGAGTTGTCAATCTGGAGCAGGATGTTAGCATTTTCAATGGTGGCACGATGGATCTGAAAAGAGCAACAATAGTGGGAGTTGGCCTCAGTTACACAGTTGATTTGTGGTTACAAAGAGTACAGACTTCTACAGTTTTTGATTTTATTCTTTTGCCAACACTTTTTATTCTTTTCTTTACTTAACACTGAGGGCTTCTCTTCTGCATCAACCTTTTTAGTCCCTCAGGTACATTTGATCAGACATTCCAAATGACTTCAGGTCATATTATCATGCACACTTGAAAAAACCTTCTTTTTTTGTTTCAAGTTTCTTCAAATCACACATCAATGTTAACTGCCCGTTAAAACACCAAGGATTCGGTGGCACTTTAAGTTATACAGGCTCTCATTATGTCTTGACCCTTTTTAAAGAGCTCCCCTGACAATCATTAACAGCACTTCAAATATTTGTCTTGTCTGCTGTTTAATCTTTGGAGGCTTTCACACACTCTACCTTGTCCTTCAGGTCGTTGATGATGACCCAGTAGTGGCTGTAGTCCCTCTCAGCTGCCGGCCCTTTCTGCTCGTAGTATTCTCTGATCTGAATCTCCAGCTTGGAGTTGGCTGCCTCCAGACTGCGGACCTTCTCCAGGTAGGAAGCCAGACGGTCATTCAAGTTCTGCATGGTGGCCTTCTCATTCAGGTGCGCGGTGCTCTGGTCCAAGGCGCTGGAGAGCTCGAATCCCCCGCCGCCCCCCATGCCGCCTCCATAGCCACCTCCATAGCCGCCTCCAAAGCCGCCTCCATAGCCACCTCCATAGCCGGAGGAGACAATGCGAGCTGAGGATGAGGAGATGCGGGGGCCACTCCTAAAGCTGAGACCTGACACACTGTGAGCCTTGTGAGGAGCAGCACTTGATGTATAGCTGCGGCTCTGTCTGCTGATGAGTCCAGGACCACTGGCGATGCTCTGGCTGTAATACATGATGGCTGACTATCTGCTGGTCAAGAGAGAACACGAGGAAAAAGGACAGTTACACAGCTGTGGACCGTGGCAGGACTGTGGAGTTTGATAGAGGGAGGCAGGCTGTTGATATAGTGCAGGATCTGGGGCGGGCCTGACTATGAGGAGGAGGGTGGAGAAGAAAGGAGGGAGTTTTCCTCCGCAGCTCAGCCATGGGCTTGGCAGAACCACCATTTGTTTTCTTTTTAGGACCAGGGTTTGGTTTCTTTCCACTCCTGTGAGGATAGTGTTGTGGAATGTGTGTTTTTGAGAGGGTGCTTTCAGTCTGGATCACTGAGATTACGTGTAAATACAATCGTGCCCCTCTGCATGCATGACTGTTGTGTGCTTTTGTAAATACCTGCAGGTATTGCAGTGATCACACCAGTCATTTGGCATCCCAGTGTAAATAGAGGAGGTGTTGATTTATTGTTCTAGAGTCCCACCGTTAGTCAATATTCACACTAAGTACTTTGCAAAGAATATCGTTTGTCAGTTCATTTGGTAGAAAAGATGCACGGTGATGAAATCCAACGACGGCTCGGTCAAATTAAACCAACCATTAAATCTCACAATTTTTTGTCCAGAAATGCTGTTTTGACAAATCTTGTTGCAGAAAAAATTATTCAAAGCAAAATAAGTGTTTGCATTCGGATACTTTGAGCAGTTAAAGGTTTTTGTCAGCTATTCTTTTGGAGCAAAAGAGCGATAAGTAAGTGTAGTAGACCACCTTATTTTCTTAACGATAGTCTTATCTGGAGTGATTGTAGTCTGCCTGGTAAAACCAGCAGGAAACTGATGAACTTTTGACTGATTGCCTGCTGCATGAAAGCGACGCAGCCTTGATCCAAACACCAACATTGTTTTTGCATGGGGCCAAGGGAATTTTACAATTCCCTATTGTTCACCATCTGACACACAACTTCCCTCTTGCCACTCCGTCTAGGATAATTGTGTGTATGTGTGCGCACTGTTCATTTAGTTGATTTTGGCTTGTGTCCTCAGTCGAGACACAGCTCCTAAAGTGATACTGTTTCTGTGCGTGTGTGTGCCGTCATTATCTTGGTGTTGGACTCTGGCCAGTTTCTTTGCTGTTGCAGAGAAACATCTGGTGTCAGGCGGGGGTGTTTGAGTTTGAATCAGGCACATGTAGGTCACTTCACATCCATGGGGAGAGTGTCTGTGATCATTCTTTTCATAATGTGAGCAAAGTTTGGTCGCTCCATACTCCACACTTACATGCATTGCCTAATCCACCTAACTTGCATATACCTGTCCCCAAGTATCTTTGACCAACCTTTATTAGCTTTACTGTTCCTTTATTTATCATAAACTGCACGACCGATCCTTGGATGGCTGTACTGCAGTTTGGACGCAGCTTTCAGGTGTGCACTTCAAAAGGGAAAATCTCTGAATATGTGTTGATGCTTTCGTTGTTGTCTGTTCGATGAGGAAATGAAAACAGATTTCAAGTTGGTTCTTTAAAAATGAAACTCTAAGGCTGGTAAGGCCTGCAAGGTGAGTGTCACATGACTAACTAAGCTAGTATCATCTCTTGCGTTAAACACTGACTGTGCATGTCAGGAGGGAACTGTGCTGTGCATGGTAAATAAAGAGCTAATTTTATGCTACCCCATTTTCCTACGATTGATTAAAAGCTGCCTCCAAGAAAGAATTTTATTATTTCTTTGATGCGTAGCAAACTAGCCATTTGGCTAACAGCTAGATCAGATGCTCTTTGGATGTCGTGCATGATGCTAGCTGCTATGCTATTATTATTAAAACATATTTCATGGGGATATTGTTAAGTGAGGAAAAAATAAAAAGCAAAAATTACAAAAGAGGCTGTTAGGGAAGCCCGTATTGGCTGGTTTAAACAGGAGGCTTGAGGCAGAGATGTTTATTCACCCATAATGAACAAATATCCTCACAAAATGCTCACAGACCCCTGTTCCTTTTAAAGACCATCACTTCCTCCTCCCCAAGCTCAAACCACATGACAGGGTGATATATTTTATACAAATAGGACATTATTGAAAACCATTTCACCCAGTCCACTTAAATCCAGTGTCTCAGTTCAACACTCCAATACTTGTTATCCCCCTCTTTCAATTAAAACATGGTGTCTTCCTCCAGAACCTTCTAATGTTCAGGTCTTTTAGCCTGAACACCCTGGAAAAGGAGACAACAGAAGAGGTAAGAGACTTGCACAACATTGCACATATATTCCGGTATCACTCTTTCAATCAATATTTTCAGAGACTGTAATTCTTTTTGGAATTGCCAAACCTTCCATTCTCCTGCTAGCTGAGAGGCATATCCAAGCAATCTCAAATCAATTTAAAATCATAAAAAATAAAATACCTCCAACCTCTTTGTATGCAATGATTTTATGCTTCATATCGTGGTGTTAAAGTGCATATAATTATACGGAAAGTGCTTCTTGTGAGAGTAATGAAAACTTTAATTAAAGAGGCATTTCAGGCACCCCAAGAGCAAAGTTTCAGAAAATAAATTGTGATCCCACAAACATAAATCATACACAAAAGGCTACACAACACATGAAAGGTGAGGGGGAACCCCCAAAGCATCACATCTTCAAACCTTTTGTCAACATTGTGAAGCTGACGGTCACATCTGCAGCAACCTCAGTCATTCAGCTGGGAAAAGATGACTGGCTGAGGCTCATAGTATATATGAACCAAGCTGTGATTTTCTTCTCACCGAAGTTTCTATATGAAAGCAACCACTGCAAGTTTGTTGGAAGAGTAAATGTTACAATATCCTAAGATATTAAAGCCAAAAAACACCCTATTAAACCATCCAGATAAAACCATTGAAGACAAAGAAATAACATTTTTACTTGTTAGTCGGAACAAAACACCATTGATAAAATTGATCTCCTCATAAATGATTTCTCAACACCTTTGTTTAACACCTGCATCAACATCATCCCTGTTTACCCATCTATCGTACGACTCTTTCATATAAAGAAAGAATATTCCTCAGACAAAGACCTTCACATTTTTAACAGCAACAAAATGATGCAAATGCATTTTGTTCCCTCGTTTCGGTAAAGTCTCCGAAGAGATTGTCGCTGATTTTGAAACATAGTTTTACCTTTTTGAACCTTTCAGTCAGTAGTTGTGTCCACTTAGACTTTTGATGTTTTTGCCACAATCTGCACCAACCTCCACAGACTTTCCTCTTAACACCATGTGGTGGAAGTGTGTCTGTGAAACAGTTGGAATAGTGTTTAATGATGATAGCATTTGCGATGCTCTCAGGCAGCTCTCTTCTCTTCATTGCTGTAAAAAACTGAACAGAGTTCAACTCTTTTTATGCAGCAAAACCATAATATATTTTTTAATCAAAACACTGGAAATTCTGGATATTGGAAACTGCACATTTTATTTAGATTGCAATCAGATGCAAATGTCACTTTATCTGTAGCTTATTTTAGTTTATAGGATTTTCTAAATTTTGCACTTAAAACACATGTGCTAATAATTTTGAGCCAGACTGCACATGCTCTTCAAAATCAAACTATTCCTTTAAGTGGCCTGCAAACCCCCTGTATATATAACTTTTTCAATTTTCATTAGTCAAAGCGTACTTTTTTAAAAAGGTGAAATCATTGGTAGTTTGAGGAGTTGAAGCCATTTGAAAGTATTTAGAGTTAAAGACTTCAGGGTTCAGTTTGAGAGTCCCAGGTCAGTCTTGACTTGACTGGAGAGAAGTACAAGCTCATTTGTTTAGCCCTTAATCACCCTCGATATGTATAATCTCAGTTGGCCTGTCAGAACTCATTTATAAAAACAATGACTCCTTAAAGATCCTCAGTGAGATTAAAAACTCCCACTAGGATCTTAGAGGTAAAAGGGAAAAAAGGGTGGGGTTTTTTGTCTCGTGGGTGAAGGAGTGGGCAGAGAGTGTGTGGTTGAAGTGATCTGTGGGGTCCAGTACAGAAGAGTTTTTTTATTCTGGGATCGCTACATTCTGTGTAAACAAATTTCTCACATTTCAGACTTTCTTTCACTCCACTGTAACTGAGTCAGAGCAGATCAACGTTGGCACAGACACTGAGAGGCAGACAGGTATGAGAAGACCAGGTGGAGACAGATGACTGACAGTAGCTGAGTGCTAAAGTAAAGCAGATGAGCTCATGTCTGCTTGGGCTGGTCAGTGGAGATGGGCGTTTTCGCCGAATGACTCAGAAAACTCACACAGTACTCTCCTCTCTAATCTGCTCTGCATCACATATCAATGCAGCCCTTTTCAGTTTAAGTGGAATTATGTTGTCAGTGAATGAGACGTGTAATCACTGCATCTGCTTCACACCCAGATTAAGATCTTTTCATCTCCCTCGGCAGGATAGACGTCTATAATATTGAATATTTACTTAAAACAAACTGAGGATGCAAAGATCCAGTAAACCTTTCAGACACGTGTTACTCAGTAGCCGCAGCTCAATAAATTCTATACGTCTTTAAAAGCTTTTCTTTGACCTTTATAATAAAAAAAAATGAAGGTGCCTTCACATTTGTGGAATTTTATTTTATATATATATTCATAACAAGGGGTTAACTGTATGACTCAGAAATACTCCACCAACTCCCAACTTCTAATCCTCTGAAGTCTTAATGAAGATAAAATTCCTGCTTGAGGGACTTTGGTTTGTGAGTTTTCAGATAAAGATGTTCATTGCAATCTGTACAAATGATACAGGAAGTGCTCAGAACGTTTGTAGCTGCCGGTGGTCACAAACAAATAACTTTTGTTATACCTATCTTTCATGCTGTAATTTAGCCATGATTACAGTGCACAGGAGTGTAATTATCATGGAACACCGCAGATATCAAAAGGAACCTTTAAGACGGTGATTAAACTTTTTGGCATCATAAATGTGAGTTAAATCAAGTGTGACTAATGATTGATTGTTGTAGCAGGGTGTTACCGTGAAGCAGACTCAACTCTAACAGGAAGATTATCTCTGACAATGAAAACCCAGTTCTGAATTTCCTTTTCTCAGCTGTGAAGAATAAAACTGTGGCTTCTATTCAATGTAAAAACAAAGAGAGGAGGAGAAGGGCAGTGGCATGAGGGGAAGTCGCTGTTCTGTTTCTTCAATTAATCCCTTCATGTTTTATTTAAACCTTGGGTGAACAGCATCTTTAAATCCGGTCAAGGACAGGTGTGAGGCCAAACTCAACAACCTTGGTTTCTGTTGATAAAATATCCAGAAATAAAGTTAATTTCCTTCTTATCAACAGGCCAAACTAAGAGATGAAAATTTTCTGCAAAATATTGGCATGTTAACTGATCGAAACTGCAGCAGAGTTATTAATTAGAAAGTCCATAAATCAGAGCAGCACAACATTGACATTTTTCACTTCAAGCAGTAAATGTGCCAGGCTTATTACACCTTGAAAAATGATGTTAGTTGTGTTTTTACACATAACAAATGCAACCTGAGCCGTTACATGGTGTATAAACAGTTCCCGTGGACACATCAAAATAATCCTGTGTTTGTTTGCAGCATAGCAACCGTGACTAGTGTATGTGTCACCACTCATGCTTGAATCTCATCTATTGTCTTGAGTTCTTGACAGTCTGGATTCCAGCTCAGAGGAGTGCGTCCAGGATGTCTTTGGTAATGTTTTCATTTTCCCCCTTACAGATCCTGGCACATCATGTCAAGAGATGTCAAAGTGGCACATCACTGCACCTAACCGCAACGTGTAAACAACAAAATGCATCTGTGGGTTCAGAACTAATAACGTTCTTGTCTCCCTCGACAGTTCCAAATAAGTTTTACTAACTAGTGAAAGATGCTAACAAGCTAATGTAACGTGGAAAATGACAATAGCCTTTTGATGATCATGGAGCTGCTGTGATGTTTACATTTAGTTCTAAGGAAAGTACATAAATGTTGGCCTATAGCTCTAAAAATGACAGTTTCACAATATAGAGAATGAGAAGTTGACATTGTTTGGACGCCACATTGTATTCTCACTTGCTCTGAAATAGTCAGACCCGGAATTCGAACTTTCACGATTTCTCCGTTCAAACTGTAGGATCAGCCTCTAAAGTCATGATCAGACAGTCTTTAACCACGTTAAACATATCTGTCCACTGCAACGAAATCAATTAGTTTCAATAGATTTAGTTATTTAGTTATATCATAATTAGTTTATAGTGACTCGTGAAATCCACAACATTTGACTTCATGTAATAAACCCGTCACTAAATCTATTTGGAAGAATTATGATTTGGTTAGGGCTGCACGGTGGGGTGGTGTTTAGCACCGTCACCTCACAGTAAGAGGGTTCCAGCTTTGAATTATGGATGGATAATTTGGTAATTGGATAATTTGGTTACTTTGATAAATTAACCAAAAACAGGGGACAGACTTTGGAACCATGCCGGTCTTGTTAATTAGCAGATCTGGAATTCAGTGGTGCGATTCAACTACACACGATAAGGTCCACTTTCTCCATCTCAATTAGATTTGACAGCAATGGTCTTAGATGGGAGTAATGGGAGAGCCCCCCTCACAAGAAGGAGGTAACATCCTGGCATACAACATGACAACATACCCTCACACTCGCTATACAATTATTTGGTTTTCCTTGCTTTATCCCTTACACAGATCCATCTTAAGTTTACATTTGTCAGAACAGTAATCATGTTTCCAGTCATTGCACTTTTCTACTTTTCTACCACTTACAGTTCCTTTAAACTCTACTGCATTCTCACCCATGAAAAGTTAGTGATTGGAGTTCAAAGTACATAGTTAGGGTTAGAAATAATGTGCATGGTGAGGTCAAGAAATGTCACAAATACATCGTTAAACAGATACAAATCTGCCGGCTTATAACATGTGTATTCCTGCCACGATTCCAGTCTGGCAGCGTGAATCCTGCCCGAAGGAAAACAGCCTATGAATATGTTACCATTTCAAAAATTGTTATCAAAGACCCTAAAACAATTACATTTTGGAAAAGCGGATCATTGTACCTATGACACACTTTCTGATGAGACCTGGCTGCTGCTGGAGCTTTTTTTTTTCTTTTTTTCTGAACTGGTTATAGGAAATACAAACTGCACTGAATTTGTGCAGTAAACTTCGCAGCCGTGTTGCACCACATTCTGTAAAAACTGGCACAGCAGTTAACCTGGACTCACCTCTGACCCCTGTGTATTTTTTTTCTGGGCCTGGAAAGAAGAGTTTGCCTTTGTAAGTATTCTGTCAATCAGTTTCAAAGTTATATGACTTTTGGTGGAGATCCATATCCACCCTGGGTGAAAAGTTTAACCGTTTTTTTATATGCTCCCTTCCCTGCCCAGGGGCAGATATATGAATGCACAAGCAGAAGAGAGAGCAGCTCTGTGCAGAGAAACTCTGACTCACAGATGTGGAGCAACACGGTCCTGAGAGCCCCCTGTAAATATGCCACACCCCTCCACGGACATTATCACATCCAGCTCAACTATTCACTCTGTTGAGCAACTATTCACTCTGCACTGTGCTGTAACATCCCTGTGTGTAACATGGATTCAACCATTGACTCAACTCGCACACTAAAATGTGCAGCGATTACACCCAAGTAGTGTGAGAGTATGATCCTGCTTTTTACAAGTATTTGTGTGGAAGTTCCCTGTAGGGCCAGCTTCCACAGACAAAGTTAAACATTCACCCTCAGTGAATTACCGGCTGTGCATATTGACTCGTTTATATCTGCGCAAACAAAAGGCTGTCAGCCTATCTTAGTCTGTTCCAATAGTGCAGTTGACCAAAACACATTACAATAGAGCTGTTTTTATCTTTAAGGGCCTCATGCCTTCTGGACTAATACTCTTTCCTCAGTTCATGGTAAGAAAAACTAATTATCACACCTGCTGTGGAATCTGGGTTTATTCCGGCCCTTCGTATGTTACAGAAAGATGGTTTTAAAGATACAGACAACAAGAACTGCTAAATTCTTGTAGATACTTTATAAGCGGCAGATGTACGAATATAACAGACTGTCACATGGTCACACCCTTCTCTAAAAAGAAATTTGTGGACCACGCAATCGAGATTTACAGCTAAAGTGCACCATCTAGTGGTAATTGATATAATCACTGCAGAAACTGCTTCGTATGTAGATCAGCATGTTTTTTCAGCAGCTGAATCACCAAGCCACACCCGAGTAAGCTGTTCAGGTATTTGGGAGCAAAAGCTGCTGGTGTACCACACTTTCTTTTCCTGACAGATTAATTTAGTTACTTTTTGGCATTCATTTTGCTAATCAGAAGAAAGGAACAAGTGCATTTTTTTGTCGATCGTGTAGAGCAACATGCAACCCTTTGGTAAAGAAATCCAATAGGCATGATTAAAATATCATAAATTATGAAAACGTATGTAAGCATCTCTAAGTGATTTTAGTACCAATATTACACTGACAATCAGCTGATTAGGGCTTTGTCTAGTTTACGGACTTGTTAAGAAAGGAAAAAGTGGCTAAAATTTCAACACCTTTAAAAACACTCTGCAACCTCAAGCCTGGTTATTTAGCAGCCCTGAGATCATCATGAACTTCAGACTGGGTTGGGACTCCAAAAATAGAAAAAACTGATTCCCACAAGGCTGTGAGAAGCAGAATGTTTTCAAGAAGTCGTTTCTGCATATCTCATATAATTAAAATGTCAGGTCAGAGGAATAAGGTGAAGTTGAGCTCTGGGAGACCAAGGAAACTTTCAGAAAGAACTGTTTGTAGCTTAGCTAGAAATGCAAATCAAAGCCCTTAATGGAAAAGCCTGATGCCTTTTTTATAAAGTCTTGCAAATAAATGCTGGAACCTTTTGTGCATAATGAGCGAATGTGTGTTTGAGGCAAAGGACACAATTAATGGAAAGAACATGTTGCAGGCAGTAGCATTTCGCAGAAAGACTGAACAATGAATTAAATGACATACCATGACAATGAGAGGACATTAAAGTGATCATAAACACACTTCAAAATCCACAAGCTGCAGATTTTACCTCAGCTTTCACAGTCCCATTTTAAAACTCAAATCTTTTGGAAATCAGTCTTTAACTCGGTTAAGAATTAAAGTCAACAAATATTTTACTGCTTAAACATTGCTACAGATAATGGCTCCACACAAAGGCAGGCACACTTCCTTGTTATTCTTGTCCCTGTGACACTCAACAATCTAGTTGCTGACAGATAATGTCAGCTTCCACGTGCATGTGAGTTAAATACTGATTAGATCTGAACAAATGCAAAGAGCAGGTATGAAGAGACTTTTTGTTCCTGCTCTTGTTAGCAGATAAGTTGTGTCTTTCCTGCTCTGCATGCCTGCTGATCATGTTTCAGCTGTAAAATGAAGTGGGTGTGGAGAGCTGGTGGAAGGTGGAGTACCGATGCTTGATCCAGATTGGTCCAAATTTGAACCTTACAACTATTTTCCTTGGTTTACCCTCTGAGCAATGCATGTTCACCACTGAACAGGAAATGATGATGAATTTGTTTAATTTAGTCGCACATTCATAAAACCACACAGGGAAAATTAAGATAAGTCACTATTGTGGGTGAGGTAGAAACCCACTATGGGCTAATCTCACAACCTAACTACAAGAAATAAAAATAAAATCATACTCTTAAATTTTAGACAACACAAAATGTGGTGAAGACCTCACAAACGTGACTGAATGAAATGTGATTAATCACTACAGAAACGTTTTAACCCTTTTTCAGTCTCATTTTGTATCTGGATGAAGACAGAAAGTCACTTCTTACACATATTTTACTAATCCAATATTCAACTCCACGATAACTTATTGTTAGACCCGATACTGTCTTCAAGATGTTTGATGCATTAGTTAGTACATGAGTACATGTTATTGATACGTCCATCTGAATAATCGTTAACTTGAGAATCAAAGATGAAGTGGAGATCAAGGCTTCAAATGAAGTGAAGAGGTTGAATAGCAACACTGCCATGCCGACACCACATTTTTTAAACAAGATTACTTTACGAAGATATGTGGGTTAATTGGAGGTTAATTATATCCTTAAGATCACTTACTGATACCAGAGAGGGTGCCCTTATATTTATCATCACTCCTGAATACCAGGAAACAGTATGTTTATATATATAATGTGACAACAAACGTCTTTTTTTAGTTGCTTTAATGTATCTTCCATTTTGATCAAAGACAAAAACAAATGACGTCGTGATTCACACGAGTATCTATAACCCCAATTCCCAAATAATTAGGACTCTGTGTAAAAAGTAAATAAAAACTGAATGCAATGATTAAATCTCATAATCTAATATTTTATTCACAATAGGAAAAACATATCAAATGTGTAAAGTGAGACATTTTACTGTGTTTCTGGATCATACGGCTTCTTCTCTGCATGACAGGGCTTTAACCTTCATCTGTAGATGGCACGGTGAGCTGTGTTCACAGACTGTGTGATTTCTGGAAGTGTTCCTGAGCCCATGCAGTGATTTCCAGGACAGGAACGTGTATGTTTTTAATGCAGAGCTGCCTGAGGGCCTGAAGATCAGGAGCACAGAGTATTGATTCTCATCTGTGTCCCCTGCACTCAGAGATGTCTCCAGATTCTGTCATAATTTTTTGTGTATTTTTCTGTCTAGTCTCAGTTTTGCCATTTCCTCACTTTTCTCCTCAGTTCCCTCCTGCCAGTCACCAGCTCCACTCCCTTCACCTACGTTCATTTATCCTCAGCTGCACCTTCTCACTAATCACTCTCCCCACAGTATTTAGTCTCCCGGTTAGTTCTCATCATTTGTCAGATCCTCTGGCAGATTGTCCACTGGTAATACTGCTTGCTTGCGGTTTTCCCAGTTCATTCCGGTTCTTCATAGTTTTTGTCAGTTCCTGGATTTAGTTTTTGTTCTTTTGGTAACTATATCTGGCTTTGCCGCGCCCTTGTTTCTAATTAAATAGTTTTCATTTCATTTTTGTCTCCTGTCTCTCCCTCATTGTCTGCACTTGAGTTGTCCTTCTTCGCCTCCATCAGTGAAACGTGTGAGTCTATTTGGTTGTATTATGAATTGTAGATGTTGGAATAATCTAAATCTTCAAGTTTTGCTCATTGAGGAACATTATTCAAAAAAAAGTTTTTGGGGCTGAACCTCTGCCCATCTTTATTTCTGAGAGACTCTGCCTTTCTAAGGTGCTCTTTTTACACCCAATCCTTATTACTCTTATTATTACCCGATTGGACGGGTCGCAGGCTTTCATTAATAATGATATTATTAGTGTTGTTGTTATTATTAACTGCTCTGCTCAGAGCTGCCGTTTCCATAGAGATAGCGGCTTATCAGAGAAATGTCTCTCCTTTTTTTCAGCGTGAGAACTACAACGTGTGGTCACGCTCAATGCATGAGACTTGAGAGCCCTGTTTGAGATTTTTTGCTGTCAACAGATTCAAGATGAGCCAATATTTTTAACGAAACACTAAAATGTCTCACTTTCAACATTTCAACATGTTTTCCATGTTTTATCATTTATAAAATATCAGTTTGTGAGATTTGCAAATCATTCCATTCTGTTTTTATTGACATTTTACGCAGCAGCCCAACCTTTTGGGATTTTATTATCACACGGAATACTAGCTTATGATACATGACGTGACGACGAGGTTTGAAGCTGTTGGTTATAAAAGCATATAGATTGGTTCCTTTAATGCAATGTATTCCCCTATAACCTTTTTAGTTTAGCCAAAAAGTTTAGCTAAATTTATCTGTACTTAGATAAGAACTAATAACAATGGGTTTGACACCACTATTTACAATTACTTTTATGCATTAAACTGTCTGATATGTCAAATTTTAGTAAACAGCTGCCGTTTCCAAGCACCGAGTGCAGTTTCTTCTCATTAATTCGTCCGAAAAAGTGACTTTACAATTAGTTCATCTTTAAACTGAGGTAATATTCAATTAAGGACATTCTTGAAAGCTGTTTTCTACACCTCCTATGTCCTATTTACCCCTAAAAAAAAACCCAACTCTTAATTGTATCTAGAATGGTTGAATAAAAGGAAAGCAAAATTAAAACTGGAGTGAAAACTTTCATTGCAGAGAAAGTCCCCTCTCCCTCCCCAGCCTACTCCATCGACCAAAGCCCCCCCAGCTTGGCCCCCACCACCGGTGCCCACAGCTGTCATTTCCAACAGCGTCAACGCTGTTGTCTAGGACGCTAAGGGCCTCTGTGTTGGTAAACACCATCTCAACCAGAGGTCCAAGGATGGAGTGAAGAGAGGGACAATCAGACTGTCCAACCAGAGAAATCTTATCCATATCCCTTGCAAGAACACAGCATCCAGTTCAACTATAACTAATCTCAAACACGCAGTACTCAATGTCAGATCTTTAAGTAACAAATCATTCTTAATTAATAGTTTTATTTCCTCTCACAATCTTGATTTTATGTTTTTAACTGAGACGTGGCTCGACAAAAACACAGCAAATGCAGTCCTGATTGAGTCTGGTCCACCTCACTTCAATTTTGTGTCTGAAACACGAGAAAACCAGAGGGGTGGGGGTGTTTGTGCCATGTTCAGGGACAATATACCCACCCACAAGTTGTCATTTGGGTTTTTTTCATCATTTGAGTATGTGTCTTTCAAAATGGAGATAAAACAATCTTCCATACTTTATATCACCATTTATAAACCACCACAGAATTGTTTTATTCATGATTTTACTGAACTACTTTCAATTGTGTGCACTGCTTGTGACTGTTTAGTCATAACAGGGGACTTGAATGTTCATGTGGACGTAGCGCATAACAAGGAAGCTAAAGAGCTCACTGCTGTCCTTGAAATGTTTGGTCTAACTCAGCATGTGACTGAGCCCACCCACAACAGAGGGCACACTCTAGATGTGCTCATTTCAAGGGGTGTTGTTATTTCAAACGTGAATGTCGTCGATGTTGCTTTATCTGATCATTTCTGTGTTTTCTTCGACCTATCTACTTTACCCAAATCAGCAGCTGGGTCTGCAGTTGTTCGGGGAAGACTCATAAATGACAGAACAGGGACACAGTTTATGGAAATGATTAGGTTTGAGAACACCCTGTGTTCTGATGTTGATGATCTGTTGAACTCTTACACATCAAGTCTCTTAAATGTTTTGGATACCAGTGCTCCTGTCAAGGTTAGAATAGTTAAAAGTAGGCAAAGGGCGCCATGGAGGAAAGAAGAGTCGGTCAGGGCACAAAAAAGGGAGTGCCAGAGAGCCGAACGGAAATGGCGCAAGTCAAAGCTCCAGGTTCATTATGAGACTTACAAAGAAAAGCTATGTGTGTTCAACCAGACTTCACGTAGAACAAGGGAGAGTTATTTTTCTGAAATCATCAAAAACTGCAGTAACAACTCTCGTGTCCTGTTTCCTACAGTAAACAGATTAACAAACCCTCCAGTTTCACTGCCTTTAGAACTCATGTCTACATCCAAGTGTAATGAGTTTGCAATATTCTTTAATGACAAAGTTCAAGGCATTAAAAATGCAGTAATTTCCAAAACACAAATAACTACTCTGCAGCCAGCTAGACACCTAAAGCTGACACATTTCACACCTGTTACTGACAAAACAGTAGAAGAGACCATCTGCAGTCTGAGTTCACCAACGTGCTGCCTTGATGAGTTGCCCACTAGATTCCTAAAGTCTGTGCTGAGCAGTTTGTTACCACAACTCGCTCATCTAGTCAACATCTCACTCCAGACTGGAACATTTCCAAAGGCCTTAAAAACTGCTGTCATTAAGCCCCTTCTAAAGAAGAGCAATCTTGATGCCACTGTACTGAACAACTACCGGCCCATATCAAACCTGCCATTCTTAGGCAAAGTCCTAGAAAAAGTTGTATACCAACAGCTTGGTGACTTTCTCCTGTCTAACAATGCCTTTGATACTTTCCAATCAGGCTTTAGGCCCCACCACAGCACTGAGACAGCTCTGATCAAGGTGACAAATGACATCCGCCTGAACACAGATGCAAGTAGAGTCACAGTCTTAGTTCTGCTGAACCTGAGTGCTGCCTTTGACACAGTTGACCATGCAACCTTATTACAGAGGTTAGAAGACTGGGTGGGAATCTCTGGTCGTGCTTTAAACTGGTTCAAGTCCTATCTGGAGGACAGGAAATATTTTGTTGAAATTGGTAACTGTGTCTCAGACCAAATGGCTATGACCTGTGGGGTTCCCCAGGGGTCAATCCTGGGACCCGTATTGTTCAATCTGTACATGCTTCCACTAGGCCAGCTAATACGCAGCTATAATGTGTCCTACCACAACTATGCAGATGACACTCAGATCTACATGTCACTGACGGCAGGAGAACACGGGCCTGTAGATACATTGTGTCACTACATTGAACAGATCAGTGTGTGGATGCAAAACAATTTCCTCCAGCTAAACTCAGACAAAACTGAAATCATTGTCTGTGGCCAACAGAAACAAAGAGAAAGTGTTATCAGTCACCTTGAGACTCTCTCTCTAAAACCTAACTATCAAGTTAGAAATCTCGGGGTAATATTGGACTCAGACCTGAACTTTAACAGCCACATTAAATCAGTAACATCCACAGCTTTTTACCATCTAAAAAACATTGCCAGAATCAAAGGAATAGTGTCTAAACCAGACTTAGAGAGACTGATCCATGCGTTTGTCTCCAGTAGGTTAGACTACTGTAACGGCCTGCTCACTGGGCTCTCTAAACGGGCTGTAAGACAGCTGCAGTACATCCAGAACGCTGCTGCTCGAGTCCTGACTAGAACCAGGAAATACGACCATATTAGTCCAGTGCTCAGGTCTCTGCACTGGCTTCCTGTCGCTCAGAGAATAGACTTTAAAACAGCTCTGTTCGTGTACAAGTCTCTTCATGGTCAAGTGCCAAAGTACATCTCTGACATGTTAAAGCCATATGAACCAACTCGGGCTCTGAGAACCTCAGGGAGGGGTCTCCTGCTGGTGCCCAGAGTCAGGACTAAACAAGGTGCGGCTGCGTTTCAGTTTGACGCTCCTAACATCTGGAACAGCCTTCCAGAAGATGTGAGACAGGCCTCCACTCTGACAATGTTTAAAGCCAGGCTGAAAACATTTCTATTTAGCTGTGCATATCACAACTGGAAGTATTTTATCTGCACTCTTTGCTTTTTAAATAACAAATGATTATTTTAATGGGTTTTTAATTTCTTTATTTTATTTTTTATTTCTTTTTAATGATTTTATTGCCTTCTTGTGATTTTATGTAGCTGTGAAGCACTTTGAATTGCCCTGTGCATGAATTGTGCTCTATAAATAAAATTGCCTTGCCTTGCCTTGCCTAAATGTGGTATCTACTCTACTATCCTGGTACTGTAATGTGTCAGTTTGCGTTTGTGCTCCACTGACAGTTTATCAGACATACTGTCCTAAAACCTTTTCAGACTCCGGTGCTGTCTACAGTACAGAGGCCCACATACAGTTACTCTCATATAAAGTCAGAGAAAAATATTTATTCTTAAAGAAATAATTACAAAGGCATGCTACCCGACATACCTCTCTGTATGCAAACACGTCTTCAACATCGCTTATCAGGGAGGGAAACTGTGGTAACTCCCCTGCCTGCCTCCCTTATACCATACATAGGGGTATTGGGGAGGCAGGTAGGGCAACATTTTTCACTGTTTTAAAGAACAAAAGAAAAAAAAAATCTTGTCAACTATGCACTGAGAAATATGTTTAAAAGGATTAAGATAAAACAGATAAGGCTGTGTCACAGGCCTGTCATTATCATCAGGTTACTGCATCACTGGAGGGCTCAGGGACCCAAAGGGTTTGTGAAGAGAAAAGCTTATTTAAATCAAAATCATGCAACGAATACAAAGTTTTACAGCTGATAAGCATTGCTGAAATGTTTCAAATATAAAACCAGATTCAGCCTTGGGTCATATTCAGTTCCGAGAAAGAAAAATATCACATTAATAGTTAGCAATGCATGCATCTAATCTTTTTCACGGGAGACATTGACATGTCACAGCAGGGAAACCACAGGTGTAACTAATAACATCAATTCGCTCCACTACAACAGAATGAAGCCATAGTTAATGTGATTAGTTTCCCGTTTGAACTCACAGTTATGACTGGTCAAAATGCTTACTGTGGAAAATGTGAAAACTTAAGTGTATTCCAGGTTGAAGACACACCTATTTTCAGCTGCGTTTCAATAAAGCTCAAAACTTAATCACATTTTATACTGATTTTATCTGATTTTATCTATTGTTCTTATTTCTTTCTTTCTTTTTATTTCTACTGTTTTAATGTCCCTGTAAAGCACTTTGAATCGCCTTGTAGTTGAATTGTGCTATACAAATAAACTTGCCTTGCCTATTTATGTTCTCGATTTCAAAGTACAAAACAATCAGAAATCAGAAAATTAGGTTAAGCATCTCAAAAAGGCATCATGTATTATACGTCATTTTGTTCGTGGAAAGAATTACGTAATTGTGCCTTTAAGATTATTTTTCGCACCAACTGACAGACATTCCTCAGGTGCATAACAAACCATCAATCAATTACAGAGCAACCATTACTTAGACATCCTAGCTATGTTGTTTTAAGGACAGGTGATCATTTTTTTTTTACCAAGATGGGGATGTGCTACTGACATGAAGGTAAATAGGGTTTAAAAAAGAGTGCTGATTCACAATAAAACAAGTTAAAACATCTGTTAAAACTCGATTTTGCCTCAATATTAAACAATGTATCTTTAATAAAGAAATAATTAATGTACTGTGAAACGATAAAGGATAAAACTTTCTTCTGAAATCTTCTGATAAGGCATCAACCTTCATTGTAAAAATGCACCACTGACAGCAACTATAAGCTGTGAGCACTGACAGTGTAGACAGGTGCAAGTTTCTACACAGCTTTCGTCCGTAAGGCCGCACGCTGTTTGAGTTCAATGCTGACATCAACAAGCCAAAATGCCCTTAAAATCATCACATACAAATTCATGTTCAGCCGTTATAACTTGCTCACTCACCATTGTAGTTCTTTACCTTAGCTTCAGCTAAAAATCCCGAGCACAGACTGTAGCTATGGCTGATTTGAATAGCATAAATGTTGCCAAGCCAAATAGTAAAAGAAGTATTTTCTTTGTGTAAATATCAAAGAGCATGAAGTTAAACATTTTTCCTGGAGGCTAATGACACAAAAACAACCGTAGCTGCCCCCAACATTTGGCCCCAAGTTTCATAGAGGTGAAACTGTCACTGGTACGTGTCATTTCTGTCACTGCTATGAGCAGTTAGAAGGTGTAAATGTTAAAAGCAAAGGTCATGCACCGCAGTTTCTTCAGGAACACATACATTTAAATAGTATGTTTTTGTCTTTAAAGCAGCTTTCAAGCAACTGAATAATAGAGAGGGCAATGACTGAGTTTGAGTGAGCAAGAAGAAAATGTGGCATCACAAGTTTGACCTGAAAATGGGTGGAGAAACCCCTTCCCATCAGTCGCCACACCCGTGGTGATGAAGAGAAAGTATAGAGGAGTGGGTGGGTACCATGTTAGCTGCATTCCTCCTTTTAAGTTCGTTCTCCAAGCCACTCCCACTTTTTGCTGTGTACCAGCTATATAACCAAGGAGACCAAACTGATGCTTTCAACTGCAGATCAACTCTGGTAATCCTACCTGTTTCAGATCCAGACTCTCCAACATGTCTTTCAGCATGAAATCCTACAACCAGAAGACCATGAGTGTCTACGGTGGAGCAGGAGGTCGTGGCACCCGCATCTCCTCTTCCCAGATGGGCTATGCACCAATGTCAGGAGGCCTCAACCTCGCTGATGGGCTTGACCTCCATGTTAGTGCCAACGAGAAGGCCACCATGCAGAACCTGAACGACCGTCTGGCCTCCTACCTGGAGAAGGTGCGCAGCCTTGAGAAGGAGAACGATGGCCTGGAAAGGCAGATCAGAGAGTGGTACCAGAGCAGAACTGTGGTCTGCAATGACTACTCCAGCTACTTTGCCACCATTGAGGACTTGAAGGATAAGGTAAGACAAGGACGACGCATATGGTTGTGTCTCAGTGGTTTTGTTATCTTCCTCTCGTCATTTGTCAGATTGTATCACTGGGCATCTTTTGAGGAAGAGAAGGTGTCTGAACGGAATGTGAGAGTAACACAGCTTTAGAGTCAGTAAACCAGAAACCTGTCGACAGTTAAGAAGGCACAGCTATAATTATCACAACTGCCGTATCAGATACATTCCGACTGTAAGTCACATCCTGCTGACAGTGTTCAGTGTCACGCTGACAATCACATAAGAATCTTACAGTTCACCCATGCAATTTATTTGTCGAGCTGTAGTGCAACTATTTGCAGCCATTTAGGATGACATGATCCTTTGCGACACAAACATTTTTTAGGTGTCAAACCCTGGCACCTGTATCAGCCCATAAAACTGTATCAAATGTGAACCTAACCGCATTTTTCACGACTAGTTTAATCGTTTATTCTGTCTCAGATTCGAGTTGCCTCCAGGCTGAACGCCAGGATATTGTTGGACATTGACAATGCAAAACTGGCTGCTGAGGATTTCAAAGTGAAGTGAGTGTGCTCTCTGCGTGTTTACGTCTCTGCCACTTAAGTGATACTTCACACGTGCATCAGAGCGTGAACTCATGCCTACCTGACAACTTCTGCTCTTAATAAGACACCGAAACCTCACTGACCTGTTCTTCTGCCCTCCCGTGTGAAATCCTTTCAGGTATGAAAACGAGCTGACCATGAGGTTGGCTGTGGAGGCTGACACTGCGTCAATGAAGAGGGCGTTGGACGACATGAACCTGAGCAGGATGGATCTTGAGAGTCAGTATGAGTCCCTGAAGGAAGAGCTCATCATGCTGAAGAGAAACCACGAAGAGGTGAGAGTGCAGATAAAATAGAGTGAATGTAGTGGTGGACCAATTTTAAACTCTCAAACCACTTATTGACGGTAGTTTACACATGTCAACATATATTATATTCATACAACACAGGCCAACACCTACAAGGAGTATGCACAGAACCTGAAAGTTCAACATCATCCATCTTTTCAGGAGCTGTTTTCTGTGTGATTGTTGAAGTTGTCACTATTTGTCTTCACCATCTATTGTTGCCTCAGCTGATCAGAGTTCACACACTTGACCTCTCACTTACCCCTGATAAAACTGAGGAAGTACCATGTTACACACTGTTTTTATAAACAGCTCTGCTGCCTTCTGCTTTTCCCAGTGCTGCCCCTTTTCTCTCTGCACACTTCCATGTATTCTTCCTTTTGCTCCATTAGCTCATCGCTGCTGTGTTTCCAGCACCACTACTTCACACAAACAGATCAAAGATCCAAAAACATACAGGCATTACTGTATATCGACCCCTCACTTCATCATGATAACAAAAATGATAAATTACTTTGATTGTTTGCTCTGGTGCATTGAATTCTTACCCTAATCCCGTGCAGGAATTGGCTATACTGAGGAGTCGGATGGGCGGCCAGGTCAATGTGGCTGTGGACGCTGGTCCCTCCACAGACCTGAACCAGGTCATGTCAGAGATCAGGGAACACTACGAGGGCGTAATCGCCAAGAACCGTAAGGAACTGGAGTCGTGGTATACAAACAAGGTGAGAAAAGAGGTTAGAGCTCTCCCCATTTGAGTGACTTTTGATTAGTTCATTGGAAATGTAACATGTGAAGTATTTCTGCTCAGATCACAGCAGTGGAGCAGGATGTGGTCACACACACAGAAATTCTGGTGACATCCCGCACAGAGATTAAAGAGCTGAAGGCCACCCTTCAGAGGCTTCAGATTGAACTGCAGTCCGTTTTGAGCATGGTATGTTCCCATTTATCGTTAAGATATGTTTATCTACTTGAATTTAGACTGTGATGCCTTATTTTCAAGGCTGCATACAATGCAGATTTAACTCTGTTTGTAACAAAACGTTTACGGCCATTTTACTCTCATATCTCTCCATTAAAGGTACTGGCTGAACAAATTGATTGGGGCATAAACCCTAGAATGCTGCAATGACTTACTTAGTTTAAGAAGATTTAGTTTTTGTGTGAATTAAGAAAAGAAAAGTGGGAATTTGGTATCTTTGTGGGGTTTTTTGTAGGCTTTTTCTATCAGTCTGAGCCAGATAGGCATCTTCGGTTACCTCCAGTCATTTGCTGCAGGAAAGCTTTGAAATACTTCAATGGTTTGAGCTTTGAGAGTTAAATGTGATTCAGTGGATTAGATCCACAGATTCAATAAATGACCACAGGGCTGTTCAGCAGAGCTCTTCCAAGACCTACAGCTACAATAGAAGGTGTTAAAAAGTCTCCATTGCCCACCGCTTCTTTAAAGCTTTGACGGGCACTCTTAATTTTGTCATCTTGTTGAGCTCTCTTCTTTCACTGGAGACTTTGCACCACTGACTGGTTATCCTAATAAACCAACCCTTTGATGAAAACGTGGCTAAAATTAATTTGCATGTAAAGCCAATTAGTTACATTTCCTTGTTATGGACTCACTTTAACAGGCCTTTGAATGAGCTTTCCACTCACAACTATGAATATGCAAAATTTCATCACACAACTTCTCTCTGCTTCCGCAACAGAAAGCGTCTCTGGAGGGAACCCTGGAAGAGACTCAGGCACGCTACGCTGCACAGCTAGCAAACCTCCAGATCACAGTCACGAGTCTGGAGGCTCAGCTGTCCCAGATCCACGCCAACATCACCAGTACCAAGCAGGAGTATGACATGCTGCTGGACCTCAAGACCCGTCTGGAGATGGAGATTGCGGAGTACAGGAGGCTGCTGGATGGGGAGGATGAGAGGTGAGACCTGAAGAAAACAAAGAAACACATACGCTTTAAAAAATAACAAGTGAAACAAGGAAGGACAATAGTGGTGAAAACTAATTATTTTTCTTTCTTTTTCCCTCTATTACCAGCACAAAACAAGGTAAGCAAGGATTCTTTAGAACTTTATCATCAACATGATGTCATGTCTTTGAGATATGCCATGAAATGTGCTCATGAATGTCATTTTTTGCCTTTTCCTCAGTGGTCACAAAGGTCATCACAGTGGTGGAGACAGTTGTGGACGGAAAGGTGGTTGGAAGCAGCAGGACTGTTGACGTGGATGTTGATGAAATTGAGTGAAAAATTGGAAGTATCAGCAAAAACCAATAAAGATCATGCAGTTGAACTGAGGTTTCCTGTGTGTTTGCAATGAACAGATTTTAACCTTCTTTTTACACTATCCACATTGTATTAGGACAAACATATTCATGTGTTTTCCTACTGCTGCTTCGGTCAGCATTTAGAATGTTTACATACCTGTTGTTAAAGAGGTCAAAGGTTTATTCATTTGGAGAAATCCGATTTATGCTGTATTTACTTTAAAATTAGCATCTAATCTGATGGGAATGTCAAAAACTCAGCCACTAAAGGTATGGTATTTCTCCCAGGAGTTTGTGCAGAAAGCAGGTTTAAGTAGATGTGACAACCTCATCAGTTAACTTTTTTAATCGAGAATATGTAACATTTCCACATGAAAATGTCTTGAAACGATCAGGCGAATATTTTCCTGTATTTTTGCAGCTATTTTCAACCAAGTCTGATCTGCAGAAAGTCATTTTTTTATGTCAGGAGAGACCAGGTTTGCTAATTTACCTACTTACTTACAATGAATAGATACATTTATAAAAATTTTAAAAAAGCACTCTCTCTGTAAAATGTATAACCAACTATGCCGACAAAAGATAAAACACCATGACTAAAAGCATAAGCATGAGACTCCCCTTTCTGCTGGCTTATCCTACCTTCTTAGTCTCTACTACTGGTTCCCAAGTTTATCTATCAGGCCAGCCAACATACCTCAGCAGAAAGCCTACTTGATTATGTGGTTATTTTCACAAGGTCCTCTGAACAGGATCCATAAAAAGTGGCAAAACCCACTATTACATCTTGAGGGGAAAAAATATTCATCTAATATTTAATCAGAGAATGTACCATTTTAATGGGAGCCCATGGAGCCATAAACTGTATGATGTGGACAGACAATGACGTCAACCATTTGTTAACTACCATTTTGAAACCTCGCGTTTGCGTTCAGCTGTCACCATCCTTTTGAAACCAGAAGTGAGCAGGTCTGCCAACTAGCAGGCACTGAGTGTGAGACTCACGCAATTCCCTCTTTTCTCACGCTCTCACACAACAAATTGATTTACTAGTGCTGTGAATACTGCTTGTAATTTCCCCCTCGGTAATGAATAAAGTATTTTGAATTTGAATTGAATTGAATAACCGATGACTGATAACTGAAGACATGGCAAGAAATTCACAGAGCATGTAGAGGCAGGACAGAGCAGCATCGGGAGCACAAACAAAGTTTTTAGAACAATCAGGAAGAAAGTGAGAAACATCTGCTGGATTATTGTGATACCAATTATGGGCGATGTGTGCCACAGAACTGTGCAGCCACATGGAAGACCAAGGCGGCAGTGATTCACCTCTAATTTAATCTTAGGGTGTCTGAAGTCACTAGCAAGTGAAAAACTACCCAAAAGCACAACCCTGGCAATTCTTTTAGACCCCCTTTGTTTGAATGTTCCTAATTTAACAAACCATCCACCCATCCATTTTCTATACCCACTTAATCCAGTACAGGGTCACAGGGGGCTGGAGCCTATCCCAGCAGCCTTTGGGCGAGAGGAGGGGTACACCCTGGACGGGTCACCAGTCCATCACAGGGTCAACAAAGAGACAAACAACAGAAAGAACCCACGCATACACAGGGAGAACATGCTAACTCCACACAGAAGGTCCCCAGCTGGGATTTGTACCAAGAACCTTATTGCTGTGTGGTGATGACACTATCCACCACAACACCGTGCAGTCCCCTCATTTAACTAGCAATTCTGATTTTTATGTCAAAATAATCCTCTCCTTAACTCCACCTCCTCCGTGAAGCCCCGCCCGCTTGTATCCAACTTACTCGACAGATGAAGCCAGCTTCTTAATGCCTTGTTGTCAGCTGTACTGAGGACCATGCACCTTACTTCTGCTCAAGCCTCAGAGGATGTAGGAGCCCAGATAGAGTAGCTGCTAACCTCACCAGATGGCCAGGGTTGAGCCCTTGCTTAGTCTCCGCCCCCTGAAGATGAAAAAGAACTCAGTCTATAGAAATGCTTACCTGCATACCCAAGCCCTCTCACTTCAAGCTGAACTCAACAATTGGCAGCCCTGTATTTGAAGCCTAATATCAATCTAGTAATCTTAAAAACAACCACCAGCACAATGATCAGAAAAAAATAGTGATAATGAGACCATAATGACCTCTGAGAAAATTGAATTAACTTAGGGAAGATTTGAGTTTTTTTGACTAGAAGTCTTGGAGCCAGTAGCTGGAGCCTTAGTTGCCATCACTACATTCACACGTAAGCCACTTATCCCTTACCTGAATATTTATGCAGACAGTCAGTCTGACCATTTTTGTAGCCATCAAGTTCTGAGTCAGTCTTAGAGCCAATAGGGACATCTGATTGGCATTTCTTAAAACACAAGCATGCTCTGCACACCACTGTACCAATATTAAGTCATCTACACCATCTACAGTGTTGGAGTGTACAGGACACTGCTAAAAGCACCGTGACCCTAACCCTAACCCTTACATTTTGGTTGCATTAGTCCTTTACAACGCTGGGTGGCTGCACAGAGGGAGACAGGAAAAAACTCAGTCCTGGTATGTCCTCTGGACGCGACTGAGGAGGTGAGTGAGAGGATATTAGCCCATCAATCATGGACAACATCGTTCACCCACTGCATGGGACACCAAGAGCTTGATTATACCAACAATGCACAAAGGAGCAACACCGCAGATCATTCATTCAGACAGTGGTCAAACTTTTCAGCTTTTGCACAGCAAGATAACTGTTATTTCTTACAGGGCGTTAACTCTCTTCATTTGCAAAATGTATTTCTTTTCAGCTGTTGTGTCCTTCACAGACTGGTTCTGTCTGACTGTCTCTCCTTGACATTTCAAGACAACATCTTGCATTTAAGCATATAGTGTCTCTTTTTAAGTTGTCTTCTGGTTATTCTAAATATATCGTTTGATTTTCATAATTTTCATGTGTGTACTTTAATTCTGTATTTTGTTTTACTGATGTTACTCTTCACTCTTGATCTGTAAGATGTTAAATGAAATCTTATCAACATGTGTTATGTCATGTCATGTTATCTTATCTTATCTTATCTGAAATTGTTTGATACAACTTCAGTCTAAAGAGGGGCTGGGACTACTGGAGCCCAGCATGTACGTACAGGGAAAAAGTTGTGCTCCAACACAAAAGTAAATACAGCTTTAGGCGGTGGAAACACTTTTTTTCTACATGGTATAACCAGAAGCTTCATATTACAGGTGAAAAAAAAGATAAATGTGAAAAATGTATCGTGAAATTGGATCTTCAAGCTGGTGTGGACTGGATGGTGAACTGAGCATGAAACATGAAAACTGACATGACTGTCTGACTGCAGGATGTTATACACGATGTGCAGCCTACATCTGCCACCTGATGATGCAATCTCTGGTCTGCCTCAGAGTCTGAAAAAAAAAACGTTCATTTGTAGCACATTGTGTAACTCGGATTAAAAGCTGGTTTTGTAAACTTTTTTTCTGCTGAGCTGTTTTAGAGTGTGTTACTGGGCTGCTACAGTTTTAAGACTTATGTCAGAGGCTGAAGACCTGAGCTCACAAATACTTTAGAGCAGAAAATGTCAAAAGTCTTTGCTCAGAATTTGTCGCTGGTGAGGTAATCACAGGATGCCTGTGAGCAGCCTTGTAATCACAGCCTCAGTTGCCTTAACCTGTTTTCTTTGTCTGTCCAGCGTTGCATTTCAAAAACACTAAGTCAGCCTCAAGCAATTGTGATTGAATTCAGCTAAGAGTTTAGACTAGATCAAGGATAAAGATTAACACTGGTATCGGTTTATGAACCAAGTACGCTACATAGGAGTGATGACAGTATTAAGAATTATCCACACACAAATGAGACACGATAGAGGTTAACAACTGAGAGGCTTTTATTGCATTCACATTTGTATTTGAATGAAGAAGTAATTGTTCAGGTGGTGACTTGTAGCCTCAGGGTGTTGCCCCGTGTTTTCTGTGAGACAGTTTATGAGGTACTTGAGGAGACCACCACGCCGTCTTTAATCTCCTCTGTGACAACTATAACCTTTCTTGTAGCGGCTGTAGAGGTCTCTTTCATGCCAATACTGTGGAGACAAACAAATATAATGCGCTCATTAAAATCATGACAAAGCATCAATTTACAACGCGAGAGGAAAGAATTCCTCTTTCTATTCTCCCTTTTCCTTACCTGCCCTCTCCATCCAGAAGCCTTCTGTATTCTGCGATCTCCATCTCCAGTCTCGTCTTGATGTCGAGCAGCATCTTGTACTCTTGGCTCTGGCGTTCCATGTCAGCACGCAGCTGCATCAGCTGTTCCTCGAGCCTTGTCACCTGCATCTGGAGACCTTGGAGCGTCATAGAATATCGTGACTCTGTTTCAGCCAAAGTGGCCTCCAGCGATGATTTCTAAGGAGAAGGGGCAAGAGAGGAAAATTATCAATAAACTGAAGTTGAGGTTGATAAATGATGCAAAGGAGTGAAGAGTAAAGCCGGATCTTTATCACTTACCATGCTTAGTTGTGACTGTAGCTCGATCTCCAGGCCTTGCAACGTGCGACGGAGTTCAGAGATTTCTGTCTTCGATGATTGCAGAATTTCTGTGCTCTCCACCACCTCCTTGTTCAGAATCTCTGTCTGCAGTAGACATGGCAGAATTTCAGAGTCATGAATCACCACATACCGGTACTTTTAAACAAATCTATGCAGACAAGGTTAAATTACTCAGTTCAGACAGCCAAGGTTTTCTCCAGTCTCACCTTTGAATCAAACCAGGACTGGAGTTCTCTCTGGTTCTTTACTGCCACACCCTCATACTGCTCACGGATCTCAGCCATAATGCTGCTCAGGTCTACCTGTGGTTTAGCATCCACCTCCACATTGATCTGACCAGTCATCTGGGTCCTGATGGATGCCATTTCCTGTTGAACAAACAGGTACGCTTTGTTGAGTTGTTTGAGGAGAATTTATGCCACATTTGACCTAGCCGATGGGCTGCAATGCTCATGTTTTGTACCCACCTCCTCATGGTTCTTCTTCAGGAAGATCAGCTCCTCCCTGAGGCCTTCAATTTGCATCTCTAGGTCTGACCTGGCTAACGTCAGCTGATCCAACAATCTCTTTAGGTCAGCGATATCTGCCTCCACTGATGTGCGCATACCAAGTTCATTCTCGTACCTGTGAGGTAGCAAGAGATCAGACATTTCATTACAACATCTTCCATTTATTATCAGTTTATCTTCACAGTTTTCCAGGTGCATCAAATCTTAAACACATGTTGTCTCTGTTCTTGATACCCACTTGGTTCTAAAGTCATCTGCTGCCAGCTTTGCGTTCTCCTGGGCCAGGAAGATGCCTCCATTGACACGAATGGCATCCTGGATCTGTGTGATGAAGAAATGTACCACATTACTCTCATCAAATTGTCACCAACTGTAAATAGATCCTGTAAACAGTAATATGTTGGTATATATCATTCATGAATGCATTGCATGAGAAATTACAGAGTAATGTTCTTTGGTGTGTCATTCACAAACCATGAAACATACCTTTCCCTGCAGGTCAGCAATGGTGGCCTCAAAAGCTGAGTAGTTACGGGCAGTGGGGGCAGCCTTACTCTCCAAAAACTGTTTGATCTTAAGCTCAAGCTCACCGTTGGCCAACTCAAGGCTGCGCACCTTGTCCAGGTAAGAGGCCAGCCGGTCGTTCAGATTTTGCATGGTGGCCTTCTCGTTTGCTCCGACATGGAGGTCAGCACCGCCGTCTCCACCATAGCCTGCACCATAGCCTCCACCATAGCCTCCACCATAGCCTCCACCGAAGGATGAACCCCCTCCCATTCCAAAACCATAACCACTACCTGCACCGCCTGCAGCTCCAAAACCACCAGAGGAAACAGAGATTCTTGCCCCACTTCCTCCTGCACCACCATGCACACTTGAGGCATATGATCTCTGAAGTGAGCCTCCACCCAGGCTTCGTGCACCAAAGGAGCGCCCAGAATAAGCACTTGACATGCCGCCGGATCTTGACATGGTGTTCACTGGTAAGACTGCTCAGGAGATCTGACTGCCTTGGAGAGAAGGAGGTGGCTGAGATGCAAAGTTCTGCTGCTGTCCCCTTTTTATCCTGCACACCACTGATGCCTCTTAGTGTGGGTGGAGCCATCTGGGCCTGATGGGACGAGCCTGAGCAAAGTGACACGCCCCACCTCTCACACATATCCTCCCGATTCTTTCTGTGCAAACATTAAAACAAGAAACTTTATTCTTTGTAAGTTTTCCTGAATTCAAGTCAAACCCTGAAACCAACACACAACACTTCACTGACACCTCATGAAAGACAAGACGGCTCTATTAGATTATGAAACCTTTATTCCCATGCTCTAAAAAATGTGAATAAAGACAGAGCTTCTTTGTGAATCCTTTTCTTTTGTTTCTGCAAAATATTCAGTAAACAGTAATAGCCCCACCCGTAACCTCATTATTCACTCAAATCTGTCAGGTTAACGTTCACACTGACGTTTGCATGTCAGGGTTCTGTCAGATGGTGCAACTTCCCCAGCTCTAATGCATAATTCTTCTGCAAGACAACCATGCCGTGCTACCCACCCTGTTGTGCATACAATGAGTCAGTATTGATCGCTTTCACCTGGACCTCATCCAACAAACACATTTCCACACCCCTTTTTTTTCCTCAGCAAAGCTTTCTATATAAATCAGCTTTTACATGTATGTTGGTGCTATTTTGTTCCACTATTATAAACATCTTGAACTCATCTCTCTTTTTGTTGTGTAATAGCTTGCAGGGTTGCAAGTTTGAGAGGGGATTTACAGCAGTTTGTGACGAGTCTTATCCTCATTCAAGACTGGGCATAGAACAACTTGAAAGCTCACCACGGACTTGACTGCATGTAATGGTCTTGGAATTGTGCTCTGGCACATCAGTCATGCCCAAAAAAGAACAAGCTCTTGCCTGTTTGCTTCTTTCCATCACAAAGTAGTTTTACAATGCCTTGAGGGACTTTAATCAACTGTTTAGCATCAAACTGGTGGAAAGGTAGCTTTGATTTTCTAAAAATCGAGGGATTTAGACATTTCCATCCAGCTCTGGATTCGTTGTGCTAAAAGTGGCAAGTGTAGCAACAAAGCATGTGTTGTATCTCTGGCCATTTGCTTTTGGTTAGTTTTTTTTATTACCTCAAACAGTCAAATGGCTGTGGCAGAGTGTGCATGTGTACAATTTAGGCGAATGCAAACCAGATGCTCATTTTTGCTGCTGCTTATCATTTTGAGGTTACAAACTCATCATAAGCGTATGCTATTCAGCCGCAGATTATGTCCACAATGCTGACTCGTTTCAGATTTCACTTCACATCAACACGACAATCTTTCACACATCTGTTCAGCTAAGTTGCACTTCATCGTGCCCTGACTTGCTTCCGAAACGAGTATCCTTTGCACTTCTAGTAGAGACAAATATACTGTCAGAGACACGTTAACATGAGATAGATCACTAAAACACTGTGTGAAACACAGTTCAGTGAGACAAATGTAAGTAGAACTTGTAACGCTTAGTGTTACGCTGGGTGACAAGCTGTGAGACTAACTCACATCTCCAAAGAACTTAAAGACTAACACCAACTTGCTAAATAAAATATACCATTGCAACCGTGAGAATAGAATAGGTATGTAGGAAAGTAAAAATAGGACCGTTTGAAGACACTGAAACAGACGAAACAATGGTTGCCAGAAATGACTTAAGTCATCACAGAGCTATTTTCCTCCAGGCAGTAAAGGCAACAGTAACATCAGAAGTCTCTATCTGCTCTGCACATTAAAGAAAAAAGATATGGAAAGATGAAGAATATGATGTGCATAAGATTAAACTAAACCTTATCAGATTTTTATCGTGCAAATTAATGAAACGATAAGAAATCTGTACAATACAATTTTCCCCATAGAGTACACCCATACAGTAATCTGGACACTGCAATGATACAACTTGACATCACAACTGCTGCTGTCTATCAATATCCATGTACTCATGTTAATATGCATCCTAATATTATGCATTATGTCATATTTTTTATTAAATAAATCATTTTGTTTACTGTCATTTGTTTATTGCAGCTCACTCTGTCTTATTGCACTAAATCATGTGTTAATGTGTACAGTTCCATGCAAATTGCCCCCTCTGGTATGAATAAAGTGTTTTGCATTCACTTTAATAGAACTGAAACACAATAATTGTGAATAATCCCTTTTCTGAACAGACTGGCAAAATGCATTAAGTCAAGCATATGATTTAGTTACTATTCGTTGTTTTTTTGTCACATTTCACAGCAATTAGCTTTAGAACAAGCTGTTTAACTAGCTGGTAATTCAGCATGTGTTTGGTTGTACTAAAATGATGAGATTATTATTCTACTGTCTGTACCTTTCTAAAACATAAAAGAGTGGTTTTATGCTCCATCATTTAAACTCAGAAATCAGTGTATATGCAAACAGTGTGACACTGTTATCTGTTCATTGTGTGAAAGCTGTGGTTCAAAGATGGTCTATGAGTGTCCTCCCCACTGTGCACCCAATAGAAAAGCACCACCATCATGAAGCAGCCCTCTATTGTAAAGTTAGATGTTGTGGGAGCTCTTGTGTCATAATGCCAAGATCTGAACTGCTCTCTAAAGCAGAAAAAAGAGGAAAAAAGCTGTGAATGCCTGTGAGTCTGGTAAGGGATTTAAAAAAAAAACGTATAATTAAATTAATTATCTATAAGTTTTTCACTGAAAATCATCTGCAGGTGTGGAACTCAAATGACTGCTGTTTGTCTAGAATTGACTGTCAGCAAACTCAGCACGATAGCAGAACATTTGAAGTTAAATGAATGTCTGAGAACATAAAAGATTTAATTCTAGGTTCAGCATGTAAAATCTGGGCCTGTTGTAACAAATTGCACATAAATGCACATTTTATCACCTGTATATATTGTGTGGTAAGACGTGTGTATGTGGTTAACTGAGCATAATGTGCTCTACACAGACAAATCAAAGTTATTTGGCCTTAACTATGAAGCGTATCAGTGGAAATCTTTTGGCCTGGACTTGTTTTGCTGCCTCCCGGCCTGGAAAGCTTACAAATCTATCAACATATTCAGTGTCATGTCAAAGTGCATTTGAGGATAATGTGAGGCCATCTGTGTGAGAGTTGTAGCTGATGGACTTTTAAACAAGATAAGTGTCTTCAGCACACAATCAAATCAACCAAGAAATGGAGGGTTTTGGAAGGATCAAGTCAAATACATAACTTGAATGCCATTGAAATATTGTGGGGAGCTACAAAACATGAAGTACACACAAAAAAAGACCCGAAACATGATTCAACTGAAGGAATTTGCTTGGAAAAATAGTCAAAAATGTCACTAATTCATTTTAAATGAGGTGACTTTCTGCTAAAAGTAAGAACACAACAATTTCAAACTACTCCCACAGAACAAAAAATACCATACCATGATTGCATCCTTGGCTGATTGTATCTTACTTTGTTGTTGTCATGGGCACAAAGGCACAAACAGGATTAAATTTTCAAATATCTGCGGCTTGGACATGTTTCTTGGAATGTAGAGAACTTACTTTTCACCTGTTTGTGCATGCATAAGAGATGAAATGGATTCCTTTGTGGGAAACAAAACCCACAATAGGAAATCACATGAAAGTCTGATTGAGGTGTGTGACCAGAAGTCTGGCTGTTGTGGATTTGCCCTGTCACTGAGCGGGGTGTGTTATTCCCTGCGGCTCTGTGGAGCTGCACACTAGTTGACAGATAAGAAAGTGTTTGTGTACTGATTGTGAAAGAAGAAGCTGCAAGTGAAAAGAACATTAGCATATCTGCAAATAAAAGCTAATTCCTTTGCAAATGTTTGAATCCATCCACTTTGCATTCACGTTCTGATTTTCTTGTGTTACACACCTTGTGAACAGTTTTTAAGGCAACAAGTAGCGCACACATTTTCTCATCTTGGTAGTAAAGATACTGTTGTTCTTTCATGTGAAATGAATGATGAATGGTGCTGGCATGTGTGATGATAAAGCAAGGTGTGGCTGTGGTTCTCATGTGTGGAGTATGAATGGAGTCGACCTCAGTTGAATTTTATTGCTTTTTTTATTCATTGGAATATTGAGCATAATAAGTAACCTCAAACATCACTGTTGACTCTCATTGATCTTTGGTCCGTACAAAGGACTACTTTGTCACACAAGTGTGAGGCGTGTTGTTTAGCCAGAACCACAGTCGTAAATTTATTTAACATACAGTATTTACTGTGTCACACACTTTTCATCTGAATGGGAATGTAAAAGGACCATTTAAGTCAGAGTATGAAGTGCCCTGGTGACAGAAACTGCTGTTATCACAGCTTGTATGGCTTGTTACAACAGGAATATTATGTTAAAATGTGCTCTTTCATGACAAATAACCTGGGGTGCTTTTGCGTGGGTGTGGATCAATCATGTATGAGCCAACCTAGCTCCCTTTCTATTGCTTGTTGAGGCAGTGAGAGTCAAGATGACTCACTGCTGAATCAGGTGTCACTGGACAGCGCTGGTGTCTTTGTGTGTGCTGCTGCATGCCCATTCTGCTACTCTGATGCAATGCCCCGAAGGTATCGACCACACCTTTTAGAAGGAGAAAACATCCATGCAATGCCTTGATTCTCTGAGAGGTCTGGAAATTTACTGCTGAGATAGTATGCAAGAACTGGGAGATGTATTCACTTTATCTTCCATTAATGAAATATAAAGTAGCATAATCTGATGAAGAGCCCATGTGCTCACAATGAAAGCATTAATTGTTCATACTGTGGTAATAATACAGATAACTGTAGTCAGCTGAAGGAAAATACTCACTTCCTCATGATGTGCAGACAAACCAGAGGTAAAATTACCCACTCTGCTTTCTCTGGTAATCCAACTTTCACAAAGAACTGCAAACGCACAAATATGCTCAAGTTAGCCTGGCACCTGGAAAGAAAATGTGACATTTTCTTAATATATGTTGTGTACATGTTATTTTCTGTGTGTGTGTGTGTGTGTGTGTGTGTGTGTGTGTGTGTGTGTGTGTGTGTGTGTGTGTTTGTCATGCAGAGTAACAAAAACTGTAGAAGGTGAAAAACTCCCGTCCTTGCTGCCCAAACATGATATTGCTCTCCTGCACAGTTGAAACAGGGTGGATGTGTGTTCAAGGAGGATTAACATTTCATAGCACCGATGACAAACACACTCAGTGTGTTAAAGAAAAAAAGCACAAAAGCAGTGAAAGGAAGTCCGAGTTAAATACTGAGTCACATTTACCTACAGCAAATTAAACACAGATTTTTGGAGGTCTCTTGTCTTTAATGGTTCCAGCTTCTCCAGGGAACCACATTTTCACTTTTTCATAGCATAAAGAAACTATGTATGATACATGTATATTCACTTGAAAAGTTTTTCTCTTCTTGCTTCTGTGCTCATTAAATCCAATGTTTCCATTTTACCAACTCATTTTTTGTAAATGGCATCTTATCACGTACCTTGATTTTATGCTATGACCAGATGATTGCTTATTTTCTGAGTAAACTAAAGTAATCATACCACCAAAGGTCTCTTGTGCAGCAACAATCTGTTTCCACTTGAGGAAAATAAGATTACTCAATCTCAAGTTGTGCCAGGACCCTGTGTTCAGAGGGAAAGTTAAAAGTGACACCTGGTGGCTGTGAGTTAAATTACATCCTTAAATTAATACTTCTACTATTTGTATGCGTCATCTGAAGAAGAAAGCACTCTTTCCATCAATTCCCTCCATCAAAGTTTTGCATACCATAATGAATTGAAAATCATCTTCTCCTTACCATGTCTTAAAAATATGTAAATATAATATCAAATGAAAAACAACACCACACATAACAAGCTGTCATTATAAATTTAACTAAAACTAAACCAAAATTCAGAAGCAGTCTATAAAAAGCCGACTGTCACTGCTTGTAAGTTGATTCAGTGATTTTTAGGATTAGATCGCTGTGAGACAGTTTTACCCGACAGATGATGCGTTGTTGCTATATTGATCCTGCTCAGCTGGTCTGCAGCATTCACATGTGTTTTAACACAATGACTGATGATTTGGGCTTGTTCTGCAGCCACAGGACCTGGACACCTTGCAGTCATTGAGTCCACCATGAACTCCTCTGTATGCCACATTATTCTAGAGACAAATGTGAGGCCATCTGTCTGACAGCTAAAGCTTGGCTGAAACTGGCTCATCAACAGGACAATAATCCCAAACACAGCAGCAGATCTACAACAGAATGTTTAAAAAGAAAAGAATCAAGGTGTTGCAATGGTCCAAAGTCCAGACCTCAACCTGACTGAAATGCTGTGGTGGGACCTTAAGAGAGCTGTGTAATATGTCATGGTTCATTATTCATCTGAGGTTTTATATATCTAATTTTGCAAATACTTTTGAAGAAAGGTGTACTTCCTTCTATTACTGGATATCAAGATGATTTAATTGCACAGTGGATATAAAGAACAACATGAAGTGACACAGAAACATCAACTTACCTCATTTTGAATTCATCTGCTGCCATTTTGTTATTGTCGATCTGCAGGGGGACTCTTTCATTGTCTGAAAATCTTCTTGCAATCTAAATGGAAAGAAAATAAAACATTTATCTGATACTTTCCACAGGCCATTGATTTGTGTTCCTTTAACAGCTGTTGGCAATGAAGAAATGAAGAAATAAAACTGTCAACATACAGGGTTAGACACAATATTACCGCCGTCATGAACCCAATACAGTCTGTATGACCGCTGCACAAAATGTACAGAATGAAACTGAGTTGGGCTGGAAAACAAGGGGTGAAAATGTTAGAGAATACATCCAAAGATATGTTGAATTAGCAAGAAAAAAAATCAACAAATTTCCGCACAATCAGTTGGCTTTCTTTTAACATCAACATAATCTCCACTAAAATCAAATTGAATCTTGTTGTATGAACAAGTATTTTGTCAATGTTACGTGAATGAATGTCAGTATTACAACTGACATAAAATTAGTTTGAGCCATCCACTTAAAGTGAGTCCCAGACGTAGTTGATAAGTTTCATCGATCTTGTAATTAATGTTGATCCAACCCAAACATATCATCTAATAAAAGCAGAACTGCTTAAAGCAACACTGGCTAATGTTTTGCTCTTTGGCTCCCCCTACAGCTGAGGGATGTAACACCACTGCCATAAAACAAATCTCTGTGTGAGCCATATACATACATGTTTTGTTATGTTTAAGAGGCCACAAAGACGCCATCAAAATCTCACAAAAACATCCAGTGATCAAAAAGTAAAACTGTGTGGTGCAGGACTGGAAACGAAAGCGTTGGACTTCAGTATCTCAGCCCCAAGGAGCTCAAGGACGGTCTCAGGCCAAGAAATGTCAGCATACTTCAAAACAAGTCAGAAGCACATAGTTTTAAGGTTCACAGACTTCTCTCCTGTTACTTTGATATTTAAATATAGCAGTATGACTGTTTGAAAATTTCTTCCAAAGTTTTTATCATGTTCATTCAACACCCAACAAGAATGAATCATTCAACAAGTCTAAACTCAATGCATTTATATTATACAATCATATTTCTATTTAGTCAATAAAAAAAGCACCTTTGTTGATTGTTTTGTGTGTAGGTGTCTCAGCTGTAAACTATAATGAAACAGATCAGCACCCAACTGGAATACGTGCACATGTAGCCATAAGAAAGTGAGGAATTACAGAAGATACTGTACCTCAGTCACTAATAAGACAGCAAATAGGATCAGCTATGAATAGTTGAAGCTGATTAAGCTCAAATAAGCTATACGAATTAACCTGATCAAAGATAAATATTACTGTATCAACAGTGTGTGTTTATTTAATGAATATTTACTCATTATTCTTCAGCTTTTGAACAGCAGGAATTCAGTTTTATTTGGATGTTGTTGTTGGGATGTTCAGTGACATCAGTACTGAATTTTAAGAGTTCAAACCTACATGTTCTTTTAAGAATCCTCTCATGGATCTTTTATTTGAGAAAATTTTTGGAAACAAATTCTGGATTTCTAATAGTTATTGTTGTCATGTTACATGAGTCCAACAAACACAGCTTTTGTATCAAAACCTGGAAAATGTCGGAGCACAAATATGACTCAGATTAAACATCACTGAAAGCTTGACGATGGAAAACCTCAGAAATGTTTGAAAGCTACAGTTAACCTGCTCTTCCAAGATTTGTTTGTAGTGAAATGCTTGCACATGTGCCCACAGCACGCATGGGCGTCTGGTTCCCAGTCATGTAGGGTAAAATACGAGCCGTACCTCTGCTCGCAGGTCAGAGATGCTGGAGAAGTAGCGGCTGAGGTCTGTGGAAACATCAATTTTCTTCACACAGAACTCTGAGATGTTCAGCTGCAGCTCCCTGTTTTTCGCCTCCAGAGAGCGCACCTGCACACACACACAAACACACGCACACACACAATCTGTCAGTTTCTGAGGCTTTTTTTGTGAAGCTTTATAGAAACAAAACATTAATTATTTGCCATCTGTTATATCAGCCGTTCCTTTTAAACTGTTATAATTAAATTCACTTGATTTTTCTTATCAATTTTTTATAAAAATGATTTGTATAGCACATTTCATGTACAAAACAATTCAAAGTGCTTTACATAAAATAAAAGCATTGCAGCGGGGAGTGGAAGAAGCATTAAAAATACATAAAAGAATATAAAGAGAAACAAATAAAATAGTTTAAACGAATTTAAAAACAAGCAACAGTCCAGATAAGTTAAAAGATATCGTGCAGATTTCATGCATAGACACATGAGAAAAGAAATGTCTTTAACCTGGATTTAAAAATGTCTACATTTGGTGAAAGTTTAATCTCCACGGGCAGTTTGTTCCAGTTGTTTGCAGCATAACAGCTAAATGCTGCTTCTCCATGTTTAGTCTGGACTCTGGACTGGACCAGCTGACCTGAGTCCTTGGCTCTAAGAGCTCTGCTGGGTTTATATTCTCTGAACATATCACAGATGTATTTTGGGCCTAAACTGTTCTGGGATTTGTAAATCATCAGCAGGCTTTTAAAATCTATTCTGTGACTGACTGGAAGACAGTGTAAAGATTTTAAAACTGGTGTGATGCGTTCAGATCTCTTAGTCCTGGTTAAAACTCTAGCAGCAGCGTTCTGGATTCTATTTAATTTCTTTATTCTATTTATTTCTTTCTGATGACCCAAAGGTAACACACAAGAGTTCATTGCTGTTGACAATGTAGGTAATTTAGAAATAAGATCGCTCAGGTTGTTCATCCTCAACAAGACTGATCATCCAAAGTTTAATTTAAATATATGTCATTGGCCTACACTAGCAGAGCTAAATTAAACTAAAAATGTATCAATCTATACACTAAAGAGTTCCCGGAAAAGATTTGACTTGTTTTCATACTTTATGTTTTGGGGAAGAGGACCATAGTCTGAAGAAGGGCCTGGTGCTCCAAACATCACGTATGACAGCTTATTCAACATTTTTCGGGAGCTCCTTGTGTCCCGATCAATCCGATTTTGTATTGTTTCTGTGGTCCAGCACCCAGTATCTTCCTTCTTGCATACTCAAAATGCAGGAGTCTCACACATGAGTACGAAAAAGTTTTAATCTGGATTGAATAAATATCTTTCCTCTTTTCTGGTCTTTTAACCAAACAAAAGATGCAACTTCTGCCTCTACATTTACAGTCTCCTAAGTTTTGGAAATTCTTTTTGATTCATAATATTTTCCACCTTTGAAAGACACTACAGGCCCATAGGCTTTCAAGTTGATCAGTATTTGTCCATTTTCACTGTGGATGGACTTTGAAATAAGGGCTATTTCACTTAAAATATATAATTATACAACTGTATCTGAGTCTGTGGGCCAGAGTTGAAATGAAAATCTGTTCCTTCCTCTGTGGTAAGCTTTGATTTTAAGGTGACTTTATTTTCCTTGAAGTCAAGCAGCATCTGTTAAATGGCAAATGTATAAATATTACTGGTCCTTTTTTAAGGAAAACAAAGAGCAGAAAGGAGTTTTACTTATTACTCCTCATGATATAGGACGATTGTCTATTGCTGAACAGGTTGCTTTAGATAAGCAGGTACATCTGAAAGTGAAAAAGATGTCAGTGAGCTGATAAAGAACAACGCACACACACACACAGACAAAACACCACTGTTACACAATTTTTTTTAAAGTTATCTAACATGTGATAAGAGACCCTGATCTGATTGGCCTATCTACAAATCGCAGAGCACAGCCCTCCAGTGAAAATGAGAGACAACACTTAATCTTACAGTTCACTATCAGTAGGTTTCTGACTGAGAAAGGCATTTACTTTTTTTACATTTCTACTAAAACAGTTGTCTTTACAAATATAAATGCCATGCGTTTCCTCATCACTCTTACAGTTCTTATATTCCGGCGGCCGTGGCTCAGTGGTTAGAGTCAGATGTCCAATAACCAGAAGGTTGGAGGTTCAATTCCATACTCTCGCCACTCAAAAAAGATTGGTGGAACTGATAGCTGGAGGGGTGTCAGTCCACCTCCTTGTCATGGCTGAGGTGCCCTTGAGCAAGGCACTGTACCCCCATGCTCCCTGGGTGCTGAATGGCTGCCCACTGCTCCAGGTTGGCATCTGTCTCAGAGAGTGTGTGTGTGTCAACAGGTGCCAACCTGGATGGGTTAAAAGTGGAAGACAAATTTCATATGTATGCATGACCAATAAATCAGATCTTAATTAAATTCCAGAGTAACTTGATCAGCTATGAAGTTAGGCTAGGCAGTTAGTTTCATGTCATGTCTGCTGACAAAAGGCATAGTGAGAGTCTCTTGTTGTATGTTTCTGCCCATAAAACTATGAAGCCAAATCAACAGTGAAAAAGAAAGGAACCAAAGTCTTGAGTATGAAGATGATTTCCAATTGCTCTGTACACGTTTAAATTTATATCTATCTCAGGTCAATTTCAACATACAATATTGTTAATTTAATTCTAATGTTTGTAGGAACTCCACTGACAAAGTCTTAAAGCTCCGGCATGAAGATGACCTCCATGGAGGAGCACTTTACCAACTCAGACACACAAAAACTAACTAACTTAAATTCCACTCCAGGGGTTTTTAATCCCCCATAAAACTCCTCAAAATGTTTTCCTTAGAATTGTATGTTTTTTAAGTTTTTGCCTCACACACACACACACACACACACACACACACACACATACAGCTTATAATGGCGGAGTTATGAATCTCCACGTTTTCCTTATTCAGTGAATAGGGAATATGTTAATCTGGCCCAGCTCCCATCTCTGCCCACCAACAGGTGACACCAATCCTGGTTAATTCATCTGAACATGTTTGACTCGTGTTTGAAGCAGTTCTTAAGAGGAAGAGGCTCACTTATACATTGTCTCATATGTGGAAGTATCTGAATGGTCATGCACTCACTTTTTTTTATCACTGCTGTCACTTTCAACTGTATTAGAAATGGAACCTTTTAATCTCCACACCTCAAAATAAGAAATAGAAAAATGTTTCTTTGCATTACTCCCTTGAGGCAATTATAATAAAAAATGGTATCAAAATTTGGTCATCTGACCTACAGAGAACAGATATGCCTGTTTGTTGAGGTCTGGTGGTTCCTGATCTCTTGGTACACGACCACAGCCCCATCTGGCACGACAGTTTTACTAAAAAACATAAAATCTTCTCCGAGTAGACGTTAAAACCATAGTTATGGACCATAAGGAACCAAAAGGAAATTCACTATGAATCAAATTTTGTTAGTATGATTGATTTTTCGGTTTACATTCATGTTGGTGGCGATAGTTCTAAAGTATATTTACAATATTATCACAGTCCAAGGGATGCCAAGGGTCACTAAGTTTAGTTTAAATGCCAGGCTTCAATGTCAACACGATGCACCTTGACATAACTTTAGTTGTGATAATGAATTAAAATGGTAGAACCATGTTTTAACAGCCAACCACAAAACATTTCTCTTTAATTGTGGTGGATTCGACAAAAACTGACATTTTCTTCTTCGTGTGGACATTAAATATGACTGTTTGGGTCCCAAAGGGATGTAGCTGAGAGGACGCAAGTGAACAATTTTAAGAATAATACTAAAGCAGCAAAGATTATCTGATCCAGTCTTTCCTGATAAACTGTGCGTGTGTGTGTGTGTGTGTGTGTGTGTGTGTGTGTGTATGTGTGTGTGTGTGTGTGTGTGTGTGTGTGTGTGTGTGTGAAACTGACCGGGACAGCTAGTCAAGCGAGACTAGCCCTCCAGAATGAGGGCATTTATTAGATTTTACTGGTGGGTATGTGTCACGCAAATGTCAGATAATTAGGGACCGAGCAGTGAAACTGCAAGGACCCTTTCGGACAGAGCCGTTCGAAGAACACTGTTCTAAGAACGGTCCTCCTTGAATTTCGTTCTGATAACTGTCCTTCCCCAGCGGAACTGTTTCAGTCTGCATTCGCACACGAGTCGGGACCAGGTCGGGACTGATGCGCCGCAGCCGTCTGCGACAGTGACGTGTCAAGCCTGATTCTTACTCGGCGCAACCGCGCAACTGTTCTGGCTCGAGAACCATTAATGACGTCATCGAAAGCGCCAGCCCCTTCACAGTTCCTTCAGCTCATAAGCGCAGTTTGCGCCGAGTATGCGTCACATTTGCAGTTCTCTCCAGACCAGCGGGCGTCACTGTTGAGGGAACAAGCTGAAGAACCGGACGAAGAAAAGCATACGAAGAAAGCATACACAATGCCACCTGTGGTGTCACGTCAGCAGAGGCTGGCACATCTGATGCGGATGCAGAATGAATTTACTCTGGGTGTAGAACTGTATATGTATCTCAGAGCTAAGCGGCTGCGGCAAAAACAGAAGAGAAGGTGGAATGTTCGTCCTTTGCAACAAGACGAACTTTGTCAAACGTTGTCCTTTGGGACAACGTTGTCCCAGTGTAACTTCATAGACGTGTCGTACAGATGTTTGTAGAGGCGCACCCTCTCGGTCACCGCGGTCTCTGCAGTGTTCATGTTTCCTTTCTCTTGGTCAGCTGTTTCCGGTTGAGCTCGCGCGAAGTCAGAAAAAAAGTTGTGTGCGCGCCCTTGCGACGTGCGAGGAGTTTTTTAGCTTGCGACGGGGGGCGTGGCGGAATTTTGGGTCACGTGACCGTTTGCGCCATTTGCGACCAGCTAGTAAGAGCGAGGTTGCGCCGAGTAAGGCTAGGCGTCCACTATTCCGGCACGTCAACGTAACTCGCCGGATTGGATGCCTAGTTGTCGCCGTGTTGCTACTACAGTGGGTGTGTGGGGCGTGTATGGCTCCGGGGGAAAGTAAGGCTAGGCGTCCACTATTCCGGCACGTCAACGTAACTCGCCGGATTGGATGCCTAGTCTCGCCGTGTTGCTGCTGCAGTGGGCGTGTACAGAGGGGCTTGTATACGAAGTTGTATAGAACATACGTGCTCCGGGGTAAAAGTAAATAACTTGTGATTTTAACCAACCGAAGTTTCTCCCTCTAAAAATTTGAGTTTTGGAGGGAAATTAATGTGTATAAATCGTCAGCAATGGAAAATTATTTCGTATTTCACCATGGCTGTGGATCTGCGAGCGAAGAGAGCTGCTGAGCCGACACAGGAGATCACATGATCTACAGTCATTGGATAACGCACTCCGTCTGCCGTGGCAAATTTGCATAAACTTCGAGCGAGCCCAACTTTTTGACGTGCCGCAAGTCCCCCGCTCGCCGTGCCGGAATCCCAGCATGCTTTGCGAGCACGGCGACAACGATCGGCCGGATTTCATTGAAAATGAATTGAATGCGTTGGATACGGCTTGACGTGCCGGAATAGTGGACGCCTAGCGTCAATAACTTGTGATTTTAACCAACCGAAGTTTCTCCCTCTAAAAATTTGAGTTTTGGAGGGAAATTAATGTGTATAAATCGTCAGCAATGGAACTTTATTTCATATTGTACCATGGATCCGAATCTGCGAGCGAGGAGAGCTGCTATTGTGCTGCTGCTGCTGCTGCGACACAGGAGAACACATGATCTACTGTCATTGGATAACGCACTCCGTCTGCCGTGGCAAATTTGCATAAAGTCAGGCCGAGCCCAACTTTTTGACGTACCGCAGGTCCGCCGCTCGCCGTGCCGGAATCCCAGCATGCTTTGCGAGCACGGCGACAACGATCGGCCGGATTTCATTGAAAATGAATTGAATGCGTTGGATACGGCTTGACGTGCCGGAATAGTGGACGCCTACCGTAAGAATCAGGCTTCAAGGCTCTCGCATGGTTGCCGCGTCTGCTAGCGCGAGCAATGTTGATGACGTCACGATTTCGTGCCCGCAATATATAGCGGCGATATATCGTGGCAAAGACAAAGTGGCTGTATATAGTGGCGAAAGTCGATGCGCCAGTAGTCGCAATCTTCTCCATCACAGAGGTGGCGCTGCTACGGGAAGGTTACCGCTACTCTACAACCACGAAAGTCGAGAAGAAAAAAATGCCACTGTCAGGAGCAAGAATACTGTAATTAATGATACTGCTGCAGTATTCGGATAATTTTAATTTTTTAATTCAGTTAAAAGAGGTGATGGTCTGAAGCCCCCAGCATCACCACTTTTTGAGTCTCTACCCTCTTCTTTGCCTTCACGTATCTGTCCCGTAGCTTCTTCCACACATTCTTACAGAACTCTCCCTCTTTCCCCAAAGTTCTGCCAATCTCTGTCCCCGAGTTTTGGGAGTTTACGTGCTCCCTGTGCTGTTTCACTGCAGTTTCGTACAGCTGCCTGTACAAACGCACCTCCTGACTGAGCCTGGTCTCACATTGGTCCATCCGGTTCGTCGTTCTCGGCGCCGCCAAGTTACAAAAATCGACTGGTGCACGACAACGCGCTGCGCCGTCTTTTCAAGGGAAGCGCCATGCCTGAAACGTCATTTTGACGTCACGGTCCGCCACCGCTACTGTAAATTCGGCTTTACTTTAGCGCCACATTCAACAACAAAACAAAACAAAACAAAACAAAACAAAACCCGCGAAAAGTAAGGAGAGAAGAAAAAAACACCACAAAGAAACTAATATGGAGAGCGGGGAGGCCACCGTGTTCATGGTCTGCATGATGGTCTAACGTCGAGGCTGGAAGAGCTCACAGAGAGAGTCAGGAGACGAAGGATCGAGCGCAGGCGATATTTCTTCGTTTCATGAAGGAAGGAGAGCAGAGCGCCGCAGACAAAGGAGACAAGTGTCAGTTGAACTTATTAAACACGCGCAGGTTGTGTCCGTGTCGTATGAGTAAACATTTCAGCCGTGACAACATGACAAGGGGCGTAGCTACCGACCACCAAACACCTCCGTCAGATGTGTTCCTATAGAACCCAGAACAGACCCAGCCTCGGAGAAGGAGCTAAAATGGTTATAGGAACTGAGGGTGATGGTCCCGAGTTCCTGTATATCCGAAGGTTATAAGAACTGCCAAAGGTTCCTACAGTCCGAAAGCGGCTATTGTATCTGTAAGGATTCTTCTTCTTTTTTCTTCTTCTTTGCAAAAGGTACTCGAAAACTCATGAAATTTTGCACCACCTGCCAGTCGACGACATGAAAGAATCTAAACTTTATATTTTTGGGAGTCGCTCATTGGCTCTGTAGCGCCCCCTACGATGCTTAAAAATGGTCCCCGCATTGCAGCTTTCTAGTTGTGATTACCTTTCCAGCACAGCATTATAAGACCAAAGTTCACCTGTAACATCGTTAAAACCTGCAGAATTATTCCTAATTTGCTGCATCGCTGCTTTAATTCACTTACTGGTCACAATGTCTTGCATGATGGTGGTTTTACTGCCTGGTAGATCAAGACTTCAGTTCAGATCAGTTTTATTCATTCAGATAAACGGAGAGAAACCAAACAATGATATTAGAGTTAGTGGGGGGGCAAGTAATGTTGTTTAACTGGAACCAGACGATGAGGGGATAAGAATAGAGAGAAAGCTACGAACTTAAAACACGGTCCAGCCTTGATTACCCTGCATCACCCTGAGACAGGATATTCCTGACTGTCTTACCTGCACAAAGGTTTAAGAAAGTAGTCCTAGAGACTTCTTTTATGTGAGTTAAAAAGGCATATCTGGTTTTAAGGCTGTGTTTGAGTTATTTCTGCTTTACAGGCTGGTAAACAGCACAGGCTGTCAATGCAAACTGGAAACAGAGGAACTGGACCACTTCACAAAAAAATCCATACAGTATGTAAACAGCGCTAAAGTATTCTGGGGTGTTCTTTCTGAAAGGGTGACAATATATCATCTGGAAAGTACAGACCACAGATGTTCACCTCCACCCAGACATGAGATTCAATGTTAACGTTAACTTAAATTTAAGGACATCTGTTTCTACAAAGAAAGAAAAGCCGGTTTTAAGTGTTAGATTTTCTCTGTTAAAGTTTAGAGCGACGACGGGACGGCAGCTGATCACATGATAGTTCAATAACTCCTAAGAACTGCTTATTATTCATCACTGATAGAAGAGAATAAGAACACACCCAGGTTTGTTTTCTGCAGGCTGACTGAGAGTCCTCTCTGTTGAGCCGTGTATTCCTTCTTCACCAATAAAACAGCCTCAACTCAACCATCAGTGTGTATTTTAGACTAATTTGTTTTTTAATTAATTTGATCTGATTGGATTATGATTGTATTACAATGAAATGGATTATAATTGGCTGGAATTGGACTGTTTCTTGCTGTAATTTGGTGCTATATGCATATAAATAAATAAAACTAAACAGAACTGGATTGAAAACACAATGAGCTGGTTTTCTGAAACTTATTTAGTTGTTTACAGTGTTTATTTCGTAAATCAGTTCTTGAAATCTACCAGAAAACAAAACTTCTCACAACGACAAAAATAAAAGCAGAAAACGTTTCATAAAAGGAGAAACACAGCAACACTGACAGCACAGAAGACCCATAAAAAAAAGTTTTGTTTTACTTCATGCTTTTGAGCCTCAGGAATAAAGATAAAGAGAGTTTATTTGTCACATGATCAGTTTGCAGTTAAATGTAACCTCAAGAAAGGATAAAAAGCTAGAATTCTACAAAATATATACTGAAAAATAGCAATATTCTTTCTGGCTTTCAGTCTTTAAAGCCAAATCTTCCAAAGCGGCTCCATAGTTACATTTGTTTCTTTGTGTTGGTGATAACAGGCTCTAAAGGACTATTGGATTTCTTATGTAAACACATTGAGTTGTTTTATTGTTATTGCTGTGTTAAAAGAGGCCTTTCCAGGTAGGTGAAAAGCATAATTATGGGTTTCTCTGAGTGGTTCCTTTACGCACTTCCTTCTAAAGTATCCGTCTCTCAATCAATCAAATGTTCTGCAGCGAACGCTGTTATCAGTCTTTGATTTTAGGCTGCGCTGCTTATATATGTGACAGCAAAGAGCTCTCCGGCACACAGAGTCCACAGATTTGCACCAGAGGCACCACCCTTCTTTGGTGTGTACATATCTCATCCTGCCCTCACAGGTACAGTCACTTCTTTTTATCACCTTTCAAGTCATTTTACATGTGCCTCTGACAGAGGTTGCTCTCTCTTCTTCTGCACAGACATGTCAGGGAACATCCTTGTGGTATTTGCACTGTTGGTGGCGCTGCTTGTATCAGATGCAGCCTCCTCACCTGAGACGTCTGCAGCCGGAGGAGCCAAAGAGACGAATGTCCTACAGCAGCTTCTGGCCAAGAGGGAGAACGCACGAGGCTCGGCTGGCAGACTGATGCCGGCATCTCGGGCAGAGAGACGTGCACACCTATCTGAGGATGATCGGGAGACGATGACCAAACAGATCATGCAAGCCATTTCAGGTATGCTCAATGTTCTTTTGTTGGTCGTTTCTCGAAGAATCGGAGCAGAAATTTCTGAGAACGCTCAGATCTGTGCACTGAAGTGTTGTGTGTGTGGTTCATGTAGGCATGGTTTGTTCACAGAGGTGATGAGCTCTGACTGCATGTCAGATCGGGACTACCAGGGCTGGGTGGACTTCGGACGTCGGGACGCAGAATGAGGGCGCAGCATTAACAAAACACCAGCTGGAGATTTCTGCTCTTTGTTAAGATTGTACAGAAAGTCGTGGTTTTACCCCCCTGAAAGTTTCTAAATAAAATTTTTTTTGCAGACTTATAACAACAGTCTCGACTCCATATGTGTTGATTTCTGTGTGGTTACGAGTGGACTTAGAGACACTCAAAGCCCCGCTGGTTGGAAATGCAAAGTTTTATTCACAGGCGTTACAATGTATACACACTGACAGACATCTGACAGACTACAGAGAAGAGCAGTGCAGAAAAACAGTGGTTTGGCTGATTTAAGTCAGAACACAAAGTATTAAAACCTGTGTTTGTGATTTCTTCCCTTTTAAATCCACAGTATCCTATGCCTTTCTTTTGCTAGAGCTGGTTGTTCAGACAGAAACATGCTGTTTAAATGATCATGACAATGTCTATATTATCATTTATTAAATACTATGAACATGATCAAGAGATCACTTTGAATGCCCAGCATGATTTTTGATCAAATCCCAGCAGTTTAAATATTCCTGACAACATGAAATACAGCAGATTTGTACAAGCATGATTTTCAGTCAGCGTCAACAGTGAGTACACGTGTTGCTTCTAATCCTATTCGCTGCCTTTGAGGCAACACAGCAAACCCCATTTGGTTTCAGTGAGGTTTGACTCAAAAGGAGGAGAGTTGTGTGCGAGAGCAGACAGCTGCATTTTTTTTTTTTTTTTTTTTTACTTCAGTCACTCATCTCATTTCATCTGGTACAGATGTGTCCTCGATCAGCATATTTGACAATGGTCTACATGACATGCTTTTCTAAACATAGCAGCGTATAAGCAGGAAGACCAGAGTGTTTCATTTGAGTGCATTTGAATATTCTTCAGTGTGACAGCATCAGTTTGATTTGTGGTTTCAACCAACAGTAATTTACTGCATGTAGTCTTTTCTTTAAATATTAAACAACAATGCTATTATTTACACACAGCTGATGTTTCACTTTGGAAACTAAAACAAAAATAACAAGCGATGAGGTGTTTAAAACCAGCGATGGGGAGAGGTGTAAAACATTCACAAAACACAGTATAAAAAAGATTTCTTTTCATGATCTTTTTTTTTTTGTGTAAAAAGCAGAAATGTGACTGGTAATCAGGCGGAGGTCCTGAGATGGAGACATCTCACAAACAAGTAACTCTACTGTGCACGAGTTCATTGAAAAGGCTACAGAGACACACTACTAACGACTCAAGTATGGCTCTAACACATTCTGTGGCTTTTGTTTTCAAGACACGGGTGCTGTGGTGGGTCCTGAACTGCACAGTGGGAATCGTATAGCTTATCAAAGTCACTGCGGTGAACACGAGAGGAGTCAGTGGTGCACACATCACACTTTAGGAGGATGTTGGACTGATTCTCTCTCTTCTCCACTGAGGCCCATCATCCCCCAGGCTGCCACTCTGTGCAGCCCGAGGCTTTGAAGCTTCTCCACTAAGTTCAGGCTGAAAATGCTCGTCCCTCCACCTTTGTCTTTCACTGTGGAACGTGAAGGTTGTGGGCTGTAGTGCAGGTTGCTGTATGGATTAGGAGAGGCTGAGATGCCGCGCTGTCGCAGCAGCTGCAGGAGTCCCAGTGATGACGTGGTTACATTTGTGGTGGTGGTCGTGTGGCCTCCCTGGCCAAAGTGCTGCAGGTGGGAGGAAGATGAAGTGCTCACGTGCTCACAGTTCCGACAAGATGGCAGGCCGTAAGAGTGAAGGCTGCCAAACAAAACAAAGATAACATGAATTAAACAAAGCTCATACATGGAGCGCAGCTCTTTTGCATGCACTTTAATGAACTAGTAAACGAGACAAGCCAACGCCAACAGTTTCAGTTAGTTCTGAGTGTCATCTCTAAAAGATGGAGAAGCATGTTAGAGAGCCGGCTGTGATGTAACAGGATCTGGAGTTTTGTTGAAATGAAACCTAAGAAAAAGGCCAAGAGTCATTAAAACATGAAGTGACAAACAAAGAATGAGGAGAGCACAATGAAGTGAGATCTCAACAGCACTAAGTTAAGAGTTAGTGGGACGTGAACAGCTATGCTGAGTAAAACAGAGGCGCAGTGCACAAGTTTCTTTAGGATGTCATAACGTGACAACATTTACAATTAAAGATGTTGAACTCTATAAGAAATTAATAAAATGCTGTTTTCTTGTCTTGTTTTCATCTTTTATAAACCAGTAACCAAACAAACAGGTGTACTTTCTTTGCTAAATACCCTCAGAGTCCAGGCCGGAGTAAGGAAGTGAACTTTTGTACTCTACAGCAGCTATTTTCAGTCAGTCGTTTCAGCTACAGAAAGTGAGAATGGAAGTGTTAGTTGCAGAGATGCCCATGTTTTTCATGAGAAAGAACAGTGTGTGAAGTGCATCTCCATCACAATAGTGTTCAGAGGATGTAAGCAGAAGAATTATTAAGTTTCAAAGAGGAAGAAGAGACTACAAAAACAGGTTATTAATTTGATCAAACCATAAGAAGACTAAATGTTTACAAATAAAGAAGATTCAGCTCCAGTGTTTCTCTCCTTAAAAGTGGGAATCTTGAAAAGATCACACCAACAGAGGATGTAATCTGAATGAGGTTTAAAAAAAAAAGCTAAATAAAGACTCCAAGGATCTCTACAACTTGCTAAAATCTTTGCTCGTGTGTCTACTATGAGAAGAACATTGAATAAAGGAACCACGCAGGAAACGTCTACTCCAATAAAATAAATTTGGCTTTTCTCAACTTTCCAGGAGGCTTTCCTGGTGCTCCCTGCCACATGGTTAAACTGTGGAGCATGGTGGAGGGATCATCAAGGTTTGCTACATCAGGGCCTGATGATTCAATTTTAAATCATCTTTAATAACGCAACACAAGACTTTCTCTGGAATATCTTCATCAAACAGATGTTGTTCATTTACTTTTTTCAACCTAAACTAATAATAATGACTTTATGTTTTCAATAAAGTCATGAGAAGTTCAACTGTTTGTGTTCAGCTGTGGTGATGGTCAAGCCACAATTTGAATGAAAAAAAACCCATAAACAAACATGTTACTGTGCCTTTGTTTTTCATAATGAAGTATTGAATCAAGCATTCAGAGGGCATCCATAACGCCGCGCTCTTACTTTTCCCTGACGGCTCCTTCTAGAGTTGGAGAAAGAGCCTCGACAGACGTTTTCTGCCAACGAAGAGGTAAAGAGCAAAGGTCAAGAGAGACAAAACAGCTGGGCAGAAGAGAGGAAATATGGAATATCCAGTCTGTTAATGCACGTGAAACTGCAAATAAAGGGTTAATAGACTCCAAACGCCTTTTGTAAGTCATTCAAGTGTAAATTCATGAATGGATATTCATTTTCATCGTCAGGGCTGTGAAAAACAACAGACAGCATCGGGGTGTAATGGCATGACAGTTCTTACCTAGTGGAGAAGGAGGGGATGAGAGGGGAGGGTTGGAGAACTTTGCAGGTGGTAATGGTATGGGTGGGAGGGGTCTGAGGGAGGTTGGGGCCCGATGAAGAGACTGTGAGGTCGTGGAGGGAGAGACACACTTTAAATGTCACATGGAGGAAAACAAACCCATCTTATGAGGCACTAAAGGAGCTGATGATTATCATGCGTCACAGTCATCATGAACAATGAGGGAAACATGAAACAACAAAGATGGAGGAAGTGGGTGGATCAGTGTCTTACCTAAGCCATGAGCCCCAGGGAGCTGTGACAGGTCAGGTTCATCCTCCTCCAGGTCGTTCAGGCTGTAGACGTGCTGGACGTCCACCTCAAGCTCCTTGAAATCTTTAGTCAGGACGCCTGGGCGTGGGTGGAGGATGCCTCCGAGGTTTGGTTTGGCCAGCTGCTGCCAGTGGTGCAGCGTCACCGAGCCTGATCATGACGGAGACAGAGGATACAATGTAGTAGTAATTAGAAATAATTGCGATTTACTCGCGTTTTTCTCTTGAAATTAGCTCCTTTGGAGGCAACACATGTCATTCGAGGGGTGTTTAATTATCAGTGCGAGGGTTTGAGGGTCATGTCGGAATAATTTGTTAAAACATTGACATAAAAGCAGTTTTTAAATCGATGGTATTAACTTAGAACCCCAAAGTAATGTTAATTATATGCATTACTTGTCCATTCTGAATGCTGATGCTGCACCCTGACTCTGCCACAGTTCATTTTACCTTCCAGAGGTTTAACAATCTGCAAACGGTCAGGCAGGTAGGACCTTGATCCTCCCGAGGATCCACAGGAGTGCCGCGAGCTGCCGTTGGAGTAGTTGGTGCCTGTCGATGCTGCTGGACTGGAGACAAGGCTGTCATTTGGTGTCAGGAAGCCACTGGAGCCCTCGCCTTCCTCGCAGTTTACCGCCAAGGCACGGAGTTTACGCTCCCGCTCTACGTCGAAGAAAGGCCGGTCAGAGGAGTGGTTCTGCTGGCGGGCTGAGAGGTTGCGCAATGCAGCTTCGAGATCCTGGCCTCCAGGTGTGCCCGGCTGACCCAGACGTTTTGGACCACTAACACTGCCAGGAGGAGATGCAACACAGTTTTTTATAAGGTGAAGACCCCGAGGTTTCTAAAAACAGCAGCAGACTGCGTGCAGACTAATTTGTATAAAATTATCTGAAACAATTCAAGAATTTGCCCTTTAATGTAACTGCACAAGCTCACCTGTTGTCTTCTTTCTGAACTTGAATGGAGCTGGGCTTGTCCTCCAGGGTAAGGCTGGCATTATCAGAGCCATACCAGCTGGTTCGGGGGGTGCTGGTACAACTGGACTGCACGGACACCGGGCTGGAGCCTGGCAGCCACGGTGAGTGGCACTGGGACCGCATCCGCCCAAACTTGTTAACCACCTTCACTGTTTCAAACACACGCCACGGGTGGTTCCTACCAAAGAGACCCAGTTTTAACATCATAATAAACCCAGTCACAGACCATTTAAAGCCCCCACCACTAAAATATTAACTACTCTATAAACTTTTAGCTCATACTGTTTTATACGGGCTGCATTAAGTGAATTGTACGATCAAAAGCAGACGGCATGAAACCATCCAACTGTTAGGAAAACTACTGAGATGCTACACGAGTATATAAAAGACTTCAAAAAAGGTAATATTTATTAAATGTAGGAGTACATTGACAGTTTGGTGAGTCACACACTCCCTAAACCTTAATGGTCATGATGGTTTTAACACATACCTGTATCAGTTCTGGAATAATGCAAGTTTGATTGACAGTTGCCTGGCAACATAAACAACCACATGACTGTTGCCAGGTTTTGTTTCAAACGTTGTAAAATTCAGACATCTACATTGAAATAAGTGACCAAGCAAAGATCCCACTGATTTTTAGAAATAAGTCGATTAAGAAAATACATTCGGCGTGATCTTTATAGAAACAGATTCAAATAAAAATGTTATTTTGTTTTTTTTAGCTGCAGAAGAGTTCAAAGATAAACTTTGAAGTGCAGTTCTAGATTTAGCTGCTCCCAAGTATAAAATTCAAACATCAACAAACCAGCTTTGACACCTTCAGTTTTCTTCCTCACAACTTTTTCAAAAGGCCACCATGGGGCGCTGACACAGAGACACGGTAAGATTTCCTCATCCGACTAAAATAAAGTGAAAGGAAAAGCTGGACACCCTGTTTTATTTGCAGAGTAAGATAGAGAGCACTGATAAATCAGTGTGTTGCTACTTATAATAAGTTAAAAACCAGCCCACACCGACTGGAAACCGATTGAAAACTGATTGCAAACCATCTCTCAGGATCTTTAGATTTGATAGGTTTTTTTCTTCTTGTTTTTGGTAATGTTTCGATGGCTCCAGGTGGATTTTGTCTTTAATGTAGCCCGTTTAAAAGAATTTTATCATTAAACTACGTATTTGTGTCTGCAATCGATATTTCTTTGGATGACAAATTCCTTATTAATAACATTTACTACAAGCAGCACTTTGAACATAATGTGGACGAACATGTTTGACAATAACTGAAACAACAATGTTACTAAAACATGATAAAACAAACCAACCGAAGGTAATTCAAACTCAAATTATTGTTAAACTGTCTGAACTCTTGTGGCTGTATTGAAGTTTAAAAACAGCGACGTTTCTTATTCACCTGTAATACCTGTAACACACCCGTAGCTAAATAGTTCTTATACATTTCTGTTTTCAAAGACACAGCAACTGAGTAATGGCGCTGAGCCACCCACGCCTCCTGCCAGCAGTCCAGCTGCAGATGCAGATGCAGAAGAAGAAGACGTTTCCACACTAAAACAAGCCCTTCAGGCAGCTCGAAAAAACATCCACAAACTGTCCTCAAACAACACCAATCTGATGGAGGAAAAACTCCAATTTGAGCAGAACATCAGGCAAACGCTGCTGGAATATGATAGTAAGTACACCTTCGTCATAAATGAGATCAGGAAGGTGGAGGAAGATTTGAAAGCTGCTCAAACCAACAAAGCGAGGAACGAGAACGGACGGCTCCAAGCTGCGTTGAATAAAGTCACGGCCAGGGAAAAGGAGGGCAGAGTCATCAGGGAAAAACTAGTGAGCAAGCTTAGAAAAACGCAGCAGAACTACAATGAGCAGAGAGCGGAGATGATGAGAAAGGAGAAACGGATGACCAGCTTCAAGAGCGAAATGCTCACTCTTACAAAGGAGCACATACAAACAATGATTGCGATGAAGCAGAAAGAAGACGAGCATCACGAGAAGGAGAGACAGTGGAAAATGAAATGTGAGGCCCTGGAGGTCAGGCTCAGAGAGGAGAGGGCTGAAAGGAAGGCAAAAGAAGAGGTACGCCTTCTTATTTTCATGAGCACACTTCATTTCACCAGGGAGAGAAATAACAAAACTTTTCACAGCCCGATTCAAACATCCTCTGATTTTCCAATTTCTTCTTTCAGGAACTTTGCCCACAAAAGGAGAGAGCTACATTCGTCTTTAAAGGAAGACGACAAGATGACAGCACAGACGATGATGCTGCTGTCTGACCACCTTCATCTCCACTTTTTACAAAGATTAAAACTGCATCTTCAAACAGATGAAAATCTTCCACTTTGTAGACCAATAGTGGTCCCCTACTTTTTCCTCACACAACTCAACCCTTGTTCAGAAACAACTAAGAATGGCCACAGGCACACTGCACTTTAACAGAAAAAAGCCACGTGATAAAGGTTCCATTGCCACAGTGTTCAAATTCCAGCTCATAACAGTCACATAAAACAGCTTCAGGTACACAGTTTAAACCACATTAACTTTAGAAAATAACTCCTTCCACTAATTGGACAGTTGTACGTGATGTCATCCACCCCGTCGCCACACTGTTCCAGGCTCTAACTAATCTGTTTGGTTTCTTATATTCTCTGATTAATTTGTAAGTGTTCAGTAATGAGTAACTGTTTTACTCACTTATACCTGTTCTTTACACCGGCTAAATGACAGAAATACAGTGAAATTAACCAGGTTAACCTTACCAGTAGATAACCAGTAGCTTAAACCAAATAAGTTCATACTGAGGGTAAGCGATAATTGAATTAGGCTTTGTGGAGCAGGCTTTGTCACATTGCAGACATATTTACACCTTAGTTATACAGTCTTACATCCTATTGGAGTTTTTACAGCAACTTGCATCTCACATTGCTGCTTTACAACATGTTGTCAAGTTGGCTTATTATGAGAGAATTCGGAGTCTATTTTATTAAGAGCACCATTGCTTGTTTTAAGCTTGTTTTCATAAATCATGTTACTTGCTTCTGCCACAAGATCTGGCAACACCAAAGTGGAGCAGAACAGGAAGGCTGAAGTGAAGAGAAGACTAAGAAGGCTAAGAAGAAGTCTCACTATGAAAATGCTATGTGCTTTGAGGGATATGCATATAGCAAAGGCTTTAGATGGACACAAATCTTCTGGTTAGTTAGGTAAACGTAATGTAAGTTTGAGTCATTAATCGAACTATACTCTGGAACACGAGTATCCTATCCTAGCCTGCATGGAAACTGAGTGTTAGTAGAGACAGACTCACTTGTACTCTGAGGGAGCCGGGGTGTCCAGGCCTTTACGAAAGGTGCCCTCTATCTCTGCCGCCAGGGAGTCCATTGGGAGGACAGAGGCCAGTGCAGTGTACCGCTGCACCGTGCTGTTTGGCAGACTCTTGTTTCTAAGATTTTTAATGTCCTTTCGTGCTTCGTGAAGCATGTCCTCACACTCTGAGTACTTGTCCTGCAAGTCCTTGAGCTGCAAATGAGGGAGGACAAAAGAGTCAAAATGTAGGTCAGGAGTTCCACCTCTGCACATAAACAGATAGTCACCAGAGTACTAAGAAGAGGTGATATAAAGGCTCACAAAATCTCAATTGTACACCTTAAAAACAGATTTCTGTCATACATAAATGCCTCCTTATGACCACAATTCAGCCATACACAAATTCTAAAAATAGAATGAAAAATGTAGAATAGTTGAGCTCAAGTATGAATCTTAAAGTATTTCAAACAAACTTCAAATATGCTGCTGAAGCAACTTGCCTCTGATTTAAGTTGCTGCTCGCTCTCACGGGAAGCACCGAGGTGTTGGTTCAGCTCCTCATTCTCATGGGTGAGCTACAGGGACAAAAAGGTTTTGAATTTTCAGGTTTCAACTTATCTAAAACTACACAAACTGCAAGTTGTAGTCGTTCTAGACTCCCCAAAAAACATTAAAGCAGAATAATAGTATAATGAATCTAATAGAGGATGTGTGAGGGCTCTGTAGCTACCAGGAATGTTCAGGTTATTTCCTATATAGATTAATAATCAATGCCACTTGTTTGTGTGTCATAGGATGGATTTCCATTCACTCGTAAAGATAAACTCTTCTGAAAAGCCAGACACGTTTCCAATGACTGCTTTCGGGCAAATGAGCTAGGCTGGGTAGTGTTGCCAGAGGGTGGTGCAATAGGCTGCGTTGTTAGAGACTGTAATTACATAGAAGTAGCTCCAACTGGAAAAAAACAAATGGCTTGTGCACCCACAATAAAATCTGGGATATTACACAATATTTTAAATGATGGTGGTCAGTCACATGAGTTTATCATTTGGCAGCTCAGACTGAAAACAGCTGGTGAGGAACGCCATTTTGATATTTGCCAAGTTGCTGTGTCTCACCCCTTTGCAGCGGGCCTGCAGATCAACAATCTGCGCGAGTAGGGAGCTGATCTCTTCCTGCTGTCGGAGAGTATCCTCTACTTTTCGTGCCAACTCCTCTGAGAGGTCCACCACCTGCTTATTGGCAGAGGCTGAAACACACAGGTTCCATAAATGCGACTGTGCCCAAGTTACATTTTAAAACATTTTCATTTCCTGAAGCAAGCTTGCAACACTTACAGAGCTCCTCCACACACACCATCATCAGCTCCTGTTCCTGCTCCTCATAGTTAGTTGTCTCTGTTGAGAGGTCACTGGCCTGCGGGAACAACAGCGTTAACTGTTTATATTGAGCATCGGCTTACCTTTATTATCTTTAGCCTTTGTGGCAGTCTTTTCATACCTCTGATCTCAGATTGCGGTTCTCCTCCTCTAAACTCTTAAGTTTCTGATGCAGGAAGTCATAGTGGACAAAGTTGCTCAGAGAAGTGGATGATTCATTCCTTTTAATTCTGCACAAAGAAATAAGTGTATTTTCATTAAGCAAAACCACTTTTTTTTCAATTAAAAAATGCATTATGATAAACATATCTTATATAAAATGAAACAAGGCTACTCAACTGCCAAAAAAAATGATTTTGTCTGTTCTGTTTTTTACCAGAGCACGACTCTCAACTGAGCAGATGCTGTGGCACATAGTTGTTTCTAAGCTGAGTAACACGGGAACATCAATGAACAGTAAATATGATTAAGTGCTGATGGGGCGGAGTTTTCTAACAGGCTTAGCTGGCAACATTGAGAGGATCAGTGGAGATGCTCTGACGTACGTTGACTCACACACACGCTCAATGTACTGAGCGGCAAAATCCCCCACAGAGGATACTGTGGATCATGAACATCGAGGAATCTCTGAAATATCACGCAACTAAAATCCATTCTTAATGTGTTATGGACAGCAAACAGGACCAGTATGTTCTGTTCTCGTACTGAATTTAACTGAGTAATAAAAATACAGGAACTGTCTTTTATTATAAAACACCAGGTATATATAAACAGATATACTTATAGCTTTTGGGCACTGCAGTATAAACACACGTACGAGTGTGATTTTGTGCGTTTACTCACGGTGATTGTGCCTGAGCGTTCTCGATCTCCTCAGTGCTCGCGTAGAACTGAAGGAGGTCGTCTCGCATCGAGAGCTCATGGCGAAGTTGAGCGATCTAGAAAATAAGTTATGATCACTCGAGCTCAGCGGACTAAAAATGTTTCTGTCTGCATCATGAGGACTGTTTATACCTCTTCCTTTGCGATTTCAAGCTGTTCATCCAGCATTTCATTGCGTGCCGTTAGATCCTGGTTTTGCTTCAGGAGGGACTGACCAATTCGTGCCGCTAACTCCAGATCCCGCTCTTTCTGCAAAGTCATACAGATATCACAGTTTAAATGAGGAAATCACAGCTTTCGGCCAAAGCTAATTTACTTAGAAAAAATAGTGCTGAAAAGGTTGACGAGCAGTGATGGTCTGTGAGGCACACAAGTTTAATCCTCTTTACTCTGGTTCATCTGCTGTTTATCTCTGTCTTACCTCTTCCAGCAGGTGGGTAACTGCCTTTATGTCATGATACGTCTTCGTGACCTGGCCCACTCTGTCTGAGCACAACACTGCGGGAGAGAAGGATTTCATGAATGGGAGGCAGTTAATAGTGCAGAAAGAACACTGTTACAAGTTTGGCTTTGCCTTGTGTGATGAGAAAGGAGCTCTGCAGCAAAGTTCAGTCTCTTTGATCCTTTTTAAATAAATACTCAAACATGAAACAACAAGAGACACTTTTTTTAATTACAAGAGAACAAACTGATCAAACCTATAAAACCTTGATTTGTTTTTTTATTTTTATTGCATCTCTTGAATTTTCTCTTCCTCCGAGTCACATAAAAAAAACTGATTTTTAATCAGATACCCTAAAAAGACTCATTGTCACATAGATATCTTCAACCTATAACAAAAAAACCAGACTGAAGTTTTAGGAGCTACAGACCACAACATTTCCATGTGATCTACCAGATACCGATCCTCTTAGCTTGATCTCTTTTAGCTCAGATAAGACACAGATAAAGACCTTGTTCTGGTGGATATAAATATAGCTCAACATGAGGGACTGCAGGGTTAAATTCCCATTAGTAGGACACTTACAGCACGGAGGGGACAACAGTGGCTGCTGCTGACCTAAAACTTTGTTTACATCCTGAGGAATGGTTTGTTTGTGTTAACCTCACACTCAATAAGCCCAAAAGGGCACAAATCATTAACTAGTCCCTTCAGAGGGATTTATTGTTGACATGCACAAAATCTCCATGACCTCTTTTGAGAAACGTGAATCACGTTTTCCAATTAGAGCCCTACTGGGCTGTTCTATCTCAATTAAACCTTAAAAAGTATCAAAGATATTCAGCTAATATTAGTTTTCTTACTCTTAACAAACCTTTGTGAATATCTGGAGTTTCAAGATCACAGGTAGTTAAGTAAAATATACCAAATAAACTCGTATAAAGATCATAGACAATGCAGACAGGATTAAATTGAAAGATAGAGTATATTTTGTTTTAAAAAACAGGACAGACCATTATTGGTGGCCTTTTTGAACCCTTGAACCATCGTAATAATTTAGTAAATCTGCCCTACCCTATAGAAAAGTTGTTTTAACGTTATGAATAATGGTTCAATAACTAATTTTTGCCTTTATTTTCCAACAAATATTTTAATTTTGTGAGTATCCCCCCCCCCAATTTTTTGTTTGCATTTTACTTGTATGGGAGTGTAACACATGTAACTGTTGGTGCTGTTTAGTCACAAAACTCAGACAATCGTAACACCAAGTTGGACACGATGTACAGAATTTGTGTGGACTAGTGCACAACTCTACACTATAGTAGCCTGCCAGTGTACATAGGCTACCTCTGTAATAAAATCAGTTGTGTTAGATCAAGTGAAGAGGCTCCTATACAGCAAAGTAATTAGACCGATTTGCCCTGGAAACTCAGGGACTGCATTACTGTATCCGTATCCAATCAGCCTAATGGAAACAACCTGAGCTTGGGGTGAACAGTATCATATACAACTCAATTGTCACCACTTGTGTAAAATAAATCAAGCCTGTAGCAGGCTGGGAGTCATGTTTCCATCTTTATAAGGTAAAATCAAGACAAATACAGACAAAACGCATGAAGCGTGAATTATCAAATATGACTAAATCATAAAATAAGGTTCTGGCTGACACCTTTTTCAGGAGGAGAGCAAAAAGTAGTGAGAGCAAAAAGTAGTGAATGCAATGTGTCAAAATGACTTTTACAAATGTCAATTGTAGGACAGCGAGATGAGAAATGATGTAGGGAACCTTGTAAATGGGAAATGTATTTTTTACTCTCACTTTTGACAGTAAAATAGGTCAGTCTGCAGGAGTTCATGTTTCTTTCAAGGACACTGCAGCAGGGCGGATGGACCTGGTCAGTCTCTATCATTAGGATTGGATAAGCCCGTCCTCTAACAGTAAGGCCACAGACACTGTCAGATTCATTAAAAACAATTCTATCAAAACTGGACAAAATCCCGGTGCTGATGAAAATCAATCATCAAATACGATGCGAATCACTTTAGTTCTTTTCACGGCTAAAAACAAAAGAAAGGTATTAAAACCCAAAAACATCCCAACCAGCTAAAGAGAAAACATGTTCTGTTCGGTTTTAGTTCTTTTTTCCTCCAAATAAATAATAAACTAGATCTTAAATTAAGCACTAAGTCAACTTGAGCTCTAAACTGAGACTTATGTAAACATCAAGATGCATTCTATGAACTAACAAAGGCTAATTAGTCAATTGTTCCTCAAATCCTATTGTACTGGAGGTCGATTGCAGCATTATCTGTGCTACAAACAAAGTCTGCATCAGGACAGCTGGCAGGGTAACAAATAATCTCACGCACACACAATCTAAGCTCCAGTTCATGGAAAAGTCATTCAAACAATGAAAGGATGAATGAGTAACAAATAGAATTTCCATCAATCGTGCATTACATTTCATTATTTCTTGTCAGCTTGGTGCAGATAGTACAGCAGTTCTGGGTTATTCACAAGGCTTATGCTGTCATTCAGGGATTGTTGTTTTCGTTTTATATGTCATATTATCATAAAATGTTTTATTTTCTTTGAACAAATGCATCCCTCAGCAATCACATAAATTTGACAGGGTCTCAGCATCGTGAATACCTGCTGACCAGTTGTCTCCTCTTGACCTGCCACCCACAGCAAAGACAAGATCGAGGTGAGGGTTCTGCTGTACCAGCTGGAAGTTTTAGGGTCTGGGTGAAGCTAAATCCTGGCAGGCACCATGAACTGCTACCCTAATACTGTTCCTGTGGATAAACCTCGTTGATTAGGCCTACTTATGACGTCTGTTTCATTGTGAGGATCAGACAGTCAAGGATGAGCTCAGCTCTAAGAATAAGATTCACACTAAGGCCATTTTGATCCATTGTTCTAAAGGCGCTTGCTTAAAAAAGAATGGCAGGAGGTAGAATTCGCCTCACAGAGCATCCTGGTGTAAATCTGTCTGGAATAGTTACTGTGTATGTCACTCTAAAAGAAATATGTGAACTTACAAATGAGATTAGATTGTAGCCTGCTTTGCTTAAAAAAACAAACTCAATAGAAATATCCACTTCTGCTTGAATTGTGATTCATTTACAATCTGATTACAATAAATTAGGTTATAACTGGTTCAAATTTGACTCCATCTTTCAAGTGCCTTGAGATTACATTTGTTGAGACTTGTTATGACCACACAAAAATGACAAGAAAGAAATATATTCATTGTATCTTGCCTGCTGGAGGGGTGCCATGTCGCAGTATTTGTGTAGGTGCCAGCCACATGCCCATTTAGACAAAGACTATAAGAGACTCTCTCCCCACAATAACCACTCTGCTCACGCACAATTTTAGTGTAAAAGCAGCTTTATAATCTGAACACAATCTGCACAATAATCCTTTGATTTTCAAAAATACAATACTAAATGCAGCCAATAGAGAGAACAAGAGAACTAAGTAGAAACAAATAATGTTTCAAATGAAAATTAAAACTCAAACAGGCCTGAAATCTCTGGAGTGCAACAAGAGCAGCAGTAAATTAAATTTAATTGGAGATTTTCTTCCTCAAAACCACAATCATTAACCACCATCTGTTTGCATTTCCATTTTCATTTGACCAATCCAACTTCAACAGAAACATAAACAGCCATTTGTAGCATTAAAATAGAATTTGATCACCATAAAGGAGCTGTAAAGTACAAACTATACATTCAAAATGCAGCTGCTCACATTGTGGCTGCAGAGTGTGTGAACACACACACATCGTGTCTCAGTGACCTTCACCACAATAAGAGAAAAGATTCAAGCAAAACTCAAACTATCTAGGGGCACTTACAGATTTGATTAAATCTCACAGGAGCAGCATATCGTGCTTTTTTTTAATCTTATTTTTATCTTCACAATGCATTCTCAATGACATCATCGCACCCTGAACCATATCCAGAGGACCATTAAGTACTGAAGTGCTTAGATAACAGACCTTGACAATGCAGTGCACTTCAGACAGCAAAATCTGACTTGCGGGGGCAGAAAATACACACCAACAACCCTTTGGACTACCTGCTGTACTTCTAGATTATTTTATCTCCCTTTTCTCGCGGCAGTATGGGCTCTGCTGGTCACTGGTTGGTCTCCTCTGCACGCCACCCGTCTTCTCCTATTCACTGTAACATCTCGCATTGCAATATCTCACCTTGTGTCACCTCCCTGCAGAGACTGTCGTTGTCGTTGTTGTTGTTGTTGTTGTTATTGTTATTGCTATTGCCATTGTTGCATTTCCTCTCCTCCACTATTTCATCCACAAGACTGGAAGCGCTTTTCTCATCTTCCTCCACCTCAGATGCTGAGGAGCTCCACACCTCCATGGTGACCGGAGAAAAACTGCCCTCCGCCTCTCCGTCCATGAGTCAAATCCCTCGCTCTTCAGATTTTACTGTGTCCTGGCTGTGCTGTGAATCACCAGCTGTGTCTCTGGCATGATTCTGCTGGCTTGTGTGAGCGAGGAGAACTGCATCTGCTAGTCTATGCGAGGGTGCGTATACATCAGTGTTTGTGTGTGCAGGAGAATCTGAGCTGCTTGGTGTTAATATATAATCCCTCAGAGTGTACGGCCCATCTGTCGTCATGCCTGCCTCCGTTCACCTGGCCACGTTGGACTACCGGGTGAGAAAAGAGAGGAAGACGAGGAGGAGGGAGACGTGAGGTAACAAAGTCTAAACCAGGAGCCGCAACAGCTGATTTTAATATTACTGACTTTGTCTGATCATTGAAAGATGAGTAAGACATGCATATAACTGAAAATATCATTTAGAGTGGGATGCAGTTTAAAAGGATGCTGCACAAAGCCCACTCACCCCTGTGGATTAAGGGAGATGGTATGCTCCGCCCAACCAGCGGCTGCTCTTTTCTCCACACATACGTAATAGCAGATACAGAGAAGGCTCTGCGTAATACTGGTGCAGACAGACCCACACCCACAGGAGTCTGACAGAGGCCGTGTTCTGTGTAGAAATATGCAGATAAAGTCAACATCTAAATGAATGATTAATCCAAAAATATTACTTAATGTGGGGAAATTTCAAGATATCGGTGTGTAACCGAAGAGATATTCTATAATTTGGTTTATGTGTACAATCGCACAATCAAGATAATTTAAATTCAACAGAAGTTTCCCTAAAGGCTATAATGATCCACAAACACACCATGTCACCACATTCACTCTCCAGTCTGCCCACCAGACACAGGAGTTTCTTACAATCAAATATTAACCCCCTCTTTCATTTTTCAACAGCGAAGTGTCTTTTTGCAGGTCAAACACTGCACGCAAGAGACAGCTCAGACACAACATTTGTCATCATGGCAACCTATGTCTCGTCTTTAAAGGCACTTGTTCGTCCCAGCAGGATAAAAGGTTTCTGAAGGACTCCACGTCGTAACCGGAAGTTAACAAGTGATCATTACAGCAATATATCCTAAAGACTGCAGTGAAAATGATGGTTATAAGGAAGTAATGCTTTGAGGACTTTGCCCACGATAGAAAACAACAAGTGCTACGTGCGACATCCATAAGTGACCTGCCAGCAACGAAATCAGATCTACAGCTTATTGCTTTCAGTTCAACATTCTTTGGAAATCATATCACTTAAAAACACAAAGATGCATCTCTACATATAGTGTTATTTAAAAATTAGGGCTGGGCAACGATTAAAATTTTTAATCTAATTAATCACATGATTTCCCTGATTAATCACGATTAATCGCATTTGTACACAAAATCCAAAAATGAATTAAAAAGTAGTGTATAGATTTTAGCACTTAGTTTTATTTTAAATGTGCTGCCATATGAATGAAAGTGCCATAACATTTGTTGTGCAAACACACTTTTAACATCAGCATCTTTCTGCAGTTTTTATGTAGAAGCCTCGCTCCACTGTCTGTTTCCTTGAATGACTTGCTGCTATCAGTTGTGTGTTTTGCCTTTAAGTGATATTTTAGACTGGAACTACTACGGTGAGAAGACAATTCAACTTGGCAGTGTTTACAGATGACTGTCTGGAAGAACTTTAAAATGAAAATGGCCGAGTAAAAGTTCCGTACCCTTCTCCATGTTTGGTGGATCCGCCGATAACTTTCTTTTCTGGTTCCGCAGCAGACAGCAACAGACTTTTACAGAATAAAAGCCTGCGAGCAACAGACTTTTACAAAATAAAAGCCTGAGAGCAACAGACTTTTACAAAATAAAAGCCTGAGAGCAACAGACTTGTACAATAATAAAATAAATAATAAAACCTGCGTTAATGTGCAATAAAATATTTCTCGGCGTTAAATAATTAACGACTTAACGCGATAATGACGAGTTAACTCGTCCAGCCCTATTAAAAATATCAAACAAATTCATCAAAAACATGGAGAACTAGAAAGCTGCAAGCAGCTGTATGCGGGACCGAGATGGCGTACGTTGGGATGTGCGTACGTTGGAGCATGCGCTGGACGCTGGAGCTGCAGCTCTTCCCACACGCACGATACCCTCTGCGTACGTACGAGCACATAATAACCCCAATGCAGAGGGGTTTTTGAAAATTTCTAGGGGGTGCCACTGAGCCATTTAGCTTTGCCCACACACAATACCCTTTACATACGTACGAGGTCATCAGGTTGGACGTGTGTGCCAAGTTTCACAAACTTGAGATGATGAAAAGGCTTTCAAATCACGGCCACGCCCTTTAAGTTTTGAAAAAGTTGGCCGATTAATTTTTCCCCCCATGTCTTAAGAGTAACCTGGCCAAGTTTGAAGTCTGTAGCATTAAATCTGTAGGACAAGTTCGATCTTATGCAAGGCGTGGAATCGGTCAAAAATGGCACGAAAACGCACTTTCCATCCAAAATGGCCGCCTTCCTGTGGACGTGGCACATTGGCGGCCTGAGACTTTTTTGTGCGTCTGGGCATGATGAATGAGTGTACCGAATTTCGTCCCACGCGAAACTAACCCCATTGCGGGCACCATTTTTAACCATCGTAGGGGGTGCTACAGAGTCAATGAGCGACTCCCAAAAATATAAAGTTTAGATTCTTTCATGTCGTCGACTGGCAGGTGGCGCTCGCAAAATTTCATGAGTTTTCGAGCACCTTTTGCAAAGAATAAGAATAACGGAGAAAAATAAAAAAATAAAAAAATAATAAACCTTACAGATACAATAGGGTCCTTGCAGTTTCACTGCTCGGTCCCTAATTATATGATGATATGATCTTCATAAGATCTTTATTTTTCTTTACAAAGCACTGCATCACTGGTCCAAGTCAGGAAACAGACCTTCTGTTAAAGATTAACATTTGTGAGGGGGGAAAACCCTCCATGGTACCTCATCAAAGGCATCTTCAGAAATATCACCCAGAATAACCACCACATGGTCCTTTTATCTGTTTAATACATTACTAATCATTACTTATTAAAGACGTCCTGCAGCACAAGGTTTGTGGTTTAAACAGAAAAGTCTGTCCCATGTACTCTTTTGTGGGTCTAAAATGTGGTTAAATGCTTCCTGAAAACACGGGTGTGTTTGGTATTTATTCACTTAACAAATGTAAGGATTAATTAGTTTATAAATCATAGATTAACTTTGATTTAATTGATAAACTGAAACATGATAAAGTGCTCATTAGAACCGAGACTAACTGTGCCAGAAAACCCAACCAACACATCACATTGTATCATCTAATACATTGTAATTATAAACATATACATCACTGTAGCTCTAAGAAAAGGTTCTGCTCTCTTCAGCTTTAAGAACTGGTGGTGTAGCCCAGTTTCTGTACAGCACGACTGTAACATACCACTGAGAAATATTCAAGAATAAAGAAACCTCCATCATGCTAAGAGCTGGGATAAAGTATTTCAATATCTAACTATACGCATGTAAAAGAATAGCGAGAAATCGATTAAAGCAAAGAGAGATGGGACAGCACATGGAGGTGGTGAGCTACAGTAACAAAGACTGATAAACAACACCATATGCCACCTGCCAGAAAGGCATTTCGGCACAGCACGGCTCAATCTGCCTGAATCGGGTTAGCCTGTCCTGTCCCTGAAACATGTGGCTTGGTATCAGCTTGGTGCAGCCTATTCGGCATTATAAAGATACAATCTAAAAAAAAATCCCAATCACTGTAAGCCACTGTCTTCAGGAGAAAACGAGACGAATCCTGGATAGTTCAGGTTAGCAGAAGCAGGTTAAACTGTAATCTTGGATACACGTGCACAGAAAACGATGAAGAAAAATGAGGAAGTAGAAGCAAAGCTGTTCTGAATCTTTTCTGAATAGAACTAAAAAGTAAATAAGACAACTTTTTACACAATCGGCTTTGTATTAAAACTCAACTGTAACAATGAGTTAAGAAGTTAAGAAGATATCCTGTTATTAAAAAGCTGGCTCAGTAGTGAATAGTTCAAACTACAACAGAGTAGAGTCTCTTCAGTCACTCATCAACTCATAACCTCGTATCACCCAACAAAGTCTAGACAACCAAAGCATCTAATTATAAACTGTTTGTAATGTCATCATGATGTCAGAATGGCTCTAAGATGGGCAGGCTGCAGACCTTCAGCATAAACTGCTTAAGACGCCAGCCATGGGTAATTGGCTTGATGACATTTGACGTCTGTAAATCACAAATGAGGCACTTAACCTGGAAGTGTACGGAAAGAGAGTCGGTGCAAGATTTGTTTTCCTCTTTAAAAACACAACCAACACATAAACAAAAGCTTCTTTCCATTTCGGACTGACTGTGGTGGCTGCATCTCGCATCAATCCATCTTACTTCATCCTTCCTTTCACAAACATTTTTAAAATTCCTTGTTGAAGGAGACCAAACTGCTTACTTATGACATGAATAATCTGACTCTTTTAACACCATCTCGTTTAACAATTAGGGAAGTAAAGATAGACGTATGTTTTTGTCTTCTAACCCTTTGGACAGAGACAATCCAGAAGCTTCCCCACACAGCCGGTCTTAGAGCTAAGCTCGACATTTTCCCCTACATTGTTGCATTATTGCATTACAGCCTGTAATTTAATGTGATTTGCTTTGGGATTATATGTGATTGACCTGAATTGAATAATAAAACTTTAACTGGATACTACTTTCAAAATGGGAAATGATTTAACTCTTGTGAAATTTGTCTGGGTGTTTTCCCAGGCACAAACAACTCTTCCACTGTTGGATTTGGCACGGATGGAGAACTCGGTCCTGGGTAATGCTCTGGAAGGAGAGCCGGAGGAGGAGGAGGAGGAGGAGGAGGAGGAGGAGGAGGAGGAGGAGGAGGAGGAGGAGGAGGAGGAGGAGGAGGAGGAGGAGGAGGAGGAGGAGGAGGAGAAGGAGGAGAAGGAGGAGGAGGAGGAGGAGGACAAAGACAAAGACAAATCCAAAGATTACAACGTTGAGATCACGGAAAACATAGATGAGATAACATCGGAACAGATTAAGATGTTTTCCTCAGTGGAAAACCTCAACAAATACAAAATACACAGCATTATATCAGAGCTGGTGCAATTTACTGCCTCGGTGGTGTGGCGCATTTTAGAGAACAAAGTAGTCCAAATTCAGGGACAAAGTTCTGGAGAAATACACATCAGGGTTAGGTTGGAGATCGGAGAACCAATAAATTCATTATCAGAAATTGAAAAGAATATGGAACCACAACAAACCTGCCAAGGAAAAGCAGCAAACCAAAACTCATGAACCAGCCAAGGAGTGCATTAATCAGAGAGGTAAAGAGGCCAAAGATAACCCCGAAAGAGCTGCAAAGCAGAGAGTGGAATGCCTGGGAGTACTGAGAGCACAACACTCCATCCTAAGTAACACATCAGCTGTTAAAGCTGCGGTCGACAACTTTTTTTTAGTCATATTAGCTTGAACTGTCATGGGATTCTGGAAGTAGAATATTAAATAGGCTGTTTAGGAAAAATAACGAAATCTGTAGCTCCCTCTGAAGCCTGTAATCATGCTTACAAAAACCGAGCGCTCCCGGCTGTTTTTAACCAATCAAGTTAGGGTGGAGGAATCCTACCTGTCAATCACAGCTTGTGCACACACTGCTGAGCGTGAGTCTGCCCCAGCTTGTGTGCGCTCACACTGGTGTGAACTCACGTGCACAACCTCGTCCACAGAGGGGGAGGGGTTTGGGGGGCGATTCGGAGCTTGTTAGAGGTTGGGGGAGGGACCTGAAAGTTGTATCAGTTCGAATTTTCCGACTTTAGACTCGGAATTTTGAAAACCTGCCGACGGCAGCTTTAACGGATCTTACATCTTTACCAGTGCATAAAAACTGAACTTTGAAAAGCTAAGACAGGACAACAAGTCAACTTGGCATTGTTTTTGGGATGACGAGCTACACTGTTATTGATTTCTGTTTAGGAATGTATTACTTTAGTCTTTACACCCTCCAGATTTGACAGAAAAGTATGACCACAACCTGCTGAGGTAAAATGTTTTAGAACATGGAGCCAAATAGCAGCAAAAGGGAAGAAAAGACTAAGACAAGATGATTCTTACAGTCCTAGTTAGGTTAAAAAAGACTTAATTCAATATATTCCTCAGATACGGCCATTGGTAACACCTTTGCAATACATTGAAAATAAAGCTGTACTCACAGAAGTACTTGAGTGTCTCCTCAATCTGTTCGTGAGTGAGTCCCAGAACGACTTCTGGTGGCAGCAGAGGGGTATGCAGCCAGTCGTCATTGTCATATCCAAACACACTGTCTGCTCGGAGAGTGTAGTTGGGTTGACCTTCAGATAGGAGACTCACTATCTCCAGCTCTGGCAGGTTTGAGCAAAGGTCTGAGCACAGGGAATGTTTGTGTGATATAAGAGTGTGCAGGTTTATGAGTGAGAAAAGAAAAGACAAAGAAAACGGGACTTAACAAACCCAACCAGGGTGATCTGACACCTTCAATGCCACACTGCCCTCTACTGTTAAATGTATGAATTTACAATGCCCTCCTAGTTAAAGGTGTGTAACATTCATTGTTTCCAATAAGTACCCATTAAATAGATGTCTTACCAGTTAGAGTGGACACATCACGGTGGGATTGTTCCCCTGGGACGCTGAGGTTCCCCAATGAAGCATGCTCAAGAGACTGGGGGTCCAAATCCAGGGCCCCCGCCGCCTCCCCCTGCCCCTCATGGAGGGAGAGGGCTGACTGGGCGTCCAGATGGGCCTGTGGGTGCCAGGAGGGAGGAGAAAGACAAGCAAGAGGAGAAGACGAGGATGGAGAGGAAGAAGTGTGGGACAGCTTGTCTGGGAGTGGAGGGTTCAGGGTGAAGACGAGCTCAGAGCTGGGCGACCTCTCTCTGCTCAGGGAGAAATGGTCCCGGGCATCGGATTCTCACTGAACCTGCAGGTGAAGATTGGAGAAAAAGAAAGAATATCACATCAGTGCATCTGGGACCATATCTCCTGCATCTTAATCGATTTGAACTGTAAGATTGACAGAGTTTTAAATATGTCTCCATGTTAAACTTCACGGTGAGAAGTTACATATTAAACCCTTCCAGTAAGCAAGCAAAAAGCACAAGACCATTTGCTACGTGTCATCTCACGGTCTCTGCCTGCTTTCCCATCTCAACACAATAAAATAATAAAGGCCACAAAAGCACATTAAAAACAGTCTTAAAAAGTAAACTTGAATAAAGGTGATGAACAAAACAAGTTGTTCAATAGTGAACTTAAATGATTGTGATTACATGCTTTAACTGTTTATTTTGAAATTATTGACTGTGGTGTCTGATTCATCTAATGATGTAAAATGATTCTTGTTTATTTGTAAAACATGTAAACTCTGCCAACATCAAAACTTCTGCTGGATTAAAGAGTATTAAATCGTTAACAAAGCCGCAGCTGGCCTCCAGCCCGTTTGTGGGTCACAAAGGTAGTGTTACCACTGCCCGGAGCGATCCGCGGATCAGGTTCTTCAACAAAACATTACACTCCTATAAACACCCTGCAAAACAAGAGATGGAGGATGCTACATGAATCAATACTCAGAGCAATTACTTCCTAAAAAGCGACAGTCACTGCTACAAAATGCCAGTCAAGATCTGCATCCCTGTTCTGTGAGTTATCTGAAAGATAACACAAGTGTAGACACAGATTTGTCACACTTGAGCAGTTTTTTTCCTATTATTTGTGATAAAACACTGCAATAAAATGCAAGTTTTTAAAGCTTTTCAACTGAATCTGGAAAGAACAGATCTGGAGTGTGGAAAAAGCATTTTAATACAAAGCTATAAGTCTTAAAATAATGTATGAAGAGTTTAGGGTTTATTCTGATGAACACCTGCTTTATTTTAAAACAGTACTTGCAGCATAATATCCAAAGGATGAGTTTCAGATCACATCATCTATCTAGAGGCTGCCTCTCTCCTTCCATCTCTAGTAGCTTAAGCTTTTGCTGACTGATGCTTTGTAATCTGTGTGTACACAGTTTTTGATAGAAGGCTGTATTTCCTACTCAGTTTAAATAGCTGAGTATTCAGCTGTAAATTACTCCTGTCTCATTAATTGACGCTTTGCCCTGGCTGGTAACAAAAGGACACCACAGCCCACTTATTGCAGTCAATAAAACAAGCTGGACAGAGGGCGAAGGTCCAATTAGAGCAACAGCTACCATGGCTTTCACGGCAAATACAACACAGGCACATGGTCATAACGCACACGACAGCTGAAATGCAGCTGTGTGCACATTTGCCAGAATATAAACCTAACTGATTAGACAGGAATTAACCCCCCAAAACAAGTACCGGTATCACCATATCCACCTCCAGCTGAGGCCCTTTACCCCCGTTGGTCTGCACTGCACCGTCCATCCAATCAGCTGAGTGTTTTGGTTTGTGGCCAACACTTCACCATCAATCCTGTCTCTCTAGAGATGTCAGATGAGTCACGCCACACTCATAGACTCCAGCTTTTTCTATTCACCCCCATCAGCCTGACTGTTTCTGGGAATTAATGTACGTGGGGTTTAAGCATAGCAAAGAGCTTCACTCCAACACCAACAGTGGATTAACACTCACCTAAAAGAGACACAGTGGGTACCAGACATTTCAACTTCAAAACAAATTCACTAAACAGGTATGTACTCGTGGATAAAACCAAAAACAGCACGTCTAATCTTTTCACATTAGCACGTCGGTTCTAATTTAGCAGTTACTGAAACATACCGTGGTTAGTTGAACATGCAACCAAGCGAGACCCTGGCCTGCCATTCACTTAGCAGTGACACCAAGGGACAGGGTTATTAGCAGTCTCCCTCTGCTTTGTATTCCTCTCTTTTTACTGTTCTCGGTTGGATGCCAAAAGAAAAAAAAACCTTAAGTCAGCTGAGTAATCAGCTAGGACATCTTTCAGGCAGAACATAATGGAGCTGCAGAGGAGATTAGTGGAGCAACCTCAAAAACAGCAACAGAAAACAGCCTTAAAACACCTTCAGGCATGCTAAAAGTGTATCCACAATAGAAACAGGCGAGACATTAAATGTCATGGCTTATTCAGAAATGAATCACATGAACTATAGTAAGAAAGGCTAGTGTTTCATGGCACTGCCTTTAAGTCATATCAGAGCTGAAATGGTGTAATACAAGCAGAAAAGCCTGCATTTGACCTTGGAGCATGGACTGGACCTGAGCTGAACTCCACAGAGGTAAAGCGTGTTTAAAGAGCTCTGCGTTGGTACTCTGTGCAAACAATGCCCTTCCAGGAGGGTGTGTACGTGAGCCGAGGCACACAGGGCACAAAGAGACAGAGCCGAGAGGGGGAGGGAGAGAGGACGCCTGCATTCAAGGGCTTTTAGGAGGGATTCATTTGAGACATGTGGAGTCAGGCGAGGACGCAAAGAAGACTGCTGTCACTGTTCCTTACCCAAATCACCGGCAGATTTTAGCCACAGTTTGCTTGTTGAACAAAAGCTTATTTTGACCTCTCCTTGGTACAAGATGGGATCTACAACTCTGAACTTGTGTCTACTCATTACACAAGTAAGACTGTGTGATTAATTCATGCAGCAAAGTCCAGTAGGAGAGCATTATAGTCAGCAGTACTTCATCAGTATAACTAAAAATTGAAATGTTCTATGAATATGTAGATTTACCCCCCTCAATTGAATTGAAGCTGCTCACCCTCACACCGTCGAACACTCTTCACCCTTCAGCTTGACTACAGCTGATAATGTTGGTTCCTTACAGTGTTTTAGTATGAAACCCTGGCTTGGTAGGTTTAAAAACTGGATTTCCTTTGAAGGAGCATCTTGTAGTTACAAAATTAATATGGAATTTATTGTAAACTGGCACAAAATTAGCTTTGAAAATAAAAAAAAAAACTTACTTGCTGTCAACAAAAACAAACTTTGTTGACAGCAGTGGCTTTTAACGCAGGTTTGCTTTTAAGCACGTTTCCTTTCACCCCCAACATCATATAGTTGAGAGACAGATGACAAATTTGAGAAGAAAAATGGGACATGCAAGTCTTTTAATAGTGTTGTACAAAGCATTTGGTCTGTATAAAGCTGGGTAAAGTTTCATGCTTTAAAAAGAAGGTCTGAGAAACATCAGTCACTATTTACTCTTCCATATCCAAGTTTGGAATACCATTTTATTTTAAGCTTTTTTCCAGCTGTTTGGTCCTAATCTTTCACTACTGCACTAAACACTGAATAATGTCCATTTGGAAGGGATATAAAGGATGTTTAAATAAAACCTAGCAAGAGGCTTTGAGGTCAGGGACTGTGGCTGCATACTTCTCTGTTTGCAAAGGGTCACAAGCCAAACAGGTTGAGTGCCACTGATTTAATCTTTAACAAGGCAGCAAGCAGTACTGTGCAAATGTGTTAAGCATGTCAGATTCTTATTCATCAAGTAACACCATCAGGAAGAGCCTGATTAGTTCCAAATTTATTCAGTAACATAACAACACCTCCAACCCTGCCAACCATATAAAGACACACAAAGCACAAATCAGCAGAGGAAAGGGAGGAACAGTAGGTTTTCTTTTTACAGTTTGTCATTTTATTCACAGCATAAGTGAACAAAGTAGATAAATCACCTCAGTTTGTAGATGTATCACATACAGGGACAGTGAAGTTAGTCCCAGCTGTGGGCTAACTCTTTGGATTATTAAGTCCAAATGGACTTGGTTTGGACAGTTGGAGGAAACCGTTAGACCAGGCAAACGAGCACACTTCATACAGGAAGACCCAGGCTGAGATTTGAACCAGCAACCTTCCTGTGAGTCAACAATGCAGCACTGTGCCCCCCCGAAGAGAGACTCTACCTAAAAGTTTCTATCAAAAAATCTGATCAGCGACAAACAGGACAGGCAGGATATTGCATGCTAAGGTTCTGTCTTTATTTGTTTATTTTTCAGGATTTACACATAAATCATTTTTACAAAGCCACAATCAGAGAAATTTTTATTGTTAATGTGTATATAAATAGCTAGACACATTCCTGTGCAGTTAACATTACTTGATGTTGATACAAGATATTCTGATTATTCTTCTCTTAAAAATGAAAGCTGAATTGGTTTTTAGAAAGGATTTATTTTGTTATGCCATATCGTAAAGTCATAAGAACAAAATATTATACTGAAATTAACTGTAGGAAAATGCATTGTCCAACAAAGTGACTTACCGGGGGAGGCATCAGGTTACAACATCTGTTAGAGTGCAACCTTTGATAATCTGATACTGTTAAAAAGACAAAAGATAGTCCCAACTAAAAACCCTCTGATGTAGATTCTTCTGATTACTGCACTAGAGATGAAATAAATAAATAAATCTGGTTTAAAAGAATAGGAATAAAAGCAAAAACACATTATGTTCTTACTCGACTCCAATGCACAGGGTGGTCTACCTCTCTGGACCAAGTTTATTAATAGAAGAAGACAGTTAACGATATCAGATATCAAAAACAGAGACATCTGTGGGATTTACAATAACAGTAACAGTAACTAGGTTCTGCATCTCAAATGCTTTAAATCCCTTTCAATGCAAAAAACACTCCCTTAAATCCATCATGCATGCTTCATACAGTTAGCCTCATACAAGCCCTGGATAATTTAATGATTCACTCTTGAGGCTGAGCTAAGAGGAGCATTGCCTCGACTAAATTAAATATTCTGTCCTACAGTTTTTTGCAAGTTTATAATGTGAGTGTCCTACAGAACTGTTTAACATTTAGAAAAGTAATCAGTGAGCTTCATCCAAAGCTGCCTCTGAACAAATCAACCTGACTCTTTGTTAAAATGATCACGAATCCAAACACGAGGCTGGATTGATTATTTATACCTTATCAGCTAATAGGATAACATGACCTAATAGTTCACTTACAATATGTTGTAGCGTGCACATAAGAGGATGTGTGACTGATCACGACCAGTAAGTCAACAAAAAAAATCCACAATACTGCCACAGACTTACAAACACACACATCACAATCCTTTATGGCTCAATTAAACAGCAAAAATTATGTTTGACAAGAGATGGATGGATATCTGTGTAGCCAACCAACACAAGACTCTGCTGCTCAGGTCACATTATACGTGACATTCACACACAACCCGCAGATTCAACTCTATCTCAGGCCATAGAAAGCTGGAAAACTGTAAGAATAAACGAATGGTGAAGAACAAAAACGTTTAAATGACTCTTAAATATAAACAAACTGACCTAAAAATTTTAGGCGTGAATAAAACACGCTTAAAACACGGTTTCTTTAGTAGTTATCATCACTTCATATTTCTTCATATTAACCTGAAGCACATCAACTCATCGCAGCCACTTAAAAGAATCCAAAGTGAAACTGATGCTTACCCTGACAGATGTCATCCTATAAATGACATCGTGTTTCACTATACGGCAGCTCCCTGAACCTAAGTTTTAAGTGTGGAGAACGGTTGGGTTAATCTTTAGCAACTCTTACTCCCTTTTCCAGGTTTCCAGCAGGACACTTTTATGAGTCGTGTCCTGATATCGGTCATAAAGGAAGCTGCAGTACAGTATGAAAAGTGGGTTTTTCCATCACATGAGGACGGTGTCATCTCATCACATGGTCTCAGATCACTTTCATTCAGCATAGATGGGTTGTAAAATGATATCCGCATTGATCTTTTATATTATTAATAACATCTTTGTTTAAAAATGTCACACACATGTCAGCTCTATGCAAACACAAAGCCAACAGGGTGACAAAAGACAGCCTATCATGCAACGCGCAAAGAAAATACAGACGGTAAGGACAGCCGCAAGGGCTTGGGAGGACAGTAAAAAACAAATAATTTGGAAAAATAATGCTGGTATTTCAAGTAACGAAGAGCTTAAAATGGCTAAAACAGATAATCAGCATAAGAAACAGAGGTTAAACAGGCATAACGTAAGAAAAGGGGCATGGGAAACAACAGGACTTTAACATGAGCAAGAATGTCACCCTGACAACTGGAGAGCTAAATCTGGACAGCAACTCCACAAAAAAAGAAAGTGCCCACAAAAACCCAAATGCCAAACGCTTGCTCTTCTAAAGCAAAAAGATCTGCCCTGGAAACCCAGCATGTGGTGCATTCAATCTGTCCCCAGATTGGTGAAGAACACCCAAACACGTTTGGTTTAAACCAGCAGACATGTAACAAAAAGTATAACAACTTACTAGGAAAATTAAAAATTAAAGATAAGTTTAGTCCACAGAAGAGTTGGCACACGGAGTTCCCACCTGCTCTGACCTTTAAAACACAACTGTAACAACCAGCTCAAAAGGCAAGGCTGAAATAACTAATTAGGACTGTAAATTCTGATTACTACTATCCAAAGTCTTGACTCAAATAGTTAAGCTTTAAAGAATGCTGTTCTGTTGCAAAAGCAGTACAACACAATACCTCAGAGGTGCAGCACACTCAAAGACCCTCTTCTGAGTCCAGCTCAAGCTTAAAAGACACCTTAATGCCTTTTATAAGCATTATCGGATGTTTAAAAACACTTGTTGTGACTTTGTGAAAATGTTCTTCTGTTTTATTACAGAAGTCACAGGCCTGCCACACACTGAAGAGAAATCTCAAGGTTTAACTAAACAAAAATAGAAACAGGTTAAATTTGCTCTGCTGTTCTGCATTCACAGTATTACAGGTTACTTTTAAAGCTAAATGTCGGAGTTTAGAAAACTTCTGGACAACTTTGGAGCAATTCGTAACTCAAACCAATGTTTAGGGGGGTTGTTAAACATCTGAAAAAACATCTGTCTCTATTTGTACTCGATACCTAAATGATGGTGTCATCTGTAGTCAGAATTGGGTCAGCATAACAACCCATGACACACATCATACAACTGTTTGGATGATCTGCGAGGCCAGAAACATTTGAGAAAACAGGCAGGGAGTAAAAACTATAGATCTGAGAGAAAGTGAAACTGCGTCAGGACATCTAATATCATGTTAGTTCAAAAGTACAAGACGACAAACCCGAGGCAGCATTTTTAGAATTACCGAAACAGATTCAACGAGGAGCAACTGTTCAATTTGCAGCACAAAACATCATTTTATTTAGTTCATTTTAAGCTAGCCATTTGGTCAGTGTCTAAATGTTATGTCATAAATAAAATGGCTTGACTGAATCAGTCATGTTGACATGGTGAGTCCCAGCAGTGAGGGGTAAAAACTAACTGGTTAACACCTTTGGTGCTGAATGTAATCTATACAAACTGACCCCAGCAGCAGCACATGAGACAAACTGCATGCCATTTTGCTAATAATACTTGATTATCTCATGTGCTACAGTGCTGATTTTAAAAGAAGCAAAGAGACTTACTGTGCAGCTGAAGTAGTTAACTGTGAATTTGATGCTGTGTACGATTGGCACTATTTCCTTCTGTGAATTCCCATCAAAACACAGGTTCTCTACTGCTGGTGTTGCTTTACCGGCCGGCTTCCGTCCTGCCCTGACTGTGCTCTGCCAGAAAGGGAGAAAGCAACAGTGAGGCAGGATGGAGGTGGGGCTCACGTGGGAATGAGAGGGGAGGAGGAGGGACGTCCTGAGAAAGGGCGTGCTGCTTTATCATGGTGTGTGCTTGAGACACAATGGACAGACAGAAGCAACAGAAACGTTTGAAGCTTGTAAGTCAGCATGTTGAGACACTGCGAGGCAGCAAGTCACGACTTCCCTCGTCCTCATGTGCACAATAATTTGCATCAGTCAGACACCACAAAGATCCAGGCTCTAGTCTCAGCAGTATTATTCAAATAAGATCTAATCCACTAGTTCAGGCTCTATCACTGTGACAATGCCAAGTCTGTTTCCCAGCACTGCTGGTCACTGATTTACAGACAGTGATCAGTGATTATTTACTTGCAATCTCCAACAGACCCGTAGCATTAAATCTTTCCTGTGAGCATCTTTGCCTTTTTCTGCTTTATAAATTACTTGTGAGTTACTTTGTGTGCTTAAAAAATAACAATAAAACTCATTAAAATGTCTCTTTTTGATCATATAGGGACTTGAATCTGCTTTTGGACGACATCGCAATGAAAACACTGATGCTGAGTTGGAGGACAACAGCACCGGTATGTACAGTAACTATTCCGACATGCAGCTCACAGGGGCCACCACTGTTTGTTAAATCTGGCTTAACTTAATGCCGGGAACAAAAATCACACTGTATCGGTCGAGACAAAACAACAAAAGACAGGACTATATGAGTATCTGATAACAAAACAAAGTCTAAAACAAAGAAGAATTGTTTGCAACTTCACTAAGTATGTCCTCCAGTATCAAAGTGCAGTTTTAAGTCAGACTTATTAATCAGACTTATTAGTCAGACTTATTAACTTATCATCATGTAGTTTCATTAAGATTTTTGCACAGTAGTCTGTCGTCGAACATGTTTTAGGCCACCTTTGCATCTATCAAAAAAAAGATAACATGTACAATATATGTACATTAATATATGGAGCTTTTTTGTCTGCTCTGATTCTTTGGCTTTCTGCTTTCCCTCTGCTACCGTTCATCACGTCCTTTTCCAAAACTATTAAACTCTCCTGAACTTTATTTCTGATACCACCGCACCAGTCCGATCGTCTTCTTTTTCACCACTGTCCTTCTAAATGTCCCTACTGTTCCATCTTTCTCCCTCCAGATAAACTCTAACCTCCCCGCCTCTTCCTGATGCCCAAAATGCCTCATCAGAAGTCTGCCACCTCCTCAATCTGTTCATCCAACACCAGCGTGTAGACTCCAGGGGTCCTGTCTTATCTCCTTCCTCCATCAGGGTCTGATCTCCAAAACAACTGCAATTTAATTATCTGTTCATCAATAAATTGTGTTACATACTTTCCACTGATCCCTCTTTTTGTAAAATATATACAGAACCAGTCAAAAAACTGCACACATCCCAATTTATTTAGAATGATATGGTACATCCAAACTTTTGAATAACGATGTATAGCTCTTATTCCGAAGTCTGTGTGTGCAACACAAAGAGTAAAACACCTAAAACTACTTGAAGATCATATATATGGAATATAAACTTTGAATTAATATTAAATGCACAAACATTGTTTCACAAACAGTTGGGAGTCAGCTATTAGGTTTAGTAGTATTCCTTTTTTAAACCATAACTATGTTAGTATGAAAAGCCATTATGGCACACAAACAAAGAACCTAAAGAGAGAGACATAAACTGATTAATTACTCTTTCTCCAAATTGCCTTATGTAAAGACTAATCCTGCGCTTTGCTTTATATACCACAGCTGGACTTGGTGCCTCCGTTAATGCCTGTTCTTCACATCTCAGTCAACACTGCTGTTACACAAAGGTGCCATTCATTTCCCACCGGCCTGTGTACAGTACAGAGGATGCACCTTCTGTGACTCATTGTTTGACTTCGCAGTATAGAAACAAGCTGCTTCAAGACCACCAGCTGCACAACATTAGCTCTCCAGAGCTAAATTTAAGTATTTTGACAAGGAAAAGTTTTAAAATGGATGTTTTAGCAATAACTGGTTGAGCCAGCAACGTGAACAACAAACTATAACCAAATTAATACATACTTTATTATAGGCTGTATGGCTCTTAAAGGGCAGGTGGAGGACTTTATAAAGTGAAGTGATTTTTAGCGCATTAGCCATAACTATTTTGGGTACCATAACTTGCAAAACACCGGAAAGGTGAAGCCATACAACTAGCTAGCTATTAATACATATTGTAAAGCGGGGGGTTTTTTGTAATCGAATGTTTTATTGACATTTGACGCAAGTGTTAATTAACGAATGACTGGGGTTAGGGTGTAATTGAAATAGCTAAGAAGATGTTAAAGGCACGTCAACTTAAATCGCAGCATCAACACCTCCGCCCTCTTGCAGCGGCGGCGTTGTGGAAATTTTCCTTCGCTAAGTTTTGACAGTACAGAAACAAACGCCAAAGCGACTGGACATTGACAGAAGTCTCTGGGAACTGTCAGAAGTGCGTAACGAAAATGAGAATTACTTCAACTTACATGTTAATTTCAATGCAGGGTCGTTATCGGCTCTGAAGTTTCCCTCAGTTAACTTGGAGCTCAGCTGTCACAACGGCTGGTCCGCCGTACGTTCCATTTGGTCATCTTGGAAGCAATGCATGCCGGGAAATGTATTTTTCTAAAGGTTTTTCTCTGATGAAACGCAACAGTCAGGATTAAGATTAAGATTAATATCAGATTTATTGTCATGCATACACACGAAATTTGTCCTCCACTTTTAACCCATCCAGGTTGGCACCTGTTGACACACACATGCACAGGAACACACTCATGGAGACAGATGCCAACCTGGAGCGGTGGGCAGCCGTTCACAGCGCCTGGGGAGCATAGGGGTAAGGTGCCTTGCTCAAGGGCACCTCGACCGTGACAAGGAGATGGACCTGACACCCCTCCAGCTGTCAGTTCCACCAATCTTTTTTTTTGAGTCGTGAGAGTGGGAATCAAACCGCCAACCTTCCAGTTATTGGACGACCAACTCAAACCACTGAGCCACGATGACGATTGTATAAATAAAGCAAATAAGGGCCACCTGTTTTCATTTTTATTTCATTATTTATTCATACTTTCTAATTATTTTTAATAGAATAAGAAGCCTTGACAAATTATCAAAAAATTTATGTCAACTGTTCATTTACACATTCAGGAATATACTGTCACTGTAACCTCTCCTCACTCTGTTGCATGCAATATATACTGTGTAAACTGACTCTTTATGACTGGTCACATGTAAAGTATTTAAAGGCAGAGAAATCACATCACACCTTGTGGACATTTTTAGTTACTCTCCTGTGACGACTGATAAACCTTAAGCCCTAAATTGTATAAACATTACAAGCCGATGAACATGTGTAACATTGCTAGGCTAATAGATAAACAAATAATTGCAGTATGCAGTTGATTTCAGATGTTTTCACATATCCTAAGTACACCTCTTCAGACCTGACCTCTCTTTGACTTTTGCACGTGTCTACAAAAATAACATCTGGAGTAGATGTTACTTTTAGGTGCCTCTCTAACTTTATCAGGATCCAACTAATAAGGGCTCCCACATGTGACTGGAGCAAAGGCTGAGCTATTTTAACCCTGAGAGCCACACTCAAGATGTGACTACCAAACAGATTACTCAGCCCAGGCAGAGTTTGTGAGTGTTTGTCTACCTCTAGTGGTGAAACATGCCCTGTTTGTTTTATTATGTTGACTTTAATGAAAACAAGTGCCTCAGAAAAGGGGCATGAAATCCAAGTCTTTTAAACTGACGTATTAGTACTTTTACTAAGGTAAAAGATGGTAATATTTTCTCCACCACTGGTCACAACTAAAGCTTTGGTTACCAATTTGATTAAATGTTTGTTCAAAAGCACCAAACAAACTAAGTACGAGTCACCCTGAGTGGAGTTTATTTTTTGGCTCAACTTTAAAGCCAACATGAACAAAAAGACCTAAATATACGGTGGAAAAAATGGCACAGACCCATAGTGAGTGATTAAAAACAGAAGCACCTGTATGGAAAGCTCTACAGCAGGAACATCAGGTTGCAGCCTCAAGGCCTGCACGATATTTACAGCGCTTGCTGCCTTGGGAAAGCCAGCAGGATTTGCATGGACCTCCCACACCCATGCCATAGTCTGATAAATGCTACACAGCCCTTTTCCATGGATCTCAAGGTTTAAGGATACTTTTATCTCAAGAGCTTTAAACACAAATAATCAGTCCATCAAGTGTACCCAGAGGCCTGAGGCCTTATTCTGCATTAACTACTTGCACTATGTATACACATATAAAGACAAAGCACTTATCATAATTGTTATTGTTTTGGGTTTTTTAGCATTTCATATGAAGGAGTTGCACAGAATCTCATTGTAGATTGTATAGTGACAGTAAAGGAAATCAATTCAATGTGATTTGGCCACATTGCCTGTTTCTATACTCAGACAACCCAAGTGATACAGGTGTTCAGCTGCAGCTCTACTGTCATTGTTCACAACCCTCCTGAGAGGACAGCCAGCACTGCAGTACATGTGTGTTTCCCATTTGTTGGTAATGGTTAATAATTCACCGCAGTCTCCATCAATCCAGTGAGCCAGTGGTCTGCTCCAGGCCACTTCCTCTCCCAGGGACAATAGGGCCATTTCCTGTGGGGCACGAAGCTGAATACCACGGAGACTGACACAGGGGAGTATTGTAAAGCGGCGACATCATATCACCGTGTCTTGTCCTTGGAATGAAAGGCAGACTTTGCTGTGAAGTAAGATTCATGGTCTGTTTGCTTGGAGGTTCCAAGGCAAGACCGGAGCCAAGACAAGCAGATAGATCAGTCTTAACCCTGTCGACAGGATGCAAAGAAAACTTTTAGAAATATATTCAATTCAATTCAGTTTTATTTATATAGCGCCAAATACAACAAATGTCATCTCAAAGCACTTAAATAGTATAGTCCAGTTCAAGCCAAGTGGAATTCAAATCATTGTAATCATGATAATTTTCAAAATAATCCAATTAATTCATATAGAGCCAATTCAAAAAAAATGTCCTCGCTAAGGAAACCAACAGATTGCACCGAAACTTGTCTTCAGTCCAATCTCCCGTCCTGAGCGTACCTGAGGCAGCTGTGGAAAGGAACGACTCCCTTTTAACAGGAAGAAACCTCTGGCAGAACCAGACTCAGGAAGGGTGGCCATATATATCTCAAATATATCTATATGTGTGTATATACACAGCCTTTTTAAAGCTCCAATGTCCCTCTCTGTTCTATAAATGGACATCAGACACTAAACATTGCATCAGTAGTAAACCTAAAACTGTCTTTTGGCAGTGTCAGGCATGAGCTGCAGTCCCACATGGACCCCACTCCTTTAATTCCTGGCTAATTTTCAAAATAAAGAGGCTGCTGTATTCAAACAATTGAACTAGTCATGTCCCTGCAGCCCCCATGTCCACTATTCACAGATATCTAAGGAAGCAAAAGTGGAAGCCAGACCATTTTGATGGTAAATTGTAGACTCAAATGGTCCGGTTTGGCAACATGAAGATGCTGTTCTGTTCAGTGAACAGTCTGATAATCATCGGACCCCTCAAGCAACACACTAAACCCCAAAAGTGTCAATTAGGCCTGAGGCTATTTCAAAAGAGTCCACACGTTCTTCTTTCTGGCAAATATAATGGCCTATATAACCAGGAGTGACCCAGCATGCCTTGTTTCTCTCTGCCACTGTCTCTTTCATTCTGAGAAGCACAGATGATGACTGTCACAATGGTTGCATAGGAGAGCGCAGTGATGATCCGCCCTGAGGCAGGACACAGAGTACAGCCTGACCTATCTGCGTCGATCATCCAGTCTGAGCATGTCATACACGCAGCTAGAGGAGCTTCTGTGCACACTGTTTTGATATATTTTCAATGTGTAATGCATTTAAATTATTCTGTCAGTCTGATGTTTCCTTTTGTCTATTTTTGAGCAGGATGGTGTGCTGTTGTTAGTCTTTTTCAAAGCAATACATTTCTGTCTTAACAGAGAAACCTTTTAGGATATTTCATGTTTGTTCAACAGAAATGTCACCCCCATGTGTTTAGGCTTCTTTACATCTAGAGTTTGTATCAATATGTAAATGCATCAATAAAAATGTGGGTGCTTTCTTCTCAAATGCTTTAAAACTAGTTGAATGGAAACTTCAGTGAAGGCGTTGTTGTTGGCGAAGATGTTGTTCAATTATTACAACCTAAGCATCAGTGGTGTTTTACTGCTGTAGCTCTTTAAGGTGAATCTACCTCTGCAGTCGGTTACAGGGACATCACATGAATATGAAAGGTCGTGAGATGATTTATGAGACAAGAAGAAATAAAGTCCCAATGAAAAATCTTGTTTTCAGCTTTTTGGAATATTCCTCTGATCCTCGTTTTTATGTCTTTAGCTTTTACTGAAACCATTTCAAGAAGTTTAACAAGGAAACATCACTGAGATTTAAAATGTGCTCTCAAACTAAACCCTGATCCTTGTTGGTTATTAGAAGGCAAAAAAATGAGGGTAAACACTCATATAAAAGGGTATTCATTGTTATTAAAAACTGCGAATTACATGTGGTGCCACAGAAAGTAAAATACATCCATCTGAAATCTCGTGGACGCATTCCAGTGCAAATATGGAAACAAAGTATAAAAGTGGCCATTAGGGGGGGAAGTGTAACAGATTGAGTTAATGTCTCCATCACCACTGTAAATGGGGTTATGGACATTCTCAGCAGCAATTTATGACATTAGGCCATACACTATATCACTGCCAAGAAGTGTATTAACAGAGAAACTTTCGTTGATTTCCCAAACCAGTTCTGCTGGAATTACTCAACATGTTGCGGGAGAAACACGATGATCAATGTGTGTCCCACCTTTTTCTATTTCCCACCCGATTCTGACTAAAGCTTAAAAAGAATTTCAAACACAGTTAGCCTATATGTCCAACACAAATATGCGTAATCGATGGTTTTTGTTTCTCAGTGAAAATGAATGTCCCTTCCCGGCTGCGATGACTCATTGAGCTTCTGGTTTCGTGTTGTAATCAAGGTGTGGTCGATGTTCAGGTGCACCTGCGCGCACACGGTGTTGTTGAGGTCTCTGTGAAATAAAAAGGACAAAAAGACGAGTTTACCAGCTATCACTCAATTGAAGTGTCTTTTCACACCTGATGTGGACTTTTACTTGAACTAATAAATATTTTCTGCACCCGTTTCAGTCAATTCAAAAGCCAATTGATATGAAAGGATAGCCATTTAAATCAATGTGGAAAACTGCAGTTATTCTTAAAATGTCTTATAAAGGCTAATAACATTAAAGAAAGAAATGGTGCCTGTAAAAATATATTAACATCTTCCCAGATAACAATAACCCAACGCCTCTGGCAGCGGGTGGGGTCAGGGTGAGGAGGGCGGAGTCTGGGCTGAGGTGACGTTCGTTTTACTCATTTTTTTGTTCAGAGGACTGTCGACAAGCAGCTGCGGTGGGAGTGAGAGTGGAGTGGAGAGAGAAATACAGAGAAAGGTCCCGTAACGAATATAAAACGCAGACTTGGAATAATCTAAAACGCTTTCGACAGGTAAGACTCACTGAATGTACTTTGTCCGACCGGTTTTTACTGCTCATAAACGGCTCCTAATGTTTTTGTCAATGACTCTTTTCCTTTTTTTTTTTCTTTCTTTTCTTTTTTTTTTTTTTTTTTTTTACGTAGGTTGCTTAAACTGTCACTTCTACTAAATATGTCCAAGTCTGTGTGGAATAGTCTTTGTCTACATTTGCGTGTGTGTGCTGGCTACAAATTCAGCTTTATATGTGGTTTTCATTTCCGCATGCTTCAAACTAATGGCCACTTCAGCTTGCTGCTCAGCGCGAGCTCTCTGACGACCACAGGTCATCTCTCTTATGGTAAACCTCTGAAGTTTTTCACCGTCCAAAGTCTAAGGAAGCAGCCTCTGCTGAATTATGACGATTTAAACCCAGTATTGAATGTCTGTCCTGGCGCCATTTACACAGCTTTACATTGGTGTGGGTTTAATTTTTTCTATGCGTTTTTATTCGTTTGTCCGCGGGCGAAAATAGCAGGTGAAGACGAAGTGTGGCGAGCTATACAATTTGAAAATGTAAGGACGCCTTATGTGGCATGATTTCTATTGTGTTATTCTATCTGTGATGGCTTATTTTCTACCACTGTATCAAGGGAGGATAATTCAGCCAATATTATGACAACGAACTGATTGTTTAGGAGGTTCACAATTGTCTTCTTTGTCCTTTTCATGGTAAGACTTTTATTTGGGTTTTGAGCTGCTGGTTTGACGAAAGCAATTAAAAACGCATCCAAACTTTTGTAAACTACACTATCAGTTTCCTGGCGTCTTATAGACCAACAACCAGTTCTCATCGTGAAACTGATCCTTTGTTTCATCCTTAAATGTAAAGCTACAGTATCTGATTTAACTTTGGATTGGGGGCTGGCAAGTTTGTACTTGCACATCTGTAATGTTCTAGTCTGATGAGTTTCTCTTGCTTTCATCCACTCCCACATGCTGTTCATGCCAGCTGTGACGTTTCCAGGTGTTGCCAATCTGGCTGTCATGAGATATTAGTTAAAAATAAAAAAAATAAGTATGCTTAACTAGTTAACCCTCGTAAAAAGTAACCGCTATTTCTTTGGAAATGCATGTATGAACATGAATAAAGATGGCCTTTGATGCTTTCTAAACTATGCCATGTGCACAGCAGACGGCATGCATAAAAGGAGATGACATTAAAAGGATCTCAACACTGTTGGTCAACCATTTAACTTTGATGAATGGTGAAAAAACAATGTGGAAAAAGATCTTAAATGATTGTGATTAGATGATTGATTAATGATTGTTACAGGTTAGTTGTCGTTATCATTACCTTTTGCAGAAGCCCAGATTTGACAAGACAGCGAGCCAGTCCTGCTTACTGACTGCGAGAGCCCAGGACTCTTATCAGATTGCATGAATGCATCAGCTGCAATCTGCATCCAGTTAAAATCACCTTTTTTTTTTTTTTTTTAATCTGTTTAAATCATTTAGAGGGACTTCCTCTGCCACCTTCAGTTCCTTTTATTTGACATCATTGGACTTTGGATTAATGGTTGAACTAACACTCCCTCTCTTGGATCAACGAACACTTATCTTATTATCAGTTGTTCCCGTGTTAAGGGTTACCATCACAAAACACTCAGACTAGTGCCAAAAGAGATGATAGTATTCAGCTAGCTTCTAGACCGATACTTGCAACTGAGCTTGTTGAGTAAGCAGCAGGTTGAATAGGACATGGTGCCCATGCTTTGTGCCAATCTGGCTCGTAGTCCAGCATCAGACAGCAGTGGGTTTGGAAAGCTGTTCCTGTCTGCCCTCAGGGAATAGGGTGGTGGGGCAGTAGCAGGGGTGACTTACAGTACATTTTTCAGCTCTAGCTGTGGTGGCACTGTGTTAATCCCTACCCCCCATCTCTGCCTAATTCTCCGATACTGTCCTACATTAGCAGACTAAGAGGCCAGGGGATCCTTCAGTTTACAGATTGGTGTACACTTTCCAAAGGGGATTACTGTATGACATATATCCCATCACGTCTTGCCTTGTCTCTCTCTGTCTGGTGGTGCCTGACAGAGTCATTTCCAGGGCCTCGGTTACAGCCACTCGTCGCATACACTGTGTGACCTTCTCTGTCTTAGCATATTACCCTGCCTTTGTGTTTTACTGTTCCCATGGAGAAGGGAACACAGAAAGATAAAGTTTCTCGTTGGCTTCAATGGGGTCCGTGTGATGAAAGTATGAGTGAGGTGGTGTGACGACATCAAAATCTTCATTGGGTTACATTCCAGAGGAAATATTCATGAGACCAAAGCAGATTTATTCAACCTCCAGCTCTGATGCAACCTGCTCTGTCTTCATTATTTATCATGGATCGGCAAGAAATGTTTAAAATAGAAGACATCTGCTGCAACCTGTTGTGGTAAAGTATGAAAGAACATCTGGAAGAGGAGTTTCCAAATTCTCAGGGAGGTGGCTAACCCTCCAAAAGCATTTTTAGCTACTTTTTTTATATGATTATTGGCTAAAACATACTTTCATGTAAGAGATATCTGCTCTCACAACAAAACACAACGTGAGTCCCTCTTGCAGTGTATAGCTGGCATTGCTCAGCTGAGCCCTAACTATGACAGTCCCCAAAGTTAATTATTTACCTTCAGCTCTTATGGTTGGATCAAACGAGGACAGGAAAACGTCCCAAACTTACGATGTCAAAGACCTGATGGCTGTTTCTCACTGGCATTTAAAAAGCCATATGAAGGTCTGCCAGGTTGGTCATTTCAAATCGGCTCTTATCAAAGCGGCCTAAAAACTCCCAGACATGACATTACAGCTTGCTAGAAATAGCTGAGTCCCGCTGTTTCCTTTATGAATACATTACCATTGATATTTTTTTCATTATCCAGGCGAGGAGGGAGTGAACTAGATTCCAGCACTGACTCAAAAGAGAAAGTTTTCACAGTTGGATGATTTGGCAGAGTCGTGCTTCTCAGCACAGCGACTCTGAGTCCTGTGGTGTCTGTTTTTCTTTTCCTCCTCCCCGTCCTTTAATTACACTTCCATGAGAGATTGAGGACAGCAAGGGTGTGGTTGAAGTAGAAAACAAATTAACTGGGAAGCTTGACCGGGTAGATAGGCATCATGAAACTTCCCGGTCTCGCAGGGAAGGTAGTTTTCATTTGATTTAGATTTATTTATTTTTTTTTGTTGTTGTTGCTCACTGTCATTGAGGAGTTCATGCTCTCGAAGACTCCAATCCTGGCGCCTGTGAGTATTTTACTAAACACTGGTTCCACTCTAAAAGGCACAAAAATCCCTGGGCGTTACAGTGAGTCAAGGCTGTCATTATTCTTCTTTTTTCTTTTTTGGTCTCTTTTTTTTGTTCATTCAAAGTTGATATTTTGGAGTTTTCATCTGACAGCAGCAGTAATAAAACAAATGACCAGACTGATGTCAGAGTGAGTCACTCGATTCTTTGATGTTAGTTGTACGCTTCAAATGTGGAGCACTTTTTTTGTCTGCATGTTGCATACAAATGAGCAAACTGTGAACTTAAACTTGCCAGACTAACTTGCCGTATTCTTTGGGGTCTCTTTGCCCTGCTTGCCCAAGCAGCCCCCTCCTGCTCCCTCGTGCTTCTAATCTCCCTGAAAAATTAATCACCTGTCACATTGACTCAGTGTTCAGACGCACACTGATGCATAGCCACGGCAGTTGAAGAAACTCCCCATCAGACCTTTAAACCGGGCTTTGAATGCAGCTTTGGCCACTGAAAACTCTGCCTGTGAATTCACTGAGCCATCTTGATGTGCTTCAGTCCTTTTTGGTTGCTTTCAGTGGGGACACTTCAGAGTGGTTTCCTTTTCACTGTCACAGCAGTCAATGGGACAATGCAGCTACTATTTTCCTCTCTACCCCAAAACAAAATAAGACAGACTCTCTCTGTGTTGTCGGTGACTTAGTTCATCCTCTTCCTTCCTTTCATTGACCAAACAACATGGAGGGGGGCATAAAAAGTCACTGCTGATGTCTAAAAAAAATTAATCGTTGCTCTAAAGGCTCTTTCTTCACCCACAAATTGAGTACTATGTATTTAGTGTTCAGATATTAAAGTAAAATGGAGTGTAACCACCTGATTTACACGTGTTGATGTTATGTTGTTATTTCCGATAAAGAGGACAATCCATCTGCTCCTCTTATAGTATCTGATTTACGATGGATTGCATTTTTTTTTAAACTTTCTGTGGGTTGTGCAACCAAATGTTTATTGCTACTTTGGTACTTCATTCTTTACTCATTCCCTCCTCCTTTATTTTTGTGTAATGTGATTCTGGTCTGCACTCAGGCACCTCCTCCGAGACCGCTCACATTTCCTTTGATTCACTGTGAGATCGCAGAGGGAGTACACATCTACACTCCAGTTTACAGCCACAGCACTGCATCCACTGGCCTAATTTGACTCATTAAAGTAGCGGCAGTGAATCAACTGACAGAACAAGGCCCTCAGCCATTCTGCTGCTTATTTTATTCATTGGCAATGGTTGACTGTGTTGTTTGGACTGCTTCCAGATCAGGCAAGGAGGAGCAGCACACTGTTCTGCATCTGCCACATTTAGACAAATTCAGTTTGAGTGTACAAGTGCAACACCAGTCATATGTTGCTGGCTGTTGCTCCCCTGTGAGTCTTTATGGTGATGTTGCAACAGTCTGGTTTTTATCAGCTGCCTGTTGAGGTCAGTTGAAAAATGCTCTATTCTTTTACAAAACAGGCCTTGAATTCTTCCTGAGCTGTTTGACTGCGTGACACCGACAGAAATTTGCCGGCATTTTGCTTTATTTAGGAACAGCTGTGAGAGTGGAACTTCTCCAAATAAACTTCCTCTCTTTGACCAGACGGCTCAGCAGCAACGGTGAGTCAGTTAATGTTGACCAGCACTTCCTGTCACCCACCACACAAAAAAAAAAAAACATTAGCTGTACACTGCTTCACATCCTCCCTTATTGATTTATAGCAGTTAGACCCTGCTGTCATCACCGTGCCAGAATAACTATTGTTCTGCGAGCAGTGGATGACAGACCTGTTGTTTATGGACCAGGAGGGTTAGTGCACATGTAAAGCTGGATCTCAGGTCTGTGGATAAATTATGCAGAGACTCAGGTGGCTGGACTGACCCTGTACAGTGTCCTGGGAATTGGGCAGTGTGAGTGCAGGGTGTGTGTTAAAGTCCTGTGGGAAACTGTTAATAGTGAGAGGAGTGTGGGTTGCATGTCAGGGGGCATATATGTGACGGAGCGTGTGTGTATGTATGTGTGTGTGCTTGTGTGCGTGGGGGCTGACCTATATGTCAAATAGTCTATCGGTCCAGATGGTGCAAGAAGCTTTACAGATGTGTGCTAGCATAATCTGCTTTACTTGTTTGTCAGCCTAAACATAAGACTACCAAGTCTTTAAAAATAAAAGAATATTTATAGCACATACGGTTATACGGTTTCGACATAAAGCCATAATGCTCTCTTTCGCTTATTTGGCTTCTTGTTGCAAGCTAGATGAGAAGATTTGGATCACACTCATGTTATTATGATCAATCTGAAGCTTAGCCAGAAAACTTTGTTTGCACATCTATTCCCTGCTGTTGTTACCTTTTTTAGATTTGCTTGTATCAAAGAAGGAGGATGTTAATTTGTGGTCGGTGATGATGCCATATTTCAAGCCAGGCAAACCTCTTCCACCTGTTTCTAGTCTTTATGCTAAGCTTTGCTACCTGGCTGCTGGCCACGTAGTCCAGCGTTGGATCCGTTTTCTCATATAACGTTTGGCAAAAAGACAAATATCTCCCAAAAGTATTCCTTTATTTTATTTGTGCTTGCTTGATGTTCTCAAACAGGCGTGTAGAAGCCCAGAGGGGCGTACAGATAAATCTCAAGAGATATTTTGTTTATGCCCATCCCGGCCAAACAAGCGTAAGCCTAAATAACAAATTGCTATAAACTCTGTAGAGCATGTTATGAGCCTCTTGAATTTGACCAGGGTTCATCTCGGGCCCCCCTGTGCCTCTTCCCTGACCTGATTCTTTCCTGCTGTGATGTAAAAAAAGAAAAAGAGCTTAGGCCTGCAGAGTCAAACTCCAGCCTGCTGTAATGTTTTTCATTACTGTACTTGGTTTAAAACTGCAAAAACTTGGAGAACGCTGACAAGCACCAAGTGATACATCCCCTTAGGGTGAGTTCACCCTCACCCACGCAATCTTCTGCCACACCCTTATTGAGAGCTTGTCACTGTCGAGGTGACACTCCCTGTCTGACATGCCTGTGGAGGTGGTCAGAACTGCGTGTTCTCATCACTAACAGCAGTCACTCACGCTTTGTTACAGCCTCTGTGTAGTCATAGTATCGTTTGTTTCAGCAGTTCAGAGTCGTGAGTGAGCCAGAGAGTCGAGTTCAGAAAAGTTTGGATTCAGAGTAGTGTAACTATGCACTTTTTTTTTTTTTTTTTTTTTTTTTTTTTCTTCTTCAGCTCAAGCTTTAAACTTGGGCACAGGGCACCTCGAATATACAACCTTAGCGTGGAATGTCACACCAGTGTTTCAGCACTGGGCGCTGGAAAGTATCCATGACTGCTTTTCTGTTGCAACTCACTCACTGTTAGCTTTCGCTGATGCGCATTCCTGGTTTTACTGGGCTGGCTGTTTTTTTGGAAGAAGCCTCCCAAAGTCATTTACAGAGACTGTTGCTTAACAAGATGGTGGGAGGGGACTAGTGTGAAATGTGTGGATTTTTTTTTATTTTTTTCTCCCAGAAGTTTGGCCTCCATGTTAGTGTTGATCTGTGTTGGGGGGGTGGATAGTGGTGGTAATGACGATGCTAAAGCAAAGATAAAATGAGAGTGAAAGCAGACATCACTCATTAACTAGAAGAGAGCAAAGTCCAGTCTGAAGTGCACAAAAAAACCATCGCTTGAACAAAGCTGGAGGGATTGGCTGATAAGAGCTGATTCTCACCATCATTTACCTAAGTTTTCACTTTGTTTTCTATTATTTAAAATTTACATTGCTTTTTTTTTTTCTCTCCTCGATAAGTATTGTGGGAGCTGGGCATTTACAAAAGGGAAACACCTTTGTCTACAAACAAGTGACCATTGCTTCAGACATCAGATTGTTCAGGAGATAAAATGCCCACAGTGTCTGAGAGTTACCTTGGCAATGGGCAGGGTGTGTCTCAACATTACAACTGTTCGCTGAACCCGCTGCCTCGCCCAGCAAAACAAATACTTGACAAACACTGTCCCTGATTTACAGAGAAAAAGACAGTTGTGTGAGAACATTGCTAGCCATCTGCTTCAATTGAATTGATCTTGACTTTCTTTAACAGTGAAATTAAAAAAGAAAGTCTTTTGAAAACATAAAGCAAAGCTGTACCCTTTCCCTGTTGATGACTGCGGTGGTTAGTCATACACTTTGTGTTTTTTATTTAACAAGAAGCTACACCTTTACATGGAAACATGGGGGAGCACAGTTGTCAGCGGCCTGGTGAGTCAGTGCATCAAGGCAGCATGTAGCTGCAAGTACAGACAGTCCTCCGGGGCCTGGTCCCGCAGGATCTTATGCCAGATTCACTACAGCTGAAACTCACTGAGCTGCTGCTCTCTGTGTAAATGTGAACAAAGATAAAGGGACATGTTGAAACCTTTCAGGAGTATCGGGTTTAGTTGAAAGTATTTTGAGGGGGGGGGGGGGTGCTTCTCCACAAAAATGTGCAACTTTGAGAGTTTTCAGACCAACAAAGTGCCACAGAGAGAAAACTGAGGAAAGACATGAGGAGGAATGTGCAATGAACACATTCTGCTGGTGTCCGTTTCAACTTCATGCAAATTGTAATGAAAAACAAAGCCCTTTGTTGATGTTACAGTCACGTGCATATGCAAACCAGTGGAAAAACATGATGTCCTTAGGATGAAAACTAGGCTCAGATAGTTGGAGTGAAACATTTTTATAAGCCCAAGAAAAATGAGGGGTTGATGTTTTTATTAATACATCATTTATTCATGCATAATCTGTGTAAAGCAGAGAGATGAGGCAGCATGTGCTTCTACAAACTGCATCTCTATCCCCATTGATCAGTCTTGATTACAGCACTTTGTTTGCTCCTTTGAGCTGACTGTAAGCACAGATGCAGGTGGTAACATGAGTGTTTATAGCTCATTTTGTGCCAACACAGCAGCTTCACATTGTGCTTTCTGTCTCAACTTGTTTTATTGGTCATAAAGATGCAAGATAAAAGCACACGCTTATTAAATCGAATCACTATAACCTATGTGAAGCTCTCGTATAAAAGAGCTTCACAGATGGAAGTCTTTCTTTGTCTTGTTTGCTGAAGCTTTTGTTGAAGCGTCATACCTCTGGTGCGTGGTCGGTGACTACAAATGATCTACACACGCACAATGTGCCCCATCGATGTGCTCAACAAAGAATTCTGTAACAGCCGAACATCTGAAAACACTTGTGAGCAGCACAGTGGATGCATTGTACTATCAGTCATATGTCACATGAAGTGGCAGGCAGCTATTATAGATACAGATTTCTTTTGTGATTTAAGAGAATTTCTGTGGTGAATGACATTTAGGCTGCAGAATTGTGACAGAAATATCCAAGCGTGGATACGTGACACAGATGGTCTGTGTTTAAGGCTGAAAATAAGGACGTCGCACATGGATCCAAGTACAAATAAGAATCCTGATGGAAACGCAAGCAATACATTTAACATTTCACATGTATTCCACTGTTGTTGTGAGTTGAGGCAACATTATTTTGCTAAACGTTTGTACTTTACTCAAAATTGTCCTGGATACCCTTCTGGATTACACACAGGCGCTAACAGTGATGATCTGTATTAGAACAAACGTGCACCAACATGTAGCTCAGTGGTTGCACAATGAAGAGTACTCCCAGTATAAAGCTACACAACCAGAGCAATTTAACAATTTTACCATTTACTGAGGCTCTCAAGACAAATGTCACAGGTATCTTTGAGAAGACAAAGTTGAAATCAAGTCAGATATTTTGTTTTAGAGGATTTGTTTTGGGCTTGTGTGTGACGAGGAGCGCACTCTCTGTCCTCTGTACTCTAACATACACCCTCACCCACTGGAATCCAAACCTGACGAGCGAGTTCCTGATTTGAACGTCAGCAGCAGAACTACTCCCACGGCTCTATGGGTGGGGGCCTTAGGTTAAAAGAATTTCTGACTTGCAGCTTTCTCACCGCCCGCTTCGCCCTGCATCCGTGCTCCTGCCGCTGCCGCTCTGTGTTGTCATTTTCAGGTCAGGGGGCATGACTGCAGGGTAGGAGGGCCCAGCTCGGGAGTTGTCTTACTGGCAGATGAAAACACAAAATGACAGTATTGTGTGAGAAGACAGAGACCATGCCAGAGTGTTTAGTAATTCATGAAAAGATGGACGTGTAGTCAAATGTATGTTCATTGTTTTCAGCTGAGGGAATCTGGCAAACCTGACTTTGTCTTTCTCTGTATATTTTAGGTGTGCTCCATCATTGTTGCTTTGATAACAGGAGACAAGGATGGCAATGCAAAGTAAGTCTTTCAGCTCATGTTTTTCTGTGCATTTTACTCCATTCCTCCATAAATCCTGTTTCAATAATGTCTTGATTTTATGTTCATTGTATTTTGGACATTCGGTTTAAAATCAAAGCGGATTTTCCATCTCACTTTTTTATATATATATATATATATTTTATTTTTTTTTAACTGTAAACTTGCATATATAGGAGAGAAATCTCAATTTTCAACTAATGTATAAAAAGCTAGCTTAGTGAGTTAATAAAGCTTAGAAGTGTCACTTTAAGAAATCTACAGATGTTTAATTTAAGCAGCCACTGCTCAACATTATTTCATCCGGCTAATATTTTTTCCTAAGAGTTCATAGCAAACTTTTCTGGGGATTTGCGAAGGTCATTGTTGATTTGATTTGGCAACAACTGGCCTATAATAATTCCAGAATGAAAATATCAAATTTAGCTAATTTTCAAAAATGAATCAATTTGTTGTTCAAATCAAAGTTCTTGCAAATATATTAAGTTTTCTGTGTCAGAAAATGTGTGAGGAAAACTATTAAGATGATTGGAAATATAAAGATAAATGGGATTAAAATTCTTATTAAAAGGATATTGAAACTTTACCACTTGTTTAAGTACGTCACACTATAAAACATTCATTTCATACAAATTTTCAAATTATTTATTAACTAGATTGTGTTCTATTTGGGATCCAGAATGCAATGTTTTGCTATTGGTCTCTAATTTGATTCTTAATTTTATTTATTCAGTTATCTGTTTATCCATTGGTTTTCGATTTTAATTCTGGACTTTACTGGCCAGTTTCTGCCATGTTAACCCTTCTGAGTGCTTGAGACCAAGCGGTTCGCCAAAAACTGTGCGGTGTGCCCGTATCTGAAAAGCACAAAGACGAGTACATGCGTCTTTGTAGGCAACGTGAACTCACAACTTTGCTGTCTGAAAGTAACAGAATTGAATCAATGTTTTTCTGTTTTGTGTGTTCATCTTTTAGTAAAATGGATTTAGAAAATACTAACTATAGACGTTTAAAGAAAAAACAATTGAATTACTTGATTTCACGTCTGCTTGTTTCACCTCGTACCCAAAAAATGGCTTCAAAAGAGGGTGTTGAGCACTTTGATCGTGACCTTTCCAACTTCCAACTATTGTTTTCATGCGTTCATGTTGAGGCCACTTCCTCAGTACAAGTGAAACCGCTAAAGTCTATTAAAGAAAAGCTCTTTTATTTGGGGTAGAGAATTCATTCAAAGGATAGAAAAATAGGGGGCAAAACTCCTTAACTGCTCTTTCAGTGTTGACCAAATCTTTTTTTTAAATTACTTACTCTTTCTGCTTCGCAGTGCGTGATTTCGACAGTGGGTCAGTGAAGGTGGCCGAGTGGCAGCAGACCATGTATGGCCTTGACTCAGGCATCCAGTCCGGAGCCACTACAGTCAGAGAGGAGGATGGCGATTACAGCACCACCAAGCACTACACTATGACCACCACTGTCACATCAGATGAGCCCAGTAAGACGAAGCATTGCTCAAACCAACCAGACTACTATAATTAGAAACTTGCATCATAAATCATCATCTTCTCGCTTCTTCTCACTATAGACGTGGAAACCCAGTACGCAATGACCAGAGCCCAGCGGGTACGAGCTGCCATGTTCCCCGAGACGCTGGAGGCGGGTACCACCATCCTCTCAACTCAGACAGAGCAGTCCCAGATGACCAACGTCCAGCGCCTGGCCGAGCCCTCACAGATGCTTAAGACGGCCATCATCCACCTGATAAACTACCAGGATGATGCCGAGCTGGCCACACGCGCCGTGCCTGAGCTTACTAAACTGCTCAATGATGAGGACCAGGTGATGGCAATACACACCAACACAGTCTATAAGTTGATGAAGTTGCTTGTCAACTGATAAGACTTCACCCATTGTTATGCTAAGCCATGCAAGCCAATGTAAGCAAATGCCTAATTTTTACTGCACAGTCGAGTGGAACCAACATGTTCTTACTCTTATTTTTATTAAGCCCTTTTTTTACAGAAACTATTCCTTTAATCAAGAGAAAAGTAGCACTTTACTTTAAAGTGAAAACAAACACCCTAATAAAAAGGAGTAAAAACACAATACTATATGATATACTAAAAAAAATTTTATATAATCACTTTCACAAGACCTCAGTGAAAGACGAAGCATTCTTAGACCCAGTGACCGTGGAAAATAGGCTTTATTTTAAAAACTTATGTCAAGCTTGCCATTCTAACCTCTGGCAAAATGCTGCTCCATCATTTTGTGCATAGCATGAAAATGCCAGCTCACCAGCCATCTTTTTCTTAAGCCTTTGGGCCTCAGAACATCAATCCCCTGAGATTTCAATGACCGTGTCGATATTCATGTCTCCACAAGGCCAATTCAATATCTTAGTGCTCTACCATTTAATATTTCATAAGTTAAAAGCAGCACTTTGAAATCCGTTCTAACTTGAACAGGAAACCAATGAAGAGAAGTACGCACGGGAGTAATGTCATCATGTTTAGAAGAACCACACAGAATGTGATGCTGCTGCATTTTGAACCATCTGCAAACCTCTTAAGCTCTTCTTAGGCAGTCTGGACATTACACCATCATAGTAATGCAACGTGTCAAGATGTCACAAAGGCAGGGAGAAGGACCCCAGCATTTTTAAGTGACAGGAGGCATCTATGCATAAGAATTTCATAATAATAACAGGACAATTGGCCAGGCAAATTTTAAAGTTTTATCATCTGGAACTCCTCAAATATGAAAAAAAAAGATAGATGTTTGACATGTACAGATGTGACTAATCCAAGGGAAGACCTAGAAATTAATATTTTTCCTACTTCATACCTCGACAGGTGGTGGTCAGCAAGGCAGCGCAGATTGTCAACCAGCTCACACGTAAGGAGGCGTCCCGCCATGCGCTGATGCAGTCCCCTCAGATGGTGGCAGCGGTGGTGCGGGTCATGCAGAATACAAGCAACATGGAGACAGCACGGGCCACAGCCAGCATCCTCCACAACCTGTCCCACCAGAGAGAGGGTCTGATGTCCATCTTCAAGTCAGGAGGGATCCCCGCTCTTGTTCGTATGCTCAGGTACAAAAATGACTGTTTTAAACTCATGAGTTTGATTATTAGTAGGTGGAAATTATTGAAAATTCTGTGTGATACATGAAAGGACATGTTCGCCTTTAAAAGTGAAGGTTGCATCAGAGCCTGGCTGAAATGAGCCAGATACTGTGAATATGTTTTTAGATTCAGCTACTTTTTGGTTCATTTGAAAAGGCACAAAACAATAGTTTGTGTTGTTTGAATATACCAGAAGGAATTAACCAGCCATGGCTTCATATGACAAGTGGGTTTACTGTCAGTCTGCGAAATTACATAAATTGGATAGAAAGGGAACTAAATGAGATTAGAAGATCTAATTTAAAGTAAATGTAATCCCTTTAAATGTCATAAGTGATGGTATTCAACAGTGGGCGCACACCCCTGTGGAGTTTTCCCTGTAAGGATGGACACATTAAACACAGCTGCTCATCTTCCTCAGCTCCCCCATGGAGTCTGTGCTCTTCTACGCCATCACTACACTCCACAACCTGCTGCTGCACCAGGAGGGAGCTAAGATGGCTGTGCGTCTGGCAGACGGGCTTCATAAGATGGTTCCCCTGCTGAAGAAGACCAACCCCAAGTTCCTGGCCATCACCACAGACTGTTTGCAGCTGCTGTCATATGGCAACCAGGAGAGCAAGGTGTGTGTGTGTGTGGGGTGTGTGTGTGGGGGGGGGGGGGGGGGGGGGGGGGGGGGATTGTCAGTTACATGTTGTACTTTTGCATCCAAGACACAGAAAGTTGCACATCCTAGCAGCCAAATGTTCTAACGTGCGACTGTTGAAATTGACCTGCTTGTGTGTGCATGTGTTTTGTTTTGGGTGTGGCATGTGAACATTGTTGTTCAGGAGCTGCCACTGCCAGGGAATGGGTGTGGTTATTTTTCTTAAGAGTAGTAAAGTAAGTGAGGATTAAGAGGTGTTCATCTACCTTGGCCCAAGGCATTTCCTCAAACAAAAAGTGAATACTTTTAAAAACAGTACCTACTCACACTGTCTCTGCGTTTAACAGCTCATCATCCTTGCCAACGGAGGTCCTGAGGGTCTAGTCCACATCATGAGAAACGCCAACTACGAGAAGCTGCTGTGGACCACAAGCCGTGTGCTCAAAGTCCTTTCTGTGTGCCCCAGCAACAAACCTGCCATTGTAGAGGCTGGTATGTAATAAATGTTTTATGTGGCACCACACACCTGTGTGTACAGGGTAGTCTTGCAGGTGTGCCAGCATTTTGATACCTGAACTGTGACCACTTGTCAACTTGAGCCCCACAGTTTATGAGATGTTGCTGAGAAGTGAGTGATTGAACTTCTCTGTTCATTCAGGTGGGATGCAGGCTCTGGGTACACACCTCACTGGCTCCAGCCAGCGTCTGATGCAGAACTGCCTGTGGACTCTCAGAAACCTGTCTGATGCTGCCACCAAGCAGGTCCAAATTTGCTCTTTGAACATCTCTTTATTTATTTCCTGGATTCCTATATTTGATGAAGTCATTACAAATGGATTTATCTCTTTTACCAGGATGGAATGGACAGTCTGCTGCAGGTGCTGGTGGGACTACTCCGTTCAGATGACCTCCACATGCTCACCTGTGCCACAGGCATCCTGTCTAACCTCACTTGCAACAATGCCCACAATAAATCTCTGGTCACCCAGAGCAATGGCGTCGAGGCACTGATCCACGCCATATTGCGTGCCGGAGAGAAGCAGGACGTGACTGAGCCTGCTGTTTGCGCTCTGCGGCATTTGACATCACGTCACCAGGAGGCTGAGTTGGCGCAACATGCAGTGAGGACGCACTACGGCATCCCTGCCATCGTCAAGCTACTCGAAGTCCCTCACTACTGGCCAGTCATCAAGGTAGAAAGAGGGATGAATTGGGAAAAGCTACCTCTGCTGGAATGTGGTGATTTAGGGAAGACAATGGAAAGGATCTGTAGACAGGGAAACAGGGAAAGACTGAAAACTGGGAGAACAAAAGTTGAAGGTGTATAATGACTAGGGACTGGACAGGTGGAAAAAGAGGGATAGCAGCTGGGGCAGAGGGCCTGAAGAATCATGACAGAAGGAGCAGTTTGTTACATGAAACAAAAGCTTGAGGTTGTTTGTAATTCAAATACCAATAACTTACTTGTGGCGCGTTTGCATATTTGTCTCTTTTCCCTGCTTGCAGGCTGTGGTTGGCCTGATTCGTAACCTGGCCCTGTGCGAAGAAAACCAGGCCCCGTTGAGAGATTCCGGAGTCACCCCCCGCCTGGTCAACCTGCTGGTCAAAGCCCACCAGGATGCCCAGAAGCATGGCTCAACTAACCAGCAGACATACCAGGTGTGAGATGAACTTCCATCAAAGGGTCTCGCTGTGAGTTAGCGTAACATGGTGTGGAAATGATTTTTCTGTCGAGTAATGCTCTTCCCTTTAATCACAGGATGGAGTGAGGATGGAGGAGATTGTGGAGGGCTGCACAGGAGCTCTGCACATCCTGGCCAGAGATGCCGTCAACAGAATGCAGATCGGCAACCTGGACACCATTCCTCTGTTTGTCCAGGTAACAAAGAGAAGAAACTAAAGCCTTTTCTTAACCATAAACTTTTAGGATTAGTTTATAACAAACTTTCATCCTCTCCTCTGCAGCTCCTCTACTCTCCTGTGGACAACGTGAAGCGTGTGGCAGCAGGCGTTCTGTGCGAGCTGGCCCAGGACAAAATGTGTGCCGAGCGGATCGACAAGGAGGGAGCATCATCTCCACTGATGGAGCTGCTGCACTCCAGCAACGAGGGCATTGGTAAGACACCCAGTTAATGTTTTATTACGATAAGCAAATCGCAGTGCATTAAGTCGTAGACGGAAAGCAAGAAAGCCAATTTACTCAAGTGCTATACTTCCAGGAAGTGCATTTTCCAGGTAATTTTGCAAGCCCATTTTTGTTAGACAACATACTTTTGCTGCACATTTCATATTGGATAGATATATGTAATCTTATTATAGGCGGTGGCATCAAAGTGTAAATTACCTGTATGGGTAGATTGACTGCTCAAAGATATTAAAATACTTAGTTTAAACATTATTTATTTAGCTTAACAGATTGTTTCTGTTGGTCTTTCTGCACTTAAAACAGTTTGACCAATCTTTTTATGCTCATATGTACATATCTGTACATAAATGTCTGTTTACTCAGAAACTATATTGAAGAACAGAGAGGTGTCACCATGTGAGGTTAGCGCTACCTTATCCGAGACGGAACCAGCTGCTAACGTTGCAGATTTTTAGACGAAACCTGATCGAACTTCAAGTTGGTGGGAAAAAAGCAGTTGTAGCTTCAGAATAAAAGAAAATAGTTTTGTTTTTTTTTTGTCTTTGGAGGGAGCTGCTTTTCCCATACATTAAGGGTTGGATAGCTTTAATCAGATCACCTGTTGATGCTGTTTTTAAAAAAATGTATATCTTTGGATCGTCAGTGCAGTGGGGATAACTAGTTTTCTACAACCTTTTAAGATAAAACACCTATCAGACACGCTAAAGAACTGCTGTAGGTCTGCTAGCAGCAACGTTGAAAGGCAGAAATCAGCTTATCAGTCAGATGACAAAACTCAGAACTTCCAACCATGTTGTAAAGGAAGAGCTGCCATTCACTACATCCATGGGTCACATTTAATTATTCAGAAGAGCAGAGTGAATCTGACTCCCAGGAACAACACCACAGTACATGTGCAGCTCATTGGAGGTTACCTTGAGTCAAAGTGATATTTTGCCCATCCTAGCATCTTTTTGATAAATGCTTTGTTAGTGAACAGACAGTTTAGCCCACTGAAACACTAAACTTGTGTTTTTATCTTAAAGAAAAGGATTAATTAATATTAAGGGATTTAGTTATTTATTTAGCCTCTGTGTTTTATCATGAAGTACTATTTTACAGTTTAATACAAAAGGGAAATTTGGTCATTTCTATACATGGTCTATTTATAACCAAATAATTTATTAATCAAAATGCAGTCAAGATCAAAAAGAAATATATGAATATGAAGGATTAAAGTGTAAATAAGTGGTGGCCCCTTCAGTTGGGAACACCAGTACTGCTGTTGGAAGAAGTTGGTCTGGAGCCCTGTTTGGAAACCAGGTTTCCAGGTAGTTTGTCTTGGCATGTTTTCTTCTGCAAAAAATTAACACTTTCTTACCTTAAATCACAATGTTTAGCTGCAAACACTCATTTAATTGACCTAATTTACATGATTTAAACAAGGCACAGTAAACAAGAGCAAGTCTTGTGGATGAGCAGACAATTGTTTACTTCCTGAGGAAAGCTTTGTAATGACTGCACAGCAAGTCATGTGTGATTTTTTTTTTCAGGATCTTGGCGCATTTCTTTCCTCATCGATGATCAGGACGCCGTGATTGAGCTTTAGCAGATTTGCCACAAGATACAAACCCCTGATAAACTGGAAAGCAAAAGGCCTGGCTGCAGTTTAAACATTTAAAGATCTACAAAAAGCTGCCTAGAGCTAATTTCAGTGAATACCTGTGTGAGCATTACAAGGAAAGACATAAACTGTTCAGGCAGTGAGGGAGTTTACATAAAGAATACATCATTTTGTTGAACATTTTGCCCATTTACCTTTGAACCCCTAATCTATGTGTGTAAAAGGATCAAACACATCACTCAAACAGTTCTTTCTATGCTGATGTAGACTTATTGGAATTAAAAATAAAAAAACGCATTGGACAAATTAAAAACTTCACTCTCTAAATACATATTTCCTGGACTGTATGTTATTCCGTATATAACAGATACCACTGACGTTCATAATTTGTGCTGACGTTGTATTTTTTTCTTCTCGACCTTTAAGGCTCGGTGCACACACACACTATAACTCATTATTAACCTATTAAGACCTGAGGCATCCTCTAAACATAGGCACGGACACACTCTTACAATATGTTGCTGCGGGTCTTACTGCTTTAAAAATGAGAAGTTTATTTATTTTGCGCATCGCTTAATGTTTGCTGATTCCTTCCCTCCAGCTACTTACGCTGCAGCTGTGCTCTTCCGCATCTCTGAGGATAAGAACTCTGAGTACAAGAAGCGAGTGTCCGTGGAGCTCACACACACTCTGTTCAAGCACGACCCTGCTGCCTGGGAGATGGTGAGTGTGTGGCGCCCCCTGCTGCCAGGATGCAACAACTCAACACTGATGCAGATTATTTTATTTGCTTGATCTGTTTGGGTTTTATAGGATAAACTTCCCAGTACTGTTACAGAATGCTGTTTTCATGTTCCGTCTCTTGAACTGTGAACTTCATTGGACACAGTTTAAGTTTAAGCTTATCAACAGCATCAGCAGTATCATTTACTTCGTAAAACCGTTGTTGTATTTGACCTTTGCCTTTTTGTGACCTGTTTGCAGGCCCACAACAGCGTGCAAATGGAAGGACCTTATGCAGATGGTGAGTAACTGTGGCTGAAATGTGAAATGTGCACTTGCAGCACATTCCTCAGCAGCGGGTCACTGCACCACAGGGAGCAACCACAGCAGTAAAATGCTCTGTTAGCAGGTTGCCCCCGCCCCGCCCCCCCTGCAGCTGCCAGTGGACTTTATTTACAACTATTTGGCAGCTATTGGAATTAGCTTCACATCATAGCTTATTGTGAACATCGTAATGAATACATAGAGATTTAAATAGCTAAATTAAACTTCACTGTTTTTGTTTGTATTAACTTCTAGTATTTCTTTCATTCACCCAACCAATTAATCACAGTGTGACTTCCCTCAAACTCTGTTTCCTTCGTTCAACAACACTTATAGATGATCAAATCCTTCAAGCTATGAGTTCCACCTAGCAAATTACTTTGTATTTATTTTTACTTGTTCAGTGTCCAAAAGGTTCTCCCTCCACCAACCTCCTTATCTCTGTTAGCATTTTTCTCTTAATCCCCATCCTTTCCCTTCACTTCCCTCCTGTTTTTTTTCCTTTTATGGTGTAAGAATCTTCTGTCTACTGTTCTGAGCAGAGTGACTCTGGCAAAAGAGACTTCTTACAGCGAGATCTGTATTTACAGATTATGTGCTGCCTCTATTGTGACAGCAGCAGTAAATAAGTGACTGTAAACTATGTGTAATGTGTTGACTGCTTGTGTAACTAATCAAAAACTAATGTTACTCTGTGCAGAGATGGATCCTGGCTTCACAGGCTATGGAGCATATCAAGACATGCCCATGGAGATGGACGGTATGAGGCATGAGGATTATCCACCCGTGCCCTACGACAGACATTACTCTGAACAATATTAATGGTCAGTAGACGCTCATGTTCCCCCAGCCACTCGAAATACTGCACGTTGGTTTTTCACATAACATTATTCTTTATTTATAGTTTAACACTGAAACAAAAACAGTTTAGTGCTCCATCTCTATCAGTGTTATGTAGACTTTAGAAATAAACATTTCCCACATGTCACACCCGACACAACATACTACAGTGCCTCTTACATGTTCAATGATATGATCAAATATCTACTTTAACAGATTAAGAAGATAAATAGATGCAAAAGCTACAAAATAAGTTTAAATTCGACTTGACAGGAAAAAGCAGCTTTTATTTAAATAAAATGCAGCCAGAAACTTGATTACATTTTATTGAGCATTGTTTACTCGCTTATCAGTTACCTGACTACAATCTTCATTATGGATAATATAATTTGACTGTTATTATGCAGTGCATAATATTTATTTAAAGTAAAGTGACATTCAAACTCAACAGCAAACTCTGTTAAACAGCAGTGAATGTGTATATTTTAACGTGTTTTATGTAATTCAAAGTACATTGTGGTCTAAACACCTGAGGTCTGTATGTAACTTATGGTTAATGACTCACTTTTAGACCACATTTAGACTTGTTTTACAATTTAGAAATTTGTGTCGAACGATTGATCGTTGATCCTTCTCTCATGTATTTGAAGCTTCTCAAACATGTTTGATTAATTTAAACTATGATTGTTGCAGTAAATAAAGCTGAGGAAGACGGCTGCATTAGTGCGTGGCGTTACTATGTCTTAAAGAGAATTTAAAAAAAAAAAAATTCATTCTGTGGTGAGGATGACTCCACCACACACTCGTAAACAAAGATTTAAGTCCATGGTGCTGAGCACTGTGAGGGCGTACATTTCCCACAATGCAATGCAGTCCTGACTAATTTGAAAAAAGGTTGGAGGCTCAGCTGTAAATTCAAATAATTATTCAATTGCAGTGCAGTCATAATGCTTATGAACTATGTTATAATGCAGTTAAGCGGTATTTGTTAGTGAATGTGGACACATAGTTCGTGGGTTACCACGGTGATACCCCCCCCCCCCCCCCCCCCCCTCTAACAAAGCCCTCATTAAGCAATGAGATGACACATAAATCACATTCTGGGTATTTAGTGAAAAATATGGAGTTGTTAAAAGAACCACTTTCTGAAACGGACTCCAGCATTTTATTGATTGATTTTTCTTTTTTTTTCTCCTCTTGTTAAAGGACAAAGATGTGGAGGAAGAAGAGGAGCTGATGCGGAGTTCAGCGGGACTAAGAAGAGGAGATTATAGTCACCAGTAGAGGTCCCCTCTGCCCTTCATCCGATGTAATATATGCAATTATCGACGAGTATGGGACTCATAATCTTAACAGGGCTCAACATTTGTTTTATAGAATAATTGTGCTGATTATGATTAATGACGGTGATGAAGCTTGTAGGTTTCGTTTAGAGAACCTTTGAAGAGTGTGTATGTGAGTATGTGTGTTTACGCTTCTGGGTGGGTGTTCTATGCCAAAGAGATTTTATTTTGATGATAATCATGTAGCCTCCTTTTTTCTTTTTTTCTTTTTTCTTTTTAAGAAAAAAAGAAACAAAAAGAATAATAGTTGAAAACACTGCCAGAGGTGGCTCAACCTGTACGGTGCACCTACTCACCGCTTCGCTTAATGCCTTTTTAACCGACTACACTGTCTTTGCTGTGGCTTTCAACACGATTCGATGTCAACTTTTTCCTTCTGTGACTCAACAATCCTATTGGTTAACATTTTATTTTTTCTTGTGGCACCATTTCAGTTGGAGGCAACAAAAGAGCAAAGACAGCTGTTTGTGTTTTCTGATTTCTCATCTTTTATAAGTTATTTTCATGGAAAAGTTCACCTTACCGTACCTTCCAGCATTTTAACAGAGATGTCCTTGATTTTTAAGTGAATTTTAAAGGAAAAGAGCATTTGTGGCTTTGGTGAAAGAACAGCTGGGACGCGTCTGTGCGACATCGTCTGATTCATTAGTCAACACATGAGATGATAGTATGATGGGCGGCTGGAGAGAACTACTGACAGGGAAATTTGTCTTTCTACTTCATAAAAGTTTTTACTGAAATTTTGTTTAATAAAAATAAAGGATATATTAAACACATAAGGGTGTCTGGGTTTGTTTGGTTATGGATTACAGCTTTACGTTCATTCGCAACAAATGCTATGTATGTAAGGCTTATTGGTATGATTCGGGAGCATCGTGCTGAAGAAAATGTCCTGCATTTCTTTCTTTTTCCTATTCCTCTACCTTCAAGAGAGAAGAGTGCACGCTCTCTTTTTAAAATCTAAATTATTGCAGCTTACTTTCTAAATGTCTGGTTTACACGACGTATTAAAATGAGGGAAATGCAACCTATTACACAGCTTCATGAATAAAAATGCAGAAGTTTGACTGATGGCCTCGCATGAGAATACTTTGGTATACAGAGGAGGTTATGGTGGACTGCAAGGTGTCCAGGTCCTGTAGTCCAATAATTTTGGTCTTGGGTTGATCTTGCTGGGACATCCACTCCTGGGAAGATTGACAGCTTTCTCTCTCTAGAATGATGGACTCCAAATAGTTTGGAAATGATCGTTGCAGATGCCTTTCCTCTTTGGAATTGTGTAAACACACAACTGAATGCTCCAAACCAGCAGGTTCTTACACTTGCTGATAATCAAATATTCAGTATGTGGTTAGCAGCACTGCTACTTAGCCTCTTAATTCTTATAAAGAAAGCAAAGCTGTACTTAGTTTTTCCACACACTGCTTCTGCATTATGGCTTGTGTGTGTTATGTGTTGTTGTTCATCTTAGGTTGCATTTACTTAATTCTAAGAAGTGAAGGAGAATGTACTTTATTTTTCACTGGACTATATATATATATAGATACACACACACACACCGAAGGTATGTTTGTCTGTAGCAGATCAGATTATTAAAAGGGATGTTTTGAAGTCACTTTCAAAATGTACACGCATAAACATTCTAGGTGAATCTAGTGCAATATAGGCTAAAAATATATCCTGGAGAGGAGCTGGACTCTGTCATGCTCTGGAGTTGCCCAAGGAGAGAGGCGTTGGTGGGCGTGGGGATTCTTGCAAGCCCCAGGCTGGGTGCCTCCTTGTTGGAGTTCTCCTCGGTGAAAGGGAAGGTTCTGACTGTACACAGCCTTCTTGGAGTCTCAGAGTGGCGTCCTGGATGGGTGTCACCTGGGGATTCTATGGTTCTTCTGGGGGACTTCAATGCCCACGTTGGCAATGATGGTGTGACCTGGAGAGGCGTGATTGAGAGGAACGACCTCCCCTGATCTGAATCTGAGTGGTGACATGTTTTTGACTGTGCTAGCCAGCCATGGATGGTCCATCACAAACATCGTGTTCGGACATAAGGCCAAAGGTCGATGATCGACTTTGTAGTGGTGTCATCAGACCAGAACGCGTCAAGCTGAAGGAGGCGTTTCAGGCTTTGATGTCCCAGGGATCACCTGAAGCTGACAGGTACCGAGTGGCTAAAAGGGCTGCAGCATTGCTGGTGCTGAAGCTAAAACTCGGGTGTGGGAGGAATTCGGAGAGACTATGGAGAAAGACTTTCGGTTGGCCTCAAGGATGTTCTGGTAAACCATTCACCGACTCAGAAAGGGAAAGCAGGAATCTTCCCAGGTTTGTGATTGACCTGGGTGGAGAACTGCTGACCCGAACTGAGGATATATGGAAGGAGCACTTTGAGGGTCTCCTCAATCTTCGCTTCTTCGCTTCTTCCCTCAGGCTGTCTCTGTGTTAAACAGCTAAAACCAGACTTCAGTATATCTGTACATCTGTACATCTACTGAATAATCCATCCTAACATACTGTGAACTCTGTATTTGTATTTATATTTACTATTCATCCATGCACCAATTTGCACCACATAGAAATATATCACTGTTTATACTCACTCAATACTTATGTGTATATATATATATATATATATATATATATATATACTTTTTTTTTACCCATTTTATCTTTATTTTTTTCTTACATATACATAGTTTTTTATTCTACCTTTTATTCTACTTTTGTTTCTACTTTAGCCTTGTTCTATGTCTATTTTTGTATTTGTTGCACTAAGAGAGCGAGGTGTAACCGGAGTCAAATTCCTCATGTGTGTCCACATACCTGGCAATAAAAGCGATTCTGATTCTGATTCTGATCCTGCTAGCATGTCCTCCATTGAGGAGGCTGAGAACTTGGGGGAGGGCTTGTCCATCATCTTGGCGGAAGTCGTTGAGGTCGTTAAAAGCTTCCAAACATTTTTAAACCATTTTCCAGGATATTCTAAACTCTAGATTACAATGTAGGAACACCTAAACACTACATTTTTCTTGTTAATAGACATTAATGTTGGTGTGCAGGTGATGTATAAAGCTAAATTGATCCTGTGAAAACATTTGGAGATCTAGTTTGATTTCATGGGGACATGAACTGTGTAAGTGCTTGTGAAATTGTTGGAACACAGGTAAAATTGACATCAAATTGAAAGCTTGCTGAACTTAGTTGAGATGCATTAAAGCTGAAATTGATACAAGTATGCAGCATTTTGTGAATTTCGTCAGGGTGAGTATATTAGACCGCATAAAGCTCATCACTTGCCACAAACAAGACTGTGTTGAAGTGATAACACAGGAGCAGAAGGACCAGGTGAGGATGGGTCCATCTACAGGTCACCTCTGTGCTGCCTTTGGAATAAAATTCTCTGAATACTGATCAAGTGCAATACAGGTTAGAGTCACTCTCGGTAAACAAATTCAATCTATAATGACACACTATCCAGAGAAGTTAAAGTAGAAATTCTCTTTCAGCTCAACCCAGACACGTTGAAGCAGGTCAATAATGAAACTTGTGCTTTTACATAGCATCTCTGTGGTTTTATTGAATTTCCTCACCGTCTCTGTTTCTGTTTCCATTTAGAAAATATATGGACACTTTCTTTAAACATTTCAGTTGCAAGTCAAAACAGATACACCATGCAGATGCAATATACAGTATTAAATAAATGTGAGTGGTGGGCTTCATAAGGACACAGAGGACGGAGAAAGACATGTTCCTGTAAGAATATTGCTTCATTTTAAACTTAGAGCCATCTCTTATCATTGGATAAGTGTGAGTAAAGAAAGCGTGTCACTGCTACACATTATTTAATTTGTTCCATGTGTCTGTACGTTCAGTCTCTCTCAAGTGTATAATTTGTGCAAAGAGAAATAAATGGTAATAGACATTCATTGAATGAGTGAGCATGGCAAAACTGCAGTAGCTTTTTTTTTTTTTTAATCTGCTGTTTTCTTCGGGCATCTCTCCATCAGTGCCTGTTACTGACACCAGAACACATCTCACTCTATCTGCTCATTCTTTTCAGTACATTCGTAGAAAAGGTGGCTTTAGGGTACATATTCTCAGATCATCATCGTGGGAACCTTTGCACCTGTTCAGGCTCAGACCATCTTCTTCTGCTACTGCAGCAGAGCGTCAGTCAGGTGCGATACCTCTGATCTTCTGTCTGCCAGAGCTCAGATCACATTATCAAACATGTGCATGGACTGCATGATATTCTCATCCTGAGTGGAGGAGCAAAGGAGTAAAAAATGTAAGTTATTTTAGTAGATGTGAAGGTGAATTTGATGCAGAACTGAAAGCGGAGATGGTTAAACATCAGATTACCCTCTGACATGTCTCCAAGAACTCATCTATGGTGACCACTCCATCATTGTTCTTGTCCATTTTCTGGAACAAAATCAACACATAATGTTTCAAAGTCCACCTCTGATACTGAACAAGTTTTGTAACCTTGTGTACATGTTCACAAGATGTATTTTGTTATGTTACAAGACAAACGAGCAAAATCAGTCATCAGTCCAAAGATGGCAGGCCTGACATTTCCTGTTTATGTCTGTGATGGTGTTAAATCTGTTTCTGTAAGCCTTCGTAGCTTACCCAAAGAGATTGAACTACAACAGTAGTGGACTCAGTTTATTTGGAGACCTCATAGTATCCTGTCATAAGTCCCAGAGAGGACATGGCTTTGGAAGTTTCATTTTTCCGCTAAACTAAATAAAGTCGGACTCTGTTCCAACCAGGATACTCAGGGAGAACAAGCGTGCATGTCAAACGTTCAACTCTTGGTTGAAGTTACTTCACTGAAGTGGCGAGTCTCTCGATAAATGGAATTGTCACAGTTTACTGCTGACCTGAGGCTTCTGCCTCGGTTTCACGCCTCGAGAGACACGTGAGAAGCCACTTCTGTCCAGACCGGAGCAGTTATACTGGCATTTTACCAACAATGAAATGAGTACCAGGTGCTGCTTCTTCTGTGAAAAGCCCATCAGTATTGAGCCGATTGAGTGAGAGTTGGTAGCCCTGATCAATATTTTATCCCTGTTTGTTCTTTACAATATGATTGTAGCAGAAGCTGGTGGAGACTTTGCAGGTCTGCAGAGGGGTGACATGTTGGTGGGGCCAGATTAGCACATTCAAAGATCCCATTTATTGAATGACAATGAAGGTGCAGTGTCACACTAATAACATGTCAAGACCTTCAGAGTCTTCTTTTATGGCAAAACTTCAAAATATACTATATTCAGGAACACAGATGAGTCTTTAGAGAGTTGATAACTGCTGGAGTGGGAAATGTATGTGTGGATTCAGTGTTCTTATCCCAGAGGCTTGAAAAATAAGTTCTGGGCATTTTCAGTTTCATTAACATGCACTCTGTATGTTCTTGTTTACAGCCGGCAGTGTCCTTCTTCCCTGCCTTTTCATTGACACACTGATTTATTTCCCTGTTACTTATACGTATAGGTGAAGTTTGCAGCAGGAATGTGTAGTTTCACCCTGCTTGCTCCTCCTTGTAGCAGAATAAACAAGTGAATTGTAGATCTGACTAAAAATTTTTTACTTATTAGGTACTTTAGGGGAGAACAATAAGTTTCTTTATGATTTGCTTCCAAAACGTGAATGTCCGTCATTAGGTGTAAAGTCCTCTGCAAAAGTCTTGAATCAACCCTAATTTCTTTATATCTAGCTTCCAACGAGCCAAGCTTTCTCAGAGCTCAGCATCATGTGCAGTGTGTCCTTAAAAAATTTAGGAAACTGGACACGTGAAGGACAGATGATGTAGTGGCAGAGCTAAAAAAAAACTATCTACAGCAGATGAACAGTATCTGAAAGTGATGTCGTTAAGATATAGGCAAAACAATTGATGTGAAAACAATTGATGTGGAGGGTATTGGGTTAATCATTTGTGAATTTTACCTGGAAGAAGCTATCAACGTGCTCCTTTGGAGCACTATCCCTCATGTTGGGGTGGGTATACTTCCCCATCATGTCATAGATGGATTGCATTATATCTGTCATCTCCTGGGCAAATAGAAGGGAAGGAAAGACACAAACATGAGGTGGAAACATAACACAAGTCAGTTCACACAGATACTGAGGGGTTAAAGTACCTCTCTGGTGATGCAGCCATCTTTGTTGAGATCATAGAGATTAAAGGCCCAGTTGAGTTTGTCAGTGATGGAGCCTCTCAAGATGATGGACAGACTTAAAACAAAGTCCTACAGCAGAGAGATGAAAAATGAGGTTTCACTGAGATCAGGAATCTTACTTTAACTTAAAAGGGAACTGTCTTTTGTACATTGGAATATACAACATAACTCCAAGCCGAGGCAATCATGTGGTACGCACACGAACAGGCGCGCACACTATGATAATATCATAGAAGATGAAGAGGAATCTGCCGGAGAAAGCTCTGTAATAATGTTCGGCATTCTAAAGAAAGGTCCAAATGATGAAGAGTTAAAAGAAGAGAAAGGTTTGTGTCTCACTTCAAAGCTGACCGATCCGTGGTTGTGGGTGTCGAAGGCCTCAAACAGGAAATGTGCGTACATGCTTGAATCTGGAAAAAGGGATCATAAACCAACTTGTTCATTGATCTCTTTTTTAAGGCACAATTAAAACGTGAGTTGAACCAACATAAAATTTCAACTGATCAATTGAACAATACAAACTCAATTTGAGAGAGTGGTTGAAATCAATAAAGTAAATGAAACTGACTGAAAGTAGTAAAATAACTTTACTGTTAAAATACTATAAAAACACAGAGTCCCATCCATTCTTTTTCTATACACACTTAATCCAACTTAGGGTCATGGGTTGCTGGAGCCTATCCCAGCTGTCATTGGGTGAGAGGCAGGAACACCCTGGCCAGGTCACCAGTCCACACAGAGACAAACAACCATCCACGTTCACTCCTAGGGACCATTTAGAGTCACCAATTAACCTAACATGCATGTTTTTAGGCTGTGGGAGAAAGCCTGAGTATCCAGAGAGAACATGAGAACGTCCACAGAGGAAGGTCCCAGCTGGAAGTCAAACCTGTAACCCTCTAAGCTGTGAGGCAACGGTGCTAACCACCACACCACCGTGCAGCCCACACAGAGTTCCTTTTAGTAAAAACGATCTAATGTTTTGGACTAATATTTCTAAAACACTAGGAAAAAAAATCCAAGAGTAAAAGGAAGTGATGTGACTGACCTCCGTGTGGGAAGAACTGGGAGTAGATGCCTTTAAAAGTCTCCTCATTCACAGCGCCGCATGGACACTCCTGGAGAAAACAAAACGATGTGAAGATAACGCAGAAATGATAAACAGGGAGCCATAGGCACAGGTCTGCAGTTTCAAAGTATTGCATTCGTGTTTACAGTGTGTGAGAGCACGAGAATAATTCCCAGGACTCTTTGACTGACGTTTTTGAATCCCCGGTAGAGGCCCTGCATCTCTTTCTTGCTGAATTTGGTCTGCTGAACGAGACGGTCGAGTCCCTCAGGTCTGTACCACACTGTCGCCAGTTCACCCTCATCAGCTATACTTCCTGCATAAAGGAATGGACAGTAAGTAAGTAAGTAAGTAATTTTTATTTATAGAGCACGTTTAAAACAGTTTCCACTGACCAAAGTGCTGTACATATGATATGGCTAAAAAAATAGAAAAATAAAAGCAAATCAGAACAAGCAAAATATGAAAGCAAACACAAAGAGAGTAAGAAAGACAAATACAGAAATACAATTGACAAATAGACAGCACTAACAAATAAATAGCAACAGAACAGAAGACACTTGAATATAAAGAGAGGAGAGAGATGGAAAGCTAGGAAGCAGGGAAAGCCAGGGAGTATAGGTGGGTCTTGAGCCTTGATTTAAAGGTGGTCACAGGGGGAGACAGTCTAACATCTGGGGAAGACAATTCCACAGACGTGGGTCTGCTACTGCAAAAGCTCTATCGCCTTTTTGCTTGAGGCGGGTGCGGGCCACAGAGAGAAGACCCTTGTCGGCAGATCTAAGGGACCTGGATGCTGAGAGGGGATGGAGGAGGTCTGAGATATATGAGGGAGCCAACCCATGCAGTGCCTTATATACAATCAGCAGGACTTTAAAGTGGATCCTAAAGCTAATGGGGAGCCAGTGTAAGGAGGCCAGTACAGGGGTGATGTGTTGATATTTTTTGGTGCCAGTTAGCAGCCTTGCAGCTGCATTCTGTACCAATTGCAGACGAGAAAGTTGGGACTGGGGGAGACCAAGATAGAGGGAGTTGCAATAATCTAACCGGGATGTAACAAATGCATGAATTACTGTTTCTAAGTCCTTGGGAGACAGGTAGGGTTTGAGATGGGAAATAATTCTCAGCTGATGGAAGCTACTCTTGATAACAGAGCTAATCTGCCTTTTAAAACAGAGCTCTGAGTCAATGGTGACACCTAGATTTTTGGCATGTGGCTTGACAAAAGGGGAGAGGTGGGCTAATTGTCCTTCGATCAGGGGCCTAGCTTTAGGAGGGTCAAAAATGATGACCTCTGTCTTACCATCATTTAGCTGAAGGAAGTTACTACTCATCCAGCGCTTAATATCCTGGAGACAATCCAGAAGAGGCTGAATGGAGTTATCAGATTTTAGGGGCAGGTATAGCTGGGTGTCATCGGCATAAAAGTGAAAAGAGATGTCATAACGCCGGATGATGTCGCCAAGGGGGAGCATGTATAAACAAAACAGCAAAGGGCCCAAAATGGAGCCTTGCGGGACCCCATAAGAAACAGGAGCTGAGGAGGAAGAGGAGCAACCAAGGGATACAGAGAAGGTTCTGTGTCTGAGGTAGGAGCTGAACCAGAGTAATGCTGTCCCCTTTATGCCTACCCAGTCCTCTAGACGGGATAGGAGGGTGTTGTGGTCCACAGTATCAAACGCTGCACTGAGGTCCAAAAGAACCAGGATTGCATTTTGACCTGAATCTAAAGTGAGAAGCAGATCATTGGTGACTTTTAGCAGAGCCGATTCAGTACTGTGGAGTGTTCTAAAACCTGACTGGAAGGGCTCAAGGATGTTATGCTCAGTCAGGAAGGGAAGCAACTGGGCCAGCACTACTTTCTCCAGTACCTTGGAAAGGAAAGGAAGTTTAGAGATGGGACGGTAATTATTTAAAGAATTTGCATCCAGGTTGGGCTTTTTAAGCAGGGGTTGGACCACTGCATGCTTAAAGCAGGCAGGGACAGCGCCAGATGTCAAACAGGAGTAGACAACTAACTGTATGGAAGGGCCCAGCACATCAAAAGCATCTTTAAAAATAGAAGAGGGGACAACATCACCAGGGGAAGATGTGGGACAGAAAAGAAAACGTTTCCCCCTGAGATACACTTTGAACTGTTGTATCCAGAGAGGAGAGAACTGAAAAAATAAAGGAGAAGCAGCCCTAAAGTGTCATGAGTGGTGACAGTGTGTGTCCTGACACTTGCCTTGACTTACTGAAGAGCTGGAGTCAGAGCGACAGCAGGGAAGTAGTTTGAGGAAGCGCTGCTTCACAGTCTTTTTAGTGGGTTTGGAAGGAGGATTACCTGGAAACAACCAATCAAAGCAGAGATCAGATAGAGTAGCCCCAAGACTGCATACCATATGAAATGGATAAAACATTAGCCAAACTTTACTCAAATACTTGGAACCACTTGTCTTTGCTACTTGAGTAGATTAGTTTCATTGTTTTGACTGAGTATGATCCTGAATATCAATATCTGTTTGGAGAGCACCCAGCATGTGAGTTCTGACATGGACTGACACATAACTAACCAACCAAACAACCATTTTCTATACCCTCTTAATCCAAGTCAGGATCTTGAAAGGGCTGAAGCCTATCCCAGCTGTCTTTGGTCAAGAAGCATGGTACACCCTGGACAGATCACCAGTCCACCACAGGGCCGCACAGAGACTGACGAGACAAACAACCATGCACGCTCACAGTCTCATCCTGGGGATCATTTAGAGACACCAATTAACCTAACATGCATGTTTTGGGACGTTGAGAGGAAGCCGGAGTTGAAGCATAACTTTTCTGAGCCATATGTCAAACATAATATCATTCAATTTAGATCAAGATATACTAAGAAATCCTGTTTTACAACTATTTACCCAGCTGAAAGACAAACTAAGCAGCTGTTAAATTTCTGTTTAGTCTGGAGTTTGATTGCATTACAAGAATTTCTTTATTAGCTCTTTTCAGTCCTTCGTCGTACTTGCTTACCCCAAAAGTGTTTTAAATGGAAAAGGCAATAGCAATTTTATTCATTATGGCATATTTCATTACTTGTAAACCCAATGGGCTGAACACAGAAGAAGTATGAGAGCAACAGCAATGATACATTCATTCATGGACATAAGCATGTAGACATTGACTAAAGTATGTAACTCTCACACACACACACACACACACACACACACACACACACACACACACACACACACACACACACATTGTGCAAAAAGAACCAAAAGAACAAAGGGGGAAAGTTAAGCATTAGTTAGGATGCTTGGACCCTATGTATATCTAACATGACTGACAGCACTAATAGCAACACATACAGATACAGACAAAAGCACACACAGTTATAAATGGTGGGCTTGAATAAGCAGCAATATTTTGAACTCAGTTTTGAATGTAGACACAGTTGCAGTGAAAGCACCTTCAGCAGATTTGGATCCAATTCTGGTAACAGCTACAAGACCTTCATCTGATGACCCAAGAGACCTACATGAGAAGTACTGAGCATTATTTTACACCCATTTCTCCACTGTGTGACAGAACACATCGACTCTGAGGACTCATTTTTTGCCATGTTAAACATGCAAAGAACAAAACAAAGTACTCAGGTCTTGGTGGTCATAGTTAGTGCAATAACTATCAAATAAAACAATTAGTTAATCATAAAGCAAAATAATAACAACAATAATAATAATAATAATAATGGAGAGCGGCATTGAGAGGAAAGAAAGAAAGCAAGCATATAGCCAGACAGCAACAATGAGCATCAATGAACAATGAGTCTGAGTTTACAACACTGTAGGTGTGTGTGTGTGGGCTCTGCAGAGTAGATGACATCAGCAGTGATGGCACCAACTTCAGCTTTTCAGTTGTTTTCAAGTGTTTTTTTCCTCTTACTTCTGCTCTTGTTACTTCCACAGCTATTGTTCTTTAACTATAATTTATGCATAAAAGTGTAGACTGATTGGTGCTCTTCCACACAGCGTGGCTTCAGCAAAATTTGAACTCTGAGCCTCACAACATCACTTTCAAGTGTTTCACCGACTCCTCGGCTGCCCAAATCCATGACAGGCAATTTATCTTTCACAAAAACATTTTGTTTGGCCAATCAAGTACTGAAAAGTCATTGAGGAGGTAATAGTTTAACAGGTTAAAAGGGGCTTTTTGAGACTGTTATTTTTAACACAAATAATGCTAAAAGTTATGAAGAAGATTGGTTAATATATTTGTATAAAGAGATTGTGTTTACATGGAGCACTTTTAATCAGATTATTAGTCCAACCACTGGTGTGAATCCCAGCCGGGGCCTTGCTGTTGTCATCCACGTTGTCAAAATCTGATAAATATCCTGCCATGTTGCACAAAACTAGCAGTAGCAAACTCTGTGTGAAGTTAGCCGACTGTCACAGAGCACGGAGTAAAAAAGCTTTGCTGCAGCGGCGCGCATCGATGACGTCATCACACTAAAGTGTGTAGAAAGCCCCCTGATAGCCACCTAATAACAACAACACGGCAGCTCTGAGCTAACAGTGCAATAGTACGCGTTCATTCATTCATTCATCTTAAAGTATTGGTGAAATAAAGACAGATAATGCCTTATTAAGAGGCTGTATTGTCAATGCCCTGTTCTCTCCCGTTATATGGATATACGCGGATCTCGAGTGATCTAAATATCGTCCGAAAGACGCCGACTTTCACCAAACTGTTATCGGTGAGTAGATGAACGTATTTTATGCCAGAAATAAGGTCCAGGTTTTAAAAAACGAACTTCCCCTTTAAAGGACATGTTTACATTAAGCTTTATTACTAACTTGAATGCATTCAAATATCTAGCTTTTTCCAACTTTCCTGTAATTTGAAATATCAACCTTTAGCCTTTCTTGAAGATGTTTGGCACTCAACAGAACAAAGAAAAATGTTTCAACTTTAAGCATTGAGACTGCACTTTTAGCAGGAAATGCATTCTCTCGTTAAGCATTAAACAACAGTTTAACTGTCCGATCCATGCATCACGACATAAAAACTGTATATCTGCAGGATGTCGCCTCAGTTGTTAATGAAAACTACTTACTTGAGATTTTTCAAGTTTTTTTTCAGCCTGCGTCAGATTTCAGACTTACAGAGTTACCCTTTGGGTGACTTTGATTGCATAAATCCATTTGAGGAAATGCAGCACTCTTAGTCAGATCAATACACTCCACTCCCTTGTTAATAACACATTTAAAGGCTGTTTTATTCACTGCTGCCATCAACTGAAGCTGAAAGTACTTAATGTGCAGAGGAGAAATGTATGAGGTACTAAAAGAAAGTGGGAAGTTGTAGAAAGTTTCTGGAAGTCGAGACAAATGTCACTATTTTGTGCAATATATCAAAAAGCTTTACTTGTGAGCAGTATGAAAGTTTAATAATATATAATGGACAGACCTTAAAGCTCCCTATGTGGGTATTATCAGTAACCTTTTGATGACCTCCATCAGTGAAATGTGTTTCCAGGAGTGGTTGTTGCATTTGTTATATAATATAATGTGTGTTTTTGTTTAGATTTTAATCATCATTTTGTGAACTCGTCATTTTCATACACACTTCTTACAAAAAAAACAGTGAAAACAATAAGAAGAAATATTAAAAAGAACACATCCAACCCTGTACCGGCGCAGGTCTTCAGACTGTGATCTGAACAAGACTCAAAAAAAAAAAGAGGTGAAGAAATTAGAAAGAACTGAAGACACGAAAAAACGTCATAATCCGGGAAATTTCAAAGTCAATGTCAAAGTCAGAACCCTTTATTGTGTTTGTGTAATGATTGTACAAGGAAATTAGTGAAGGATATAAAATCAATAATCTTTAAAGTAAAACTTAAAACAACCGGTTTAGATAAATAAATAAATGCTTATCTAGACGAGCCCGACTCTGTTCCATCATCCATGCACGTACATTCTCTCATATTTTGTGATTACTTTGGGAGGTCGCGACAGCTTAATTCAGGGATCATACAGCTAATGTTGCCATGGTAACAGACTCTGAGTTTTCAATAATCCCTGAGAAGGACACGGTTCAGATTATGAAAGAGAGATTGGCACAAACACAAAAAAGCCACACACATTTCTTTGGCCTCTGCTGAGCTCCTGGAACTCCTCATCAGTCCAGACGGCAGCCTTCTCCTCTGAGGCAGGATTTATGTTCACTTTGTTCTCTAAATGCTATATTCATCGTATGATTTTAATTAGGTTTAAGACGGAAAATAGGATGAAGTTGATGCCAAATTTCTCATGCAAACACAAAAATACCTTGTATTCTGACCATGAGTCGCTTACATAATAATCAGTTTAATCCTAAATGATCAAAGTGAAATGATGAAAAAAAAGACCACACATACATTAATGAATCATAAAAAGTTACCAAAGATTAAAGCATGAAGAGGGAATAGATTAAACAAAATCATAGAATCCCACAATATATTTCCAAAGTCAGAATATGCCAAGATAAAAACATTCAGCTGGAACATGTACATCTTAAAATATCTGCCTCATAGTCACATAAATCTACTGTGAATTCACTCAACTAGATCAGCTTATCTACTTTCAAGTGGTTTTCAATCTGATCCCATGCAAAAGGAACAGCATATTTAAATTCCCCTTTTTCCGTTTTAGCCCAGGTTCTGGGGACAGATGGAAGGAATAGATACGAAGGTGCAAAATAAGGAGGAAGCAGACCAAAAAATAGCCCTGTAAAAAAATAGAACCCAATGAATGAGACTATAAAGCTGGCCAACGAACATGAGTGCACAACATGCAGTGTTGGATAAGAGATTTGGAGTTAGAGATGAAACTCAGAGCTCCACCATGGACTGTATCCAGTGCGTGCAACCATGCATGTAAACATAATCCAAAACAAAGTGGCAGTCAAATGCCTCTTCTTGGCTTCAAATGAAAGGAATGACTTGATGTCAAAATTAATACCTAATTTGAGCACCAATTGTTATTGGTGGTCTTATAGAGCCCTAAAAAGTGGCCATAGGTGAAAGATTCAAATGACCTAGATGTTATATTTGGGAATATCATGAGTTTGAAGACAAGTTTTAAATTACAAAAACTGCCTTGAACTGTGTTAATGCAACATGCTTCTCTCTTAGAGCCCGATCAAGTGTAGAAGCAGAGCAATAAATCATTATATTTTCTGCATTTAAGTTCAAGTTTGCATCACAAACATTTTGATCAAGACAAAGTTTAGTTTGAGGCAGTTTAGATTGTCCAAAACAATCGTCTGAATCATTTTAACGGATGGTTTGTTTTAAAGCTTTATTGATATTCTTTTTCTCTACCAATTAAATCTTCCTCTTGCCTCTGGCTGCAACACAAGACCAAAGAAATGATCATTGCACCCCGATGATCGTGAGCTGGGGCGGTGTTCTCTCATAAATTCTGCTTTTTCTCATCAGACAAACCATAAAGTTCCATTTCAACCTCGTCCGTGTTGTTTAATTGCTCATTTGTGACACTTTTGCGCTGAATTTTGTGGTAAAGATGCAGGAAAAGGTTTTTTTTTGTGATATTTGTTGCTTAACAATTGTTCTTTGGCAGGTGTGACTGCACAGCAGAACATTAAACTGCCTCTTTGGTGTCTGAGGAAAGTTTGAATGCGTTCGGAAACACTAACTTGAGTGTTTTTTCTGCATCATGCTGTAAAATCAGTTGTGATTCATTACTATTTAAGGAGAAAACAGTGTCCGTGTAGTCTTCATAAAAACTCACTCTGGTAAGATAATAATAATATCTGTAGGTAAAGTCTAGACTTGATGTAGGTGATTTTCCTGTTGGGTATGTTTAGATATTGCAGGTTGGGTCATAAAGCCTGTGCATGAGCTTTATGAACAGTATAAGAAGGTGAAATATGTGAAATAGCAAAGTGTCTGCTGTGAATTACATATGGTTTAGTATTTATGGGTACTGGATTGTACAGAGCATTGCAAACGGTGTTCTTGAACATGCTCCAACATGGCTTTTTGTGCTCAATCGTGAGCACATCATCACATAATCAATGTTCTTAGAACTAAGTTTAAGTATGTTTATATTAATAAGATGTTTCCCAACCCATATATCATGGTTGTATTTTGCTTGTTTATTCCATACAAACACATCAGTGTAAAAATGACACACTGCATTGTTGCAGAAGGACATGACAAGTGCTAAAAGGTGAGAAATAAATGACATTGAAGTCCAGATTCCAGGCAGATTCTGTGAGATTTGGACCGAGTCAGGCGACAGTTTTCAGTCCAACTAACTGGCTGCAGACAGTAGATTCATACTGTTCTTGCCATACAGCTAAGAAACATTACTCTTGCCAAGAAAAGTTAGGTGTTGTGATCTATAACGTCATTGTTCAGTCGCTGTAATATGTGAAGAGTGGCGTTTAAAGCGATGACTTGACACAGATCCCATGTATGTATAATGTATGAAGCCAAAGTAAACAATATGAAGTTCTGCAGCGTTGCACTCGTGCAGCTGAACATGAGGACCATTTATCTATATTCAGTCTGAAGGGTTTTCAGATATAGCTGATAAATCTTTTAGATGCTCTTTTCCATTAGCACAGGTTGTTGGTTTCTACATGAATACCTGTTAACATGAAAGTCCACACTAACCTGTCTTGTTCCTCAGGCTATGCTTCATTTTTGAATAAAAAATGATTGTTTGTGTCACCTGAAGCCTCAGTGTTCGTGCACCTGTTCACCTGTTTGGTTAACCAGCTGCTGAATGGATATCACACCGGCTATTGTGCCAGCAAACAACAACCAGCCTTTAAATATGCAGTCGTCTGCACACTCTCTGTCGAAGGTTGAACTTAGTGAGAGCTACACCATGCTGATTTGTGGTTTATTAAGAGAGTTATTTATACCTGTGTCTTTGTTTAAATTGACAGGAAAGGACTATTTCTGGGAGTTGTTACGAGAATGAAAGACCAGAAAGAAATCTGTGTCTGATCTCCACAGCGAAGGAAATAAAAGACTGAAAAGTCAAGAGAAAAAGAGGGAGCATCACTGTTCTCTGGTTACAAAGACACACACTGACAGGTATGACTTCAGGGTCTGTTTTTAGTTACAATTTTACAGAAACTCATCGTGGATATGCATGTCTTGGCTTTTTTTATAAACAACATCATTGAATTGTTCTTTTTATGGGTTAGACTGACTGCAGTAGAGTGCAGTAGTAGAGCAATTTGTAGAGCTTCCTGGTAGAGGCCAGACTTTTAAAAACATTCCATGTATTTAAGGAGTTTGAAAAGGTCAGTCCACAACCAGTTTTGATGTGTGTTTGGGGTCATTATCCTGGTGGAACATCCAGCTGCGTCCGAGTCTCAGCTTTCTTACTTATGGTTTCCGTTTAAGGCGAAATGAGGAAGATCTCTTTCTCCTTCATTCCATCCACTTTCTACAATGTACCAGTTCCACTGACTGCAAAACAACCCCTGAGCATGATGCTACCACCACCATGTTCACAGTTAAATGCTTCATGTTTAATTCTTTGCTCTTCTTTTCTCCGTGTGCTCGGCAGCAACATTAAGCTTATAAGTGAGTTCGATGAGAATCTGTTTTCTCTCGCCTGCTCTCAGTCACTGGTGTTCGGACTTTTCATCCCACCATCACTATCAAACTCACGTCTTTCTCAATCTGGTCTTCTTGCCAGTTACATTCCGGGTTAATCAGTACGATCCCCGCTCTTTTCAAACTTTCTTCAGTTCTGTCGTTCTCCCTTCAGGCTGACTTTCATGCAACCTGCCGCCTCCTCATCTCCGCGTCCTCCTGAGACCAAAGGAGCCTCATCAGAAGTTTCTGCCGCCTCCTTTCTCTGCACCTTCTATGTTCCCCTGCTTCAGCACACCTGATTCAGATTAAATGGATCTCTTCAAAGGATTGTTAAGTTCTGCACAAGCCTGCTAATGATGCATTGATCTGAATCAGGTGTGTTGAAGCAGGGGGACATCTAAAACCTGCAGGACAGCGGCCCTGAGTTTGAGTTTGAGTTTATTTAAAGCAGGGACAATACATATTAATGAACATATACATGTAAATATGCAAGATTATAGCCAATGGCTAATTTCCATCTTTAGTCCCTTCGGCCCTCAGGGACACCCCTGCTTTAAACACTTGTGTTCCAGCAACTTCCTGTTTATTGCAGGCCTGTGCTTTGGTGCTTTCTAAGTTAATCATGGCCATCCAAACCGATATCCTCTCAGCTGTGGGGGGCAGTTTCCAGACTTTTGGCAAAGTGGTCGCACCTCCTAAAAACTTAACCACATACGTTGTACCTTGAAATTTGGAGGTGTTTATAAATGACTCAAAAGAAAAATTCCTAACTTGTGTAAATCTATGATCCACTGCTGTGGACTTTCCTATTGTACTGTGTCATGATCAGTCCGAAGAAAGAGAAGCTAGCAGCTGCTTTCAATCGCAATCACTGACAGGAAGGTAAGATACCTGGGCAAGTTAAAACCCGTTCTAAAGCTTTCATTACGACTGAATTATGAATCTAAGGGGGTGCATTTTATATTTTCGTCCTACATCATTTTCACCATGCGTTAACACAAGAAAACCCACAATGAATCCAACTTTGTGCACCAGATTTTTTCAGACTTATTTTCTCTGTTAAGGATGTTTGATGTATAGTAGAAAGGTAGAAACATGCTGGGAACAAATCATTAGAAGTGTTTGAGCCTTAGAGACTCAAATTGCTGAATTTAGAAATACTATCAGATGCAAAAAAATATGAATTATTCAGTTGCAGCACATTTTGTTGAATTCAACCATCCTATTTACTCTCTAAGATGAATTGGGACTGAAAGAGCAACTCCCACTCCAGGAGGTAACTTGGATGTTTTACTTTCTAGGAGCGAACACTGCAGGTTTCATCATCTAAGAACTTTCACCACATGGTCTGAATGCAGACGTTGACATTAAATGTTTTTTTTGTAATGTACCTCTCTATTAGATTAGATTTTGATTTTTTTTTAAAGGGTGTTTATTTTCTCCACCTTGGTGTCAGAGAGTGATTGTGTAATCACCATCAGATGTGTGGCCTGTATAACAAACAGCAGTTCACCCCTGAGGGTGAAACGTTCATCAATAAATTTAGATGCATGTAGAGCCAGAGTTAGCAACATTGTTGATTTTATTATTTTTTTTATTTATTTATTTATTAATTAATTAAAGCTTTTAAGTTTAAAAATTTAAGTTGTACAATCATTCTGCCCCAGAAAGAAAGAGCGCAGAGCTATAATATTAAGTCTGGGCAGAGCTGAGTATCCACACCGATAACAGCAGATAACTATTAGTGTGACGTTTGTGTTCTCACATCTTTGACAAGCACAATAAAATGTCACTTTTCCAGCTATTCTGACAAAAGCAAACATCAACATAAAAGTCAACTAAATAATATGTCATTAATTAATGATCACTGATGAGATCCCCTGAGTGCTTGATTTGTTCTAATCTAGAAAGATTAAACCTTAAATGTTTTTCTGTCTCAGATAATTCATCTCAACTACACAATGTTCATTAATACTTTGTATAATTCAACCAACCTCTTACAAACTCTATAGGTGTGACTCAAACATTCAGAGTGAGACCCTCTCTTCTCGGTGCCCTTCACAACGACTCGTTCACATTTTTGACATATTTTGACTGAAAACGTGATGATGCAATACCTTTAGATGCATTTGTCTATAATCTTATTTGGATTAAGCAGCAGGGGATTTATGTAAAGTTCATGTCGGGGTTCAGTGTCTGTTATGTCAGACTGTCCTGAAATGATGCTGACAGAAAAATCAACCGAGTGACCACTTTAACACGCACTCGTCGTCTGATTGATTGTGTTGAGCCTAAAATGTCAACCAAACCAAACTCTCATCAGTGTGCACTTTTTGATTTGAGGTTTGCAAACCAAGTCCAGCAAACATAATTAAACCAAACAAAGCTAACGTACAGAGGCATGATGAAAAACTTACCTGTGAGCGGATCGTAAGATCTGTCCAGTTCTCTGGAGTCCGAAAAACTCTGATCCTGACTCCTGGATTTCATTTTTTTTTTTTTTTTACCGTGCGGAACTTGCAGGATCTGTGCGTGCGTCGGAGCCTCGGTACATCTACGACCTCTTCTGCGCCTCAATTCCCGTTTGCATGTCACTTTCCTGCAAGCACCAGCCTGTGCGCGCTGCACACAAATGAACGAGGGTGGGAAAAGTGGACGCACAGCTCGTCTCTCTGCGTCTCTGCTCTCCTCTTTCCAAACTGGAAGCTCAGCGCCTTCCGCTCTGCAGCAGCAGCGCGCTGTTGTAATCCACAGTTTTGGGTTAAAGTTCTAATTTTATGATGAGGATGTTGATTTCTCTTTTTTTCAGCATCCAAAGTCAGAATAAGGTGACAGCAGGAGCGCGCATTTACAGCAAGGGGGGAGGCAACACAAACCGTCACAGCTGAGAGGAGTGACGGAGGAGGGGAGAGTATCTCCTCATCTGTGCCTCACTGATGGATGTTCTCGCCTTGGCTCGGGATTTGAGGCGCTAGGGAGACGTAATACCTGCAGATCGATACACAGTCAGCTCCATGTCCTTGAGCTGAGTTAATGAACAACTTTCTCCTGTTTCAAAAGGCAGCATCAGGGTCGAGATTAGAAGAAAATCATTTGAATAACATCCTTAAATGCGTGCCATAAGCTGGGTAGAGATAGAACAGGCCCCTGGATGGTTTATGGGATAAACTGCAAAGTTTCAGCAACTTTGTTTCCCATCATAAACTTCCGTTAAACACTCTTACGTGTGAAGCCTGTGAGCCTTTCCGGGAAATTCTCAAGGTTTAAGGACTTAGGGGTGCAATAAAGCAGAGTTTTGGTGTATTTTTCTTTACCTGGAGACATTTAGGGAATTATTCTTCATGTGATGGGTGTCATATCATCATAATCATCATCATCAGAACTGCACTTGTGTGTTTATCCATCCATCCATCCATTATCTTCCGCTGGTCCGGGGGTCGGGTCGCGGGGGCAGCAGCTTGAGCAAAGAGACCCAGACGTCCCTGTCCCCGGCCACTTCCTCCAGCTCTTCTGGGGGTACCCCGAGGCGTTCCCAGGCCAGCCGAGAGACATAGTCTCTCCAACGTGTCCTGGGTCTTCCCCGGGGCCTCCTCCCAGTGGGACGGGCCCGGAACACCTCACCGGGGAGGCGTCCAGGAGGCATTCTCACCAGATGCCCGAGCCACCTCATCTGACTCCTCTCGATGCGGAGGAGCAGCGGTTCTACTCCGAGCCCCTCCCGGATGACCGAGCTTCTCACCCTATCTCTAAGGGAGAGCCCAGACACCCTGAGGAGGAAACTCATTTCGGCCGCTTGTATTCGCGATCTCGTTCTTTCGGTCACTACCCACAGCTCGTGACCATAGGTGAGGGTAGGAACATAGATTGACCGGTAAATCGAGAGCTTCGCCTTCTGGCTCAGCTCCTTCTTCACCACGACGGGCCGGTGCAGAGCCCGCATCACTGCAGACGCCGCACCGATCCGCCTGTCAATCTCCTGCTCCATTCGTCCCTCACTCGTGAACAAGACCCTGAGATACTTGAACTCCTCCACTTGGGGAAGGATCTCATTCCCGACCCGAAGAGGGCATTCCACCCTTTTCCGGCCGAAGACCATGGTCTCAGACTTGGATGGTTGATGCTGATTATGTGTTTATGATGTGTATATATCCTCTTAAAAGAAGGGAAATTCGATATTGTTTTAACAATAGATGCAGATTATTGTGACCTCGGCTCATAATATCACTGTCATTGAATGAACAGGTTGATTGATTTCTATTGATTTTGCAGAAATATTGTGATCATGAATGCTTTTGGCCACAATACTGGTGTCGTGAAAATCAAATATTGTGACGGACCAAATCAAAATTATGTTGTTTAATAGGTGTAAAATTTTCAATCGTCACTGGATGAGCTGAGAGATCATCCAAGTTATTCATCCTTCACATTTAACTTTTCAGAGTATAGTTTTTGTTTTCAGTTTCAGCATAAATTTTCTCTTTAAAGTTCCCGCCAAGAAGAAAACGCTCAAGATGATGCAAACCTGGCAGTTTTACGGTCTAATTGATTCATAATTTATTTAAAACAGTCACCAAACTAAAAAAGCAAAGGTAAAAAGCAAATTGTAACAATAATCTTGGGGTTAAAAGAATAAAAATGGTAAAATCAAGCTAGTATGAATGAGGTTGTTGTTTTCAAGCAGTTGTTCACATTAATTGTCACGTACTCTTGGATTTATCATATCCTAGTTTTTCTTTTCTCTGTTGATTTATACCAAAAAGAGCCTACATATTGTGGTATATCAGAGATTCCAGCCGCTGATGTTATTTATCAAAAACACTGGATGTAATTAAAGCATTGGTTGGATTAAAGAGTCCCTATTATGCTAATTTATACCCATCCATTTTCTATATTACACTTTACACTACACAACGCTTAATCCAGTTCTGTCATGATTCTGGCCCGTCTGCCTGCTGTCTCCCTTCCCTGCTCACCATGTCTGCAATAAAGTTCATCTGCTTCACCTGTCCCCTGCTACTCCACACTCAATCAGCGTCATGCCGCTCACCTGTTCATTAGCAGTTATATTCAGCTCTCTGGCAGGCAGACAGTGCCAGATTTCCCTGCTCTGCCTCACCCACGTTGGCCATCTCTGTTCTGGACACCGACCTTGTTTGCCCCTCTCAGGGGCCTACTACTCCCTGCCTACTCCCATGAAAGGATCGTTTGCCTCTGCCTCCCTGGTTCTGACCCCGTTTCTGCCTCCTGGATTCCGAGCTCTGTTCTGCCCTCCATTGAATCTCAAGGAGAAACTAGACTTCACCTTTGGTCCTCGCCAAACCAATCCCAGAAGGAACGGAACCTCAGCCCACAGTTCCAAACGAGCTCCGAAAAGGTTAGTGGCTAGTTTTTCAGAACTCTCGATCCTCTTTCTGAACCAATATAAGCCACTAACCTGTTTCTCTGTCCTCAGTGGTTCCTGTCCAGAACTGTTTTATAATAAACTGATTAACACTTTTATTGTTGTCTGGCAGAAATTCTGGGTCCTCCGTCCCGATCATTACAAGTTCAGAGTTGGGGAGCCTATCCCAGCTGCCATTGGGTAAGAAGCAGGAGCAACCATCGCTGGGCTGCCATTCCATCAAAGGCTTAACAACCATGCACACGCACGTGCGAGTCAATTTAAAATTCCCTATATTAACCTAACATGCATGTTTGTGGATGATGGGAGGAAGCCAGAGTAACTGGAGAGAACTCATGCATTCACGGGGAGAAGATGCAAACTACACACAGGAAGAGCCCACCTCGATTACAACAGACTCCAGGTTCAACTCCCGGCTGGGGCCTTTCTTTGTGGAGTTTGCACGTTCTCCCTGTGTATGCGTGGGTTCTCTCGAGGTTCTCCGGCTTCCTCCCACTATGCAAAAACATGCATGCTAGGTTAATTGGCGTCTAAAATTTGTCCTTAGGAGTGAGTGTGTGGCCCTGTGGTGGACTGGCAACCTGTCCAGGGTGTACCTCGCCCAATGACCACTGGGATAGGCTCCAGGCCCCCCACGACCCGACCGACGGATTAAGCGGGTATAGAAAATGCATGGATTACAACAGCTCAGTGTAATGGACAGGTCTTTAACTGGTGTCAGTCACTGCTTCTTTTACAGGTGCTGTGATTACCAGCTAGCACGGCCATCTTCTCTGCAGAAAGGGACTCTGGAGGCAGAGCTGAAGCACAGCAGAGAGGGAGGGCCCTGTGAGCTGTATTAGGTGAAATTTTACAGCTCAAAGATACATTATTTTTCCCCTATTGTACATTTCTGTTGCACTTCATCACCCTCTGTCTGAAGTCGCGTTATCTTTATTTATATAGCACATTTACAACACCAAGGCTGACTGAAAGGCGTCACGGAATTAAAGTACAACAATAGTATAATAACCAGCCGATCATAACAGTAAAATCTGATAGAAGATAAAATGGCTCATCTTCAAAGAAACGCCAAGAAAATGAGATGGGTCTTTAGCAATGATCCAAGTTGCTCAACAAAAGGAGAAGATTTACAAAAAGGAGGGCCTAAATCGATCTGACTGGTCAAAAATGTCGGAGTGAGAGTAAGCTGCTTATTCTTTTAAGGGAGAGAAGCCTGGAAGAACCATTTGTGGTTAAAATGCCATTCAAATGGGAGAACAACTGGCTCAGTTTGATACTGTTTACAATAAATTTAGACTGTTTTAATGTTTCCAAAAGACAAAAAAAATCCCAGGTAAAATAAATAGGTGAAATGTTCACACCCACAGTGCAACTTATATTCAGCAAAGTAGAGCCTGATGTTTCTTTAACCTGACACAACCTGCAGCTTTCACATTAGCTACTAAAAGATATATTTATGTTTTTTGTTTTTCTCACAAACTCTCCAAGCAGGCGGATCTAAACTTTTTGTAAAAGAGGTCTGAAAATGACTGGAATACCAGCAGCTGCCCCATTGACTCCAATACAAGATGAAAGCAGAATTTTCAGTTTTCGCTCTACATTTTTCAACCCAGAAACATGAATTTTACAGATGTTTGCCAAAGTCCTCATAACGCTCACAGTGGCAAAACTGTATCGGTAGGAGTTACAGATTCCCCTTTAATGGTAGCCTGGGAATTCCCATGCTGCTTTGCGCGCCATTTCATTCACACTGCAAAGGCAGCCTGGAAACCACCGCCCTTTTTGCCTGAGTTAGGGAACCAATCACAGAACGGGGGGGGGGGGGCAGCAAGACGATGATGACGTCTATGCGTGATACCAAAGCTTGTAGAGTGTTAATCCAACATGGCAGCCTTAGAAAGTGTTTTAAGTAGCTTAGAACGCAAGTTTACTTTTTTTTTTCTTCTTCTTCCTCGTCGAATTTCTGTCGCTCTACATACGTCATCTGGTATAAGTGATACAATTGGCTATGAATCGCGCGCAAAGCAGCATGGGAAGAACCAGACGCCATTGGATAGACATTCGTAGCGCCCAATAAACGGCTCTAGACTTTCGTAAACCACGCTTCAAATACGAGAAAATGCACACCTAGTTCCCAGACCACCATCTCATCGAGATGTGGACGCGTCAGCCAGGCTACTTTAATGGCAGAATTTAGAGAGAATTTGAACATGTTTAACATATAAGGTTACACGGTAGGCCAAACTGCTATACTGAACGCACTTTTGGTTATTTGCTATTTAACAGCTTCGCTCATCTTAGATAAATTCAGTTGAAACATTTTAGCAATTAGAAACAGACTGAATACAAACCACCTGCACTTTCTTCAGGAATTAGAAAGTCTACTTTGAAAATGATGTGCAAAATGTGTCCCATTATTCCAAATTTAAATCTCATGTTTGAGGTCTTTTAAAGAACAAGTCATTATGGTATAGACCTAAAAATAAATCTGTTTTATATAAAAGTTTAAGTAAATATTCCATCTGTAGACCGGTCAATAGTTTGGACACACCTTCAAAATAACCGTGTTGGTGTGTCATATTTTTGAGTAGTACTGTACACAACTCGGGATGAAGTGTACAACCAATAGATAAATGTAAGTGGGGAAAAGAGAGGTCGTTTTTTCCAGGAAAAGCTCAAATAATGCTTTTTGGGGCTGAACAGAGCTTAAGCTTTTTAAAGACAGGCAGCTGAGTGAGGGATTAAAGAGTCCCCTGTCAGGAGAGTGATGAAGAGGAGGGCAAATATCTACCAGCTGCGGGAGAAAGAGCAGGATAAAGAAAAAGGCAAAGCAATGGAGGGTACAAAACAGAGCGCGGTATGAAGTAAGAATGATCAAAGAAACGAGGCTCAAGGTAATCTGGGACAGAAAACAAGGGAGAGAGTATAAACAGAAGAAGGCAGAGAGAACACAGGGGAGAGGTATTTGAATATATAATATGCCGTGGGACTGTTAAATCCTGCAGTATTGATGCTTTTAATCTCCCACAGAGAAGTTTAGCGCCACTGCAGGATGGAAAGTGGAGCTGACAGATAACCAATAAGGAGCTCCGATTGATGCCTGAAGTTATACACGGTGAGGCGCGATAGTGGAGTCGGGAAAAGTGTACACAGACAGCTCTAAATAGATGATTACAGTCAGTGAAAGACAAAAAAAAAAAAAAAAAAAAGCAGTGCCACGTGTCCTCTGGAGGAGTGTTCCTGCTCACATGCACTTTTCGGTTTCTGTGTTCTCTTCAGATGAAAAGCAAGGACGAAGCAATAAAGTAGCGGCAGGAGGGGGGCGCTGGGCTGAGACAAAGTAGGCAATCTCCCCTCGAATAAATGTTTGATGAGAAGACCGATATATTCAAATAATACATTATGATTACACCGCAGCATCAATGCGGAGTCACAGTGAAACGCCCTGGCTCGGGTCTGTCTCAGCCGTTAAGCCGTCATCAGCACAAACACATGAAAGTACAGCGCACAGATTATGTCAGAGAGTTAATATACTTCCCAAATCTAACCAAGTCAAAGGGATTTGGAAGTGATTTGGTTGAGATTCATCACACACACGCATCACAGAGTAATCCCCCCTCAAAACAATACAATTATACACACTGCCCGTGCCACAGTAATACATTATTTCAGCATGACGCGTGGAGACTCAAGAGTTACTGTAAAATATACAGAATGTGCTTTGGAGTGAGACAATTTGGTGGAAATTTACTTCCAAAGTGAACTTCTTAACCAAATGATCCTGCCTGAATGGTTTGGTTGGGAGAGGTGTGAGTTCCACCATGGTCCCGGTCTTCTTCAGACCCTTTCCACGTCCCTCCATATGGGGCAGCAAGAAAACAAAAAAGGAAAAACCAGCCCAAACACTCCTCAAAAAATAGTTTAAAATGAATCTGACTCATGTTAATGTGAAGCTGGAGAAATGCGTTTAAAAAACATGGGTTTACTCATAAGTCTATAATCCACCATCCTCCCTGGTCTTCTTTCTCCATCCTTGTTCATCCTCCCCTCCTTACAGTCACTTTTACCCCCTTTTCTGTTATTCCCTTCATCTTACTTCCCCCGTCCTCCGTTCTGACCCCTGCCAGTATTTTCCTTGCGCCCAGGGGATCATGTTACTTCCACGGAAAAGATTAGTCTGCTGTTGTTGGTGTGAGACCGAGGATGGAGACCTCATTAATGAGAAGCTTGTGGATGAAGTTTAGCAAATATTTTTGGTTAATTACCTTCACAACATGAGGGGGAACTACTGGTAAAAGATGGAACAGCGCGACAGCAGAGGGGGATATGATGTAGGGTTCCAGTACCACTAATTATCTAAATAATTGACTAATATTTTATTTAAACTCACAAATTATTGATCCCTATTGTATTGCCACAAGGCAAAATGTAATTTGCACTGTGTAAACAATCCCTTTTCTACACACAAAAGCCTCATTTTAATCAGACTCAATCACTGACACTTACAGACAGGTAAGCCATAACATTATGACCACTGAAGGGTTAAGTGAAAAACAGCTATTATCCGCTTACTCTGGCAGTGGGTGGAATATTCGTGGGAGCTAGTGAGCATCCGTCCTCTGAACTGATGTGTTTATGGGGAGGCATAAGGCGGCTGGGTAACAAAAATGCCAAAACTGCAGCTCTTCTTGGATGTTCCCGGTTTGCAGGGGTCAGTTTGTACTTAAAGTAGTCCAGAGAGGGAAAACCAACAGGGTGATGGGCAGCCAAGGCTCACTGATGCAAGTGACAGGCCCCCTTATGTGCATCACAGCTTGTTGCATGTGGGAGCCGTCAGGGAGGCTATATTGACCTAAGTCTACCTCTGAAAGCACCTACAAGAGGGAACGGAGGACCCAAAATAAGCAGAGAGATCAAATGACAGCCGCTCAATAAAATTCAAATCACTGGTTACCAGAGAGACGCTTCTCATCCTCTCACGTGACTCGACTTGAAGTGACCGGGCCTTAAAACTCAGGGCCCTCAACCCTACATGACAATGTGAGACATAATCAATCTTTCAACATCTTTTTAGACAAACTTTTGGTTTTTACTTTGGTTTCCAACATATTTTCTCATGTTTTTCACCCTATTTATCTAAATTATTGGGCTTCTATTTATCTTTCTAGTTGCATTTCTGGCATCAAGTACTTTAATATTCTTTAATAAATAAAATGATTAAAGTTCTTATCTTTGAGATTTGACGCCGATTCAGCCTCAAGTCTCCTGTTTACAGATACTATTTTACAAATAAATTTCTCCAATTCATTTGAAATCATTTTTGCTGCTTTAATCAGCATTTTAAGTCTACCAGTAGGACATTATTCTAAATAAAGAAAACCTACAAAAACTTGAGATTTTCAGTAGCTCATCTCATCTACGTTTCATTTTGCATACTGTTTTGGTCTTAAACTGACGATAAACTCACAACACAACCTGCCAAAGTGCAAACACAGACATGATGGCTTCGTGGTGAGCATAATAAAGCACTGCATGCGAAATGACGGACAGACACATGATTATATGAATGCTTGGACCTTAGCGCACAGTCACTATTACAGCAAATGTCTTCCCAAACACACTCAATCAGAGTCTGAGTTTACCCAAAGTCACATTTCATGTGCTCGACGGGGGACTTCAAGTAAAGAAATGATCCAAGACAAAAACATTTTTTTCAGAGACCATATTCATCAAATGAAAACACATCTTTCACCTCTGCAGTACGCGGCGGGGATAAGAAGTCTGGTGCTGACATTTAGTAAATCAGCCTTGGACTGTGCAGTGTTTGGTGTCAGAGGAATACAGGGTGTGTGTTTTATGTGAGGGCTGAACCTCACCAGAAGCATTCAAAGTAGCTGTGATGCTGCATCGTAGGTATCAGAGCATGTTTTTCTCACGGGTCTGAGGATAAACAGGAAGTTAGAGTAGGAAAACAATCTTTATTTAAAAAAAAAAAAAAAAAAAAAAAAAAGAAACAAATACACCGACAGGAGTTAGAGACGACAGGCCTTCCTGTTGATAGATTGCATAAATCAGATCTGCTTTCAACTCAAAAAATAATCATCAAAAGAGCATTAAAGAGTTTAAAAGGTGTCATCTGTGGATATTTCTACACTTAACTGCCTTTATATGTGCCAGAGATGCACGAGTGATGACAGAGTTGCGCCCCTTTAAAACTAACAGCCCCCTCCCCCTCCAACATACTCAGATTAATTTGTCGAAACAAAGAGAAAGGAGTTGTGTAGTGAGCTGTGGGACTGTTAGTGCTGGCTCCGCTCAGGAAGATTCCAATAATAGAAAGGTTTTATCACGTCAAAGAAACCTCAACATAGTGACTAAAACGTTTTACTCCTTTTGCAAACACGTAAATACAAAATACTTCAATTTTTCTGCAAACACACATAATTCATTTAACATTCACATGAGCATTTAAACACAAAGAAAAAGGTTTTATGCTCCAATTCAAGAAGACTAAGAAGCATCACCATCAACCATGTTGCTAAATCTTCTGTAACTGCCAGAGATGAATCGTTAATGGTGATTAGTTGGAAACAAAAATGAAGATTGAAATACTTTGTTTTGCTATTCTAAATCAAAAATGCTTCTCAGTTAACAGTCCAGCCAATACTGCTGATTGCACACGAGTAACCAGTGCAATACGGGCACTTCCTTAAATCCCCAAGCGCATGTACGACAACAGATGATGAAATACTGGAGTTTTCTTTAAGATGCATCCCGCCTGTCAGCGCGGAACAAGTTTCCACTGCTCAGTTCACAGGAGACAGAGGATGAGGAGTCAAGACGATTTATGGAAAGAACGACTGCACGGGTTGGTGTTGAAGTTGTGTGTGTGCGTGCGTGCGTGCGTGTCCACACGCACATAGAGGATGACCTAAAGGGAGGTGAAGGCCGGGTGTGCGTCTCAGGAGATGGTGGAGAACTCTTTGAGCAGCACGTCCTGGCTCAGCGTGTTCAGAGAGACGTTCTTCCTCACATTCAGACTGATGGAGCGCACCTGCAGACGGACAGATTTATCACCAGGCTGTGCACTCGTGTAAACTACAAAGAGTTGTTGCTGAGGTTTCACCACATTACAAAGAAAAACTCGAAGAGGAAAACAGACAGATCAATGCAAATTAAACAATCGAACTGTTATCAGTTGGACGTGTTGTAATCGTCTCTGACGTCAGCCAGAGTTGATCAACCAACTCCTCTGCTGAAGTGAAAAGCTGATTGTTCGTGTGATCAGTCACATAAGTTTAGTATTAGTACTCCTCCACAAACTCCATCAAACTACCTTAAACACCTAAAGCTTGGATGTCAGACTAAGGCTGTCCTGCGAGGTTTTAGATATTCAACACACCTGATTCAGATTTGTTTGGAAAGATTGTTCAATTCTGCACAAACCAGCTAATGAGGCGTCGACCTGAATCAGGTGTGTTGAAGCAGGGAAACAATCACTTAAGAGTCATAGAACATAAAATGCTTCAGTTTTCTTTTCCTTTTGCAAAATGGTTAAAGTTGGATCTGTTCATTCCTTCAAAATGTGCTTTTCAGACTTCATTTTAAGTACAACAGGTAATCGGATCGGTTTGGGGAAGATGTCCTTTGTCTCTTACCAGATCCTTGAAGAAAGCGGCCTCTTTCGGCTGCTCCGAGTATCTCTCAAACTGGTCAAGGCCGTCCTGCAGTTTGAGTGTTAGTGTGTCATAGTTGGACCGTACCACCTCCAAAACCTAAATGATATGGAAAGCAGAAAATGTAATCAATTGTTTCCCTCCGTAGCTCCATAATTCAATGTGGTTATCGCATCTCAGAGTGAGCACTTGAATAGCAAGCAAAAAGTTAAATATTAATCAGTTTTAAATACTTTATTGCAACATTTTATTCATGAGGGATCATGTTGAGAGCTGCAATACTGTGGAACGGCCTCTGGTTCCCCTCCTTACTTCCACTAATTAAGCATCATAAACAAACTCCATCACAGCTGATTTTTGTCATTTGGAAAAAGAAAAAGAACACGAGAACAGCAACTTGGTGGATGTTCTACATTTTATTTGTATTTATTGTTGGTTTGCCCCATTTCTTCACAAATCTAAGCACCTTTGATGAGGACTTACAGGATCTTTTAGCGACCAATATCACTTATTTTATACAGGTTGCGACACAGAAAGCTCAACGGGGGATGAAGCAAGCAGATATATTACACACGTAGTCGTGCACCCGATATTCAACATTATCTCTGCTGTAAAAACTAAGCGCTACAGCTTTTTGGGTACTTCATGCAGGATATAACTGGCACACCTCTCCAAATAACCGAAAAAAAAAAAAGATTCCACAAATCAAAGCACACATGATTTCATTAATAAGCATAAACTGACAGCAGCTTCAGCTATACTTTCACTGTTTTCTTCTTAATGCAACAACAAAGTGTTTTACAAAATTATTCAACGCCCTTGATGTTCTGCAAGCAGTGATTAATTCAATAAGCCAGAACTGTGTGCAGTCTGGGTGGAGAAGGGACAACAACGTAAACCACTTCTATATCAGCAGGAACTGTGTGGAGAGGGCCAGCTGCACAGCAGCAGAAAAGGAGGCGCTCCAGAGGGTCGTCACCATAGCTTAGAAAGCTACCGGCTGTCCTATCCCAACACTGGAAGAACTTTACAATCCCAGATCTCACTAAAGAAAAGACCCATCATGTCTGTTAGACCTTCTGCCATCAGGTAGGAGATACAGCTGCATTTCAATTTCATTGTTGTGTTAAATGACAATAAAGTATCTCTCTCTATCTATGTGTGTGTGTATATATATATATATATATATATATATATATATACACACACCTTCTTAGATCTTATTCTGCAACACCACTAATCAAGTAGCCCGATGACAACCAAGAGATCTCAAAAAGAAGGTTGAGGTCAAACTTTTTAAGTGTAAAACGGTACTGAATGTCCCTCACAGTTCCAGTATCTCCATTATTAGAAAATAGAACAAACATTGCAACACAAGAAACCTGGCCAAGAAGAGCGGCCCACTAAAAGTCTCAGACCCATCAAGAAGAGCGTTAATGGGAAACATTGAAAAAGCTGCAAAGCTCCACAGCAGACTGGAGGGTCTGTCCGTAGCAAACTTTGCAGCTGTACACTCCACAAAGCTCGGCTTTATGTCAGAGTGACCAGAAATAAGCCACTGCTTAAAGAAAGAAAAGAAGAAAATAAAAAACATTTTGAGTTCACCACAAGGCATCTTTGAGACTCCTCAATCATAGAAGAACTGCTCAGACAAGAAGAGGCAGACATGTTGTTTTAATTAAATGCTAAAGGGTAAGTATGCTAAGCCTCATAACTCGGCTTCCTCAAATATGGTACAAACAAAAACAAATCTACAGTTTAGAATGAGCCAAAATAAAGTATCAAATGTTGTCTGGGAAGTAGTTTCATATCTTTGCAGGTGACGAGCCACTGCACAGATGAGACGTCTGAGGATTAACATGCTCACCGGGGAGTCTTAACGCTTGAGAAAATCCCATTAACTAGCTGCTAACATTAGCACTTCAGCAGGCGGCTAAATGACAGCAGGCGGTGGAAAAGTGATGGTCTGTGTTGAGCGACGTAATGTTCAGCCTCTTTAACACAGCATCTGGTCCATCTTATGGCGATTTAGGTAAGGCAAGGCAAGGCATCTTTATTTATATAGCGCATTCCATACCACAGGCAACTCAATGTGCTTTACATAAAGACAAGGCATTTAAAAGAACAGCATAAAGCAGCAATTTAAAGAGAAAAAAAATAGAATAAAAATTAAAAACACAGTTAAAAGCAATCAAAGAAGAGGGGAAAAAGAAAGATATAAACTCAACCATAAGCACACCGAAAGAGAAATGTTTTTAACCTGGATTTAAAGTGCTTACAGTTGTGGCTGATTTCAGTTCTGCTGGTAGTTTGTTCCAGTTGTGTGCAGCATAACAGCTAAAAGCTCCTTCACTGGGTCTAGTTTGAACTCTGGGCTCCACTATCTGACCTGAGTCAGCAGATCTCAGAGCTCTGCTGGGTTTATACTCTGCTAGCATGTCATTCATGTATTCTGGACCTAAACCATTCCGTGATTTGTAGACGAGTAGCAGAGCTTTAAAATCTATTCTGTATCTGACCGGGAGCCGATGTAAAGACTTGAGAAATGGGGTGATGTGATGTGATCTCTTAGTTCTGGTTAAAACTCGGGCTGCAGCATTCTGAATGAGCTGCAGCTGTTTGAGACTCTTTTGGGGGAGTCCAGTCAGAAGACCGTTACAGTAGTCGAGTCTGCTGGAGATGATCTGATCTGTTTGGGACATGAAACCTTTAATTTTGGATATGTTCTTAAGTTGATAAAAGGCTGATTTGGTGACTGATTTGATATGATTGTTGAAGGTCAGGTCTGAGTCTATCAGCACGCCGAGGTTCCGGACTTGGTGTTTAGTTTCTAGAGACAGTGACTCAAGATGTTTACTGACAGCAAACCTCTTCTCTTTGTTGCCAAACACAATGACCTCAGTTTTTTTTTTAAATTTAACTGAAGGAAATTTTGGTTCATCCACTTTTTGACTTGCTCTAAGCAGTCGCACAATGACTCTATAGGACTGCAGTCATCTGGAGACAGTGCGAGATATATCTGTGTGTCATCTGCATAGCTGTGTTAGTTGACTTTACGGTGCGTTCAGACCGGACGCGGTGCGAATTTTCTCGTTGCTTTACTCGCGCGAGTTTTGCCGCGGGTGTAATTGAATTTACTCGCGTTATTCACGTGAGTAAACAAGGAGCGAATTTTCGCTCAAGGGGCTATCTATTTCATTCTCTCATCAACCATGGCTGATATAAGTACCATCGCGTCCTTGTACCTGCTGTGGCAGTCCGAGATTCGTCGGAAACGCACACGCCGTCGTGTCTGGGTCAGTGACATCATCCGGAGGTGCATTCAGCTCGGAGAATTTCACTGCCTTCTCCAGGAGTTGTGTCTGGATGACGGCCGCTTCCAGCGGTATTTCAGGCTCACCAGGACCCAGTTTGACGACCTGCTTGGGAGGATCGGTGCCGTGATCTCTCGGCAAGACACCAACTACAGGTGCTCCATTTCAGCTGCGGAGCGCCTGTCCATCTGTCTCCGGTGAGTGGCAGATAAATCAATTAAAAAGATCCCGGGACGCATGACGTCACTGTCGTCCAGAATCTCAGCGGTGATAGGCTGTCGTGACGCGAATAATTCGCCAAAGTTGGATTTTCTGAACTCGCATTCGTGCCGGCGGCGCGAATGACAAGACACGAATTCGCGTCTATTCGCGTCTTTGCATTGACTTTGTACGTAGTCACGTCGCGCGAAAAATTCGCACCGCGTCCGGTCTAAACGAACCGTTAAGAGTTCTTCAGAATTTGACCCAGAGGCAGCATGTATAGAGTGAACAGAAGGGGTCCAAGAACTGACCCCTGAGGAACTCCACATGTCATAGCCACTCGATCAGATTGATTACTTCCAATGGTCACAAAATAACTCCTCCATGTAGGACCTGAACCATTCTAGGACTGTCCCGCTGAGTCCTGGCCAGGTTTCCAACATGTTCAGCAGTATACTGTGATCCAGAGTGTTATATGCAGCACTGAGATCCAACAATACCAGAACTGACACCTTGCCTGAGTCAGTGTTCAACCTTATGTCATTTAACACTTTAATAAGAGCCGTTTCTGTACTGTGGTGAGGTCGGAAGCCTGACTGAGTCCACTGGAGTTCAAGAAGTTACTGAGTTGATTAATAACCACTTTCTCAACAATCTTGGCTATAAAAGGAAGATTTGAGATGGGTCTGTAGTTGGTTAAAATGGAAGCATCCAATGTTCTCTTTTTTAGGAGTGGCTTGATGGCAGCTACTTTTAAGGGTTTAGGAAACGTGCCTGATTGAAGTGAGCAGTTTATTATTTGCTGCAAATCTGTTTGGACAGAGCTTACAATAGTTTTAAAGAAGTCAGATGGCATTGTGTCAAGACAGGATGTTGATGGTTTAAGATGCTGGACTGTTTCTTCTATGTTTTTTTGGTCAACTGTATTGAATTCTGACATCATAGTTGATTGATTCCTAGGTGGTTTTAAGGATTGCGTCATTTTATTAATTTGCTGATGTATGTTGATATTTAGCCTTATAGATTTGATTTTTTCATGGAAAAAACAAGCAAATTCATTGCATTTTTCTGTGGAACAGAGTTCTGAAACTATCTGTTTCGGGGGGGTTGTCAGCTTATTAACCATAGCAAACAGAGCACGAGTGTTGTTGATGTTCTTATTAATCATTTCAGATAAGTGTTGCTGTCTAACCCGTAGTTAAAATTACAAAGACTTTGTTTGTAGAGGTCATGGTTAATTTGAAGTTTAGTTTTTCGCCATTTACGCTCTGCTTTCCTGCATTCTGTTTTCAAGGCCTTTACCGTCATAGTGTTCCTCCATGGTGTTTGCTTTCTGCTCAAGATCAACTTATTTTTAACAGGTGCAACAGTATCCATGACAATTGAGAGTTTCAAGTTAAAGTTATCTAAGAGTTCATCAACTGTCTCTGCATTCGCAGTTGATGACATAGCTATAACTTCCATAAACTTAGCACTGGTATTCTCATTTATGTACCTTTTTCTAACAGACACACGGGTTAACTGACTGTTTGGAGTTAACTGTAAGTCAGAGAACACACAGAAATGATCAGAGAGCGCCAAGTCCTTGATATCAACAGAAGAAATGTCAACACCTTTAGAGATAACCAGATCCAGTGTGTGGCCTCGAGTATGTGTGGGTCCATTCACATGTTGAAGGAGGCCAAAAGTGTCAAGTAGAGAGCAGAGTTCTTTGGCATTAGTGTCCATGTTATTGTCCATGTGAATGTTAAAATCCCGTTATGATAAAAAAAAGTTATAGTCAGTGCAGATAACTGACAGCAGTTCAGCAAACTCATCAAAGAAAGTTCCTGGGTATCTTGGTGGTCTATAAATGATTAGGAAGATAACTTTTGGATCCCCCTTTACTAAAAAACAGAGATATTCAAAAGAGCTAAAATCACCAAGTAAAATTTCTTTGCACTGAAAGACTGATTTAAAAATGGCGGCAACTCCCCCGCCCTTCTTACCACTTCGACACTTATTGATAAAACTGAAATTTGTTGGTGAGGCCTCATTGAGAATGGTATCACAGCTACATTCAGTCAGCCATGTTTCACTAAGAAATAAAAAGTCTAGATTATAGGTCATGATCATGTTATTTACTATGAGGGATTTGTTGGCTAGTGATCTGATATTGAGTAGGGCTAATCTCGTGGAGACAACAGGTGATACTGGTGTGTTTCGGGGTTGACACACTATATTCAATAGATTGGTAGATTTAACTGAACCTTTTTTATTTCTCACCAGTTTGACCACTTTTCTGTTACCTGTCACCACAGGGATTGAAAAGGCTGTCTGAACTCCATAGGGCCCTGACTTTTTCTGGGGAAGAGCATTCTTGATATCAGTATTACAGCCTGGACCCGGCACATATCAGTCAGACTCAGAGATATGATTCAGAGGAGGTGGGGGGGCTTGGTGACTTTTGTTTGAGGGTCGTTTCCAACGGGATGGACATGGTGGAATGGGAGGGGCTGTATGAGGTGGGATGTTAGGGGGATTTAGTAGAAAAATGTACGGTGGATAGAATAGCACCACAGAAATGACTGATTTACTAAACAGCAAAGTAGACATTGAACAAGTGGTTATTTCAAAATAATAAATAATGGGAGTTTTAGAAATAGAGGTGACTTTACTAGAGCATATACTAGTTATACATCCACAGTAGCTGCCTGAATTAAGGTCCAATGTGGGCTGAAATTAAGAGGTAAGTATGGAGAGATTATCTGTATTTCCACTTCTACTGTATCCCCTTTCAGACCTTTTGCATTAGGTTATCAATGTCCCTGCAGCACAGAACACAGCGAGATACATGAGCCGCACTTTGTCACGCTTCCCAGAGATGCTCAACAAACTCTGACGCTCCACTTAAACAAGTTGAGCTCTCAGCTGCATAAACCACTAATGTCAACATACAATTAGGTCTTGTTCCATTCATTCATAAATACTTCAGCTATGCGCATGTCTAACGCACAGCTGAATCGACATTTAAGGAGCACCAAATCATTCCTTTCTTTTTATTTCCTTCAACTGAATCTACAGCTCTGCTCAGGCAAAATAAAAAAATGGCTGTTGCTTTTAATTCAACCTCTGATGGTACACTACTGAAAAATTAATTCCCATACATCTCTGTTCTCTGCCTCCTGTTCCCTCAAAGCTCTCGTCCTCCTTCCTCTGTGAGTGAAAATGTGGAAGGTCTGAATACTAACCTGAATTAATAAAAAGGCCCAAAAAGATGAAAAGGACAGAAGGGGAGAAGAAGCATAAAGCCAAAAAAATAGAGAAGCTTTGATCGTATGATGTTTGATTCGACGTTTAGCTCAAACTCAACTCAGTTATGCAGCACTCTGCATCACTAAGCAGAAATTATCATCTTTATTTTAAAGTGTGGATATAAAAGCAGCTTGAGTATTGTAATCCCGTGGGGGACTCTGTATGACGGAGAGCAGAGCAGTGCTTGAATGCTCTGTGTCTCCAGAGGGGATCCATCTTCCAGTGTGGACACTCCAGGCAAATGGCGTGCGAGGTGACTCATGTTTGTCAACCTTCGTGTACGGACCGAGTAACGTTTGGTTCATCCTATTAAAAAAAACGCACGAGTGAAACAAGTCAAGTTAGTCAGGAAGGGACACTCGTCACAGGTGTCAGACACACCTGTACTGAATTCTGGCAGATTTGTAACCATTTCAAACGTTTCCAACATACAGTGCATTCAGAAAGTATTCAGACCCCCTTCAATTTTTCACCATTTGTTATGTTGCACCGTTATGTTAAAATCATTTAAATTATTTTTTTTTCCCCATCAATCTACACTCTGCACCCTATAACGACAGCACAAGCTCAGAATTTAAAAAAAAATTGCAAATTAATTAACAAAGAAAAACTGAAATATCATGTGAACATAAGTATTCAGACCCTTTGCTGTGATACTCACATATTTAACTCAGGTGCTGTCCATTTCTTTTGATCACCTTTGAGATGGTTCTACACCTTCATTAGAGTCCATCTGTGCTGACTTAAATTGATTGGACATGATTTGGAAAGGCACACACCTGTCTATATAAGGCCTTACAGCTCACAGTGCATATCAGAGTAAAATGAGAGCCATGAGGTCAAAGGAACTGCCAGAAGAGCTCCGAGACAAAATTGTGGCAAGGCACAGATCTGGCCAAGGCTACAAAAGAATTCAGGCTGCACTTAATGTTCCTAAGAGCACTGTGGCCTCAATAATTCTCAAATGGAAGAAGTTTCAGACAACCAGGACTCTTCCTAGAGCTGGCCGTCCGGCCAAACTGAGCAGTCGGGGGGGAAAAGAGCCTTGGTGCGAGAGGTAACCAAGAACCCAAAGACGACTCTGGCTGAGCTCCAGAGATCCTGTGTGGATATGGGAGAAAGTTGCAGAAAGACAACCATCACTGCAGCCCTCCATCAATCTGGGCTATATGGCAGAGTGGCCAGACGGAAGCCTCTCCTCTGTGCAAGACACATGAAAGCCCGGATGGAGTTTGCAAAAAAACACCAAAAGGACTCCCTAACTGTGAGTAAGAAGATTCTCTGGTCTGATGAGACCAAGATTGAACTATTTGGTCTTAATTCTAAGCGGTATGTGTGGAGGAAACCAGGCACTGCTCATCACCTACCCAATACCATCCCAACAGTGAAGCATGGTGGTGGCAGCATCATGCTGTGGGGGTGTTTTTCAGCTGCAGGGACGGGGCGACTGGTTGTGATACAAGGAAAGATGAACGCTGCAAAGTACCGAGATATCCTGGATGAAAACCTTGTCCAGAGTGCTCAAGACCTCAGACTGGGCCGAAGGTTCACCTTCCAACATGACAATGACCCGAAGCACACAGCCAAATTAACGCAGGAGTGGCTTAGGAACAAGTCAGTGAATGTCCTTAAATGGCCCAGCCAGAGCCCTGACTTAAACCCAATTGAACATCTCTGAAGGGACCTAAAAATGGCTGTCCACCAACGTTCCCCATCCAACCTGACAGAGCTGGAGAGGATCTGCAAGGAAGAGTGGCAGAAAATCCCCACATCCAGGTGTGAAAAACTTGTTACATCATTTCCGAGAAGACTCATGGCTGTACTGGCTCAAAAAGGTGCCTCTACTAAGTACTGAGCAAAGGGTCTGAATACTTAAGTTCTTGTGATATTTCAGTTTTTCTTTTTTAATAAATTTGCAAAAATTTCTATGATTCTGTGTTTGTGCTGTCATTATAGGGTGCTGAGTGTAGATTGACGGGGAAAAAAATTAATTTAAATGATTTTAACATAAGGCTGCAACATAACAAATAGTGAAAAATTGAAGGGGGTCTGAATACTTTCCGAATGCACTGTACCCTCACTAAACTCTCTGTCCAGCATCCTCCCCCCCGCCACCTGATCCAGCATCAGGCCGTGATCAGCTGACAGCTCCTCTCTTCACAAAATCAGTCATCGCTCTGTGACCTACAGAGGGGGCGTCCTGGTGCCAGGTGCACATCTGGACACCCCTGTGCTCCAACATGGTGTTAGTTCATCCAGCAACAATTCACCATTCGGGTTCAAATCGCCCACATGAGCACTGAAGTGCCCCCAGTAGGGCAATGGAGTCCCCAGGCAGTGCACCAAACCCAGAGACTCCGAACTATCATTTGGCACATCACTGCAAATAACAGTTGGAGCCCTTTCCCCGACCCAAAGACGCAGGGGGACCACACTCTTGTCCACCAGGGTAAAACCTCAACGTTCGAGCACACAAATGGGGGGCTAGGAATAAACTAACCTGTTCCTGCCACCTCTCACCAATGGCAACTCCAGAGAGGAATAAAATCCAGGAGATTGGTTCCAAAACCTCTGCTACGTGTCAAGGTGAGTCCGACCATATGGAACAGGTATCTCCAAACCTCCCTCAGAAGCTCAGCCTCCTTCCCCACCAGTGAATGTCATAGTAGCCAGTTTCAGCAGCTGAGGATCGGATCACTAAGGCCTCCACCTTCGAATGCCACCCAATCCACAAAGCATGGAACCTGCATGGCGCCTCCTGCAGGTGGTGGGTCCACAGGAGGGTGGTCCCATGTATCTCTTTTGGGACGTGCCCTGTTGGATTTCATGAGAGATGGTCCGACCGCCCAGCCCTAAGATGAGGCGCCGGTCTCCCTAACCCAGGCAAGGTCACCGGGCTCCATGCATTGATCATCAGAAGTGTATTTGTAGTGCACTTTGTCTTCCCCCTTAAACAAGACCGATTAGCCTTGTGAGACCCGACTGAGGGCAAGCTGTCCCTGACAACATAACACCTCAGATCTCTGGAGCACTCCACCATGACAAGCTGGCGGTTCATGGAGGGGATGAACCCAACAATCATCACAAACCCATAAAAAATATTTTTTTTTTTAAATCAACATAAGTGGTCTTAACACAAAATTCCTGCACTTAATAGATTTGGTGGCTCTTTGGGGGCAAAACAACCAGAAAACTGTTGAATTTTGTTGCATCTTTCAATGAAATAATTCAGTGATGATGTTTTTGTGTCATTTAGTGTCTGTTTTTAGTTTTGTTTAGTAGTTATTTACTCCAATTTTCACATGGGATCAATTTAGAGCTCTGAATAAGACACTAATTAATGTCCTCAGTATCCAGCAGTGCTTGGTGAGTATGAAAAAGCTTGGTCAGAGGGTTTGGACAGGACTCCGCCTCCTCGGCTTCTCTCTGATTATGGGCTCATTTCCTGATGCTGCTCTGGGGTTTATTCACTGTGTTCAATAACAAAGCATGTTGAAGACAGCTGGCATAGCTGGGATTTAATGTGCCCTGTTGGGGATTCAAACCAATGTCATTATTTTATTTAGAGAATTTTTTCCTGATATCTATTCATCACAATACAACAAAATAATGAAACATAGATTAAATACATTAGACTGTTTCAGGGAGTCAATCAGATAATAAATAAATAAATAAATAAATAAAATTCTGACAAACTCATAATTTATTTATTTTGGAGACATAAAGAAGAGAAAAGTATCACAAATGATCCTACAGAACGCAGGAAGACATACAAATTGATATAGTACTTGTCCGAGGTTTCAAATGTTAATATGAGCTCAGTAAATATCTGAGTCAAGAATCTCTCTAATCATTTTTCTCGGTGAGATTCTGCGTTCTGGTTTTCAATTGTTCAGTTAATATCTTCAAGTTAACTTGTGATTTTCACTGTTGCTTTTCTCAGTTAGGTTATTGCTCTTTTAAAAGTCTTTTTCAACTTTTTCTGAAGTTGTCTAGTGTACGGGAGGCTTAAGAGGATGTCCTCTAAAAAGAGTCCCCTGTTCAAAAAATGATGCCTTCCACTTAAAGGTGGGGTCTGAGATCTTGGAAAAACGGTTCCTGCTAGCTATATTTTTGAAAATACACAACCTTGCCTCTCCCTTCAGCCCACCCCTCGAAACCACGCCTTCAAAACACATGAACGAGTCACGAGTCTGTGAACGCGCAGGGGGGAGGGGGGAGGGGGGCTGACGGTTGATTGGCGTGTAAGAATCCAATAGAAGTAATTCTCATCATTACTTCTATTGGTCAGACATTTCCTCTTGCTACACCGTCTACAATGGACTAATATATTTTGTTTTTTTCCCAAACATTCTATTTTAGTGGGTGCAATGGGGTCGTGAGGAGGTTTTCAGACAATATGTTAAAAAATGCTCCAGAAAACATCACCTTTAACTTTGGAGTTGCATAGACCTGAGCAGACAATGACAAGAGATGAGTTTAGAGGAGTTAAGGTGAGCCATTCGACCGCAAGAACATGTTGGTGGCTGCTGCTTTTGTAGACGCAGACGTTAAACGGAAAGAGAAATGCCTCAAAATTATTCAGCATAACCTCAAACCGTCAGCAGGACGGTTGGAGGTAATTGGATGTTTCAGTTCTCATCACAAGCACACATCAGAACTGGTTGTTAACTGGATAAAACAGGCTGATATCAAAGTTACAAAATACAAATTCATGCCAAGGAACCAACAGGAATTCTAGCCGAGACCCGTTTGGCTCCCAAATGCGTCTGGTTCAGGGTGGAACACACACACAAACCTGAGCACCAAATTCTTGTTTTTATTTTTCTGTTACATGATGTATGTTGAACAATCACCCTGTCTAAGTAAAAGTTAAAGCTGCAGTCTGCAACTCTTTTTCAAGCATAATGCCTGGAACTGTCCGGGGATTCTGAAAGTAGTACATTAAATACCCCAATACAAAAAAAAAAAAAAAAAAGAGTTCTCTAGGTCCCCTATATGTCCCGCTAGGTCCCTCCAAGTCCCTCCAAAGCCAGCAGGTTTGTTTACAAAATTGCAGACCGGACCGGTAAAAGGTAACCAATCAGGTTATGAGCTGGGCTCTGCTGCCTGTCAATCACCGATTGTGCACGCGCGATACAAGGTAGGCTCGTCCACACGCTTATTTATCTAGACTATTGAACTTCATTACGGGCTAGTCTACTTACTGTGTCTTCCATGATCGCAAATGACAGGTGAGTTGATGAATGAGGAGTCGTGTACGCGAATCTGGCGTGCACGTCTACGTGCACGAGTTCTCATGTGTTTTGATGGGGCGGGACAGGAAGTTGAATAACTTTTTATTTTTTCGTTAAAAAATAAGCATTTCTTGCATTTTGCGACTACGGAGGTCACCGTTTTCAACTTCAAGCGTTCTGATAGATCATGTAAACTCTTAGAATGCCAAAAATTAGGACTTTACGTATGACAACAACAAATCCTGCAGACTGCAGCTTTAAAAGAAATAATCAAAAATTCAATATTACCATGATTTTAATGTCTGTGACGAGTGTTACAATTCTGTCTGGGGCTTGAAACACGATTGAAATATTCACTGTGGAAATGGTTACACGCATTTACTTAATTTGATTTGTTTATGATATGTCTAGTTAAAGAATGGAATTGGAAGGGGGTTTAATACAAGTGGAGGATAACACATAACCACTGACAGCTCATTAAAACCTCAGACCTTTTTCTTCCGTATGAATAAATCTAGCAGATAAAAGCACAGAGGTAATTGGGGAATTTAATGACCAAATCCATCATTCTCCTATCAGTCTACAGTTAAAGTAAAAAAAAAAAAACACTCTCTGTGCACTAGCTGTTTTCCTTTCCCCAAAGATATGACATAAACAAGTCTTAAATGGAGCTGACAGCGCTCATATCAGTTCAGTTTTCCAACAATAATGAGGAAATAACTCCGCGTTTAAGAAGTTACCCTGATGCTTCATTTTAATGACTCTGTTCCCTGTTTGTTTGCAAAACAATGGGACTGTGTGTAATGTGCCCGTGTCCATAAGAGCAGCTAAATGCAGCAGTTAAATATAAACACATCAATATAAAGTGAGCGGCCTTTCAATGTTTTACATTTTCCTTTAAAAGTACAGTAAGAAGTGACATTTCAGTGTCAACTGTGATGTGTCAGCTGCTCTTTCAGTGGTCTCATCACCATGACAACACAACTTTAACCACCTTAGATGAAAAGGCAGCCTTCCTAAATACAAGAACCCCTTCCCAAACACTTTCAGGGACAGAGTGTTTTCTGTTGTTTATTAAAATATTCAAGATGTTTGCTAAAGTTTATTTTTAATTCTATTTTCATGTAACTTTTAGTAGGAGTGCAAAAAGAGGTGAAGCGTGTTGTGTTTACCTGTTCTTCTGACAGCTGGGAGATGTGGTTCACAGCAGCGTACGACTCAATCTTGGGGTTAAAATGGTTGACGATGGCCCTTAAAGACAGAAAAAAACAAGCATTTCTGAAATGATTCAAGGATATTTTACTGCGACTGTTACAATTCTTATTTCAAAACCACCATTGTTGTTTTTTGTTTCTATTTTAATTCAAATTACTTACTCGTCTATTTATTCCAGACAGTATTTCAGGTGAGAGTTAGTTTAATTTAGACACAAGAGGAGTGTTTCTTGGACAGCTGGACCCCTTTCTGCCAAAAATATGTATATCTAGCAATTTGCTTTAATGGCAAATAGAAAATGTATTCATTCAGAAATTGCATTTCTGAGCCCCTGTGTTGCACTTCTGGCCCGTTGCCTGGCCAAGTGCCACAGCTATTAGAGCCATATTACATCACAGTGGAGCGTGAGCGATAATAAAAAATATTAAAGCTTTATTGAAGGGGTGAACTTATATATTTAAACTACTCTATTCTATTGATCAATATGTTTAAATTCAAACCACATCAAAACTTCAGAGGCAGACAGGTGGAAGACAGAAGTGAGATCGGTGAGGACAGCTGGGAAGGGAGCAGGTTTTAAGTAGGTAAAGCATAAACATTGTTGATTCTTGTGCAAATGAAGCTGAACGGATCGAAACGTGATCCCCTCTGGTTGAAAAATTCAACAAACAGCTGTTGGTTGTACCAGACTAACCCTGGTAAGGTGTTCACTGGACATTTCCCTGTAATGTTTTAAATATACAGAGAGCGAACTAGGCTTTTAGAGTGTGTTACGCCGAGCCTGAAAAGTTAATGCAGGAAAAACACTGAGGAGCACAAACAAGCTCCAGCACAGAAAGGCTTTTAGGTGGTAAACCGTAGTGTAACACATATACCTGCAGTCTGAAGAGGCTCTCAGCTTTGTTCGGCTATTTATCCAAACCGAAAATGAAGCTTAAAGTTAACTTGGTGGTTTTGATCGAACAATCAGTTATTTAAGAACGACCGAGACTTAAAACGGAGGTTTCGATACATTTCACTGAGTCTCTCACTTTGTAGGGAGCCATTTGTGGAGCTACGTAATGTTGAGGTGCAGACAGATAACAGATTCAACGTGTGAATGTCAGCATTACTTAACACCAGAACTCATTTCAGTCCAGTTCCTTCTCAGCTCCATCTTTATACTGTGTGAACACGTCAAGGGACTTTTATATGTGAATTCAGAGGCAACTGTCTCCAGCATTAGCTTTCATTTCTAAGAAATAAACAGCTTTATAGCTCAATCATAGGCTGATGCAAAAAGCACAGCTGAGAAATTTAAATGGTTTATTTGTGTGTATCATATATCAAATGATTATAATGACGATGATGATAATTCTTCTGTCTTTTACTCATCAGAAGCCAGCGTACAGAAGAATGAATCAGCCCCTTTATTTGAGTTTACTCTCCATCTCTCCGTCTTCGTTCATTTATTTATCTATTCTTTGAAATGTGGTTTCATCATTATTTCTAGTTCTTATTACTTTACATCAACCCCTTGTGACAACGAGTTTTGGCAGGGGCACTGCTCCACCAGGAGCCCATTAAAGGGGTGAATCCTCGGGGAGTAAGTTGTTAAAATAGGTGCCTTTAGGACAAGGCGATCTCAGTGAAAGAAAGGAAAGATTAGAGGGGTAAATGTCAGAATAACGTCGCACATGTCTGTGTTTATTAGGGGTTTAGTAGAGAAAAACTTGAGTGAAAAGATAAAGGGGTGGAGAGGTGTTTTTTTTTTACCTTTCTCTAACAAATTCCAGCTTGATATCCCCTTCAATATGACTCATTTCTCATTTTTGTGTTAAGAGTGATGTGTGTTTTTACCGAACATTAACAAGAGCATGCGTGACTTTGCTGGCTGCCTCCTTCCACTGGCCTGTGTTGGTAGATACTCTCAAAACTGAAGGGCAAAGAATGACATAAAAAAAGAGTCAGACCCATCTATAAATGTCTCTTTTCATCACAAACATAGTAGTAAACAACTTATTCTGTCAGTCGCCTGGTGTAAATTTACCTCAGGACACTCTCAAAACAGGCTTTTAGTTTTAAGATCTCCTGTTCAACAGTTAATCAAGGTGTTTCCAGACATACCCATACAGTAGAGGTTGTCAAAGACCTGGTGCATTCGTACAATTTCGTAATACAACTCGTCGTAGCTGTTGGAGGTGGGCAGGAATGTGTCTCCGTAGGTTATGAACATGTTGAATAGGTTCACGACCTGGAAGAGGAGACGCACGACAGGATAAGCTGACCCGTGTGACTACTTTTAAAAAGAAATGATCCGCCAAGAGAAATCCAAACTTCCAAAACAAAACATCTAAAAAGGGAATTAAATTAATGCGGCCTGTTTGTGCTCAAACTCACCGCGCGTAAGAGCATCTGCCTTTCAGATTACCACAGGATCATTATAATACGCTATGTGTGGAATCGATTTTCAGTGTGAATTGTGCTGTCAAGCTCCTGTCTCCACTTTGCGAGTTTGTGCATTTCTCACCAGTAAGGCCAGATGAAAGATGTTGTGCTTGGCCAGCAGCGTGGTCTCATTCGACAGCAGGAACTTCAGCAAGTTGATGAGAGCTGCACAGAGGGAGACATGCTCGCATTAAAGAAATAACCCGGAGAGCTGATTATCTTCTACCAGCTGAGGCATACGGCAGCAGTCTTCTTTTCTCCATGCACATCTTTATGAAGGTAGATAATGGAAACACGGGGGGTAAGGGACCTCTCAAAACCAAATCAAACCTGCTTGCAGGCTTTTATTGAGTAAACGATACCCATGAGAGGAACCAAAATGTGCACGCATGTGCAACAAACACCAACAGAAATCCACACAACAACACATTGAAAGAAGATAAGCACATCTATTGCTTTAATTTGGCTATTTTTTCTCTCCAGGTTTATTTCATAGGAAGCTATTATCACCACAAAGAGGAGTGAGTCTGTGTTATTCTGGGAGCTAATGGGATTATTGGTGTGATTAGAGGAATCTGTATTCCAATGAGAGGCGGTGAGATGGGGCCATTACAAGCTGAAATGTTAACATATCATGGGCTGACCAAGTTGAAAACAAGGCCACGAGGATGGATTGTTCCTTCTATGGAGACTCATTATCCAATTCCAGTGATGCAGTATATTTCCAAAACAACGAGCAAAGCGACTTCAGGAGGAAATGACTTTGTTTTGCAAAAGCAGAAACTATTTATTAATCTCTTGAGGTGAAGCACAGGAAATCAGAGGGATTTAAATTATACAAATCACACGTACCGTCACAAAACTTCCAAAACATCTTTTACACAACATTTCTATTTCCATTGATCCAAAAGCTCATACTTCCATAGCAAATACTTAGCAGAAAATGATCATCCTGTCTCCTGAAAGTCCAGCATGAAATGTTGGGTCATGGATCTTTGATGGAGCTAAGTGACCATCAGTCACCTTGAGACTCTCTCTCTAAAACCTAATAATCAAGTTAGAAATCTCAGGGTAATATTGGACTCAGACCTGAACTTTAACAGCCACATTAAATCTGTAACATCAGCAGCTTTTTAGAATCTAAAAAACATTGCCAGAATCAAAGGAATAGTGTCTAAACCAGACTTAGAGAGACTGATCCATGCGTTTGTCTCCAGCAGGTTAGACGACTGTAACGGCCTGCTCACTGGGCTCTCTAAACGGGCTGTAAGACAGCTGCAGTACATCCAGAACGCTGCTGCTCGAGTCCTGACTAGAACCAGGAAATACGACCATATTAGTCCAGTGCTCAGGTCTCTGCACTGGCTTCCTGTCGCTCAGAGAATAGACTTTAAAACAGCTCTGTTCGTGTACAAGTCTCTTCATGGTCAAGTGCCAAAGTACATCTCTGACATGTTAGAGCCATATGAACCAACTCAGGCTCTGAGAACCCCAGGGAGGGGTCTCCTGCTGGGGCCCAGAGTCAGGACTGAACAAGGTGAGGCTGCGTTTCAGTTTTATGCTCCTAAAATCTGGAACAGCCTTCCAGAAGATGTGAGACAGGCCTCAACTCTTACAATGTTTAAATCCAGGCTGAAACAGTTCTATTTAGCTGTGCATATCACAACTGGAAGTATTTTATATGTGGTCTTCACTTTTAAATTAATTAATTAATGTTTTTTTAGAATGATTTTTTTTGCATTCTTGTGATTTTATGTAGCTGTAAAGCACTTTGAATTGCCTTGTGTACGAATTGTGCTCTACAAATAAACTTGCCTTGCCTAATCCATAAACATGACATAAAAAACATTTGAGACGTCAAATCTTCAGCTTTTGTTGTAAATTATTGGCCTTGCTCTTGTGTTTCTCAGTGTCATTTTCTTTAAGCAATCGTGTCTGCGTCTTTAAAGTAACAATGAGCTGCTCACCTCACATCAGGGTTAGGGGTTTGATACCACCGGACAGAGCAGGTAAAATCAAAAGCACATCACCAAGTCTGAAACATATTAATTCCACTGGATTTGGCCTCAATTCTGACAAAAACACACCAAAGTGTAAGTGAAGTATCTACCTGACCAAAGCTCTCTCCAGGTGTAGTGTAATCTGATTCTACATTTCTTCTGGTAACACAGGAGTTTGTGGATGATCTGCACACAGCGTCTGCACAGGAAATAAAACTGCGGTGAACAAAGTTGGGTGGACGATGACTCACAAATAAAAGAAAGCATGATGTATGATTAAATGTGTGCCCACAAGTATAAATCCATGGGGAAATCCTTCATCATATGAGTTACGACAAACTCCACCATCAGATCTACGTAAAGAGATGCAGAAGAGACAGAAAAAAAAAAAAGAACCAAATGGTTAATATACGTATTCTTTAATGATAAATATCACATTTTCCAGAGTTATTCCAGCATAGCTGCCTGGATAATCTCTGAAAGCAACATACGAAGAAAGCAAATGATACAGTATTCTGCGTTCTCACATGTAACACATTTTCAGAAGGTTTTGGGGCTTAAAACAGCTAATTGGCTCCAGAGAAAAGGGGCTTGAAGAACACAGCATGAGTCTGGTTAAATCACCATCATTCACTAATGAGTTTGTTGGTAAAATCTTAAAGACAGTCGTCATTTTGACAGATTATTACAAGATTTACCATGACGTACACTGTCAATAAGAACAAATTGACCACCTGTAAAAGATGTTAAATGAGATTCCAGTCTGTACTCGGAAAACATTTAAACCACTGTTGGCGGGTGAAAAAAAAACATTTAACAGAAAAACTGTAATTCTATGATCCTGAATTGATTGACGAAAAAAAACTGAATTTTGTAGTTAAATTAATCATATTTTGCAAGTTTCCTAATGACAATGTATTGATAATGCTGAATTCATTCTTAAAAACTCAAGTTAGAAGGGAGGTTATGGTTGGTTAACTAATAAGCTGACTAAGATTCTCAGTCATCCAGGTCATGGCAATCATTGGAGCTTGAATAAGGGCGACTGGACTTCTTCTTGGATCTTGAAGACATTTCACCTCTCATCCAAAAGGCTTCTTCAGTTCTGACCTAGATGGAAGTAGATTGGTCAGTGACACATGTGACTGTAACGACCCTTTCTGCTTCCAAGCTGATTCTCCCAACCATCTAGTTCTGAACTGAAGAAGCCTTTCGGATGAGAGGTGAAACGTCTTCAAGATCCAAGAAGAAGTCCAGTCGCCCTTATTTCAGCTCTTATGGTTGGTTAACCAAGTTTTAGGGTGAAAAAGTGTAAAAGTTTTTCATACCTAGAACAGCACAAACCAGCGGACGTGAAGGAACATTTTTGTCCACTGTTTTTTTCCTGTGTCTCATGGGCTGAAAAGAGGAAAAAAAAGGCAGAAATGAAATATGTAGTGGGTCTTAAACCGTCTATCTTCTAATAGATTGTACTCTAAATGCTAGACATGCGTCTCATCGACTGGCTAAAATCATCACACATCATTACCATTCCAGTGTTATTGTGCGTGTGAAGACGGGTAAAGATCCCGAACACTTTACAAATAATTGGAAAACTGACAGTATACATGTGGTAAAAATGTAAAAATGTATTTATTTTGAGCCTGTCTGTCACCCACAGATCAGAAGAAACCTCTCAAACCGTCGCATCCCCCTGCTCACTATGACCTTTAACTCACCATTCTGTGGAGACTGACTCTAAAGTTCATGTTGTCATCATGAAGAAAGGCATCAGCATACTGGTCCTGTCACACAGAGGCAGAGACACAAAAGCAAAGACATTCAGGCTGATGGAGGATGTGGACGAACGCAACTGCTGCAGTACGGATGACGCTCACACCTCGGCTATGCAGGTGAGGATAATCAGGCACAGTCTGGCACTGTTGAGTCGGTGCTCATCTGTAAACACACAGATGCCTCTTAACAGATAGAAAGACTTCAAGCACAACTAAACTCTAAAGCACTGAGAGGATAAACATGCAAAAGTAAAGAATAATTGATGGCGTAGGGACAAAGAGGGCGCATAACGCTTTCTGGTTACCTTTAGTATCCTGCATTACGATGGAGGCATACTTGAGGAAGGTAATGAGAAGGTTGCTGGTCTGCAGGTTGGGATCCAAGGGCAGTTCTGGGTTGTTCATCACTACACAGCAAACGTACCAATTAAACCTCAAGTAAACAGAATCACTGTGGTTTAAATGATAAAACTTTTTCTGATTATATAAGACAAACAAAAGACCAAAAGAATCAGTCAAACCGTTATATCACAAAGACCTGAAACTCAACTTAAAGGCTGCAGTTAAAGCAGAATAAAGGCCGTCCTGGACGTGGTGCTCATTCAGGCAATAACAAAAAGTGATGTCTTTGTCCTATTACTGCCATATCTCCCCGTGTTTAGACAAGCATCAAGCATCTTCATCCATTAAAATCTCTGCTCTTTCAAACATACATCCTCAGTTCATAGATAAAAGATGAGCCGGTCAGCTCTTTACTCCCATCCAAACCCTCATTTATTCTTTTCCTCCTCAGATCACTGCCGGCTCCAAAGGAAAAAAAATGCTTTTACACTGTCGAGCAGCATATCACGTACGTGGGACTTTGCTGTGGACAGGAACGTATATTTAAGTCATGTATTATAAGCACACGCGTGCGACCGTGAGTAGAGAGCAGAAGAGCTAAAGCTCCCATGACAAAGTGCAAAGCAAACTGCATGTGACATACAACTATGTTTGAAGCTGGAAGTAAATATTTTATAGAGGAAGAGGCTCTTGGGCTTAAAGCAATGGAGTGAATGTGAGCCAGAGACAGAAACACGCACCTTTTAACAGTCACAGCACGTGTCTACGGTAACCGGGCTGGCTTAGGAACGTCACACGCCTTCCAACAAAGCCTGAAGTGAGCGCCATGCACTCATTTTCAAAGAGAGATTAATGAGTGCTTCTGATTTAGCTATTATTCATTCATTTCTAGATGTATCAGATAAAGCAGTGTTTAAAAATTCATGGAAGAAGTTAAGATAAAATGGAAGTAAAGAAGCAGAGACCCTTTATTCTTTGTTCCATTTTAAAGACTAGATCGATCATTTCTGTTTATTTCGATTCTCTTTAAAATCGAGCTGATGGAATAAAACAAATCTGAACACAAAGAATTCTTCCCTGTAAGTTTTAGTGTTGTTAAAGACCGACTTAATTAAGTGGTTTTAATTTCAGATTAAAGCGTGTAATTCTTCCCAAATAAACTTTATTTACACAAAAAAAAGCACAAAAACATGTTTTAAGGGAGAGATATAAATATAAATCCATTTATACTCAAGGTGATAAAGAGATATGACAAAAGAGCAATGTAATAAATAAAATAAAGGGTCTTTACAAAGTAAAATTGATTAAATTATAAATAAAAAGCCAGACGAAAGGTTTTAAAGTTATTTTTTGTGTACATTTTGAATTCTGCCGATAAAGAAATGAGATTCAGATAAAATTCAGATTCTAATTTATAATAATAATAATCAAGCCAGAATGTTTGACTAAAGGTACATTCCCCAAAAAATTGATTGATCAATCTCATCTTCAAGAAAAGAAATAGAAACAAAGAGAGAAATGAATAAAAAAATGTGTGAAAAAGTCTAAATGAAATAAAGAAATAACTCATAAATAGATCAATACGATGTGAGGGAAAATAATTCAGAAAGAAATTAATTAAGTAACATTTAAAACTGAGTGACAAAGTCAATAATTAGCTAAATTAACATTTAAAATCAAAGAAAAATGTATTTATTTATCAAACTATTCAGTTATTTTAGTATAAATCATTTAGTTACTCATTTATTTAGCCATTTATATATTTTTGTATTTATTTTGGATTATAACAGCTTCAGTTTCCATATGTAGGAACATCTTTTAGATTTTATTTTGGTCCCCATTTTCCTCTTATTATTTCTGTCACCAATGAAAATGTATCTTCATCTCCTGACACGAAGGCAGTGACAGCCCACTCCCACGCCAGTGTCAAGCTCCCCTTAAAAATACCTTAAAGCAACCCGTTTCTTTAGCGAATAAATAAGCCTGCACAGTTGAGTCAAAGGGTGGTAATAAAGACCAAGTCATGAAGTTCAGCCTGTCCTGTTCACGTACAGCAGATAAATAAAGAGGATGTCCTTTTTTTCCCCCAAAATGAAAACTGTAATTAGTTTCACCTCAACAGCTGATCGGTCATGTGAGCTAAATGTTTGCTAAAATCAGAACTTTTCTTGCCTCCTTCTGTGCATCGACTCTTTTTAAAGATAACAAAAAGAAAATAATCTCAGCAAGAGGAAAAAGCCTTTTTATGTGAAGTCTTTTGAAGTATTCCATTACAAATTCAACCACTTCTTCCTGAATAATTCAGATTGTCATCGTAAAGGTGATGAAAGATTTCATGACTCACTGTCGAGGGAGGGCGGCGTCGTGCCTAGTGGAGTCGTTGGTGTGGTTGGAGTTGGGGTGATGGGTGTGACTGCAATTTCAATCTCAGGGTGGCTCTGATGAGATACAAGAAACGCAGAAAAGTCTGTAAACGGTGCCCCGTGTGAAGGGCTGATGTAACATAAAGAGAAAGGACGCTTTTAATGAACACTGTTTACATTTTCCCTTTTAATTAATCATCAGATTAAGCAATTATGACATCGTAAGAAGCAGAACTCTTGTGTGTTGGCCCATGTAAAACGCTGCCATCCAGAATTAATTTGACCCATCCTTAATAGTTAGTTATGATGGCTAAAACATGGAGAATTAATGTCCGACTAGGAATTTAGAAAGTTAAAGAAAGAAAAAGTGATGAAATGGACATTATTGAGGAGGGGTGGGACCTCTGAAGCCGCTCCTCTAGATCTGGATAGCGAAAGTACATCACTTGCTCTTGTGTTGCTAAAAATCATAAATAGGGAACACATTTTGTTCATTTTTCCAGTACAAAGAGAAGAACCGATAACACTGCAGCTTATCAGAACCCAGAGAGGGTTTAACACTATTGTGCAGAGCAGGTAAAATCTTTAGATTGCTCCTTTAGATGTGGAAAAGGCAAAAATCACATCACAGACAAATGTCTTATAATAAAAGTATAAAAATGAATCAGACTTTCTTACCTGTGCCAACACAGTGATGAAGTTTCTGTTGAGGTGCACAGCCTCATAAAGTGCCAGCAGAATCGCCTCATTTGTCCTTAAGATGACATGTGAAGTAAGTCACAATTAGCACATTTGTTTGTGAAACATAACTCAGCTTTCACATTTTATTCTCTTGGATGTAAAAATGTTGCATCGACTCTGTGCGGCACAGAAACTGCCAACAACATTTTCACAGACTAAAGATCTTGCAAAGACTCCAGATCCAGCAGGGTCACTATTTAAAAGACCACAACTAGATTTTTATGAAAGAAAGACGGCTTTAAAGCAGCCGCGATTGAGTTTTATGACCACGGGAGCACGCCGCAACCCACGTGAGATTCTCCTCATTCAGCCAGCTTTTAAGGCCCTTTTATGCTTAGCGTCAGATACGCAGACGCATATAGACGCGTATTCTGGTACGTTTTCAGAGACTTTGTGTGGATGCGTACCTAAACGCAGCAAACGGAGCAGTGCCAGCGGAAATCATGGTGACAGTGTTGCAAAGTATAGCTCACGTGCGACCAGCGAAAGGAACAAAGAAGAAGAAAAAAGCAGAAATGGCAGCACTCCGTCCACATACGTGTATTCTATGTCACTTTCTGCGAAGGTGCATTATCATGATCTGCTCCACCGCCGCCATGTTTGCTATTGAAGTGACCTCTGACCTCTGCACTGCCCTCTGGTGGATGTTTTGCCTAACAACAATGCCAACCTAAAGCACACATGGGAGTATGTGGGCGGAGTACACAGAGGGAGCACAAATGATGTGCTTAAAATTCTTATAACGTTGAAACAAAGTTGGTCATTTAAAACGCAGATCCTCTGCAGGACGTGTTCAAAGGAATAAAAAACAAACATTGTGGCTGTGTTCGAAACTGCATACTTCTCCTACTACTCTTACTAACTTTTTGAATTAGTAAGCGAGTTTGAGTAAGCGAAAAGTTCCCGGATGCATACTAGATTCGCCGAAATGTTGAGCATGCATCATGATGTCACTACTCATACTCAAACTACCCAAGATGCAACGTAAAGTGACGTCGCCGATCGTCATTTCCTGTCAAAACGGCAGTTTCAAGCTAGCTACAACGCGGGTAGGTTCACTTCCTGTTTTCAAAACAAAAGCACCAATTGTATCGTAATGGCTTTCCCTATGATAAAAGGCAACGGGTATTTTATTTTGTGAAAATAAGTGCGTTGCTCACTACAGCTAGCTTTAGTAACGCCGAATTCGTCGGAACAAAATTGTAAATAGCCGGTATTTTGTCAACACGTTGGGGATCTAAACGACTACTTTCTCGCCTGAAAATGTTTCAAATGTTGCTAAAGTTTACAGAGTTTAGAGCTTAAGCGAAATCAGCTTCAGGTCGGCTGATTTCGGCTCGGGCAGGAGCGAAATGCATTGTGGGTAAACGCTCTGCATACTGTCTGATCGATCAGTATGCCGTATGCAGAATGGAAGTATGCAGTTTGCAAGTATGTAGTATGTAGTATGTAGTATGCGGTTTCGAACACAGCCTGTGGCTCAATAAGTATGAGCTGACATGACTTTGTACTTACTGTACAGACAGCTTCTCATCAGCATCTGCTATAAACATGCTGCCCACCTGTAAACAGGAGAGTTACCGAGCTGTAAGGAAACTATGATGATAACAAATGTAAAAATATCAAAGGGAACAGGATCCTACCATGCTCGTGAAGGTAGAGAAGAAGCCGCCCTGGTTCTCCTCTTCTTTATCTTTGTACTGCCTAAAATGTTGGACAGAAGGCAGGAAGTCGTGAAAAAAGTGACAGGTAAGCCACAAAAAGGCAGAAGGAGAGATGAATGTTTTCAATCAAACACAGCACTTTTAGCCTAACACACAGTAACCTTAAACCTCCGTCTATTTATTATCTTTGGGGTATTCACATTATACACAAAAACAGTGAGCTGTACGGAGCCATCATCCATCACTTTGATGCGTCTGCGTCTGCATGCCAACAGAAAAGACCTCCTTCACAAACAGCATTTTAATTTCCGCACCTTGCCTCATGCAAAAGACATTACCTTCTGCCGAAGAAGCCTGTCAGATATAAATAACTAGAAAGGGATTGTGCTGTTTCTCTCCTTTAGAATGTAAATAGAACATTTGCAAAAGACATCAAACTAAACTGATGACCCCAGCAGCTTCAGCACACCTCGCACTGCATCATTTAAGACACTTTTTGGCAGATGGAAATTCAAATATTTCACCTGTTATATTCTGTCAGAGCTTGGTGGACGACCATACCCATTCCCTGGGGATAAAATAAGGAAACGGTGCTTTAACCAAATATGAGAAGGCTGCATGCTTCAGATTTTCTTTTCATTATTAAGCCTTAAAGGAGCACAGCATGCAATACTTACGTCTAGTGTTGGCTCATCATCCACAATGGAGAGTTTCACAATATAGGGATTCACAGACTAAGAAAAAGCAGACAGAGAAATTAAACACAGCTGATACTTCATTCAGCTATAAAGGACAACGCTGCCTTGATCTTAGCTGTAACTGTAAATGGCTGTAAAAGTTCAATGTGACAACAATTAATAAAGAAAAAATTTTACATATCATGCCATTTTTACATCAACAGTAACAGCCCACGGTTCAAAAACACCACAGTCATCATGCTTGAGCAACTAAATATGAACGGCTTTACAGAGTCGCACAATCACAACGAAAACATGAACAAGCAAATTTCACAAAATAAACTGAAACTAACTCAGTCGACCCGCAGCAGCCTCAGCTGAGCTCGAACCTTCTCCCCTGGACCTAAAGTGGGAGCTGACTTCTGCTTAAGCAACTCGGGGAGAGAGGTGGAACCACAAGGTTGTGCGATAGTCAGGGAGAAGAGAAACGGCAAACTTGAGTATAATTCTAATGCAACTCAAACTCTACCAATATAAACCATATTATCTAATTCTACACCTCGTATAGAATGAAATCCATATTATCTAATTCTACACCTCGTATAGAATAATATCCATATTATCTAATTCTACACCTCATATAGAATGAAATCCATATTATCTAAAAACTTAAGATACTGCAGAGCCCAACGCATCATCCTGGCAAACCCAGTCCTGTCTATAGAACCTCTGACCAACCACTGTGAGTTTCCCCAACAACTCCACCAACGCACCTTGGCATTACTCTCTTTTTTAAAATATCTGCCTTTGTTGGGCAATTTGAAAAAAAAAAAACATTTATCACCATATTACTTACTTTATTGATCTACCTCGATGTAGCTCACAACAGAATTTGATTAGACTGTCACAACACAGCTTTTGGCTGTATTCATGTTAAACGCAGCCCTAAATCAAACACATTGGCCCTCATTTATCAAGCCGTCGTAGAAAGCATCGTTGATATGAGCGGAGAACTCGTCGTACGCAGAGGCTCAAGTGAGATTTACAGAACATGCGTACCACACCAATCCCATCGTAAGACCGAGCGGCTGTTGATAAATCCGGCGGCTGAAATCCATCGTAATGATCCTAACCACGCCTTCTACAAAAGGCCGCACCTCTAGAATTTGCGACATGGATAGACGAAAGGCGGCAAAGAAACGCTGTCAACGCTGTTGACAGCTGGGACGGCTGTCAACAGCGTCGGCGATGTAAATCGCAGACCGGACGAGTTATGTATTTTCCCCTACTGTGATGGTCAATAAAATGTGATAAACTCCAGATTAAATGAAATCTAAAATTGAACGATGTTTTACTTTTTCTACAATAAGATCAGGTGATCACAAACGGGGGGGGGGGCTCCGATCCAGGTTTGGATTTGAGTGCCTTGGAGGAGAGGGTGGCTGGCCTGATCGGAGCTACGTCTTTTTTCCTTGAATAACAGAATGCTTACCAAAAGTCAGAATCGCTGAATAAGTTCCTCTCTTCTCCTGAGCGCTCTTGGCTGTGCAGGCTGGTGGTAGGGATCTCTGGGTATGGGGTCCTCTGGATGTACATCTGGAAATGGCACTCCGCATGCAATAATAATATTGCATACCTTATCGGGCGTATATAGAAGGGTTCCCCCCGCAGCCGAGAGACAGATCCACCTGCCCTTTAGGAGCCCTAACCTCTCCACAGTGGCACGCGTACGCGTATGCGCAGTGTTAAAGCGCCTCTCCTGTACGGCTCATAAGCCACTCATCATTTTCCCGAAAGAAATCCTGCCGGTCCCGGAACACTCTCTCGCGCCTGATGCACGCGTTCAGGTCCTCTAACAAAGCCAGATCTGCCATCGTTTCGCCATTACCGCGCCGCTAGAATCACCTCTTAAATAGGCGGTTGAATAATGAGCCATCACTCTTCCAATTACGGAGTTGTACTTGTTTAATTTTTTAATTTATTTAATTTGCGTTTATGTTTATATTTATGTTGAAGTCAAATAAAACATGGGCCTTCTTTGAAGTGATAAGTCTGTCATTTTAACCTAGGGATTTGTTGCGACTCATGAGGCACGCACTAGTGACGCTGCTGTTTATGTATGCTATTGCAGTCACCGCAAGTCAAAATGGAAAAGTGCGTAGGCTACACGGCTTCAGACCTGTCGTGGCGATTTCATCTTTCCTGCGCTCACGATGGATTTGATAAATGCCAACCTTTGCGCAGAAAAGAACGTACACACGACCTACGCATGTTTTTCGTCTTACGCAAGTTTGATAAATGAGGGCCATTGTGATTGTCATTAGGTTTTTGTCTTTGACTCACAGATGACTTCACATGGCTGTTTTTGTTTGGTTTTGAAGTCTGAACCATGTACTCTGCTGCCACCATGGAGATTAGAATTACAAACACAACCTGTGTTTGAAGGTTTGGGAATATTTCTCCAAAGGAACTAATCAGGAGTCGACCAGACTTTCCAGATGTGGGTATTCCCTGATTCTGTGAGCTTCACCAGGAGGAAATCCCATGGCGTGCGCTTCCTCTGCACCCTCCTGTGTTTAATAATGTAAACTCAGCCCCTTATAGACAGAAGTGTATTACAGCGGTGCAGGTGGTCATGCACAGTGTTGCTGTGAGTTAAATAGAATGATGGTGCTTTGCACCCATGGTCTAAGATCAACAACATTTAGATTTTTTTCCATGTTTGTAGGGAAAAAAGGAGATAATAAACAATACACTGTTAAATCTGCCCCTGAGTGACAGTGATCTGCGCCAATGCTTAAGAGTGATGCGAAAACGCACTCTTAAGCATTGATTGGTCAGACAGAATATTCACCTGCGTGCACGATGACAACATTTTAGCACAATAAGTGAGAACTTTGTAAATCCAAATCCAAGAATACATATTCACCGGTGGCTTTTTTCACTACACTGACCCAAGGAGACCTCTGCAGAGTGTAGCTGTTACGCTAACTATTGAGAAGAAAACCATCAGTATAGAACTCACAACCAATCACAAACACACACAGTAAAAATGATCACACTTCACATAAAGCCACAACGATACGCAGCTCATGTCAACCACAGAGGTGATGCAGCTGCAGCCCAGAGCGCAAGAGAGAGGAAACAAGTCGAGCCACAGCACGCAATGGAGAAGCTGCATTACTTATTCTGCTTAAAATGTCCACATTCAGATTCCCCTGAAAACCACCTCCTGACGCTGTTAGCTCTTATTCCCAATAACTTCTACCTCAATTTTTCAGAATTAAAACAACATACATCTACTTTACCAAGAACGACTTTGAAAAAAAAGGGTGGAATGCTCTCTCCGGGTCGGGAATGAGATCCTTCCCCAAGTGGAGGAGTTCAAGTATCTCAGGGTCTTGTTCACGAGTGAGGGACGAATGGAGCAGGAGATTGACAGGCGGATCAGTGCGGCGTCTGCAGTGATGCGGGCTCTGTACCGGCCCGTCGTGGTGAAGAAGGAGCTGAGCCAGAAGGCGAAGCTCTCGATTTACCGGTCAATCTATGTTCCTACCCTCACCTATGGTTACGAGCTGTGGGTAGTGACCGAAAGAACGAGATCGCGAATACAAGTGGCCGAAATGAGTTTCTTCCGCAGGGTGTCTGGGCTCTCCCTTAGAGATAGGGTGAGAAGCTCGGTCATCCGGGAGGGGCTCGGAGTAGAACCGCTGCTCCTCCGCATCGAGAGGAGTCAGATGAGGTGGCTCGGGCATCTGGTGAGAATGCCTCCTGGACGCCTCCCTGGTGAGGTGTTCCGGGCCCGTCCCACTGGGAGGAGGCCCCGGGGAAGACCCAGGACACGTTGGAGAGACTATGTTTCTTGGCTGGCCTGGGAACGCCTCGGGGTCCCCCCAGAAGAGCTGGAGGAAGTGGCCGGGGACAGAGACGTCTGGGTTTCTCTGATAAGGCTGCTGCCCCCGCGACCCGATCCCCGGAGCAGCGGAAGATAATGGATGGATGGATGGATGGATGGACTTTGAAAACTGTTGGTTTGCTACCCAAGTCTTGGCAGAAGGGTGCTGAACTGTAGAGGGACCCACGGCCCGTTTATTCAGAAACTCAGTAAGGATATGAACATAATACACACCTCATATTTTCTGTAGTTGACCAGGAGGGCCAGAAGAACCACAGCGTCATAACCATGCTGCCCTCTACTGGATGCATCTGACAGAATCTGAGCAGAGAAGAGAAGGAGAGTGGGGATTACCAAACTGAGAGGATCAATGGTTTTAAAATTAAACAAAACCTCAGAAACGCATTCTCTTGACTAATCACTTACCTGTAGAATGGCTTCAAAGATGCTATTGATCATCACGTACTCCAGTATGGTGTTCTGGCTAATATTGTCTGTAACCTGTGGATACATTTTTCCATATTTGAGACATATAGGATGTTTAAACAGCACAAAAAGCACTCATCACAGTATATGACAATATTTCATGTTGCTGTTTTCTTTATGTTCTTTCTCACCGTCACCAAACACAGCAACAGTTTGAGGCAAAGGCTCTTAAGACTCTCTGAACTGTCCCCACAAAGAAGGCTATCCAGTCTCTCCATCAGATCCTGCAGGGGACACAAAACTACTTTATGAATGAATGAAACCAGCAGTCTTACCCCTTTACTACATGCTCATTTCATTCAATTCTTTCTCTTTTTAAAAGACACATTCTCACATACCTTCATCCTTTGCTCAGCCTTGTCAAACCCCATCAGCATGTTGATGATGTCAAAGCCAGACGCCGACTTGTTCTTCTGGTGAACCCCTCGAAAAAGTGCACAGAGCGTCTGGCAAGATCAACAGAAACAGTGTGAAATTCTTCATGGCTTGGTAAAACTAGTAAAAATAGGGCTTGAAAGGGTAATCATCTCGTTGTTTTTTAGACTTTCCTTGCTCATCTGTGCGGTGCAAAGTAGTTCACCTTTAATACTGTAAACTGTTCTACATGTTGCCTCCACTCTGACCTCCTTCCATATCAACACACTTAACAAGTGTTTAGGGATGCTGACCTATAGTCTTACATCCATACTTTCCTTTGTATATCACAACAGCTTTTTCCATTTCTCGCAGTCTTGGGTTTATATTTTCTCTTCTTGGCCACAAATTTGACACATTTAAATTATAAAAAGTGTAGAAAATGTTGCTACACACTCAAGATGCTACTATGCGGACCCTCCTGAGCGTTAGTTACCTGCAGGGCATTAACCACTTTGATCTGATGCTCTTCTCCAAGAGCCTGAACGCAGTGGTGAAACAGAGAGTTGATGTTATCTTGAATACGCTGGACTTCCTCCCCATCTACACTCTCCAATTTGGACTCCAGGTATTCGAGGTTCACCTGAAACAAAAGGCAATGTTGAGAGATTTTAGAAAAAGATTCATTAAAAAGTATCCATCTGATTATTTCTTATTAAAAAAAAGCAGCAGTTTCATCCATGAAAATGGCTGTGAGGCAAAGCAGCAGCACAGTCAGTGCAAATTATACCACCAGACAATCTTCAGTCATATGCCGTGCACCAATCTTTGCAGTACTTGCTTTGGCTTTGACTTGCACACATCAGTACTTCCTCTTTGATTGTGCATAAAGTGACATCTAAAGCCACAGATCAATGACAACTTCTTTTATTTCACATTGTTTTTTCTAAATCTCATTCAAAACAACCATTTCTGCAGCTAACATTAGTAACATAGAGCTTAGAGCTCATCACTACTGAAGCATCTTCCTCTACCTTCATAAGAAACAGCTCATCCCAGAAGCGAGGATTATTTTTGGCTGGGTCTTCTTTCTAAATCAAAGCAGAAAGAACATTTTTAGCACTTAAACGTTCGAGTTTTCCAGTTAACATTTGCCACTGACGTTCTTTCATTGTGATACTCACAGCAAAAATCTCATCATACATCAGAACCACCTTCTCTTTCAAAGGTTTTTTAGATGAGGACGTCCTCCTCAGCAGACCTGCCTTTTTCTCGACTTGAGACATGACAAAGTCTGTGGGGGGAGACACACAAAAAGAGAGATCATGCAAAAACAAGAGGGATAATAGTCTCCCTGAATTATGGGGCTCTGCCCCAGGTGGGGGCTCCAAGTCACTTCAGGGGAGGCTCAGCGAATGGAGGTGAAGAAATATCCAATCAGTCATCGAAAAAAACAACTTAAATGTCTGTGGGGTGATTAAGGTGCTAAGATTCATTATTTCTGGGATAATTTAGCTATTTTTCAAAAAAGTCAACAACTAATAAATACATTAGTACTGACTACTTTTGTACTTTGTGTAGTCTTAGTGTGTCAAACAGCAAAATGTTGTCATCTTGGCTCACTTGTTAAGTGTACATGGGATTAAAAAAACAATATCCGGCTCCTGTAAGCAACCAGGAAATTAGCAAAACTGAGCAAAAATATGGAGCGAGTGGGGTTTCAGTTTCCCTTATACAGCCAGACACACAATATACAATGCATATAAAACATAAAACAACTTTATTTGAGAGGAGGCTACCTGTCTCAAACTTTAAAAAACCCAGCTCTAAAGGATAGGGCTGATGTTGTCTTTCATACTCTGGACTTCCTCCCCACTGATAAGCAACTGTGCTGCAGTGTTAAATCAAACAAGAGGAAAAAGAATAGTTTTGGAGATGCCCCTTCCCAAGCCTGTTTGTCTCTGCAACAAACCATGAATTACATAGGCGGGTCATGAATTGATAGTTGTAACTTTAAACAGCAGATCATTGTTGGGTTAAAGGCTAAAACTGTTCTTGTTTTTAGGAACTCCTTTTGTTACTGCACAATACAACTTGTTTCCTGCACCAAAATGGTATTTTGGACTTTAAAAATTATTCCGAAGGTTAATGACTTTAGAGGTGACTTTATCCTCCTGTATCTACTCACTTTTTCCCTCTTCTTTGGGTTTTGGGTCAGAAGCAGATTTTTTTGGAGCAAATATGGATTAAAACTAATAAGAAATAATGCAGTCTCACTCCTACCTTACCTTATTACTCACTGAAATGGTCTGTATTGAGAGTTGCATGAAAATTTGCTTTACCAAGAGGTGCAGAATAGCTCATAACTAACATTAGATAAGAATCTAAATAATTTACCAAATAAACCATAACTTTAAAGGTTATTTTAGCGGAAGACAATATTACACGTAAATGAATGGTTATATAAACGGAGAAGCTATCGAGTAGCTGTGTAATTACCAACTGACACTAATAAATATTGATTAAATAATCATTGGTCATTCCAAGCTGGAATTGACTGCTAGCTACGAAGCTAGCATTAGCTAACTGACTCATCGCTATCTAACTGGTTTAACTTTTAAAACATCAAACAGCGACACAGTTACCAACATGTACTGTTGTCCAGTAAAAGCGCAAAAATGCTAATTTTTTTCAGCTGTTCAGTTACCAAATATTAACTTTCTAACGCATTCAAAAATGTTTTGCTTAGCTAACGCTACCTAGCTAATGTCTATCCTAAAAGGATGTTAGCATTAACACTGATTTAGCGTTACTAATATCGCGAAGGTAAAGGTGTGTTTAGTGGCAAAATAACGCTGTTGGACAGTTGAAGTAGGTGGATGCCGTCTGTTCTTACCTCAATTAAAAGTATAAAAACTTATAGCGTGAATGTAGTTCATGAATCCTTTTTGTGACAGCTGTATCTGCTAGCATACTGCTATCGTTAGCCTCCTACTGGTCTTCAGGGTCCTAGCGCCCAACCTAGTTTGATTTAAATAAATTGATAATACAGCACACAATTAAACTTATGAAATAATGACTGGTTGAAAAAGAAAAAATCTGAAAGGACATGAGACAAATCATACAGAAGAGTATTAGGGCCAGGCATAAGAAAAAATAATAATATTTTGCCTGTCGAGATTAAAGTCAACATGTCGAGAATAAAGTCGAAATGTCGAGAATAAAGTCAACATGTCGAGAAAAAAGTCGAAATGTCGAGATTAAAGTCAACATGTCGAGAATAAAGTCGAAATGTCGAGAATAAAGTTGAAATGTCTTAATCTCGTTTAATCTCGACATTTCGACTTTATTCTCGACAGGCAAAATATAAATATTTTTTCTTATGGCTGGCCCTAATACTCTTCCGTAAATCATGCCATATCATGCTCAGACTGATGCTAAATACATTATATCGGTAAATTGATGCATTCTTACTGAAGACTTTATTAATGGAGACTATTTTCGGTGTCAAACTTTAAACTGGATGTTTGTCTCTCTGCAGTTAAAATAAGGTGTAAATTCTTACACTAAGGATAATTTTTAAAGAGATACAAGCTCAATCAGTTTGTCTAATCGGTGAAATGTCTTTGTATTTCAGGGATGTTTTAAAGCAATACTATGTAACATTTCTACCTTAAAATAACAGCTTGAAAAAAATTGTGCGGCTAGAATGAGTTTTAATAGTACGATTGGCCTGTCTTCTATGCCCTTCGGGGGTCTGAGTTGGAAAAACTGCGCTATGTAAAGGCGCTAGCATGGTTGACGCGTCTGTCATGGCGGTGGCGGACCGTGACGTCAAAATGACGTTTCAGGCATGGCGCTTCCCTTGAAAAGGTGGCACAGCGCGTTGTCGTGCACCAGTCGATTTTTGTAACTTGGCGGCGCCACCAACGAAAAACCGGATGGATCGATGTGAGACCGGCTCAGTGAGGAGGTGCGTTTGTACAGGCAGCTGTACGAAACTGCAGTTAAACAGCACAGGGAGCACGTAAACTCCCAAAACTCGTGGACAGAGATTGGCAGAACTTTGGGGAAAGAGGGAGAGTTCTGTAAGAATGTGTGGAAGAAGCTACGGGACAGATACGTGAAGGAAAAGAAGAGGGCAGAGACTCAAAAAGTGGTGATGCCGGGGGCTTCAGACCATCACCTCTTTTAACTGAATTAAAGAATTTAAATTATCCGAATAATTTTAATTATTCGGATAATTATAGCAGTATAATTAATTACAGTGTTCCTGCTCGTCATTGTTTTCTTCCCCACTTTCGTGGTTGTAGAGTAGCGGTAACCTTCACGTAGCAGCGCCACCTCTGTGACGGAGAAAATTGCAACGACTGGCGCATCGACTTGTGCCACTATATATGGCGGGCACGAACTCGTGACGTCATCAACACCGCTCGCGCGAGCAGACGCAGCAACCATGCTAGAGCCTTAACTTTGCTGGACCGGCCTGGGAGCTGAGCGGAAGTACTTCGACTTGCTTTCTGGCACACCTACCGCAAAAACAAATAGACCCCTCTCACGCTCCCAGGTACATTTGATTACTCTTACCTTCTCGGTCAACATAGTGTAGCGTTATTGGGTATTTATATACGTATTAAATATAAGGATTTATGAGATGTTCTTACAGTCTCAAATAAACCTTACCTCGAATTCAGGGCACCACCTACCTAGGTTTTAACTTAATTTAAGTCACAGTCAGGTAGGAAAACTGTTCGAAATCTTACGATCCTGGTATGTTAAATTAATCTTTCAATTAATAATCAATTAATATTCAGTCTCATATCTCGCTACTTTCGTGAAGTTCTCGTTTGGTTGGACAGACATTACGTAAAGAAAGCATACGACACAATCTGTGATTATAACATATATATAGATATATGAACTGTTTATTACATTGATATGATCTTAGACATGAACCTTTAAACAAACAGGAGATGCATGGAATATGGGTGATTATATAAAACACTTAGTGAATATAAAATAAAATATGGGAATGGAGAGATACTGGATTTATTCAAATAGTTTGGGTTGGCTGACTATTTGACGCTAAATACTGACATTTCGGATTAGTTTATCATTCTGTGAAAGCCTTGAGACATCCATCAAACCCACTTTAAGGTGAAAACGGGTCGGTCTTACTGTGTTGAAGTTCTGTTTAGTCGGTTCGGAACACGGCAGCGGCCACGCGGGGTCCGAGGGGATTTCTCTTCCGCTCTCTGGGCCTTCCTGGCTGTCGTGGCTGACCCTTTTAGTTGCTTCTTTTCACCGGGAGACGGGAACGATGGTGCCGAGGGCTGTGGTTAGATGATCGAATCTTCTGAGTGTCAGTGGGTCCGTTGCTTCTCTGATGAAGTGAACTTAAGTTCACAGAAGATTAATAAAAGGTTGCGTGGAGTTGGCTTTCTTGGTAGGAAAAGGTGATGATGGCGTGAAACAGCGGAGGTTAGGACGTGCGACGTAGAAGGACGTGGATGGCGAGGGACGAACAAAAACACGTAAAACGTGCATCTTCAGAGTATTTCAATCTGTTTCTTTGTTCGGGTCTTTCTTTCTCGTCTCCGGGGTCTCACTGGGTTCTGGAGGGTCTCCTCCGGTCGTCCGCTGCATCGTTATCCACACGTCCTTCCGCTCTCTCCTGAGATTATGGGAAAACTCCCAAACTCTGGTGAGCTCTTCTCTTCTGCTTAAACCATCTCCAAAACTCTCTGAGCAGCTGTTCTCTGCTCAAATCTCCTTCTGAAACTCTGGGTTGGAACCCTTCTGGAACAAGAGGCAAGAAGCAAGAGAGCAGACGCCTGAAGCGAGCCAGCAAACGAGAGAACTAGAGAGAGAGTGTTTTTCGCGGGTTCCGGGTTTTGACTCTCGGAGGCGGGGCCCACACCACTTTCTCAGCCAATGACATGCCCGAACTGTGTGCATGTCTGCCCGGGTTTCTGTGTAAGGTGATCTGTGCTATATGGGGATTTCTGGATAGAACAAAGAAAACTCTTATTTCTCCATTACTCCGTCTCATAGAACATTTGTCTCGGTGATTCTGAAAACACCACATCTTGTTAAGATATGCAGATTAAAGATATAACATAGACTTGTGATATAAAGACATCAAAATAACACACATGATAAAGACAATTATGACTTTCAAAATTCAGATGAATATCTATGAAATCGTGACATATGAATAGTGAACCACACAATGTTAATTTTCTGTGTTAACAATGGGGACACCAAACAAATACCAAATATATACCGAAGGGACATGTTAGAAGTTAATAGTTGCATATATCTTGTCCATTTTACTGAGTCCTCTGGGATTTAAATGTTCAACTAATCAACACTGCAGACCACTAGGGGGCAATGTGGTTCCATCAGGCAGGTTGGGCATTTTCCAACAAGTTTGTTTCTTCGTCAATATTGAAGCCAGAATCGTACAAATTGTCTCTATATGCGTCTTGTGATCAAGCTGGAAACCTGAAAGAAATTGTAAACGGTTATCAAACACATTTAATATAGTTTTAAGATTCGACTAAAAGTGAGTCTTATGAAGTCTTCTCAGTTCGTATGTAGCCATCTGGTCGGTTTGCTGGTGAAAAGGGGTGTTAAAGTGTCAACTTTCGAGTTATGGTCCAGATAAGATAGTAAGTGTCCCACTTTTCCAAGAGTGAGTTCTTTGTTCGTTAGAGTCTATCCCAATTTTTATTGCAAGTGTCTGTTGCTTATTTTTTTCACTCCTAAAAGCTCTTAAGAGGGTAGAAGGTGAACGTAAATTAGGCAGTTTCTGTCTCTTTTTCCTTTGTGGAAAGAAAATGAAGATCTGGTTTATATCCACATACGTAAACATCCCCCACAGGAATGTTGGTTTTGTCAAAGTTTGAAAATCCACACGGCACTGTGACTGCTACAATAGCTTGCACCTTCTGACTCCTCGCCGGTTCGTCAACAAACGTGAAAGCGAAAGGGTGTTGTATTTACGACAGTGTAACCGTACATTACCTCCAAGCCTGTAGGGGGAGCTCCATAATGGGCTTTTTGAGAAGTTACATTGTATCACTTTAAATCTGCAGACCTTGGATAGAAGGTATTGTGCCTTTTACACTTCCATCAAAACTGGAGACTAAAGATTAAAGAAAACTCAAGTGATAACTTAGGCTAAAAATTAATTACTTCAATGACTTAAAGGGTAACTCCGGTATTTTCAACATTAAGCCTCTTTTCTGAGTCGTCTGCAATGTTTTAGAACCCCCCTCACCCCTTTTTTGATGTTTACTGCTGTCTCCGGTATTTGCCTAAATTTGATTAATCTCAACCTGCTTCAGAATGGCAAGTCATGTGCATGTCCAAAAAGGTCCGTAAAAGCACAATAAACGTCCGTTTTCAAAATCATCAACTCACCAGAGTGGTTACTGGTGTGCACTGGTAATCCATATCAAATTTGGTTGCGAAAAGTTGCTTCTGTCGTGTTTTATTTGACATTTTGTACTGGATGTTCGTTGATATTACTCCGCCACCGCTAAGAAAATAGTGCGAGCATGAACGAAGCATGAAATTAGGCAAATACCGGAGACAGCAGTAAACATCAAAAAAGCGGTGCGGGGGGTTCTAAAACATTGCAGACGACTCAGAAAAAAGGCTTAATGTTGAAAATACCGCAGTTCCCCTTTAACTTAGCAAACAGGAGAATTAAGAAAGAGGCCCTGCAGAAATCATGGGTGAGCGTCCAAAAACGCTCCAGGAAGTGACCAAAATCGTTCAAGATTTGCGACAGTATCAGTATAAAAGCTCACAGATATTCAAATGAGTTGAACAGGAACAAGGTAAAATGGTGGCTTTGTGCTGTTTTATGTTGTATTAAAAAAAACCCATTGTTTTTGTTTTCAGGATTTTTACAACTATATCTATCAAAGAAAATGTGAGCAGTAACTGCATTGGCACGCTTCCCAAATCCCCTTCTTAAATTGTCTAGTTACTTATAGCACTGCTCACATGGAGAGCTCCATGCTTTGGCAAGTATATCACAGAGTTACAGGTGTGGAGGCCCTTGTGTTATCCTGTCTTTGGATCTGATATGTAGAAGCCAACATATAAGGGTTGCTATAGCTACGGAGACTAAAGTCAAGAGGGCCAAAGATGCTACAGCGAGTATGAAAAGAATCATTGAAATGCTTCCTCGATCAAATCAATATAGTGTCTTCTTTTCCTGATGAAAGTATCATCCTTCTGAATCACCCTTACGGTGCAATAACGTGAGAGGTGAATTAATAACATGATGGCCTTCAGTAAACAGACGTCACTGTGAGAGTGTAGCTTATGTTTCATTACCGCTTTTTCAATGATCTTACTTAAAAATGGGAGATTTGAGATAGGCCTGTAGTTCATTTGTGTCTTGTCAAGATTGTCCTTTTTCAGCAGAGGTCTGATTACAGCTGTTTTTAGATTTTAGAAGCTGTTTAGATTCTTTACTTGCTTTATTAACGGAGTAATTAACTAATTACTTGATTAATATGCCTCAAGTTGACAAAAATAAAGAGTTTCATCAAAGTTAATCAAAATCAAACATTACACAACTCTTGTTTAGCATGTTTTGGCTATTTTGATGTAAAAAAAAAAAAATAGAGATGAAGAAGAAATATTCCGTGTTATTCGTGTAAATCATACCAAACAGGACAGATATACTGAGACAGTAATGCCTGTATTTTCAGTACGCGGTTTTCAGTCCCACACTTATAGAAACATACATGTAGCAGATTCTTCTGTATCGCTCGCCGGACGGCAGCAGGCTGGACAGGTTGTGGGGTGTGTTTTGTATTTTAGTGTCCGTTGAGCTCTGTGCAGATACCTCACCGACAGTAGAGTGCACTGATTATGCTATGTGCAGTTTTAATGACCTGCTGCTGAGCCTTTCTCTCTGGAGCCGCTCACATCCCCCGACAGCTTGAAAAGTGTTCACTTAGGATACTCTTTTTCAGACCTCTGTAGAAGTTTACAGTAGCATGACTCTGAAGTTTTAGCTTCTTTTGAGTCATTTCCGATCTGTCTTTATCCGATTGTGGAGGTATCTTTATCTTTATCTTTATCCCCTTTCTCCTCAAATCACTGATTACCTCCTTTTCTTTGACCCTGAGAGGCAGGTTGTTCTCTGTACTGCCTGATGATGGTGGTGTCGTCAGCGTACTTGATAAGAGTCCTCCTCTCATCTATGTAGTCATTGGTTTTATTAATCAGATTATAAAGAATGCTGAGGAGAAATCATTTACTTTTCTCAAGGTACGTGAAGATGGATTGGAAAGCCATAATAATAGTTGCAGGAGACTAGACTTTGGTCCTCAGCTTCAAAAAGCTGCTGTTTTATGTTGTATTAAAAAAAACCCATTGTTTTTGTTTTCAGGATTTTTACAACTATATCTATCAAAGAAAATGTGAGCAGTAACTGCATTGGCACGCTTCCCAAATCCCCTTCTTAAATTGTCTAGTTACTTATAGCACTGCTCACATGGAGAGCTCCAAGCTTTGGCAAGTATATCACAGAGTTACAGGTGTGGAGGCCCTTGTGTTATCCTGTCTTTGGATCTGATATGTAGAAGCCAACATATAAGGGTTGCTATAGCTACGGAGACTAAAGTCAAGAGGGCCAAAGATGCTACAGCGAGTATGAAAAGAATCATTGAAATGCTTCCTCGATCAAATCAATATAGTGTCTTCTTTTCCTGATGAAAGTATCATCCTTCTGAATCACCCTTACGGTGCAATAACGTGAGAGGTGAATTAATAACATGATGGCCTTCAGTAAACAGACGTCACTGTGAGAGTGTAGCTTATGTTTCATTACATAAGTGTCACTGAAATAAAGAAGTAGCTCAGTAGATTAGGCAAGGCAAGGCAAGTTTATTTGTATAGCACAATTCAACTACAAGGCGTTTCAAAGTGCTTTACAGAGACATTAAAACAGTAGAAATAAAAAGCATGATTTAAATTTTAAACAAAAAAAAGAAATAAGAACAATAGATAGAATCAGATAAAATCAGTAGTTAAAATGTAATTAAGTTTTGAAACTCAAGCTTCAATTTTGGAGCTTTATTCAAATGCAGCTGAAAATAGGTGTGTCTTCAACCTGGACTTAAATACACTGAGTGTTTCAGCTGATCTGAGGCTTTCTGGGAGTTTGTTCCAGACATGTAGAGCATAGAAGCTGAATGCAGCTTCTCCATGTCTGGTTCTGACTCTGGGAACTGATAGAAACCCAGATCCAGATGACCTGAGGGGTCTGGAAGGTTCATACTGGGTCAGGAGGTCACTGATGTATTTTGGTCCTAGGCCATTCAGAGCTTTATAGACCAGCATCAGAACTTTAAAGTCTATCCTTTGATGGACAGGCAGCCAGTGTAAAGACCTCAGAGCTGGACTGATGTGGTCCACTTTTTTGGTCTTAGTGAGGACTCGAGCAGCAGAGTTCTGAATAAGCTGCAGTTGTCTAACTGACTTTTTAGGTAGACCTGTAAAGATGCTGTTACAATAATCAAGCCTACTAAAGATGAATGCATGGACTAGATTTCCAGGTCCTGCTGACACATCAGATCCTTTAACCTTGATATATTCTTAAGGTGAAGTAGGCTGACTTTATTACTGCCTTAATGTGTTTTTCCAAATTTAGGTCTGAGTCCATCACTACACCCAGATTTCTGGCCTAGTTGGTAGTTTCTAGGTGTATAGATTGAAGTTCTGTGGTGACCTGTAATCGTTTCTCTTTGGCTCCAAAGACGATTACCTCAGTTTTGTTTTTGTTTAGCTGGAGAAAGTTGTGGCACATCCAGTTATTAATCTCCTCAATGCATTTACCAAGAGCCTGTACAGGGCCTCGGTCTCCTGGTGACATTGTAATATATATCTGCGTGTCATCTGCATAGCTATGGTAGTTTATTCTGTTGTTTTTTATAATCTGTGCCAGTGGGAGCATGTAGATGTTAAACAGAAGAGGTCCCAGGATGGAACCTTGGCGAACTCCGCATGTGACTCTTGTATGCTCAGATGTAAAGTTACCTATTGACACAAAGTACTTCCTGTTCTCTAAGTATGTTTTGAACCAGTTTAGTACAGTTCCGGAAAGACCCGCCCAGTTTTCCAGTCGTTTCAGTAATATATTGTGGTCAACTGTATCAAATGCAGCACTACATTTTTCCACTGTCTGTATTCAGACATATGTCATTAAACACTTTGGTCAGAGCAGTCTCAGTGCTGTGGTGCTGTCTAAAACCTGACTGGAAGGTGTCATAGCAGTTATTTTGTTTTAAAAAGTAAAAAGCTGTTGAAAAACCGCTTTTTCAATGATCTTACTTAAAAATGGGAGATTTGAGATAGGCCTGTAGTTCATTTGTGTCTTGTCAAGATTGTCCTTTTTCAGCAGAGGTCTGATTACAGCTGTTTTTAGATTTTAGAAGCTGTTTAGATTCTTTACTTGCTTTATTAACGGAGTAATTAACTAATTACTTGATTAATATGCCTCAAGTTGACAAAAATAAAGAGTTTCATCAAAGTTAATCAAAATCAAACATTACACAACTCTTGTTTAGCATGTTTTGGCTATTTTGATGTAAAAAAAAAAAAATAGAGATGAAGAAGAAATATTCCGTGTTATTCGTGTAAATCATACCAAACAGGACAGATATACTGAGACAGTAATGCCTGTATTTTCAGTACGCGGTTTTCAGTCCCACACTTATAGAAACATACATGTAGCAGATTCTTCTGTATCGCTCGCCGGACGGCAGCAGGCTGGACAGGTTGTGGGGTGTGTTTTGTATTTTAGTGTCCGTTGAGCTCTGTGCAGATACCTCACCGACAGTAGAGTGCACTGATTATGCTATGTGCAGTTTTAATGACCTGCTGCTGAGCCTTTCTCTCTGGAGCCGCTCACATCCCCCGACAGCTTGAAAAGTGTTCACTTAGGATACTCTTTTTCAGACCTCTGTAGAAGTTTACAGTAGCATGACTCTGAAGTTTTAGCTTCTTTTGAGTCATTTCCGATCTGTCTTTATCCGATTGTGGAGGTATCTTTATCTTTATCTTTATCCCCTTTCTCCTCAAATCACTGATTACCTCCTTTTCTTTGACCCTGAGAGGCAGGTTGTTCTCTGTACTGCCTGATGATGGTGGTGTCGTCAGCGTACTTGATAAGAGTCCTCCTCTCATCTATGTAGTCATTGGTTTTATTAATCAGATTATAAAGAATGCTGAGGAGAAATCATTTACTTTTCTCAAGGTACGTGAAGATGGATTGGAAAGCCATAATAATAGTTGCAGGAGACTAGACTTTGGTCCTCAGCTTCAAAAAGCTGCTGCTGGTTCTTTCTGCTTTTGTTGGATTCCTTCAAGTTGCGTACGAGGACCGAAGCAGACCTGGATAAACAGGTGAAAGCAATTAACCATACAGTAGGATGGGACAGAACAAGGCTGAAGGCAAGATTTGAGGAGCACTGGGACACCCTGCAGTGCAGCTTGAGGACCATCTGATAGCTAATCTGACAGGTTACAGCAGCCAGACTTCAGAGAGATAAGGCAAGGAGTTTGCTGTTGATCATTCAGTAAGCAAAGAAGAGATGGTAGCAGAAGTAGAGTAGTTTCTCATCTCATCTCCCTTTCTGATACTGCTCATCTGTGAGAGAGTATCTCTATGGTTCTTGTATGAGTTTAGAAGAGAGTTTTAATTTTGTACCTCCTGAACATGGTGAACTTACCCGTTAATATGCAATAACCAGAATGATGTCATCTTTAGAGTCCTTGGCTGAAGACTACAACATTTTGGTGTCTGTTTATTAAGCTTAAAATGTGGAGCTGAAATGAAGGGTCAGTCCTAATTGTGCTTTTGGACATCAACTCTGCACCTACTTTCTTTTTAAATCAAATTGTTACAATAGCTACAGCTCAATAATGTTGTTTTATTGGTATTTACTGATGCACAGATGCTGTTTAATGTTCTGTTTTAGCGAGGTATTCTTACACTTCTTGTATCTAAAGGGACTTTATTTAAATATACACATCCGCAGAGGATAAAATGCCAAGGTTTTGTGTTCCAGATTTAAACTATCAAAGTCAAAGGGTAAAATTTCTTGGCTCAAGTGTTCAAAGTGACCAAAAACCTGAGACACTGATCAGTGCCAAAATCCCTCTTTAGGTGAGCTGCATTATTTACAAAATCACCAACTACACATAATCCTTTTAAAGTGAAAATGCATCTTTTTATTGGTACCATACATTAATTATTAAGGGCAGAAACTAACCAAATCAAAAATATATATCAAACAATGATTTCTCTACAGGGTTTGGAGAAGGTACAAGTCACCATTCAAACTCAATCATAAATGCTGCTGGAATTAACTCCAATAAAATGGAAAGGTACAAATGACAGAGCTTCAACTGTTTTTTATTAGACTTTACAGACTCAGCACTGCTACCAAATATGCAAACCGAACTAAATGTTAAGCTGGTGTGTGACTGGTGCTTATGAACAAGACCACACAAATAAAGACAATTTGGAAAGACTTGGGCGGGAAAAAGAAGAAGAAGATTGTTTCTCAGCCAGTAGTGAAACATGATGGTCGCCGGGGTAACTAAAATGCATTGAGCACATTCAATTGACATTAAAATGAAATAAAGCAAACGGTGAAGGACGATAACTGAAAAAAAAAATCACTTTCTGCCAAGATGTAATTGGGTGAGCATAAATTAAAAAAAGAAAAGTAAAATCATCTGACCGTGGTGCTGTTGTACCCCCGTGAATTTGTAGTTTCATTTACACAAGTTTTAAAAAAGAGGAAGGATGAAAGATAGCAGGTGGGAGGGAAGAGGGGGTTCATGAGTGTTTTTTCTCCTTTTTCCTATTTTTGCTTCTTTACATTAGATCGGGATGGCTTCAGGTAAATCTAAGTAAGAATACATTTTATTACAGTCAGACAGAACTTTGCTACTACCTTAAATATACAAGCACAAATACACAAAAAAATTCTCCAAAGAAAAAGAAACAAAAAGACAAAATAAAAACATCCACACTAAATTATTTCTCTTTATAAACATAAAAGATAAAAACAATATATTTTAGAGAGGGGAGGGGGGGGTAAAAGTCCTGCGTTGCTCCTTGGTCTGTAGCTTTTCAGTATTGGTAGAAAATAAAAAAGTAACAATTGAAATGAAGGCGTTTAATACAAATTAAAAAACATTCTAGGGAAATATATACTGTATAAAAACTCTTAAAATGTGTAGCTGTGTGTGTGTGTGTGTGTGTGTGTGTGTGTGTGTTGTAAATGCTCCCCGTTTGAAAGAATCAGAGATGACTCGGGCACCAGGGCATTCAAAATCCTTCAATCGTGTTTGTGTGAGTGTGTGATTATACATATGTATGCATATGTGTGTGTGTGTGTGTAGTTTTGCCTTGGTGCCGCATAACAGCCTTCCTACTAGTATGTTAATTTCAATGGTTTTACAGACTGATTCTGATCCGTCTGCTTCAGCAAAGCCACAGTTTAAACTCACACGGCCTCTTCTCTCTCGTCACACACAGGCACACTCGCGCGCACACACACTTATACTCTATTAACAAACATCATGAGTGACTTTTGCGTCAGCAGAGCAGACCACAATCGAGAGCCGTGTTTAGATGACGGGTGGACGAGTAGTCCCTAAGCGACTCGCCACCATGTCGAAGCCCCGCTGCCACCATCCCCTCCACCCCACCTACATGTGGACCTTCAGTTTGGATAAGTTAGTGTATTCAGTCCTCCCGTGGATTAAATCCCTGCTACTTCTCCGTCACATCAAGCCAATCCCCGCCGTCCAAACAGAAAATTAGCAACAGCAGATGGGACGTTCGTTTTGTGTACGAGTTGAGGAAAAGTGCTGGGACGCGGTGCCTAAATATTGGGAAACGCAGCACCGAAATAAACTTCCTCTGGCTCGGCCCGAGGACAGACTGAGCTCCGTCAGGCTACCTGTGAGAGAATCTGAGCGCTACAGCAGTGTTAAGTCGGGACGCCGGATGATGGACTGCTGTGGTTGCAGTCATGGCTGTCAGGGGTGGGGTGGGGGCTGAGGGGTGACAGAGGGGGGTTTGTGTAGAGGTTGCGGGGCTCTGGGCTCTACTGTGATGCCTGTGAGGTGGGGTTGTCGCTCTTGCTCTCCTGGCTGGAGGGGGCCTTGTTGTTCCAGGGCGAGTTGGAGCCCAGAGCCGGAGAGTTGTTGAAGCTGTCCTCGTCGTCAATGCCGTTAGCCGCATCGAACTGCGTGTTCTCCAGCCGCGTGATCAGACGCTCGTCCTCGTCGCCGAACTCGCCGCCCATCAGAGTGGGCTCTCCCACCACCATCACATCCTGCAGTCACAACGAAGCACCAACCATTAGACCACACGACTTCCTCAGCAACCTCAGCATTTTTAACTGGACTGGATAGTGTAATGGTAAGATTGCCACCTTTAATGTAGGTGACTTAGGTTCAAATCCCCTGCATGAAAGGTACTACCTCCAGTAGGGGTCCTTAGGCAAGACCCCCTTACCCTACCTGCCTACCTGTAAGTCGCTTTGGATAAAAGCGTCTGCCAAATGCATGAACATTTTAAACCCTCCCTTCATTAGTAGATGATTAAACTTTTCTACCAAGGAAAGTAGTCAACGGTTACACACAAAAAGGTTATCAACTATATATTTGATAGTTTTTCCCTGCTTCAGAACATGGATGTGTGGCATGAAAAGGTGTCTGATAAGAGCAGAGTTGGCAGCTCTTAAACGGATGTTGCCCCACAGTGAGCAGAGGGTTCACGCATTTCATCTCATCTGACAACTTTACCAGAATATGTGAGCAAATTACTACATTTAGGTCCTTCAGCTTGCCGGAATAAAATCAAAACAAACCACCATCTTCCCTCAGTGCATTCACTGAAAACTGAAAAATGGAAGTGAAGTCAATATATATCACAAATGCAAACATCTGAGTAAATCAGCATCAATTACTGGGCTGATGATAACCAGGTGGAAGATTGAATGATATCCTGCATATGTTGGCACTTGGAGCTGTTGGTTGCAACAAATGAAGTGCAGATTGTTTACCATTTCCATTTACTTTCTTTTTTAATGTAAACAATGAGATATTAATGTGACTATTCATAAAAAATGGTTTTCACCTTGAATAAAAACAGTCTGGGGCGTTTCTTTTCACACGGCACTGCTGTAAAAAGCTTAAAATGCATGTTTATTGTTACCATTTGTGTCTCTGGGTTGTTCTTTGGTTGATGTTGAGATGTGAACTTCCCTCACTGAATAAATGGCAACAGCCGTTCAGCAATAAACACAGAAGTAGGCTCTGTTGGTGATGTATTGGCAGAGCACCAACACTAGGTGACACTGAACTCACCGGAACTTGGCTGGTCAGGGGGAAGCCGCTACCAGGGCTCTTCTTTTTATTGTTGTTGTTGTTATTAGCTCCTCCTCCTCCGCTGATGGTGCTGCCACCTGACATCTTACGCTTCCGCCTTTTGTTAGGAGCTTGTCTTGATGGCTCAGCTACAGAAAGGAAACAGAAGGCAGACACATTGATGTTAGCTGTATAGTTAAGAGGTTGTGTTTGTGTGTAGATCTATGCATGTCGGTCACTTACCAGGTGGTGCCACCATCCTCTGCCATTTCTGGAAGAGGCAGGTCTTGAGGCAGTCTCTAGGGCTGAGGCTGTATGTCTTGTGTCTGGACATCAGCTCCTGCATGGGCTCCAGAATCACACACAGCTGGAGGAGGGAACAGAGAAATCCAGTTGATGAGAAATTCTTTAATTACAGTCATTTTAAATAAAAAGTAAATATATATACAGAGGGTTACAACGCTTTTCATTAGGCAGAGGCATCTGAGGAAGTTTGAATGGCAGATTTACTGAGAGACCGTTCATAAATCACTTCAACAGCATGTAGTCACATCACTGTACAGTCACACTCACACACTGGGTTCATTTGGCATATGATCTGCTTTCAGATGACAATAAAATCTAACTGCACTGCTGGAATCTGGAGTCCAGTTTCCCCAACCACAATTAGGTGTGGTGTTTACGTATGTTCTCACAGTGCGTGAATCAAATAGGTTGGAAAAAAACCTCTGAATGGCATCTACTGCTTTTTGGGTCAAGCCAGAGCTTCATTCTCTGCTCTGTATCTAACAAATAAAGCTGGACACACACACACACACACACAAAAAAAGGAGAGTGGAGGTAAATAACTCTGCATAAAGTCACTGCAAATGCAATAATGCAGAGTGAAACGTGTATTCTTCAGTAAACACCTGTCTGATACCAAAGTGATGCTGTGTAATAATATGCTCAAACTGCTACGAAACTTTGGAGTTTTGAGTTGTTTTAGACAGCAAAAGACAACCTCTTAGCTTGGTTTCCCTATCAGAATGCCTCCCTGATTCTGATTCAAACTTAGCAACCTCACTTAAAAAAAAAATAAGCACCTCTATAAGAAACACGGTTTCAGAGAGTTGACACAACTACGCTCTGCACTGTACGTGTAAACAAGCCATTGCAAGTCAATAAAAGTCCTTTATTTATAAGGACTCTTTAAGTACTTGATACCCAGCTTTGTGTACTGTCCAACCGGGGTCAAACTGTAATTATAGCACGGATACCATGCATCTCTGGATACAGCAAAGACATGAGGATACAAGCAACAAAGGTTTGTGTCTGAATGACAGACAGCTGTCAAGTTTAATAAATGATTGATTAATAAAGCCATTAACTTCATGCATCCCGTAGCAAAAACAGGTCGTCACTGAAGCCTGTGATATTACCATAACAGAGCATTCCTAAAAGGCTGTTTTATTAATGTCTGCCCTTTTCAAACACAGAGACAGAAATAACACCACTGAGGCCACTGAGATCTTAATCAAGTAACACCAGCAAGGCACAACGCGCCTAAAGCAGGGGGTGAGTCGGTAATGTCACCATTAACTATCAACTGGCAGGTATTTTCATTAGTTGTCACACGTGGGAGAAAGAAAAAATAAATAAATAAATGGCTGATTGGGATCTTTTAGCAGTCAGACACAAGACAAAGAGCATTCTGGGTAAAAATAGGCAGCTGCTGCTGATATACATGCAAAATAAAACAGGCGCAGGATGAGATGCAATCAATTCCTTTTTATATTATCAAAGAATGCTGATCATTTCTGATGTGCGATATCTGCCAGTGATCTTTCAGGGGTCTCAACTCGCAGACCGCATCCAAACGGAGCATGATGGCAGGACAGTGAACGACTCCTGCTGAATGAAAATCTGCATCATTTTAGACGCAAAAAGCTAAATTTGTGATCAACTTACCCGGAGGTAGTTGAGGGTGGAGTTTGACAGGCCACATCTTGTTATGTTTTTGGAAAGCTGGTCCAGCATCTGTGGGTCTTGGGCCTGAAAAACAATGAAAACATTTTTTAAAAACTAAAGAACATGCATCCAAAACACACGCCATCTGTTTACATGTGGATCCCAACAACCCAAGAAATCTCTCACATGCATGGCCAGTATACTGCGGGGGATGAGTTCACGGTGTTGTCTGATGCTGAAGTGCCACGTCTTTATCCTCATCATGTCGTCAAACATGAACTCCAGGTACAAACGTCCTTCTACACACACCTGCAGAGGGTCAGAGGATCTAATTAATCATACAGCCAGTAAAGAATAAAATCTACGCACAGGCAAGTCCTGGAAAATATGACCACACGTCACCATTTATCCTCACTTTACTAAGAAAAGGCTCCATAATCCCACTTAAAAACTTGTTTGTAGAGAAGTAGAAGAATTTGTCCATTTCACGTGCATATGCAAACACACCTGTGTGAACATGGGCTTTCCATTCTGGGTGACCATGGTGCACTGATCACAGTCGAGGGAGACAAAGTTATTGTGGAATGACTCCTTAGGATGTTTCAGCACATAGTAGAGCTCAGTGGCACCGCCCTCAAATATACTCCGGAAGTATCTCGGAATTAACGTCCGGCCAATTGCTGCGGAGAAAACAGACGAGGCCTTTGAGGAAGGTCGTAAAATTGACTTTATGCCTCACCTGTCATTGGCAGGATTAAAACTGAAAAAGTTACCAACTATAAAACTGCATAATATATTATTCTACATAGATCCCTACAGCTGTTAGTTGTTGCAATCTACCCTTTAACATCACTTTAAAGAGACAATAATAGATAACATTAGAATATACAAGTATGGCTATCATTTCCAATAATTTACCGGTTATAGGTGGGTGTTATTTTCTAACCCCGCAGGGAGATATTTACAGGCTGTGATGTACAGTTTAGTTGTTAGAATAGCGACGTCGTTTCTTACTGTAGCGTTTGGGTCCATCTTCCAGACAAAAAGTAATGGTCAGCATAGCATCGTCCTCAAAGAACTCTGTAGTGAACGCATCCCACCATAGGTTGTCACAGTCCTGCAGGGAAAAGAGAAGAAAACAATCAATCAAACCATTTCTAAAATGCGCCTGTGTTTGTTTACGGGGCCATTTGTGCAAACAAACCTCTGTCCAGTTCTGTAGTCGTTTGTTGAGCTCAAATATTCTGTAGTCTGTCTGGTTGCCATACGGCGTGTGCCTCCTGGATGACCACAGAAAAACAGAAGGAAAAGAGGACACATGCAGTCAAGATGAGCCTACTCGTGTCAAAATTTCATCATGTTGTTGTTAAAACAACCTTGTTTGACCTCTTCAATTACTAAATGCATAAATGTATTTAACTAAACTTCTAATGGCCTCATCTACATTTTCACACTAGCAGAAATAATGCAGTCTTACCCAATTCCTGGCTCCAGGTATGTGGGCGGGTACATTGGAGTGGGACTGGAGAAACATGAGACAGAGATATTATTACATTCAGTTTTAGCGTTAATATGTCATCTTTCTGGAGATGGTCCGCCTATACAACCCCGGGCCACAAGCCAAACGGGGCACAAATTGGATGATACGTGGACGCTGTAAATAACGACACTTCTGACATGCACAGTCGCCAGCTGCAACTGTTTCACAGACATGTTACGAAGCAGAGCAAACACTTCTGCAGAGTGTAATCTCTAACCTCACGAGCCATGCATGTCGGTTTCAGCAATAAAGATTTGCCATACAGAAAGATAACAGCTGTCACGTAGATGTTTGCCTGAATGGCGGATGGCGGAAGCTTTAATTCACAGTGCACAGAACAACACTTACAAACAAGTTGAACAGTCAGCATCTGATTCTGAGAAGTGATGCTAAACAGTAAAATTTTGCAGTTTTTCTGTAGATATTCTATTTAACAAATTTATTGGTGAATAAATGAATAGGGCGTTACATTACAGGGCGTTACGGCTTCTAAAACTTAATGTGCATCTCATTTGTTTACATCCTGACTATATTGCTGCGTAACCTAAATCTGAAATAAAGCTCTGATGGTTCCTGATAGAGCGAGCGCTTGTCAGATGATCGGCTAAAGGTGGAGTTACAGTTGACGCGTCGCTCATGGCGGTGGCGGCCCATGACGTCAAAATGACGTTTCAGGCCTGGCTTGAAAAGATGGCGCAGCGCGTTGTCGCGCACCAGTCGATTTTTGTAACTTGGCTGCGCCGAGAACGACAAACCAATTTGAGACCAGGTTCAGTCAGGAGGTGCGTTTGTACAGGCAGCTGTACGAAACTGCAGTGAAACAGCACAGGGAGCATGTGAACTCCCAAAACTCGTGCACATAGATTGGCAGAACTTTGGGGAAAGAGGGAGAGTTCTGTAAGAATGTGTGGAAGAAGCTACGGGACAGATACGTGAAGGCAAAGAAGAGGGCAGAGACTCGGAGTGGTGATGCCGGGGGCTTCAGACCTTCACCTCTTTTAACTGAATTAAAACATTTAAATTATACTGCAGCAGTATCATTGATGACAGTATTCTTGCTCTTGACAGCGGCATTGTTTTTTTCTCGACTTTCGTCGTTGTAGAATAGCGGTAACCTTCCCGTAGCAGCGCCACCTCTGTGACGGAGAAAATTGCAACTACTGGCACATCGACTTGCGCCACTATATACAGCCGGCACTAAATCGTGACGTCAACAACACTGCTCGCGCTAGCAGACGCGGCAACCATGCTAGAGCATTAAAGTAACAGTGGAGATGAAGGCACTTGGGCTATTTTCACAAATATCATGAAATGGTAAACAATACTGCAACCAGCATAAGATGTTGACGGATATAACACTTACCCCACGTCTCTGTCCAGCATGGTGCCGGGGTGGAAAGGGGGAAAAGTGCTACCGTTGGGGGGCTCCTTGGGGGAGTACAGCTTGAACGACTTGGAGGAACAGCCTGGAAGAGATGAGGACAAATGGTAAACAGCCAGAAATGTAAATCAAATTATATCTAAGAGGTTAGGGACCTAAAACAATGGCATGAATAAAATAAGAGTAAAGCAACAGCTGAACCAGACATGATTAATGTGCCACATTTAAAAACAAACGCAGTATTATTCCACTAAGTCACTGACACAACAAATCTTTCAAAAATGGCCCAGCTGTGGTGGTTTAAAATAAAATAATTAATTTATAAAAACAATGAACAAGTGGACCTAAGATGGTGCACATGCAGCCTGTAATGACACGAATGTGTCAGTTTTGACTGACGGCATGCATCCCCGGGTCTTTTTTAACACCAGTTGTGACTTTATGATGTACATCACCAGGACACAGAAGGAGCTTCCTGCTTCACATACACAACCACACACACCCCCCAACCACTCTCCATAAAATAACTTGTAAATATCAAATAGCAGCAGATCATACACGCTCCTCAAGCGCACCCATAAAACAGGCTGATGCCTCTCTCTGACACAAACGGCTCCAATCCCCATTTTACTCTAATTGCCCAGCTCTCTCATTAAGGCCATCCAGGCGTGGCGGCCTGTGGGTCACGACCCTCACCATCGCCATAGTGAAGCCCCGCCCCCTTAATGTTCCCGTGTCTTGTCACTGCATATTAAACATATGATGCTGCACGCATATGAAAGAAACCTATAGATAACCAGGTTTTATTGGAAGGAAAGTTTCTAAGAAGGGGTATTTGTACTGCGATCATTTTAAATTTACAGTAAACAAACAATCATAAAGTGCTATTGTGTTGCTGTTGTTCTGCCCTACAATAACACATCATAAAGATAACAAGACAGTTGTCAGATGGAAAAACAAACCAAACTCACTCCAAGGGTCAACACACCAGGTTGGCGTTCCCAAAAATCACAGATACAAGTTCATACCCATTTACAGGTTTATTCTCTAAAACATTAGCTCATCTAAAAGCAGAGGAATTATATCCCCAGCATGTTTCAATTCCAGCTGGTCTCGACCATGTGTATCACACTTATGAAAGCCATAAAAGACGTGAAGTTGGATAAATAAAGAGCTGCAAGACATCCATCCATTTGGGATCCTGCCTTCACTGTGTAGGAGCAAACTGTTTAGCTTGCAATACTATGCTATAGGCTGGAAGTACCAACAGAAGCTTGATTGATTAATAAATAAATAAATAAATAATCGATGGTTCTGTGTCCATTAGTTGTTGAAAGCTCCATTAGCTCCTCTCCTCTCCTGTTAGCGGTTAATGACATACAGTCACAATCACATCAGCTGGATTCCACTTCCTCTACTGGGAATCATGTTCCTCTCCCATTACAAGCAAACACAGCATACTATATTTACATACACACACACACACAATACATACGTATATATTCATATACAGGATGTTGATATCCTCTCGTAAAACTTGAGAGTAGGTATTTTCGCGAACTAGTATGGATGCGAAAAGCACAATACATTTGATTTTCTTCATCTTCTCACACCCGATTTCACCCCGTAATACAAAGTCTTGTCTAAATAAAAATAACCTGTCGAGGTTTTGGATCCGAGCCTCTCCAGAGTGCCACCATGGTTGCCAGGAGGGACAAGAATCCATTACCGAGACCTAGTTTTTACTAGATTGACTGGTTCGGGGGCTATTAACTACACAACTCATCAATTTGACTTTTTACGCCGCAATTTAATTCAAGTTTTCTCATGTGGCTATTCTTTTAACTTTAACAGAAGAAGAGAATCACCGTGGAGCCGCCTGGCTACAAAGGCAATTAGAAAGACAGGCAACGCATAATGCTAGCATTTAGCAACAAGCTAAGCCAAACCATCAACCAACTCATTTCGGAAAGCAGGTGATCTTTGCAACAAAATACCAGCAAGCAATTATTCTAAGCTAACAGCACACACGTGTTCATTTCGATTCAAAGAGGAAAACAACCTTGACATCTTCAACCTCCAAGACATTGACTGTACACAACACTGCCTCGTAGGCCTGTGGGCTAACGTTAGCAAGCTAGAAAAACAGTTGGTATCCAGCTAGCTTTTAGCCTTCTTGCTAACGCCTTAGCGTTAAATCCCTTTTCAACGAGAAACCGCCTAAAAATGGCGATAAGTTACAACCACAACTGCTTGTAAACCATATTCAGTCGCGTTGGCAGCTGGACATTACAGTCTAAACGCGTGTTTAGGAAAAGCGCCCCTTTACCTGCAAAGAAGTCCAATCAGAAAATTGATGTTTACAGATCCGTGATGATAGACCGTGTGTACGCTCCGTGCGTAAAAACGGATAGGCCCGCTGGACGCAACGTACCCACACAATACGTCCCCTTCGAACAGGATCAATAAAAAAAAAAATCACCTCAAACCGCGAGACTGCAACGAAATAAGGCCTAGAGTGCGGGAGTGGATCGTTTATGTTTTGTCCCGCATGAGGCCTTGTTAGTGGGCTGAAGCCTGCTGTGGGTTTACATACGGACCCCGATGAGCCCTTTGTTCACGGGAGGACATGAACAATAGCTGTAGGCCCTCCTCCTCCTCCTTTCCGTCTGCAATGCATTTGCTCCTCTCTCCTCTGCCCAGCACCGCTAGCCGCCCTCTCCCCCCTTCTCCTCCTCCTACCCCCACTAATGCACAACTGCACATAAAGGTTGTCTGGTAAGCATTTTTCCCCCTTCCTCCTCCCAGCATCCCATCCCTTCCTTGTAACTGACACAGAAGAGAATTGGCCTAATGCAGCCGACTGGAAATGTGCCTTGAAACAAAGATCATACTAACTGCAAAGTGGTTTCCATGTTTCCCCAATTAGTGCACATCAACTTGCTGCAAACAGCTGAACTGAGGCAGCCAAGAAGACCCTGGTCATATCCAGCCCACTCTGGGCTCACTCAACATGATGCAAACACAGCTGATATAGCAGCCTGATAAGTCAAAAGCAGATTAAGATCTTATAAACTTTCGCAGAAAGATAACGGAAGGGGGCTGTTTAGAAATAATTGTGTCTTACAGTTTGTACACTGAACCGTCTCCAATGTGGATCAGCAAGTCCATAAACACTGGGAATCTCTCCCTTTTTCTCTCAGAGTACACACACACACATATAAATGCTAAGCCAAAAGGAGAATCCCACATGCCTGTAAATCTGCTTAAATCGCCTCAAATTATAATCAGATATTCAGATCACAGCCAGTGAGATCTCACCCATATGGTCAAAGTTGGGATATAAAAAGAACAAGTAGGGTAGTGTACTAGCAGCAGTTCTCCATGGATTTATGCATGTGTATGCCATCTTATTTTACAAACACTTGGGTTGACAGTAGGTTTTCCTTTTAGCCACTCAAGGACTTGCCCCTTCGGCCTAATACCCGAGGATGCTGCAGACACCAGCATGAACACAGGCCTGATTTATACATCACATATGCACACTGGGAAGGAAAACATCATTCATAAATGATTCAGCCACAAATGAAGCCTCTGTGCAAGAGGATGCTACAGTACAGGTGGTGAGTAGTAATACTAGTGCCGGTGCTATAAAACTGAACCCCACTGGTTAAAGTTACCCACACAGGAATGGTGTATACGTGCAAAAGTCTCACTCTCTACAGGAGGGGACAATAATACTGATTTTTACTTCTCAAAAGTGTTTTATAGATGTGAAATCCCTTGGTTGATTTTAATTAAGATGGCTGGTTTTGCTTTGGGGTCCATTCTTAAGTTACACTTTGTCACATGAGAGTACATTTCTGTTCGCTCATACATCGTTTATAGAGGAGATAATGCACAATACAAGGAAAATTATATCAAAATTAGAGATTTTGACATTCATAACAACATTTTTCGAATTCATGTAATGTAGAATACATCAATAATTATAAATGAATTCATACGCAGATATTTTTTATCTTCTTGAAGTAAGTGCCATCATTGGACTGAGCCAACTTATTGAGGGCTTTGTCGTAAAACTTTAACAATATTCTGTCATTTCTGAGACAGTAAGGACCAGTTTAACTGTCTAACATAGTACAATTACTCTTTTTTGTTATGTCCACTTTACATTTTTGCAGATTATTGACAGAAAAAAAAAAGTTATTTTCTACCTAGATCTCCAGTCTCAGACCTTAAAGGCCCTTTACATTTGTCAGATGAAGACAGCAACTCGATTGTGGCCCCCTTTGCTGACTCTGATGTATGAAATCTGGAGGATAAAGAAGTGCTGTGTCTCTTAGAGCTAGACATGTAGAGAGGGTAATCTACTTTAAGGCCTGTCTCCCACCCGACCAGCGGCAAAGATGCTCGGGCTGAGTTTATGTATATTGCTCTGACCATAGTAAGCCTGTTTCATGAGCACTTCACAGCTCACGAGTCTCCTGTCAGTCCTTTGGCAGCATCTTTGTGTGTCTAGCACCAGGGGGAGGTGTAGTCAATAGTAGCTTAGAGTGTCTGTTGTGGGTGACTTATGTGGGTTTGCCTATTTACATTCACTGGCCCCGGTCACCATGGCAACACGAGCAGTCAATGCTGACACAACCAGAGAGGGGCTAAGAAACACCCATGGAAATGGACACACAAGAGTTAATCCTGCGTGTGTGTGTGTGTGTGTGTGTCTCCAAAGCTCACCCATTGAAATGGTACATGACGAGGTTAATCCCCAGTGTGTGTGTGTGTGTGTGTGAGGAGGGGTGATGGAGAGGAGATGGGGGTGGGAGGTGTGTCGGGATAAGGCTTGAAGGGCTTACACACACCGTCTCTTTCGCTCTCAGGCGTAAGGCAGGCCTTATCTTTACCCAGCACCCCGAGCAACGAGGCACGCACGCACACGTGGGCGCACGCTGCCGCCCAGCCTTCATCTCACCAGCTGGCCTCATTTTCCAACTTCCAGTTGCACATTCACACCTAAAGCCATAAATCCACGTACGTGAGGTGATTAAAACTGGCACACGCTGGCGCTGAATAACCAGCTCAAGTGCTCAGTGTGATGTTTTCGCTGAGCTTACACCTGAGTGCAACCTGTTTAAAGTCACCTTCAACAAATCAACAAAGGAGTGCAACGTCTGCAATTATCTGGACATTACTACAGATTAGAGACTTTTTTTTAGCTGTTTTGTTTGACTTCAGAGACTTTGGCGCTAAAACGAGCAATGAAAAAAGACTTAAAGAAGAAAGTGAGTCAGAAAAACTTACCTCCCTCAGATTCAAGCTGCTCTGACATAGCCATTTTGTCACCTACAGCCGCACTTTCACAGCTACTCACTGATCTAACTCAAATGCTCTGTTTTCATGCCTCTCCCTCTCTGTGATATCTCCCATGTCCAGACTGTCAGGCTCAGGGGCACGAGGAGGGGAAAGAGGGATGCCTTCGGTCTGTGTGTGCGTGCATGCCACTGAGTGTTAATGTGCGCGCGCGAGTGCTCTCATGCAAACGTGCAAATGTGTGCAGCATGCCACTTCCACTTACTCGTCAACAGGAAACTGAACGGCACATGCATCTGCCAGACTTCTGATAACAACCGTCCCCGTCACCCTCCCCTCAACGCCGCCTCAAACCCTGATCTGAGGACGGCCTCATGTTGATGTGACAGCAGAAGAAGTCCTGACTTAAGCTGATCCATGCTGCCATCAGTTAAGTGTTGTTTTTTCCGTTTTTACCCCAAACAGGAATAGAAACACAAACAATCCTGCTATAACATACTGCAGCCACAACATCTCCTTCCCTAAAAATGATAACAAGCCTGCTGGTTCTCGATTTTTACCATTTTAATCCCATCAAATGAATACTTTTAAAATATCAGTGGCACAGAATGTCCCACTTCTCCACATGGAAGCGAGCAACACGTCTCCAGGGGTCTTTTCACCAGTCCCTTCCTGCCAGATTTGATACATTTGGCAGGTTATTGTAGGCCTCTTCATTACTGGATGGAAAGGAAGGACAAATATCCTTATGTTGGATTAATGTCTGATAAAAGATCCAGATACACTTTAGATCTGTGATTAGGACTGTGAATCAGGATTATCACATTTAACTGCAGCAGTGCTACAGCTTTGTAGAGCGACTTCATTGATTAATGTTTAACATGCATGTTTTACACGAATCCTCCATCAGTATCCAAAGTAAAACTGTCCTCAACTAAGCCAAAAACAACACAAACATGCCTCACACAAACTGATTAATGGCATCTTTGAGCACTTTGATGATATCAGTGTAACACTACTGTACTGATATGTCTGCTGTGCTATTTATACAGTGGTATCGCTCCTGTTAATGTGTTTTGGGCCGTCAGCATTAATGCGTCAAGCCGGTAAGTAAGTCATCTTTCCTCTATAACGACTCCCAGGATTTTCACATTATAAAAACTGAAGGAATAACCACATTTCAAAGAAAAGGGCAACAGAAATGGTAAGTAAGTACATAAACAATATAGTGTAGTGACTTAAAAATTGCACTTTTGGAGAGTTTAGTCTGAAATGATAATATAATATGATAAAAATATTTTATAAACATTTTTCATTTTTGAAGGTGGAGGTTCCATCACTTATAATATTCACTATATAGATTCTATATAGTTTACAGTTCTATAAGATTTATAAGCACATTTACATAATAGTTTATTTTAGCTAGCTTTTTATAAACTGTAAACAAATACAGGTCGATAAATATGGATTTAAAGAGCAGAATCTCAGCTTTAATTGAAAGAATTGAAGGAAAAGTTTAGAAATTACAGGTTTTTAATAGAAATGTAGTTGGATAAATTCACATAACATATATGTAAACATTCATTTAAAATCCTTTTTCTAGAATCCTTTGCAGGCAATGTCCCCCAGAAGTCTGGAGGAGTGGACATCATAAAAAGAAGAAGTTTCATCCTTTGTCATATTTTGCTTTTTCTGCTGCTGTCTTTAAATGTATAAGATTGAGCTCATGGGACTGATTCAGCCATTGCTGATTATTCCAACTCTACATGTTCAAAAACTCCCGGCGTGTTTCAGCAGCATGTTTTAGGTCATTGTCCGTCTGTAGCGTGAAGCAGCCGACAATCAGCTGTGCTGCATTTGTCTGAGAATGAGCTGACAGTTCACCTGTTGCCTCCATCCTATGAGGACCGCTGCCATGTGAGCCCATACAGACTCATGTCATCAGATACTTCAGATCATTTCAATACTTTTTTTTATTTTCCTCTTTCTCATACAAGTCGATATGAGTTTAATTTGTCCAAATACCGCTGTTCCAGGACAGCTCTGCCTTTACATGATGTTTTTTTAATCCACTCTGGCCTTTTTAAGGATGAATGATTGATGTCTCATTGAGTCTTATCTTTGTGAAGGGTAAGGGTATGTCTACTACCTGGACAGTGTTCCTTACTTAATGTTAGGAAGGGTTTTTCTTTTCCGTTGGGAATGATCTTATCATATCCGACACTGTTTTCTTCAATAGATACCTAGGTATTGTTTATATTGCTCAGCTCACCGGTCCATTATCTTTTTTTTTTTTTTTTAGAAATTGTTTATTTGACCCCTCGTGATGCTCTGGAGTTTATCCGATAGACTTGTTTTGTTTTTGCAGCCCTCTTTCACTTGCATTGAGAGCGCGTTTTACTGCATGTTGTGGGTTCACAACATCAACTCCCAAAATGCAAATACCACAGCTGGAATCAGCTGCAGACCTTTTACCTGATTAAATGATGAATACATGAGAGAGAAAACACCTGCTCAACCATCCTTTCACACGTGGGCCCCTGAAAAAGGCTTCTATATATTACAGAGCTGTGATTTTCTAAAGGCTTCCTCTTGTTTGGAGCTGAATACTTTCAAACCAAAACTAAGAGTCTCAATTTACGTTCATTATTTAGCTGAGTATTGCAAAGAGCCAAAATAACAAGACTTAAGTGTATCCACATAACACGATATTCTTCAAATATGCTGTAAACTTTAAAGCTGGTTCATGTCAGTCTGCAAGCAGCTACCAGTTTGTTTTACAACAAAATTAAAAGTTGTGTGTAAAAAAGTCAAAAGCTGACATTTGGTTTTTTACATCAATGATTAAGCACCTTCACTGGAACATATTTCGTTCAAAGGAGCGACCAGAAACAGACATTTCCATGTGGTTATTTAATCTGCTTTACATTTGATGTTTTCTCAAATAAAATTGGCTGCAATTTTACCTTATTACCATGTTTGAATATATAATCAATTTGCTTTAAAATATCATAAGTATTCTTATAGAAGATTATGTGAAATCAGAATCAAACATTCAGCATATAGCATAACCAGTGCATAATGAGTACTTTATTAATGGGGTTCATTTTTAACTTTGACTCTGAACACTACTTAAATGTTGAAAAACCTTTTTTTGGTGCAGCTTATTTGGAGGATCAGATACATACATTTAGATTAAAGAACTGTATTTAAAAGCTGTCATGCAAATGTGCCTTACAAATATAACAGCATATTGATGGCTCTGATGTTCTGTAAAGATGCATCACTCCGCACATATTTCAAAGTCAGGACTTCACTGTGCATATTTCTGGGACCTCCAACCTGGGGTTGTTCTTTGATGCCAGCGCCCTCTTGTGGCCACAGTGAGTCAGTGGGTTTGTTTTCATCCTGTCGTACTATATTTTCTCACTCACTGTGTGAATTCCCAACTCAGGATTTTCTCTGGCAGGCAAACACAGACACACTGCAACAAGGGAAGTTCAACGTCAAGTGCGTCACATGTTATAACAAGCCAATGGGTGCAGGGATTAAATGAGACAAAGGCTCATCTGTGAGGCAGTTTGGCATTGTTGCGTATTCTGTCTGTTTTATTTAAAAGTGTGAATCAGAAAATCATGGAAGTGTTGTGGCAACTTAATGGTCAGGATTATTAATCATCATCTCACACACACACACACACACACACACACAGGCAGACACACACTTTTGCAAGTGGCTTAGAGATGTGCATGTGTGACAGATGTGTTTGATGCGGTGTGTTGGCGGCTGGTGTCAGCTGACAGCTGTGTGAGTGGAGATGACAGTGCCCTGATGCTGCGTTCTCTGTTCTCTGGGAGCCATTTTGTCTGTCTCTGATCTCAGAGTCAGGTCTCCCCACCACCACCACTGCCACCCCCCCTTCAGCCAATCACGTCAGCGCTCAGCCTTGCAGAAAACATAGAAACACAGTCTGATCTCTTCCTCACTCTCTGTCTCACCCACTCTGACTCCCTCCCACTCCTCCTGCGCTCCTACAGCGCTCATCTCCCACTTGCCTCTCTTTTCTTGGCTCTTCTGCTCATTGCCTTTCCCCCCCTTCATCACCTCTCCTCTCTCCTGCTTTCTCTTCCTCACTACCCTCCCTCCTCCTCCTCTTCCTCTCTTAATCCACATCTTTCCTCAGTGTCTGCTCACTCTGTTTCTCTTCCCCTCTGTCACCCCCCCCTCCTCTTCAGACTCTCTTGTTGTGCAACCCGTTTTTAAACAGCTCAGCCTTTGTGCGTTTTTGTCTGTTGCCATTTCAGCCAGGGCTGCAGTCTTTACTCATTTTCCTCCAATCAGGGACACCATGTGACTCTCTGCATGAGAGGGCACAGTCCCTTCCCCCTTCTCTCCTCCCTCTTTCTCGTTCCCCTTCTCACCATCCTCCCTCCTTACCCCCTCCTCCCCTCATCCAGCCAGCCAGCCAGCCAACATACGCTAGCAATCAGGAGAGTCAAAGAGAAAAGGGGAGAGAGAGGAGGGGGAGTGGGGAAGGAAAGATGAAGGTATATACACACTGCAGAGTGAAATGGTGAGCAGAGTGGAGGTAGGGAGGGCTCTACTGTAAGGTCTGCGTAGGTCAATGAAGAGTCTGATTGACCTCGAAGCACAAAACATCTGCAGTTTCATTGACCTGACTGTACAATAACTTCATTTTGTGAAGTTATTCCCACACACACTACCCCTCTGTTTATGTCACCCACATGTTGGGGCACATTCTGTGTATGTGGACACACTCACACACACGCACACAATCTCTGAGCCCACACAAGAAGGGGGAGGATCCTTCTGTGTTGAACACGGCACTGGAATGTAAACAAGGGAGAACAAGAGCGACTAAAGACAGATTTTAAAATTTTACATGTTAAATTCCCTGTGATAATCAGCCCACACAGCCACACGCAAACCTTTTTATTTTAAATACATAAAGACAGTAAAGGGGCACTAACTTGGCAGAAAGTGCGCAAATTAACCAGCAGCACTGTAAGGTCAAGCTTTGGGTTCATCTCGAGTTGACATGAATGAATAGAGATGATTGTTCTATATTTGGAGGCAGTATTTACGTTGGTTTTTAGTTACCCCAATGCGTATAAGTGTAGTTTTGTTATTCATGCACATTGTTTAAGGCCACCAGACTTGCATGGGAAAGCCTGGCATTCTTGAAATAAAACCTCACTTTGGGTGTGTTTTCTTTTTCAATGTTTCTCTAAATCTGCATTTACTTTTAAGAAGCAAGTGTCTTAAAATCTAGTTCATAACAGCAGCTATACAGCATTAACTTTATCTCTGTAAACTTAAAATAAAGAGAAGCACAGAGAGAGCCGAGAAACTGAGGCAACAAAGAAAGGGGAACACCAGAGAGAACAATATGTGAACAAAAGTGGAGCGCGCAAGAGTGCAGTCATATGTCTTTTTTGGAAATTTCCATGACCACGTTGATTAAGTATGCAATCTGACCGCAAGATAGCTAAGGCCCGGTTCTAAACAAACGTTCCCGCCTCCGCTGTGCAGGCTTGTTTAACGGCTGAGGTGGCAGCGTTTGCCTTTGTAACACGGGGCACTGCACAGCGATTGAAAACCCACGTACACACAGACGTACGAAAACTGTGCAGGCAGTCACGTTAATGCACAATATCATTAGCGACTTTGTCTTGAGAGTCTGTCCTTTGATCACAGTGCCAACGCTTTCCCACATCGTCCACCTTCAAAGTCAAGTCTAACAGTTCCAACTGTACAAGCAGGATAAGCTGGCGTTGCTTCTGAGTTTGCTCTTCCTTCCTAAACTTACCAGCTTTAAAATCTAAGAGCTAAAGAGTTTCCAAACAGCAGAAACATGAGACTAGTTCGGGTTTAATTTTTCTGATCACTTAAGTTGAGACTGGCACGAGAGAAAATATGATCCCAAACGAGTGGTTTGCTAAATGTCTTTATCCACATCCAGGCTGTTTGAGGGCTGACCAATGTGGCCGCTGTGGCCTGGAAGGCAGGAGGGAGGAATGGAGGCCACCTCAGGGTGATACAGCCTCCGGTACACAGAGCAACTCACACACCACTCTGCCACTCTTACTTCCTCCTCTCCTACTGCTAAATATTACACAACTGTAGATTCAGAGTACATTTATCATGCTTATGAATACATTTTCAGCTACAGGATTATATTTCATGTCCTACACATCCTATCAGGAGTGCTACATAAATCGCTGTAACACTTAATAATATATTGCCTTAGGCTCAGCAGCACAGGTTTATTTCTAGACCTTTATTCCTCTTGTTCTTTTCTCTTCTGTCTGATTAAAGTCAATAAAATTAAATGAATTATCTGTTTGCTGTCAGGTGCTCAGCACCTAAACACAACTTGTGTTTCTCACAAGTCGCACTCCTCTCAGTACGGTGGCCTAATATGACAGATAATACTCCCTCTAAGTGGCTCCCTGTGCCTCAGCTCCCAGAGGCCCTGGGGTCACAACAGTCAGACCGCACATCGTTTTGTTATAACTGGGCAAAATTAATCCAAATACAATTGATTATAAACCCCCTCCACAAAGGAAGAGAAGAGGGGAAGCAGATGTGATATCAAACAGTAGCAAATAGTGAAGCAAGTAGCAGGAAGGGCAAGGTTAGTATCTGCTCTCTGGCATTCTTGTGTGCACTCATTGACCTCCCATTAACTTGAGAGAAAGTCTGCATAGACGGTCAGGGACTACCATGCAGGAAGAACAAGAAAGCTAAACCTCATTACAGTCAAACAAATACGGCAATGCTGCATTTCCACGTCAGTATCAGTAATTAGATCTGCTTCTGCACCTGAATGAGAAGTGTTTGACCGCATCCCCCTCATCAACCTCTTCACGTCTCCTAAGCGACACACTCCCGCATGTGCTGTGAAACATCAATCGTTCATTAAATAGCTCTTATGTGGGAATAGGTGCAGAATCAATCATGCAAGCCTTTGATCCATGCCAGAGAGCTTTGCCCCGTGAATGTCACACTTGGATTCTTCTCTTTCTCTTATTTTCCTCCACCTCTGTTTGAGGGAAGTTAGTTTTTTTGGGACTTCTGCCGTGGATAAAGTGAGTTAAACATCTGTGTCAGCTCTGAAAAAGCTCTGGTGTTAACCTGGGTCATCTGTCAAAAAATCACAAGCAGCAACAAGAACAACCACTGGCAGAGGAAGAGAAGAAGTTGCATTTGTGGAACCATGGCAACAACTTGTGCCAACAAAGATCTTGGCGATCAAGATTCAACAACACGGTAAAAAAGCCACTTTGCGATCCGGCTTCAGATAAAAGTGAGGCAACATGTAGATACATCTATTCTAGTCTATTTTCCTTGCTCTTCATCCTCTCCCAGGCTTCACAGAGGGTGACCTCCCATGAGCCTTTGCAAACAGAGCCCCAGGGCCCCGGGGCACCTTTTTCCCATCTCTCTGCCCCAGTCACGCCACAGCAGCGGCTGCACTCACCAACGAAAAAACAACAACAACAATGACCAGAAAAAGTCAGCCACTGGCAGCAGCAGGGCTGTTGTTAATGGCAACCATCACCTCGGCAGTTACTTACCGGGACACGCGCAGCCGCCCACGGACATCTTCTCACATGTCTGGTGTGAATCCGATCAGAATGATGGTGGTGGCTCTGTTATCCCTGCTCTCTGCCTCTCCTCTCCTCTTTCTCACCAGTCAGCGCTGCCGCCACTGAGGCTGCTCACATGAGCGTCTGTTATCCCCACGATTCACACACACAGACACACGCACCAACAGGGAGCAAAAAGAAAGGAGGGAGGGAGTGAAGACGAGGGAGGAAAAGAGAGGAAGGGAAGAAGAGGTTAAAAAAGAGCACACACACACACACACACACACAAAGGATCAGATTCTCTCAGTTGTTCACTGTAAACGAGTGTGTGTTAGTGTGAGTGTGTTGAGGAGAAATCTGCTCCTGCCTCTGCTCTGCCCTCACCCTCATCAGCCCTGCAAATTACAGCTCAGGTGGGAGGAGAGACAGAGAAAGAGGAAGAGAAAGGGAGGGAACGAGAGGCTGTGTGCTCGAGAGGGAGGGTGAAACAGAGTGGACTGTCAAAGTGACCTGAGAGGCAGATCTGAGAGAACAACAACCATGTGATTTGGGTCCTTTTTGTTTTTTCTTTCCCTTAAAATATGTAGAGGCTGTTTTTCACCTCTCCTACTACAACGACACACACGTACAAACGTTCACGCACACAATGATCCTCAGGAAATCTGGCTCTAAGTGTGTATATGTGTGTGTGCTGCAGTTGTGTAAGTGGCTTGTTACCATCCAGCAAAGGTCTTCTACATGGCAGGGAGGGCAGGGGGAGGGAAGAGGGTGAGGAAAAAGGGAGGAGGGGGCATCTGACGTGCCTCCTCTCCCCTCCCTCTGCCTCCCTTTCTCACCCGTCCACTCTCGCTCCGTTACTCTTCCCGTCTGCAGTGTGTCACACAGTGTTGCTCTCTTGCTTCACTCATCTTGCTGTCTCCTCGGCCATTTATCTCTCCTGCCCTCCCGCCTCCTTCCCTCCTCCCTCGCTGTGCCTCTCCTCCCTTATTACTCTTTCTTCCATTCCACCTTTCCCTCCTACCGTCTCCATCTCCTTCCAATCCTTCCTACATCACCACATCATTTGTTTTTCACTGTTAGATGCTCAAGTTTGTGCATATTTGTGAGTTTTTAGGCCCAGGTTTTCTACAAAATAAAGAATACATCTAGTAATACATTGTGCCTTGCTAATTATCAAACTATCAACTGATCCCACTGCCAGTTAAATCAGTGTGTATTCATATATTCATTTGTGCCATAGAGCTCTGTTATTGTCCAAAAACACATCTGCTGTACAGACAGTGAGAGATATCTTCTTACACACTTTTTGGACTTTGGACACAAGTTCCACACTAATCCTGTGGTGTCCTGCTGCTAAAAACACGCAACACCAAATGTCTATTAATACTCCAGCTGAAAATAGTCGCAAACAAATGCAACGTGTACCTCAGTGTTTTATAAAAGCTACAGTGCCCAGCCAGTCTCCCCAGAAACTGAGAAATAGTAATGTTTGTCCAGGCGTCCAACACGTTTCACAATCAAAAAACTTTGTTGACAGTAGTTTTGTGCAATAATCAGGAGTCTCAGCCAATAAGTATTAAACGACGTTGTCCAAATAATGGACCACAACAATGTAGAAAACTCAGTCATGGTTCAACTTTTGTGGTCTAATTTAAACAAATTAAACAAACGATATGCAATTTGTGAAATTGTTATTTCTTTTGGAAGTGTGGTTAAATTAATTTATTACTTTTAAGGCAGCTCGGTAGTCTTACTTTGTTTCCAGAGTTAATGCTAAGCTCAACTAACTGGCCACTTCCTTATATGTACTTTGCATACACCAGTGTCAGCTGAACATTTGTCACTGCATAAGTAGTTGGTAAACACTGGTGTCATTAATCACTATGATTGAAGCTACTTACCTAAACAGAACAGACTATGACAGCTGTGTTTATGAGTTCGTGTCAAAGTGGCTGCTGTGAAATAGGTCTCTGAAAGATCTGAATTGTTAGTATTTCCAAACTATTTCATTTTGTGTTTAATTTTTCCCACTTTTTCCATCATGTTTGCGAATTTGTTTCCAGAAACCGCACAGCCAATTACACCCTACACACAGCAAATAAAAAACACACATGGCCGTAAAACAGCTATTAGCTGGTTAGCTAGCAGCCATATGTATTGGCAGTTCATACTTTGCTGTCCACATTGCAATGCTATCAACTTTCTGATGTTGGTTGGTTACATTTAAATACATAATGCGCCAATGTCGATCCATCTTCTGTCTGTGGCATTTAGAACATTCATTGTGGGTGTTTTGAGAACGCTGATATGACACAAAAGCATCCTCAGAATTTCACACAATGAAAGACTAAGTAGTTTGAAGGATCCTTGACATTGGAACAGTCCTTCAGTGAGAATTAATGACACGGAACCCTGGAAAAATCAGCTGTGAAGGGTCCTTCCATGACTGAGAGGCAGCTCATCATGATCCTATATGTGAGAATGTGAAGATATGTACTGGCCAATGAGTAACAAAGTCTAACAAAATTGAAAGAATTAGACCTTCCACAAGTTTCTCCAAAGGCTAACAACCTGTGGACTGATTTCTTTAAGAAGGACTCAAATCCAAAGTGTTGGTTTGTTCACTAATTTCAGCTGTCCTGCTGTCTCGCAGCTAGAGTCCTCTAGCATCAAACAACATCTGGCTCCCAGCATAACACAAACTCCAAAACAAGCAACATTCAAGCATAAAGGTAAAAAAATAAAAACTTATCAAGTGAAGTCCATCTGAGATGGACTACTAGTGGTTGCAGTTGTTACTTCACAATTGGACCATAATTCTATATCAATGAGCTGTCCAAAGAACTCTGATCCAAAATGCTGCTGCCAGAGTTCTGATGAGAACTAATTTTCTCCAGAGATCATATTTCTCCAGTTTTAGCTTCTCTTCATTGTCTTCATGTTAAATTCAGAATAGAATTTAAAATTCTTCTCCTCACATATAAAGCTCTTAATGACGAAGCTCCATCATACCTTAAAGATCTCATAGTTGGCTGTTTTCCCAACAGAGCACTTTGCTCTCAGACTGCAGGTTTACTTGTGGTTCCCAGAGTTTTTAAAGCAGAATGGGAGTCAGAGCCCTCAGTTATCAGGCCCCTCTCTGTGGAACCAGCTGCCAGTTTGGGTTCAGGAAGCAGACACCCTCTCCACCTTTAAAATTAGGCTTAAAACTTTCCTTTTTGAAAAAGCGTATAGTTAGGGATGGCTCAGGTGACCCTGAAACATCTGATAGTTATGCTACTCTAGGCCTAGAAAGCTGTGAGACCTCCCATGATGTACCTCTCCTCCCTCTGCTCTCTTTACTCTCCATGTTCATATGACATTATTGTTGTCATTAACTTGTGTTTCTCTTTCTCAGCAGGTATCCCTGGCCTGGTGTTGTGATTTTTGTCCCCTCTTTCCTGTCCTCTTGACCCCCAGCCAGTCGTAGCAGATGTTCACCCTTCCCGAGTCTGGTTCTGATGGAGGTTTCTCCCTGTAAAAAGAGTTTTTTCATCACACCATGATGAGCGTGTTCTGAACACGCTCATGTAAACGCTCAGGACGGGAGATTGGATCGAAAAGAAGAATCAATGCAATGTATTGGTTTCAGCTAGACAACTTTTCTGAATTGGCTTTGTATGAATTGGATTACTTTGTATTTTAATCAGTTTTATTTGATGGATTATGATCATATTACCTTGAATTAGACTATCTTTGAAGTGCTTTGAGATTATATTTGTTGTGATTTGGCGCTACATAAATTAAAATGAATTGAAATTTAAATTAATTGAAGGTTGAAAGTAAGGAAAGGTGAGAACCCCCAATCTAAGTGATAGATATACAAATTGCTCTCTTAGGGATTCAGAGCCATTAAAAAGTTATGACCCCAACTGATCCCATAGTACCACCAAAACACCTCTTAGGACTGAACACATAACAGTTCACACATGTGACACAAAGCAACATGTCTGTACTCAAACAGACATATAATCAGAGTGCGTAGTCTCCCTAAAATTGATTTCACCAATTTCCCTTTTTTCCTTAAAAATAGGAACACAAGTCTGCATAGATCGCCTCCCCCACATATTAGTACTTCTCTTTTTCTAAGACACTTGCTCTTTGTCCCCCCCTCCCTGTCTTCCTCACCCTCTGTCTCATTAGGCAGTATCTCGTTTTGAGGGGGTGAGCTCTAAGCCAATCAGTGATGGGAAGAAGGAACAGAGGAAGGAGGGAGAACAAGAACGACGACGAGGTTGCAGGAGGAAGAGGGCAGAGATGGAGTGGCTGAGAGAGGTGGAAGGAAATGGAGATGCAGGAAAGGAGAGGGCGATGGATGGAGAGAGGGAGGGAGAAAAAGAGAATAAATAGCTCAGGCGCACTCGTCCCCCCATTACCCCGGGAGGGCACTGTCGCCATGGCAATGTGGCAGAAAAAGGATAGCAAAATCATGATGAGCCTCTACATACGTGCTGATTTTTAGAAATGAAACTCGGGTTCACACATACACCTGCCCACACAGAAACCACTTCATGTCTTTCTACATTCACATGTGTACAACGCATGCCGACACCTCCCCATAATTTTTCATATACAGGCTCACAAACGCGAGGAGTTAATCAGTCAGCCGACGGTCCCAACTCACATCACACAGACATAATCAAAGATGCTGTGAAAAGAGATTAAAGTACAAAAGACAGACTATAAACACAGAACGAGAGCAAGAGGAAAATGTTTGGAGAAGGAAAATAACAAAGGGGTATTTTAAAAAAGAGCAATTTTGGAGCTAATCGAGTATCATAGCTGCCCGCTGTGTTGCCTTGCAACAGAATTTGTTGGACTCTGAGTATTTCAACTGCTCTGTCTGCTTTCCTTGATCACTGCAAGAATTTACCTATGAAAAAAAATGGACATGTTTTAGCCACATGCAGGTTTTATAGCAAATTAAAAAAAACAACCAGAGGACACAGAGAGAGCCCCCCTGACATTCCTTCGAAAAGGTTTTTGAGCCCACCTGTGGAATCCAAGACTCAGTTTACTTTCTGCTGTGGTGTTGTCTCTACCAGAAGCCGAGGAACTTATCCACCTCTTTAGCTAAGCGAAGACACAGCCTAAAACGCTGTTTAGAGCCAAGTGGGATAAATCGATTTAGTCCATTTCTTGGGTGTCCTTTTACAATCTTCCCATTTTGCTTGCATTTTTTTTTATTTTAGACACAGCTGACTGGGAACAACCACTGACTTTTGCTTGCTTGAAGGAGTTTTATAATCTTTTCCATTGTTTCCACTGACAGCTCCCTTGTTGGGGCCCACGTTTCATGCCAATAAATCAGGGGCAACAGCTGCAGACACTCTCATTTAACAGCTGACTCATTTGTAGATTCAAACTTGTGGAGGTTTAAAGATGCTAATTATAGGATGAGCCCATCATTTTTCCTCATGATTGAATGGTTCCATACTTTTTTCCTCTGCTTGAATATGTTTGTTTCATAAATGTTTCACAAAGCCAGAATGTTCAGCTGTTAACTGAAATAGTTTTATTAAAAGATAAAAAAATAAAGATAAAGATAAAAATCTTTATCCACTCGATCATCCTTCGAGAGGTGATTCCATGTTCCATTAGATGAGAAGAAACACTAAACTTTCCTGCTCACATGTAAACAATACAGCTGAATTTGCTGGTGTTTGACAGCTAATAAAGGTTCGTGTCATCCTCACCCTCACAAAGACCTGCTGATGGCACCGGATCAAAATTCGTGTTGAGCATATTTAACAGAGACACTTTCGATAGTGGTCAGACCATTTTAGACCTATTATATTTGGATTTGGTCTCATTCGTGATAGGTTTCTACGCTCCCAGCTGAACCTCTTTTGCTTGACAGTTAGTTCCACACAGTAGACACAAAGCTCAGTTCCCAGCTCGTTACTATCAACATGCCTGTTTCAGACAAGCCTGCAAATAAGGGACTACAGAAACATGCCTGAAAAATGTTGGTCCTCCGGGTGAAACAAATCACCCAGAGTCTGTAGACAGAAGTTAAAAAAGGGGCCACTCTCATGCCTTTGTTGCAGCACACTTATGTGGAAAAGTTGTTTGAAAGGCAAATGTGGTGGTTAATTAGTTTAGGATATCTTGTGTGCATCCAGCCTCAGGGCAAAGCAGAGAGTGACAGAGGCTGTTCTGTGAATTCTTATGTAAGGAAGAATCTGCATCCTGTTTCTCTCGATTACATTATTGATGTTGGTTTCTGTTACCACGCTGAGCAGGTTTGTGTGCGCATATGTGCGCAGGAACCTTAACACCTGTAGGCCACAACCTCTTGCTGGTTAGTGCCTCACCTCTGCTGCTCTGTAGAAAGGGTGGTCTCATCAGGTGAAGGTCTTGTCATTTTCTCTCCACCTCCTTTCCACCCCCCTTCATGCTTTCTTCTTCTTTCTTCACCCTTGTTTTTTCTGTATTGATGTAATTCCCTTTCCTCTTCTTCCTTCTATCTCTCTCAGGCTTTCGTTTGTTACTAACAGATGTTTTCTGAGCCTTGTGGGAGGGGATTCCTCCCCTCTGCTATGAAAGCAAAAGAAGAAAACTTGCTTAAAGAGAAGAAAAATCAAACGAGGACGAAAGCTAAACAACTCCCCAACTGCATCGTCTGAGTTTAAGGCCTGTGAATGCTATGTTTCCCCTGGTGTCAAGTTAAAGATCAGAGTGCTTTTGCCTTTTTATAACTCACTGCTCCCAGTGTTACACAATATTTGAAAGGTCACGGAAGTGCATACGAAAAAAAACACTGCATGACTGAGCAGCCAAGATGACTGGAGGCCATATAGAAAAACACTCACGAATGCAGCCAAGAGTGAGTGAGACAGAGAGTGGAAAGCATACATCTGAATCCTTACACCTCCCGGGTTCTTTAAAAATTCAAACATGCCAAAAGAGCATCACCAGAGTCCTTGTGCAGGTCAAGAGTGAGGAAGCGATGAGCAACACATGAGAGGAGACATGAAAGAACATCAGCAGAGGGAGATTGTTTTACTAGTGTCACTCTTCCCCCCCCCCCCCCCCACAGGACCCAGAGGGAAGCCTGGCGCTCTGTGGAGCCTAACCGAACTGAGTTTAAAAAGTGGGACAGTGAATGCAGCATGGGTTAAATGTGTGTGCGTGGGGCCATGTACTGACATGGTGGTTAAGCGCAGGATGTAGCAGTAAGGTGACCCACTTACACAGGACACACACACACACACACCTCCATGCCCCCCCCCCCCCCCCCCCCCCCCACACACACACACACACACACACACATACACTCAGCATGCCTGTGCACACTCTCCTGAACACACAACACCTCGTCCGCTGGAGACTTGAGGATGCTTTGGCCCCGTTTCAGATGGTAATGTGTTTCAAGGGTGGCGGAAATCGAGGCAGGAGGTGGTTCATGTGGACAGGGATGTGGCAACTGAACAGAAACATTAAACATTAAATTAAAATTTTAAAATGACGTAAAAAGGGGAAATGGCAGATGTACAATGTGGCAGGTAAGAGGTACAAAATGAATTGAGAAGAAATGTGTAGCGCCTTTTCAAAGCATTTGACCACGAGCAAATTTCCCTCCAAAATGACATCACCTCCACTTCCACGATTGACTCCAACATGACATTCAGCAGAAAGGTCAGCTCCTCGCTGGCATGAACAAGATAAGAAGCCAGACACATGCACAGTCCACAGGAAGAAAAAAAACGAAACACAAGATAACACAAACAGAAAGGTGATGGACCTGCATTTAGTGTGCAGCCACTCTATTCTTTGTATGAATATTTGAATATCTCCGGCTGTGGATGTATGTAGCTGGCATGAAGCAATCAGCGTACGAGAAATTAACAGAAAACAAGAGACTGCTGGAGGTTGTCGAAAGATATACAAAAATGCCATCTAGTTGCAAAAAGGAGTAACTGCATGTTTATCAGTGTGACTCATAGGTGGAGATTTTCAGCCTCTAAATCAGCCAAGAACACAAAACATCTTATATTAAAATTCAAATAAAGTATATTTTAAATGTCCGTATCTAAATTTCAACTGGTAGTGTCTTTATAAGTGAGAGGATTTTTTTGTTTAAACTCACAACAGATAGTTTTTTTCTGTTTACATGTCATCCTCAGGATTATTGTGGAAAATACATCTAAATTATGCTTCTAGGTGTTTATTTGACTTCACTTTATTTATTGGGCATTGATGCAAACGACTGCATTTCTGTTGAAAAAATAAATAAAATAATTAAATGGTCTTAATCGAAGTAATCATTTTACTAATAAGAGGAAGCTTTCAATGGGAAGATATGTGAGCGACAGAAGTGAATAAAGCTTCTTTGAAAAGGAAATGTACAGAGTGTTTTCCATGTGGCAACAAAAACATTAAAATATTACAAAACAAAAATAAAAAACTTAAGATAAAGCAAACATAATTGCAGAAAAACATGTCTGAATAGAAAGCAAATATAAAAACAGTGTGAGCTCTATGCCCTCCTGCCCCCTGCACACAGACCTCACCTCACCTGTAATCTGCCTTATGTTATCACTGTATATTTTACTATTTATTTATGGTTGTTTAGCACTTTCTTTTTAAGTTTTGGTTTGCGTTTCCCTTTTTTTTTGGATGTCAATATTTTCTCTACTGTGTGTATTATTTTATTCTATTATTTTTCTACTGTTTCTGCTTGTTGCAGCGTCGGTCCCTGAGGATCGAAATGTCAATTTAGCTGTATGTCCTGCATTTATAGCAAATTGACTCATTCTACAGTAAAAGCTGCTGCTGCTGGAAAGCAGCGATCTCTGTAGGATTTGAGTCTAACAATCTGTGGCCTCATGACCCGAGGGTCCCTGCAGAGAAGTGTTAATCTGCTGCAGCTCCTGACTCCACAGTGACACGTTCAGCAGAGTTTAGCTTTAATAAGACTGCTACAGTCACCAAAGCAAAGCCCTGAAATGATGCACCAAATCTTAAATATGTTAACGTTGAGATTTGATGCAAATATATAAGTGTGTATGGAGTGCTGAAATAAATATTAGATGTGTGCAGTATCAGTTATCTTATGGGCTGTGAACAGGAAATAGACAGTGTGGTAGCAGAAGTTAAGCACTGCTCCATAATCTTGATGTTTTGTTGTGCTTTGAGCCTGACAGAGGAGAGAAGTTGCAGCAGGTTGAAGGAAGACCTGGGTTCATCTCTGTTTATAACTGCTGGGCTCCCACAGTGATGCATGCTATCATGGAGTTCGATGGTGGTGGGAGTGTTCAGTGGGCCTCCTCTTGAAGTCCACTGCCATTTCAGCAGTTTTGAGTGTGTTCAGATGCAGGTAGTCGTGCCCTCACCACAGCTCCAGCTGTTCAACCTCCTGCAGTATGCGGAGCTGTCAACATCCTGGTAAAACACTGCAAATGTCAGCAGTTTAAACTGTCAGATCTCCTGTGGTGCCGTTTCTTTTTTATGCAGAGGGAGGGGAGAAGAGGGGAGGGCACAAATCTCTGGGGGCTGCCAGTGCTGACTACCCAGGTGTTGGATGTAACGTGTCCCCTGCTTTACCTGCTTTGTCTGGTCTGCAAGAGCACATCCACTGACAGGTGGAGGCAGACACAGCGAGATTGTTGGGTTTTTAAGTCTTACTCAAGCAGTTACAAATCTCGGAAAACTAATCTGTGTTCTTGAATACTGTATATTTAAAAAATGTTCACAAAAAATTGTCTTGGGGCGTAACTCAGTGAATGGGGATCTGCTTATCTGGCCACATTGACATTTCAGCCCTCCAGCATTTCTGCTAAGTCTTCTCCAGCTCTGCCAAACTCACTCATGTGAAGCGGTTGTCAGAAAAATGGTGAACCGCAGCCTCTCTGGTATTTTTGATTGGACACTGAGATGTCTCCAAATAAACTTAATCAACTTCTATTCAGTTTATCTCTTCTGTTTCATCTTTGGATAAGACCTGAAGGCTTGAGGCTGCACCACTGGAACCAGCTGAAGGGAAGGCTACAATAATAGGCAATATAAGAAAAACAAATGACTTTTGCAGTTAATATCAAAATGTAATTAGAAAGAGCTGAAAATTTTGGTTTGTAGAAGTGCTTTTATAATGGAAACATATTATAAAGATTGATCATGTCTGAGGTAACAAAGTCCAGAGCTGCATCAGATGAAGTGGAAAAAACAAACGTAACAAAAGAAAAAGGTTAACTTTTGGGTTTACGGTTCAAGTTCAGTAAGTTTGCGAACCATAAAACTATGCATGTCTTAGTTGTTTTGAAGTACATTGATCTTATTTTGTGCTTATTCCCGGGCCTGAAACTGCCCTGGAGCACTCCGGGGATCATATACAGCAGTTCACGACTTTGGTTTCCAGCCTTGCCCGACACCATCTGCTTTATGGTTGCATGAATTTTGATGGCATCTTCGTGGTCTCTTCAACATGACAACAAATTCCTTCTTATGGCTGTACATGTACAGTGTTCACAGTGAGATTTGTTTTTATTTAGGTGGTGTTACATCCCACATCTGTTGGGTGAGCCAAAGAGCAAAAAATTAGCCAAATTCTCGGAAACTACTGTAAATGCCAGAGATAAATATACTCAATATTCACTTTGATACAGTACAGTCAACAGTATAAATACATGAATACATTTAAATTACTGTCAAGAGTGTCAAGAGACTAGAATAACAAAATCTTATTAAGAGCCACTTCTAATCAACTGAGTCAGTAATTCTCACGTTATGCCTATATTCTTGACAAGACTAAATGCTAGTTAGAAGTATCAATATTCCAATGTCTGAACATGCTGATAAACTGTTTGTTCTGGTTATGTCACATACATTAGAAAGCAGTCTTTACTTTGATAAGCACTTCAAGGAACGATTAACGCATGGTCTAATATGATATGATCCTGCTGATGTTAATAACTGCACTGATCCCACAGAAAACACGAGCTGGTTTAGCAAATAATTATGCAACGCAACAAAATATGCTAACACAGTAATGCTGGTGGCACACAAATCTGCATCGCCACATCCCCAGAGATTATAATCCTTTACTAACACTCATTAAGGGCCTTGAACAAATAAACAACTGGATGATCTAGAATTTCCTTCAGTTAAACTGAAAGAGATCACTGTCTTTGGAGGCAGTTAAAAATCAGTGATGAAGTCAGCCGACCATCACCTGAAGAATATTCTAAGGTTGAAAAGAATAACGTGTCAGAGTGATTTCCTCACGAAGACCAGAAAAGTGGATCATATCACTCCAGTCCTGAGTGTCTACACTGGCTTCCTGTCCACCAAAGAGTTGAATTTAAAATACCACTGTTGGTCTATAAAGCACTCCCACTTACACTGTAAATATTCTCTCAATAAAAGGCTTATAAGGTGAATTATTTAGTCTTAAAAGTCTGCTGTTGATTTGTGAGCGTCATTTGTGTCATCCAGACACTATATTATGTTTTTGGAGCTACTAAATGTGTAGTTTTAAAAAAACGGCATTGAAACCTGCAAAAATATTCTGATTTAACTGAAGTAATCGATGACAGTAACGTGTCTCAAAGTAAATTCCGTGCGTCTTTGATAAATATTAACTTTTCGATAGATCTTTAAATTTTTTGTATTATAACAAACTCAAAAGACTAAAAGGAAGTTTTATGGTCAGTTGACTGGTGTGTCTTGGTGGCAAAATAAAAATAATTCAAGATAAAAAACAAGATTAAAGACCAGATAAATATCCGAATCAATGCGGAAATCGTGAGAAACTTCCAGCTGATCTGGCGTCAGATTTCCTCCCGCCGTGTCGCTGTTTTTAACAAACCTGGCGGTTACACACTGATCTCAGATCGGGGCTTTCTGCCCGCTTGCAGCCGGTGACCACGTGTCTCCGTCCGGCCTGCCAGTGGACCATGTGGAGGAGCAAGATGGCGGCGCGGTGGAGGGGGGAAGACGGCAATTTAAACACCAGCAACAGCGAGTTTATGGCCTCCAACACCCTCAATGAGGTACCGGTTTCCTCTCTTTTGCTAATTTGACATCACACGAACCATACAGGGGCGTTTTTCGCTGCTGTAATTGGGCGTGTTTCGCCGGCCCCGCGAGGCCACATGCGCGCATGGCGACACGTGGCTGAAACTGTAGTACTACTGAGGTGGTGATCAGGTAGATGGCTGAGCAAATCGATTAGCCTCAAGTTTGGACCACGTAGGCGAGGAAGCAGCTGAATGACAGACCACTTAAAGCTGTTGCCTGATTAGTTAAAATATTATCTTCTCGGTTTGAATCAAAACAATGATTTTATTGTCGCATTGAAAGTGACTGGAGGCCAGTTTGTTCCTCCTGAAGAACAAGTCGTTCAGATAAGGCTGCACCCTGCGATGTTTCCCCCCCGTGTATGCTCCCTGTGATGTTCCTGTGTGACGTTTTTAAAGCAGAAACTCCCCCAGATAAAAACTTCCACCCTGTCTCAAAGATTCTTTAATTATCTGCAGCCCAGATGTTACACCAGCCTCGAACCACGCGTTCATCTAACCAGGAAATAAACCTTTCAACTCTTCAGCATATGCTGCACTTTGTTCAAAGCAAGTTTGCTTTTAGTTTGAGATTTAAATGTTTGTGAATTAAAACACGCATCCAGCTATTTTTTTCTGTGTTTTTAATACAGTCAGAGTCCAGTTTCCACTGTATTTGCTGCCTAAATCGGTGCAAAAAAAAAAATCAACCCTGATCACAAGTCCTCAAAACAAAGGAAGTCTAATAATAAAGTGAATACAAAACAGAAGAATGAATCTATAATGTTTTAGGTTTTTGTTTTGTTAATTGATAATAATTCAACTTTCTTTTTTTCAGTGCAAAAAATCTTGAATCATCTCTCATTTACATTTTTCTTCCAATGATATAGTTTTTGTTGTTTGTGAAGCCACTTAACACTGACCTGGGAATCATTCAAACGTAAAAAATGCACCTAACTCAAGAGATAAACCAGTGTTGTGTTAAAACAAGAATCCATTTTAAATTGGGCACTTTGTTACTAGCAGCCTGTCCCAAAGCCTGTTCCCATCTCTCCATGAAAAATGCCAAATATAACATAGTTTGACAGACAGAAAATAGTATTTTTCCACCAATAAGGTGGTTCTCAGCATGGTGTGCAGTGTGTCCATTTGAGGAAATTGGAAAAGTGGAGGACAAAAGAAGAAGTGTCAGGCCTAAAAAACTATCTACAGCAGATGAACAGGATCTGAAAGTGATGTCCTTAGGCTGCGGCTACACGAAAACGTTTTTCACTGTAAACGATACTTTTTCTTATCGTTTCGCTGTCGCGGCCACACGGAGCCGGCGTTCCCACTACCCCAAAACGATAGTTTTTGAAAACGGGTTCCAGAGTGGGAAAGTTTGAAAACGGCCTCGTTTCGTTTCCATTGTTACAGCTAAAACGTTTTTGCGTCAGTCACACGTTGACGCTGTGAGCCAATTTTAACACTTCTCTATTGTCTCACAGCGTGGCGTGACACAGCGGCGTGTGTACTGCATCGTTTCATCGTTTTCATCCGTTCTCGTCTGGACAGCAGCGCGTTTCCGTGTGGTCGCAAGAATTTTCGTACCCGTTTTCAAAAAAAAACCTCGTTTCGTTCTCGTGTAGCCGTAGCCTTAAAGTGATAGTCTGGAGTAGATTCAACCTGGGGTCATTTGAACCGTGATATCCAGCCAAGTAGCCCACCCGCAGTTTTTTCGATATTGGCTGAACATCAGCTGAGTTAGTGAGTTATCCCGAATAGCTTCGTACAAGCGCTAATGGATCCTGGCAGTATCTCCAAAATTACCACACTAAAATCACATGCCATGACACCAAACTTCTACAGTAGTACAAATATGGTCTGTACTCACAAAACGATGCATTTGGAAGTTTGAAAATAGTCCAGGAGTTTATTATTATCAACACAAGCCTGATAGCTTTTCTGCTGCTAAAGCTGCGTCGACGTCACTTCTGGGAGCTGGGAGCTTCAAAGTAAGATGAGGGTTGATCTACAACTGTAGACAACAGAGCAAGGCTGCTCAATTTCTCCATTGATAAAATAATTTCACAACTCTACAACATAAAAATTCATAAAAAAAACATGTAGAATATAGCATATACTTTGTTGTCTACAGTAGTAGATCAACCCTCATCTTACTTTGAAGCTCCCAGCTCCCAGAAGTGACGTCGACGCAGCTTTAGCAGCAGAAAAGCTATCAGGCTTGTGTTGATAATAATAAACTCTTGGACTATTTTCAAACTTCCAAATGCATCGTTTTGTGAGTACAGACCATATTTGTACTACTGTAGAAGTTTGGTGTCATGGCATGTGATTTTAGTGTGGTAATTTTGGAGATACTGCCAGGATCCATTAACCCTTGTACGAAGCTATTCGGGATAACTCAGTAACTCAGCTGATGTTCAGCCAATATCGAAAAAACTGCGGGTGGGCTACTTGGCTGGATATCACGGTTCAAATGACCCCAGGTTGAATCTACTCCGGAGTATCGCTTTAAGGAAGGGAAACAGGGAGAAAAGGCTGAGCTGTGCCAAATGACACCAGAAGTGGACTGAAAATCAGTGGCAACAGGTCTGATGGAGGGATGAATCCTCCCCAGAGCCCGGACCTCAGCATTACTGAAGCAGTGTGGCATCATCTTGGCAGAGAACGGAACAAAAGGCAGCCGACATCCAAAGAAGAGCTTTGGGATGTCCTTCAAGATGCCTGGAGAACTATTCCTGAAGACTCCTTAAAGAAATGACAGAAAGCTTGTCTGAGAGGGTTCAGGCTGTGATGAAGAACAAAGGAGCTCAGAACAAATACTGACTCACAAGCTCCTTAAATCTGTATAAACTCTGATTTTACCTTTTTAAACTGTAATTATGTTTATTTTTCGAAAAATCACTACAACTATTCCCTGTTTTCTTGCTAATATATAGAGAAATGAGGGGCGAGTCGAGACTTTCTCACAGGACTGTAGGATGTTTCAGTATGTTTGTCGTTTTAGAAATATGATTAGCTTAAATCATCACTTGTTGATAAGAAAGTCGTTGGTCACTCGGTTCTTACAGATTAGATATTATCATGATTATTAACTTCTTAATTAACTACCTCAAAGCGAGCCTCATCGCTGCTTTGCTGTTTTCTTCATAGTTCTGCTTCAATCTTAGTCAGAACAGGCGGTTCTTCCTGTTTATGCTGGAACAGTTGGAATCAAGCTCATTGTTTTCCTGTTAATCGGCTTCTGGTCACACCCAAGAGAAAGTAGTGTGAGAAAGCCACTTGTTTACTTACGCTGTACTTTTTCTCAGCGCTTTGGTCCACTGTGGTTGTTTTTAAAGTGCTTTATGGATAAAGTAGTAGCAGTATGATGTTTTTTCTGTGTGCCTGCAGGTGGTCCTGAGCAGAGGTGAAGTGGAGGGCGTCGACATGGACGCACAGTCCTGTGTGGATCACTCCATTTTGGCCATCTTTGAAGACTCCACGGTTGCGTCTGGGGTGAGAGGCAAAGCTGATCAATAAGAGGTCCAGCCAAGGGGCATCACTATGAGAGTGGTTTTTTTTTGGTTTTTTTATACCAGAGGTTAAAGTGTTAAAATCAGCTTCTCTGTTTCAGAGCAAGAACGATGCGGAGGAAGAAAGCGAGACGCTGCTGTCTGCCCTGACGGAGATGCTGGACAGCGTGGAGGATGACGGCAGGACCTTGTCTCCCTTCGACATCCTGCCAGACTCGGAGCTCCTCGGCCACTCGGACCACAGGGTCGACTCAGTGGTGGGTTGAAACCGAAATTAGACTAAACGTATTATCCAGAACTCATTACTTCTCAGATCTACTTTATTTCTTCATACGACCGGTAAACAGTAATCAATAAAATTAATTTAATTTAGACATGATGATTTAATTTATCATGATAGCGCAGATAAAATCAAGCCCACAAACCTTTAACTTGAAGAAAAGGCCAAAGATAACATTGAAATAAACTTTATTATATTTATGAACGATATTCGATTGAAGCCTGAAAACAAATTGTAAGCTGAGGCCAATTCGCTGCGTCTGCATCTGTGTAAGTTGGAAGTTTAATTCAAACTGCAGTTCAGATATTCTTCACAAGATGATGCCAAACAAATAATCTGTGATGTATTTATGCATCTCTTTAAATCAGAAATATCGCTGCTTTCCCAGCGCAGCGAGGAGCCTCGTCTGCTGATCTCAGCACTTTGTGAAGGAAAAAGCATTTTCTACATGCTGCCTCCTGTGTGCTCTTAACACTGACCAGTGTTTTTCACCCTCTTTTGAACCACAGCACACTTTCACATTGAAAAAAATCCTGCAGCACACCGACTTGTTGTAAGCCAATGCAGCTATTCATGATAAAAGCCCAGTCTCTCACTCAGTGTTTAGATGAACACCGAGCTGAAAAAAAGATGAAGAAAGGCATGCACAAAGTTCTTACACAACAGCTTTATTTTTAGTTTTAATAATAGTCACACTTGAGAAGCTCAGCCTATATAGTTGCGAAAAAGAGAAATGTCGAAGTAGCTCTGTTTACTGGAATGGGAAACTCCTTGAAAGTAGTCAAGTAAAAACTTTAAAATCCATCGCTGCATCAGTGAACTACTGTCTTTAATATACAGGGTCGTATTTGAGCTACCTACTGACATGGAGAAGGATTTACTTACTTATAACAGACACAGAGGCTCAACGCCCGACGATCTCGCCGTGCACTCTGGCTGAAAATCACGGCTCTAGACGGCAGTTCTCTCGCATCTCCAGCAGAAAGCGCCTCGCTGTGTGATGCGCTTGTGTGAACTTTGGGAAAAGATCAGATCAAACGGCTCGCACATTGTCCTGAACATCTCACATGTTTCATGTGTTTAAAGACCTCCTCACGCAGACTCTACTCCAAACGGACTATTCATGTGCTCACAGAACTGGAGCATCATCAGGGAACCTGAGCTTTTGTCTTCTTGGCTCGTGTGCAGTTGTGTTCCACACAGGTTAGATGTTTGCACACTAGTAGATGTGGAAAGCTAGAAATGGCCTTGATAGTAAAGTTGAAGGCCTGAAAACCTGCAGATTTGTTATCATTTTAATCAAATATTGCCTCCTCATCACACTTGTCACCCGACTCTTCACATGGTGCTGAAGTCATGCCGCCACTCTGCCTTTAACAGGCCAGATGGTCATAAATATACAAACATCTGTAGCCAAAATGACTACATTTCTGGTACCAGAAACTTCCTGCTTTCAGTTTGCAGCCTGTTTTGTTTGGTTTTCGTTCGTACTGACCAATCTCATTCAGCAGGATTCGGTTGCCTGCATATAAACAGCTGTGTGGAGAAAACACGAGACAAAATGAAATCCAGAGACCATGCAGACCGGATTTGTCTGCGTTAAAAACATGACCGCAGGACACTAAGTCCTGGCATGGATATTCGTTACCTGTTTATCCGCTGGAGCCCCCAATTATGATCATAGTCGGATGAGGAAGAGAGAAGCAACACCTGCATGAATGACGTGTTAAAACATCAGTGTGGCTGATAGCTTAGAGCCCAAACAGGAAATATAGATGCAGCATTAGTATTGGATGCATATACTTTTAATCTCAGGGTAATGACGCCAGCTGCACTGTGAGATCTGCTTTAATTTATTTAAAAAGAGAGAGAAATTCACTGATATTCTGTGATTATTAGCTGGCAGTGGTCATATAATGACACAAAGACATTTCTATTATCCTGTTATCAACCTTTAGCTTGTGTCCCGTCTCTTCTCTTTAGGCGCTATCAGCTGCCCACAGACTTCGACCTCGACCCAAACCGCCAAACATGACATTCAAAACCAAGACTGATGGAGAAGACGACCGGGAGTGCAAAGCAGAGACAAATGGTCTTCCTCTGATCTTTAAAAAACAAAGCCAGATGTTTTCCTCAAACAATAAGAGAGCAGAGGCTGAAGTGGAGGTTTTCACCTCAACCTCTCTTGTGAGCCTCGTTAAGCTCATGCACTCTTACAGTCTGAAGCTGCACGTGGAGGAGGGCGACGAATTGAGGAAAAATGCCTCCTTCTTCTCTCAGGAAGAGGTGTGGAGGTATGAACGCCCCAGCGGGGAGAGCGATGAAGAGATAAATGTTGTATCTGATGATGAGGCAGCTGTGAAAGATGAAGACGAGGCGGATGGAAAAAGAGATAACAGGCAACTTCTGAAGAGCGTGTTGCTTAATGGGAACTCGTCCAGAGCTGCGCCATCCAGAGAGAGGAAGAGGGTGAGCTTCGGTCCGGTTCAGGTGACTCTGTTTGGTGAAGCAGTGGAAAAGGAATTAAATGAGGAAAGTCTTGTGAGTGGGCACACAAGCGAATCCGAGTCAGTTCCTCCGAAGAGCACAGAAGCACTTGAACTCCCAGCACTGTCCTCCGAAAGAAATGACGATAAAGCTGAGGTTCAAGAAGAGACGGTCAAAAAAGGTGAGACGAAGGCTAAATCGCTCAGCCTCCAACAGTACAGGCAGCTTCGCCAGAAGAGACGGCCCCTGGTGGAGAAACAGGGGGACTACACCACCAAGTGGCCCTCTGTTTCTGAGCCCCCCAAAGAGCTGACCCCCATCTTCTGCTTTCAGGGACAGAATCGACCAAAGATGACACCTGATCTCCATAAACCTCTTTACAAGACTTCGACCCATCATTCCTCTTCACTGCACACCCCTGAAGCCACTTTTCTACATCGTAGCGGATTAAAGCGCCCCAAGACTGAATCCGGAGTTATCTCACCCGCTAGTTCACTGCCAGACATCAAAGCTAACCCAAATGTCACTGTGCCTCAGAGCAAGAAAAGTCCAGTGAAGAAGCCACATCTTCTTAGCAGTGATCCCCCAAATCCTGTTCTCCTCCCCATGCCAGTTCCTCAGATACCATCACCATCCACTCCAGACCCCTCAGCAGAGCCCAGTGTGGAGACGGTCAGCCTCCAAGAGGAATCCTCAGCCGCAACTCCTCAGCATCAGGCAAACTCATCAGGACCAAAGTCTTGTGTGTCGTCACTGAACAAAGGTTTTAACCCGGATGATGCACAGCCTCAGGAAGCGAAGGCCAGGTTGACAGAAGTTTGCTCTGTACCGTCATCACAAACTGGGTCTGTTTCACAGAGCAGAACACCAAAGAATCCTCCCTCCCTCCCACCGCTCCTCATTCAGCCTCCTCCTCACCTCGATCCTCCCAGATCAGACGCCCTCCACGCCGGCGGCTCGTCCCAGAAACCATCACCGCCTCCACCCGGCGGTAGAGCCGAATCAGGTAAACTGTGTTTATTCTTCACATCTCTAATGGAGCATTGTCTCAAACAACTTCCACCCATGGATTGATAAAGTATATCTGAATCTGAACAAGCGAGGAGAAGGTAGATTTAGAGATTTAAGGAAGAAAAACAAAGCAACCGTGTAACTTTCACTTTGTTTCTATACTGAAAAAGAGGGAAAACAAACCTGAACCCTCCGTTTTTAGGAGCATTTATCCTCTTATGTGTAGTAGTATTCTTTTAATGTGTCTGTTTTTTCCATCAGGGATTGAAGCGCCTGATCTGACCAGCCTGCTGGAACAATTTGAAGAAACTCAAGGTGAGCGGACTGATTAATGACGATTAGCCAGCGTGTCTTTGGGTTACTCTGTAAGCTTTTCATAATCAGTCATTTAAAGGAAAGTAAGTGGGTAACAGCACACCATGAGTTCATCTCAGTAACTTCACTACAGCGTTTATCCAGTCAAATACAGTGTAAGCAGCAGTTTCCTTAAAGGGATAGTTTGCCTCTTTTGACATGAAGCTGTATGACATCCCATATTAGCAATATTATTTATTAAATTTGACTTACCCCCCGCTGCGTCCTGTGAGCCGAGTTCCAGCCTCGATTTGGCGTTGACGACAGTAGTCCGGCTAGTTTGCTGGGGCCACAAAAATAAAGCTTTTTGCTTCTCAAAACAATATGCGTTCAAAAGAGTAATACATTTGCATCACAAAATCGTTCATCCAGAAAAAGTCAGACCTCACAATCGCTTGGCGCTATTTTCTCTCTACCTTCGTATCACTACAGGCTGTGTAGACCGTGCAGTCCCCTGCTTCCGAGCAGTAAACACCCTGAAACGGGTGCGGCCGTCGGCAGGTGGCAGCACGCATTGATACAAAGGGAGATAAAATAGTGCCTTGCTCAAGGGCACCTCAGCCGTGACAAGGAGGTGGACTGACACCCCTCCAGCTGTCAGTTCCACCAATCTTTTTTTTTTGAGTGGCGAGAGTGGGAATCAAACCTGCCAACCTTCTGGTTATTGGACAACTGACTCTAACCACTGAGCCACAACCGCCCTCAGGCTCCAGAGCTGCCAGGTTTGCTTATTATGAGCCACTTTGAGCAATTTTTTAAAAAATTACAATAATTTGTCTCTTGTTTTGGGCCTCTTTTCATATTCCTGGTTGCTTTGTTTTTGCCACAAAATCTGGTAATGTCAGCTCCAGCACATTTCAGCACAGAACAGCAAGGTTGACACATTTTTGAGGCATGTGAGGAACCCGAGTAGCTCATGCTTTTACAGATATGGTTGCAATTTAAAGCTTGGATGGGTTCAGATTTAGCAGTTGCATTAGGAGATATAATGTGGACATGCTCTGTAAAATGGAAACGGAAGTATGAATGGAGTATCCTATTCCGCTGGAATATGGTCTTATTTATGTTACGGTCAGTGTTCAGAGAATTTCTTTTCACATACACATAGCAGCTGTGTCTGCTCAGCCCTGTTGGTACTCCTTACTGTAAATGAACAGGCTGCTGCTTTGGAAGTTATGTGGTTTGTTTTATGGGGGTTGAAGAGGTGGTCGTTGCCCGACTTGGATAAACAGATCGAGATCCGGGTCGGTATGCAGGAATGTTTTATGTGGCCTCGGTGGAAGCATCCGGTCTGCATTTGTTTGTTTCTTTTAATAGAAAATAGCATCCAACGCTTTTTTCTCCTTTAATTAGAGACCGAGCAGTGAAACTGCAAGGACCCTATTGTATATGTATGAGTTATTTTTTAAACTGTTTTTTATTTATCATGAAAAAGGAAAAAGGGTTTTGTTTTGATGAAGTTTTTTGTATTTTAAAATAAAAGTCAAATAGATAAACTTGCCTTTTTTTTTGTATCATAAAAGAAAATCTGGTGATGAAGAGATAAACTCACCTCTTCCCTCTTTTTATTCGTCCCCCAGCCATAGAGGACTGTGATGAACTCATTTGTGCTACTTCACCTTCAAAAACACAAACAGATGGACACAGACCTGAGCCTGCAGGATCAGAAAAGAGCTCCAGATTAACTCCCTCTGTGGAACCACTTGAACCTTTGAGTAGTTCAGGGAATCTGCCGTATCTCCAGACTGTGGACGCACCCGAGCCCCTCTGCAATGAAATTATCCTGAGCACTCGCCAAGAGCCGCCCGCAAGACGGAAAAATGTTCCATCCAAGGCCATTAAGATAATTGACCCTCGTCCTTTACCGTCCAGGAAGATTCACACGAGCCCATCAGAGTCACCTGCAGCTCAAACCCCCACTCACGTGTTTTCATATTTCTCCTGCGATCATGATTACTGCGGGCCTGTGGATTGCTCTCCTGTCAGCGCCTCTCAGCGTAGCGGAGTTAAATCCTCTTTACTCAGAGAAACCACCACAGAACCGCAGGTGACGGCTCAGAATTCAAGAGCTGGAAAAGAGCAGAAAAACATCTCAGATGGACAAACGGCGTCTGTGTCGCCACATCACTCAGAACAACCCAGGACCAGGTCAGAGGCTGATGTGTTCTCTGACAGCTCTGCTGCAGAGGATGGTGGAGCAAACACCAACAGGACCGCCGCTTGCAGTCTTCCTACACCTCCACCCAGTCCTCCCGCCAGAGGACGGGACAAGAGGAGACATCGGAGATCTCAACAGTCCGACTCCAGCTCCAGTTCCCGTTCTTCCTCTTTTTCTTCCTCCTCCTCCAGTTCTGCATCGTGTTCTCCAAAAAGACCAAGGTGCTCAGTTATTCCTCCTGTGTAGTTTGTGTTTTCACTTCAACCTTTGTGTGCTGGATTTTCATCTTCCATTTGTTTGTCTCGCAGAATCCATCGCAGGCGTTCAGGGAGCAGTTCGTGCTCATCGTCGCCCTCTTACCGTGATTCCCGTTCCCCTCCTCAGCCCTTCAGGTTGTCTTACCCCAGATACAGCAGGTCAAGATCCAGATCTTGGTCCCGCTCCAGATCTCCATCACGGTCACCTTCCCCACGAATATGCCGCAGACGATGGAGAGAAGTTTGCAGGTGAGTTAATCAGATCATATCATATAGATGAAACCAAATAAACCTTAGCCAGCCTTGCTGATCTCTGTTTCCGTCTTCCTCAACGTCACCCGTCGCTCCCACAGCAGCAGAGAGTCCAGGAGGCTCAGGAGGGAGCACGAGATGAGGATTCAGAAACTCAAAGCCATAGTGAGTACATTTTACAGGCTGTCCGCAGATGTATGGGTGCTCTGTCTTCAGTTTGGAGTAATTGTGTTAATCTCTTCCCACAGGATGAGCGCAGGGTGGTGTACGTCGGCCGCATCGGCAGAACGATGACGCACGATGAACTGAGGGAGCGCTTCTCGCAGTTTGGAGAGGTGGAATGTGTGTCGCTTCACTTTAGAGATCGAGGGTAAGAACGCTCAGTTACAGTTTAAAACGTCTGGTTTCTTTATAATCAACAGTTTTATCAACATTCAAACCTGCCGTTTCTGACCCTCACAGCGACCACTTCGCCTTTGTTACATTCTACAACACGGAGGATGCTTTTGCAGCCATCGACAACGGTGGAAAACTGCGGAGGCCGGATGAGCTGCCGTTTGACATCTGCTTTGGTGGACGAAGGCAGTTCTGTAACTCAGACTACGCTGATCTGGGTGAGACCTGAACACCGAGAAAACACCCTGAATTTCCAGGTTTTTAGAGCAATACGTCAGATTTCTTATTAAGTAGCCGCATGAATGTAGAATTTCCATGTAAAGGCTGTTCAGCTGCACACACCCCAGCTATGGCTCATCTCATCTGCAGCATCAGGGGAAAAAGACCTCCTCTAACTGCCAACTCCGATGTACAATGTACACAACTTTGACACGCAGAAGGGAGTCTATAAAAGTATCTATAAAGTTCAAAAAAAGTTTGTATAAAGTCAGTTATTATTCATTTTTTTATTATCCTGTATGTTTCTAGCTCGGTTACAGCTTTAGGACTCAAGAACCTGGGTTTCAGTTTGAACTAACGCATCATAAGGTTTGTCGTGAGCGTGACTGCTTTCAGAAAGCACTTTAGCTTCATGTATTGAAAAAATAACCCGGTTGAACATTTAGTAACTTATTAAAGAGTCGATTCACTGCGCTGAACAGCCCATCGTAGTGGTCAGTCAGTGCCAGATCTGACAGCTATTTAACGGGATGAATTGGCAGTAAAAAGCCTCAGCGAGATCAGACGGAGCCGACAGAGCGTTACACGATCACAAAAAAGACGACTCAGGATATTCGTCACGGCCGATTGTCGGCTTGGTGTCGAGAGCCCGAACAACAGCCCCAATAACACTTTAACACTTGTGTTTTCACTAAGTTTTCACAAACACTCCAGGCTTTGTTTCCTGAGCTGCTAAGAGGCAGATCTAATGATGATAAATGACAGATGCTCAACTTCTCACACAATAACTTTAACAGTTAACTGAAGTAGAGTTAATTATGTATCATTTACATTTATAACTTCTTACAGATTCTTAATGGTCATGGAATTGTATCATTGATACTTCAAATGTAATGGAGAGATTTTTGTTTCTTTTTCTAGCTTTTTCTTCTTGAAAATCATTTTTTAGATGACCTTTTATCAGTAATGTGAATGTACATGCACGCTGGAGGCCAAAATGAAGAACTTTTAATCAACTTTCAGTACAACAGGGTGTAAAAATACCATTTGCAGCCCTGTGACTATTTCGCCCACTCCCTAAATTTGACTGAACTCTTAAGTGAATGTGTAAATGTTGTTTGTTCTTCAGATGCAAACAGAGATGCAGAGTCGCCCCCCCCCAGGAGCCGGTTCGAGGACCTCGACTTTGATTCGCTGCTGAAACAGGCTCAGAGAGGAATGAAGAGGTAGCAGAGCCGTGCAGCAACACGGGAGCAAAATAACGATGGAGAGACATCGACCTCAGGGCATCGTGCTCACGTTTATGTAGCAAAATCTTATGTTTTTTTCTGTTTTTCATGTTTTGTCTTTAATACACTGCGTATGCATGCAATAATTAATTTGTAAAATTCATATAAGCAACCACATTGCACTGTTAAAAGCATGAACTTTTGATCTGTAAAGTTAAAACGTCCAATTATGTAGCACTCACACGATTTCTGTTGCATTCCAAAGCACTATCAAAGATTTCTATAATAAAGAATAACAATAATATTGTGTTTTTCCGCTTTTTTTTTTCGTGGTTCCTTTTCTGTTCACTGAAACTATCTCCTCATGGAAACATTTTAAAGTTGTTTCGTGATTTGTCACGAACAGTGTTTGTGTTTAATGCGGCAAGAAACATGCAAAGTCGTTATTGTTACACAGCTGGACTTCAGTCCTGAAGTTTTCTAGAAAAAGGAGCTGTAAGTGAGCGCATAAATATCTCATATCGGGGTGTAAACTGCGTTACTCAGCAGTCTTCTTATCTCTGGCTCTCACTGCTTCTGTTTCTTTTGACAGGTTGGTAATCTCATCATCAACGTTAATGCTCAGAATAAGCCAAAAATGGTTATGAAATGAACACACGGTTGCTAGAAAGAAAGTGTTTTGCTCATCGATACTGTGCAACATTGAAGTAGAAAAGTCTGTGAACACCTTTAATCTCAGCCTAACTTGTCCTGCATGATTACACAACATCACAGCTATTGTCGGAAGAACGCTGCTTAACTTTAAACTTCATGTAGTTGCACCGTTTCCTGACAGACTTTTATTCCCACTTTATTTGGTTAAGTTATGTTGTATGGGTGTATGGATAGAGGTTTATGTTTGGGAGTAATATTTCTTTCCTTCAGATGTTTTAAACATTCTTAATTTCATGACTCAAGGTACTGATGAAATGCGTGGACTCCCAACCGATCAGCGATGACCGAGGAAACCTCTTGAATTACAAGAGAAATGTCTTGAGGAAACAAGAGAAACCTCTGCTTCGGTCTTAAGGATTATCACGACTTCTTCGACTGAGAACTAACATGACATATTGTGAGCTTCCTGTATATTTCTGTATTGAATTACAGTCTTTGTAGTCCTGAAAGTGGACTTTAAAGTAAAGCAGTTGACACCTTGTGTTGGTGTTGAAACTTTTTAAACTAGCATCTTTCGATTATTCATTTTAAGTGGAAATATGTGACTTGAATAGCCTCTAACTTGGATTTTGATTTCTCATTGTGAAGATGCCACATCAGACACAAATTATCACTACAGGACAGAATATTCCAGATGATAATGTTGTTATTTTATTCTTATTATCTCTCAGTTGACATAAACATTGAACTTCACTGGAGATGCTGTTGACTCAATCTCATAAATATTCAGTACATGCATTTGAATCCATTGGTCCAGTGTCCGTGGGTCTGTTTGGTTCTGTTTCCTTGTTATAGATTTCTTAATGTTAGGGTTTTTATGAGGAAATTGCTCCTTTTGAGTCCCTGAAGTGTTTGGTTATAAAGATTTTTACTGGATGACACAGTGTTTGGGACATTTTGGTGTATCTGTCAGAAACTGTTGAGATTCTCCAAAATCATGTGACTCCACATAATACTTACATGGGAACTGAAACAAGAACAGTTCCGTATATCACCAAATGTACAGTTTATGACTTTAAATGACACCACACTGCGTTAAATGAAATATATCCAGTGTTTGTTTGCTCTCCTCTGAATGTTTACTGGTGAACTGTCCCTTTAAGCCACAGGTACGCTGTCCCTTTAAGACGTCCACCCGGTAGTTGGACACGCATAGTCAACATGCGTCTGAACCTGAGGTGAGCAGAATCATCACTAAACAATAGCTGAGTTTCTTTTGCGGCCGGAGCTTTTATAGCTTTCGACTATAAAGCGTCATGTTGCACAATCACCGTTCTGCGCAGGCGTGACAGGATGGTGCAATAAAAGTGAATCTCACTAAAAGGCTGGTGCACAGAGTCATGCCAGAGCTGGAGCAGCTGTATGAGCATTGTTGAACCCACGGAGGAAGAGTAGAGCTTTTATTTTTACATGAAAACATGTCGACACCAGGCAGTGCCAAGGGGCGGCCCCGCAGCGGTGGGCGCTTCATCAGCGGGGTGGTGGAAGGTGAGCAAGCTGGAGGGCCCAGACCACCTCAGAGGTCTGAACTCTGGTGGTCCAGCTGGATCGGATCCTCCAGAACCAAGAACATCCATATTAAGATTTAAGGATTAAAATGCATCAAGGATATTAGTCATGTATTGATTATGTATGGCAGGATTATATCATTTGAAATGTAACTTGACCTTTGATTGATATAGGTTTTTATGGGCGACCATGGACTATGGAGCAAAGAACAGAGCTGTTTAAAAGGTATGTTTCCTAAGAGTCTCAGCCCAAGGAGGCTACATGTTTTTCTTTAAAACACATTTCAAAATAAATGGATTTATTTCATATCTGTCACTGAAACTGATGCATGATTTCCTTAATTTTAGTTTCAGGACAAAGACAGCAGTAGCTTACAATAAACATTTCCTCTGTTTGTTATGATCAAGTGTTTCCTGGTGACACGCTGAGATTTATTTCCATGTTTCCAGAGTGAGATACTGTACATGATCTGATATTATGTTTGGGTTTCACAGGGAGCAGAAGTGGGGTCTGAACACATATCTGTACGCCCCAAAGGATGACTACAAACACAGGATGTACTGGAGAGACTTGTACTCTCCTGAAGAGGCCGGTGAGTCTCAAATCTCTGATCTATCTCTTGGAAGTGAATCTCAGATTGTTCGAGCAGTCGGAATTTTGTTATACTATACTTTTGTTAAAAAGCTTTTCTGATGTAAAACGCAATGCTCGATGGATCTTCCACTCAGTCAGTTAACTGAAACTACAAATGTCTTACAACCCCAAATCCAGAAATGTCGGGACGCTGCGTAAAATGTGAACAAAAAGACATCATCTGGATGGGAGCATATGTTGCTCTGAAACTTGTATGTACCTTTCAGCATTGATGGAGCCTTTCCAGATGTGCGTGTTGCCAGTTCTGTAGGCACTAATGGACCTCCATACCATCAGAGATGCAGGCTTTGAACAGAGCTGATAGCAAGCTGGACGGTCCCTCTCCTCTTTATTCTGGAGGATGCAGCGTCCATGATTTCCATAAAAGAATTCATATTTGAACTTGTCTGACCACAGCACTGTTTTCTACTTTGCTTCAGTCCATTAGAATAATAAGTTTTAGTCCAGAGAAGACGGCAGAGTGTCTGGATCATGTTCACATGTGGCTTCTTCTTTGCATGACAGAGCTTTAACCTTCATTTGTGGAGGGCAGGTGAGCTGTGTTCACAGACGAGTGTTCCTGAGCCCATGCATTGATTCCCAGGTCAGAATCAGGCCTGTTTTTAATGCAGAGCTGCCCGAGGGCCTGAAGATCACAGACATCCAATACTTTTTTTTTTTTAGCCATGTCCGTTGTGTACAGCGATGTCACCAGATTCTCTGAAACTTTTGGTGTCATAAATGCACCGTAAATGATGGAATATTCAAAGTCTTCACAGTTTTACATTGAGGAGCATTATTCTGAAATTACTGCAAAATCTGCCTCTCTAAGATGCTCTTTTTATACCTAGTCATGTTACTGACTTATAACCAATCAACATAACTAGTTCCATCATGTCCCCCAGCTGTTTCTTTCTTTCCGAACTTGTTTGAGACGTGTTGCTGTCGTCGAATTCAAAGTGAGCTGATATGTTTCATGAAAAATGTCTCACTTTCAGCATCTGTTGTGTTTTCTGTGTTTTATTGCTTTATGAGGTTTGGGAATCATTGCATTCTGTTTAAATTTACTTTTTACACGGCGTCCCAACTGTTTTGGAGTTGTAAAACTGAGCACGTGCTTAAATCTTTGTGGAAATTTTGGCAGTCAGATCCTCCTTCACAACTGTGCACACATTCAATAACAAACTGAACAAAGTAAACAATCCAAAATGCAAAGAATGTGGTCATTTTTAACTACAGTTATTAGCCCTTTAACTATTCCATAATAAACTAATTTACTGAGCTAACTGGAGACTCAGTAGGTAGTGGTGCTACCTACTGTTTAAATGAATTAATGTAATGTAACTGCAGTCATTTTTAATAATCATTAGAAGTGTTTCTCCAGCTGCATTTCAGTAGGCATTTACTGACATAAACATAAGTTGTGAATACATGTGAGTTTTGTTGCATATGTAGCAAAAAGTTTAAAAGTTACTCAGCTCAGCCTTATAGAGGAGGCTATCGACTGCTTTTATTGTCTATCGTTGTCACAGCAAAGTCCCACTCTGAGTCATCATTATCTCCCCAGAGATGCTTCGATTGCTCAGTTTGGTGCATCTCTGGATGTTATCAGTGTTACAGACTAAAGGGCGGGGATGATGATTTGACATTAAACCCAATTAAACAGACACAAATTGGACCGTATCACCGTTTATCTCTGCAGATTCTCATAAATGTTTTACTTTCAGGCACATCTGCATTGAAAACTGATATGAAATCCTTCCAAGTGTTGTGTAGATGTCGGTGTTGGCAAAAAGCTGCAAACGGATGAGCAGGGATCTCTATCAAATACTGTCAAGCTTTTGTTCACTCTTGCGTTAAACAGCGTTTCTTCTCTGTCCCGTCTTCTGTTCCTAGAGCAACTGATTGCATTGATTTCAGCAGCCAAGCAGCACAATGTTGAGTTCATCTATGCGATCTCTCCTGGCCTGGACGTTACCTTTTCCAACCCAAGAGAAGTGGCCGCCCTGAAGAGGAAGTTGGATCAGGTAGAGATAAAGGGTGGAGCGCTGGCTGTATTTAACTTTATGGCTCTCTGAGGGTTTGTTTGGGACAGATGAATACTTAATATGACAACTTGAGCAGTAAAACACTACAGGTGGGTCAGTTGGTGGCACTGAGCTGCTGCAGAAAATGTGTTTAATTCATGGTGCAATCCCCCTTTTTTAGGGCCAAATCATTGACCCTGACATGCACACGTTCAAGTTAATTGTATTATCCTGAAAGGAAACTCAGTGTATCAACACACCTGCTCTTTTTCAGGTGAAGACGTTTGGCTGCAGGTCTTTCTCTTTACTCTTTGACGACATTGAGACCGAGATGTGTCCAGCTGATAAGGATGCTTTCAGTTCCTTCGCCCACGCTCAGGTGGCTGTCACTAACGAGGTGTACCAGCACCTGGGAGAACCTGAGACCTTCCTCTTCTGCCCAACAGGTCAGAGAAACAAACTTATGCTGAAATGAGCATGAACCATACAATATGCAGTTCAGTTTAGGGCAGGCAGATTTACAGTCATCTAAAAACTACACTCACCGGCCACTTTATCAGGAACACCTGTTCAATTGCTTGTTAACGCAAACAGCTAATCATGCTGATAACATCGCACGGCCGCACCTCAGTGCATTTAGGCATGTAGAGGTGGTCAAGACAACTTGCTGAAGTTCACACCGAGCATCAGAATGGGGAAGAAAGGGGATTTAGGTGACTTTGAACGTGGCATGGTTGTTGGTGCCAGACGGGCTGGTCTGACTATTTCAGAAACTGCTGATCTTCTGGGATTTTCATTAAAAAACATCTCTGGGGTTTAAAGAGAATGTTTGGAAAAAGAGAAAATATCCAGTGAGCGGCAGCCTGGTTTGAGATGATAGGAAGGCAACAGTAACTCAAATAACCACTCGTTACAACTAAGGAATGCAGAATACCAGCTCTGAACGCACAACACGTCAAACCTTGAAGAAGATGGGCTACAGCAGCAGAGCCTGTCGTGCTCTCTGAATTAATGGAGTGTACCCATCTTCTGATGGCTACTTCCAGCAGGATGTCACAAAGCTCATATTATCTCAAACTGGTTTCTTGAACATGACAATGAGTTCACTGCATTCCAATGGCCTCCACAGTCACCAGATCTCAATCCAACAGAGCACCTTTGGGATGTGGTGGAACGGGAGATTGTCATCATAGATGTGCAGCTGACAGATCTGCATCAACTGCGTGATGCTATCATGTCAATATGGACCAAAATCTCTGAAGGACTGTTCCCAACACCTTGTTGAAAGTATGCCACAAAGAATTAAGGCAGTTCTGAAGGCAAAAGTTGGTCCAACTTTTTACTAGCAAGGTGTTACTAATAAAGTGGCCGATGAGTGTATGTGGAAGAGAACAGGGTTAATCTTTCTTGTGGTTTTCCATCACTTACTCCCGATCTGTCCCCAGACTATTGTGCGGCCTTCTGCACCCCCAACGTTTCCCAGTCTTCCTACCTGCACACTGTGGGAGACAAGCTCCTTCCTGGCATCGACATACTGTGGACCGGTAAGGTTTTACTGATTTCACAAATGACCCCAAATACGGTTCTTTAACCCCTTTTTTCCTTTGTGTTATTTAGGTCCAAAAGTGGTGTCGCACAAAATCTCTGTTGAATCCATAGACGAGGTGTCCTCTGTCCTGAAGAGGGCCCCCGTCATCTGGGACAATATTCATGCCAACGATTATGATCCTCAAAGGATTTTTCTTGGACCTTATAAGGTGTGTTTTTACTTTGCTTTAACAATGGCCTGTTGGAGCTCCAGTGTGACAACGTGAAAATATTCTTTTCTTAATAGGACCGACCCACTGAGCTCCTTCCCAAACTGAAAGGAGTCCTCACAAACCCCAACTGTGAGTTTTACCCAAACTTTGTGGCCATTCACACTCTGGCAACATGGTGCAAAGCATCCCCTGATGGAGGATCAAGAGACGTGGAAATGGGTGAGAGTCTAGTTTGTCTTTAACTGATATGCATTGGTTTTTTTTTTAATCTTTAGCGTTTCCATTACCTGAATTAACCTAAAAATGAAGGATTCACAAAAAGGGGGGACTGATTGCTTCCAGATTCTTCTTCACAATCCTTAACTTCAATTACTGAAGAGTGCCAATAGTTTTACCTGGGACTTCATTATTGAAATACTATCGGTTATTGTTGTTTATTAACTTTGACATTATATAACCATAATCTAATTATCCAAATTTGCTCATATGTGCTTATTTCTGGACTGTAAGTGTAAATCTGTGCTGCTCTTTTGAACATACCCCACACAACTAAAGCCCAAACTGATGTTTTGAAGAGCTTTAAGAAGATTTAATGTTTTTATTGTGGGATTAACGGTTTGATGATGTGATTGTAGTTTTTATTGTAGAGTCAAGGAGCTTAAAAACTGTCTCTCCGTCTCTGACTTGCGTCACCAGGCGAAGAAGAGCAGGACCCCTTCTACAGTCCACACAAAGCCCTGACCCTGGCCCTCTCTGACTGGCTGCAGGAGTTCATGAGCACAGACCAGCCAGGAGGTAGAGTCCCATGAAAGACACTTTATCGATCTCGAAAGGCAGAAACGGGGGAGAAATTCAGTTGTCGGCACTCTCTCTGCACTTTCAGGACCTTGTCGTCAAGCTCGTCTCAAGAAAGAGTCGTCGGATGAGGAGTCCATGCAGACGGACACGGGTGAGAGCCCCTATGTTCCTGGACCTGGGGAGAACCCGCTGTACACAGCTGAGCCTCTGACTCTGGATGACCTGAAGCTGCTGTCAGACCTCTTCTACTTGCCCTACGAGTACGGGACCACAGCTCGAACCATGCTGCAGGAGCTGGACTGGCTCAGAAACAACAGTCATGCTGCTACTGCACAGACGGACAAGGTAACGCTTTCTGCTTGCTAAATGCTGATGATTCTGTTCAGTGTCCTCACACAGACGGCTCATTTACCGGCGTGTTTCAGACTGCAGAGTGGTGCTCCAGAGCGCAGCAGTTTGATAACATGTGCGAAGCCGTGGTGCAGATGTTTAACCGCCTGTCAAACGCCCCGAACCGCAGCATTCTGTACGACCTGTACAACTACATCTGTGACATCAAGAGCGGGGTCGGTCTGGCACGAGCCTACGTAAAAACGCTGGGTGAGAATGCATTTCCTACCTGGATAATGACTACTTGGTACTACTCCACTAAATGTAAAGAACAGTGACAGAGCAGATGAGCTGTGACATAAAAGCAGGAAATTCTGCATTTGGAAGGAGAAGATGACAGATGCTACCTGTAAATGTGGCACTTATACTATAGCGCTGCCCTCTGAAGCTGCCGGTTGTCATTTTGTTTTACCACAGGGGGGCAGGGTCAACCCTCAGCCCAGTTAATGAACGATGATCCTGAACCCTGGGGCTTTAGAGGAGGCCTCTCTGGAGAGTTCCAGGTATCCAAACCTCTGCAATGACTTGTGCACACTCACAACTGTCAGTAATATCACAAGGCCCACATTCAGCGAGTGAAATGCTGTATGGTATATTCTGTGTTTGTGCTCGCAGAGGATGCTGCCGGGACATGGAATCAGGGACCTGTTCAGACAGCCCCCCATGACGGCGGTTTACAGCATACGACCGTACTGCAGCGAGGACAAGGTGCGGATCCCCACTGTGTCACCTAAAGGTTGAAAATCAGAAATGATAATAATAATAACAGTTTCTTGTCTAAGACGGAGGTGCGGAAGATTTTTGAGGAGATGCAGAGAGGAGACGAGGGCAGAACCCCTCTGATGGCGCAGCCTCCACTTATCAGCGATGGGTAGGAAAAAAAGTTCCGTTTTCTGTCCCGAGTATTTCTGCTTTTGTCGTCAGCCTCATTGTAACATTCCTGCCGTCCCGCTGCAGCCTGTCAGGAGGTGACATCTCCCCCTCCCCTCAGTGTGCTCTTGTCGTGGAGGATGAGTTTGGGGTGTGTGGTTACGCGCTGGCACTCACTGATGCCAAACCAGCTGCGGCCAAAATTCAGGTGATGAAATGCGAGATTTGATTGTTTTCCACAGCGTGATCACCCTGAAATGCAGCATGACTTGATTATTGGTTATTGACTACTTCCAGAGGGTAGTGAGTGAGGATTTCCCCTCCTTGGTTGTTGTGCAAGTGCTTCCCCGGGTCACTGATCCATCTCCAACCAAGCGCATGATGGGTCAGCTGTTGTCCTCCATCAGGAGCAGCGGTAGGTCCAAGCCATCATTTGCACTTTCACACACTCGAGTCCTCTCCTCGTGTCTAAGTCCCTCCCACCAGAGATGCGACGCCACTGCATTTGCGCCAAAGTATACATTTACTTTTAATACAGTTCATAATGTGGGATGGGTGCGTCGTGCCTCCTTCAGATGTCACAGTTTATGGCTTCTCTCCTCTGGGTGAATTTAAATATCCAAAATATTTGGGTGTGAACGGCTTCTGGGTCACGGAGGAGAGCGCAGACATAGAGGCTGAGGTTGGACCAATAAGATGAGCCTCATGAAACTGAAAAGTCCTGCTCATTAGAGCTCACAAGGAGTCACCACAAGGGGGCACTCCTCCACTCTTTGCCTTATTTATGCCCCTAAAAGCAGTTTAAATTTAATCCCATTGATGTTCACGTAGTAATCTGCTGTGATTTTAATACCACAGCTTTAATAGTTTAAAGGATGCAAACATTTTTGGATCTAAATTGTGCTCCGTTCCATTTTCTCTTGCTTCGTCACTGAACAGAAGCACCGTCCTGGTTTGTGTTTCAGGGTCCAGAGGGGTGTTCTGTGAGTTGAGGCAGAGCGATCGGAGGATGCTCGATTTCTTCTCTAAACTGGGCTCCTTCAAACCCGTGCATGTGCACGGTCTACCGGAAGACGTCGTTGTCATGGCAACAAGTCTGTAAACGGACTTGAAGTCTGTGAATAATCGCTGACTTCGAGGCTTGTAAAACTGATCTGCACCATCTTGTCTGTTCATATCAGATAATCTGTCATTTGGTTTCCATGTTTCACTCAAATCACTGAATCTGCTAAAAAAAACAAAACAAATTGCCTCGCGCTATTAATTTTGTAGACATGAAGAATGAAAAATGTAGTGATTATTTTTAGATAAACCTGTCGTTTCAAGTCGGTACAATAAAATGTCGATACCAGTTTTTGTGATGCACTCAAGCACAACAAGACGGTTACACAAAGGGATCCATTTTATTGTTTTTGGTTTGAGAGGATACAAAGGAAATATATTAAGGCTTAATCTTTAATTAAATATCTGTCGTTTGTCTTGCTTTAAAAGCATAAAATATTCAGTTTAAGATGTGCATCGTGTATGTATAATGATGAAGTTCATTGTGTCCAGACTGTAAAACAGACATGAGTTGAGCTTAAGATTTCAAGTAATGTCAGGACATTCGTGTCTAATCTTTGTTCCCCTGAATGTCCAAGCAGCAGAGTTCAGCTGCATCAGTGGAGATCCACCCCAGCCCGTGTCTGAATGTCTGATTCCACAAAAGCTGGGACACTGAACACAAGATTCAAAACTGAAACCAATTCATTTGAATTAAACATTTACACTGTGTTCTGAAGTGAAAATGGCACTTAAAAAAAAATAAAAATAAAAATTACATATCAAAAGTTGAAACTGAGAAAATGTTTTGTTTTTTTTTGTTTGTTTTTTTTAAAATACATGTTCTTTTTGATTTGATGGGAGACAAACAAACAGATTTACCACCGCCCTCTCTGGTTTAAAGCTCTCAATGCAGACTGAGAAATAGGGGAAAAACTGTCTGATAAATGCATCCTTTCTGCTGTAGAGAAGGTTGTTATCGGCACTCCGAAGCTGAAAACATTTGACACGTTATGAAGGGAATACAACAGCAAAACAAGGATTAAAAACATTTCGTAACGCTTCAGTGCAACACGGTTAACCTCTTTCCGGGACCGAAGTGTTAAAGTCGATACGAACACGAATCAATCTCTGTTGGTGAATTACAACAGGAGCAGCTTAACCAAGATGTCTCTTTTTTTGTTCCAACGCATGTGAAAGAGGTTTTATTGTTACGGTGCCAAATAATGAGGGGAAATTCTCACTTTCAACATTTGATACGTTGTCTTTGTACCGTTTCCAATTAAAGACATTTTTTTTAAATCATGTTAGTTTCCCAACTTTCCTGGAACGAGGACTGTATTAGTCTCAAGTCCAACCAGGTGGTTCAACTCAGAGTTAAACAAAATAAAAAGGCATCTAGCAGCACTGATATGAAGTAGTTGTGACTTAAAATCATTAAAAATCTTCTCCTGTATTGGCTGGCTGGGGACAGTCAGCAGGTCCGTGGTTGATGACACTTCATCATTTCAGTATGAAATATTGAAGTTTTGGTCATATCTCACAGTAAAACTGAGATGGAATGTAATAGCCGACTTCTTTTCGTCTAATTATGAAAGAAAACCTTCAGCCCTGTCGTTCAGATAAATTCCAGCCCTTCATACTTCACGTCTCCGATCTTTGTCTCGGGCATCAGCACCCGGCCGTCCAGTGTAAATGCAATGATGTAAGTGGCGATCCTGCCTGCGTCCTCCTCAGACTTCAGAGCCAGGATGATCTGATCATCCGTATCCGGAATGAACTTAAACGAGGAGAAGCCGTGGGTGGGGTCGAGTGGTCCGACACGCTGCGCGTTTATGTAGCTAAAGTCTGCGGGAGTGGACAAGAGGAGGTTGGTGGCACGCCGCTCGTCTGCCGTCTCCTCATAGTGCTCGTGACTGGCACGGCGAGGTAGGAAGAACCAACGTTGGAGACGATTGCTCCAAGCTGCTGATTCATGGATAAGGTAGCCTACAGGAGAGGTAACAGAAATATGCGTTAGGATTTATGGAGCGTATATATTTCCACTTTTTAAAACACTTTCTTCTGCCACAAAAATAAAGCTCTCAGCTACGATTGTTGTAAAAAAATAATGCAAACACCACAGAAGAAGGGAGGATGGTTATATTTATACTATTATATTTACCGACTGCTGTAACTGGCACACTTGATTCAGATGAATGGGTCACTGCCTTGTTTCTGCACAGTTTGATGATGCAGCCGATTCAATTGAAGTGTGTTAGAACAAGAAAACATGCAGGTGTCACTATGTGCCACATGATCTTCAGGCTACCCCGTTTAACTAATTCTAACAATCATGATCATACTAAAGTTGTCAGCTTAGCATTTTAACCCTTGTTGTGACAGCTATGAGCTCAACATTGAAGAATGATCCGCCTCTTCAATGACAGACAACCAATAAGAAACATTGATCTAAAGCTACAGAACTACAACAAGAAGAACCAAAGATGCTAACAAATAGGTTAACAGCAGACAGCTACAGCAATGTACCAGAAACCAGAAATGAACAGAGTGGTTATTTTATGTGTCCCAACAATAAATTATATTCGTGTACAAATACTGCGTTTCCTTTGTGCAAGTGACTATTTAACCCTGACTGCGATTAAGGATCCTTGGAGCAAGTAGACATAAGTCCAACATAAATAGGTTTACTAATAAATGTAAAATCAAAGAAGTCACAGGATTAAAAGTTTGATTTTATTTCATAGCCTCGGAGACTTTGCAAAGTCCAAATGTCCTTTAAAATCTTTTGATGTCATTTTAAATAAACCTTCTTTTCCTCAGAGAGATGCTTCTGAGAGAAAAGGGGACCTCTGAGTATCCATGCAAAGCTTGTTTTGTTATATTAGTGTAATATATATTTATGTTATATTACTTTTTAGACAGCTCAGTAAGAGGTGGACCACCTTCGACACAGAGAGCTTAAAGTGAAACTTACCGTTACTTCGCTGAATCGTCAATAGTGCTTCTAAGTACAAAATTGAGGATTGGGAAATTAGAAAAAGAGCTGCCATCTGTTTTGCAAGTTTTTCATCAAACAACATTTTGCCTGTAAGACTAAGATGTACAGATTTTTTTTAATAGAAGATGACAGAGATATACGACACTGTGCAAAAGTCTTGATCCACACCTCATTTCTTTATATTTTCCTTTCAAGCAGCCAGACTTTCTTCTAATACCAGATCGACACAAAGCTACCGACATGGAATGAAGTTGAGTGGGAAAAATCATCACCTGCCCCCCCCCGGGCCGAACGGCATTCCATATAAGTTTTATAAGAACACTCTGGGTGTCCTAAGGTACCTTTGGTAGCTAATGCTTGTGGCCTGGAAAAAGCTACCGTAGTCATTCCACGATAGTTGCTTATAGCAGGAATGAATCCTAATTGCCAAAGAGAAAATCTCCTCAAACATTGACCAGTTCTGCCAACTATATTGACTCCTCAGTGAAGAAGGCAGGAATAGGTGGTTTTTCCAGATGCTGGGAGCATTCAAGTACTGTCAGGCACCAGTTTCAGGCAGCCAAAAGGAAAAGAAAGATCTGCGTGTAGTCTTCCTAGACCTTGCTAACGCCTTTGGATCAGCACCACATGAAATGTGAGACATCAGAGGCAACAACAACACCGGTCAAAGCCTACTTTCAAGAGCTCCAGTTTTGCATAACAGCACAGGGAACTCCCACCGCCTGGCAGCATGTTGAAATTGGCTGAATGTTAGGTTATACCATCTCCCTCCTAGCTTTTACCACGGCGACAGAGAGGCAGATCAGCATGGTTGGATGGTGAGAGTTTGTCTAGGGGAAGTGGGTTGCAGGGGCTTTGTCGCCTTCTCCACCGCAAGGCTTTGGGTAAGGAGTTGGGTAAGGAGTTGGGTAAGGAGTTGGGTATCAGAGGGCAGGAAATGAATAAAAGAACTCCCTGCTGTGGCTGAACCAAGCAGTCACTGGTTGTGGCTGAATTTGCAGAATCGTTAGAGACTGAAACATCTAGTCCCTCTAGTAGAATTAAAGTGGTCTTAAATAATATTCCTCCAGGCTTGCTGAAAGAGTTTTCCATTTGGCTCATTCACTCATTTTCAATCCACTTAACACTGATCTATGAATTATTAAAGCATTAAAAAGGCACCAAACTCAAGGGATGAATCAGTGTTGTGTCGACATAACAGACAACTTAGCATAGAACCTATTTTAAATGGGATCTTTAGACGCTTTACCAGCAGCCTGTTGCAAAGACACAGAATTTCTTCACATTTCTTAATTTACATTTACACAAAAAAAAAAAAAAAAAAAAAAAACTCTTATCTTATATACTTTAATTCCATTTATGTTTGCACATGTTTCCTAGCTAGCTCGAGGCTTTTGCACAGTACTGCAATAAAAACTTTTTTTTTTTAAAAACCAGTACCTGGTGGTTTGATCCCCGCTGCACTGCGCAGGGCGTTGTAGTAAGGCACCCAGTTTTCATGTGCCACTTCGCCGTTGTAGCCGACGACTTTCACCCACTCTGGATTGTTGTTGACGACTTCCCCAGATGTCGTGGTCCACTCCTTCCCCAGGCCTCCAACAAACAGGTGCTCATCCTTCACCGCAAGCCACTCTGCCTTAAATCCTGCACACACAACATAACGAAATGATCAAAGAAGAACATGACTGTGGGCTAAAATGAGTCCTAAAATGAAGCTTTTGTTTGCCAGTTAAGAAAGGTTGGATCAGCTTTTTCAGTTGCAACTTTGATATCTTACTGTACTATGAACACAAGACGAGACTTATTGCACTAAGTAGCCACCCGAGCCGCCGTTCCACAGCTTGGAGACTTACCTTTAGAGACTGAGCCATCGCCATCAGGTAATATAACCCAGGGGATGGCCTGGCTTCCCTCAATTTTGTACACCACACCTGTGCGATCATCTACACTGTACAGGTGACCGTTGAACACCACCAGCTCCGACAACTCCATACCTACAGAGTTAATCAGGCAGAGGGTTACAAAACTTAAGAATCTGAACACACAAACACTACAGATACGTGCAGCTGTAACAGTGACCATGTCCACGTACCTCGTCCTTTCTCGGCTAGATGGCTTTCCAGGGTGACCGGGTCAGCATCCCATTCCACCTCCAGTCTGTCAGCGCCCTCTGAGACACTCAGGTAGCCTCTTTTCATGTAGCTGAACCACGTTTGATCCTTGGAGCTTCGTGATGCTGTGTCCAGGTCTGCGATCACACCGATACGGTAGCGTACGCCGTGCCGCGTCCTCTCCGGTGGACTTAACGGGTACGTGTCATTGTAAGGTTTTTCCCTTTTACGGTGCCGAGCAAGGTTCTGTGCAGTTTGTCTATAAGAGTCCCTGAATATGAAGTTCTCTCCCTCACTGGCCATCTTAAAACTACGATCCCTGTCCCTGTAGTAGCTTTTGTTTGGAGAGTCTCTGTCCCCTGCTGTCCGGTGCAGATATAACATGAGCACCAAAGCCAGCAGGGTGGCAACAGTTATTGCACGCCATCTTGGGTGGAAGCGCATATCTGAGATGGTAATCTGCGTCATGGATGCTAAGGCCAGCAGAAGGCCTCTAACGGCAATACCAAAGGAGTTCATGGAAGTAGCGTCTTCATCGTCTTTGGCAGGGGTGGGCTGGGGATGAATGTTACCACCGACTGGGGGGGGGAAAAAAAAAAAAAAAAAAAAAAAAAAAGAGGGAGGATAGGTTAATCAACTGAAAAAGAAAACTGCATTTTAATCAGCCTGTCAAGTTTGACGTTGGTAAAATATTAATATACATCATCACAACATGTGTTTAGACTTTCACAACATTAAAGTTTAAAAATACTTAGTTCAGAGAAGGAGGGAAAACAACAAGGACAACAAGTCGATCAAATGGACTCTTGTTCCTATTGTTCCTATTGTTCTCGTATTCACAGCAGAGCTTTGTTGTGCTCCGCGGGCCACACACACCGAGTAGGTAGCTGGCACGACCTACTTCCTCAGGATGAAGGTCGGGCCAGCCACCAGAAATGTGCTCAGACGATTTCAGTAAA